>NC_065896.1:10025000-10723750 GCF_905147045.1 Nymphalis io
AAAAATGTAATTCGCAAAAATAATTCCATCACGAACGCAACATATAAATTCCAAAATAAGCTCCAGTGTTACTAAAATAAATTATAAAATTATTGTATTATTTTCGTTCTACGAAGTGACCATTTACAAAACTTTATACGGAACCACTGCTCTTGAATTTAGACTAACCATAAATACAAAACATCCCTGGCAAGGTTCGTCTCAATGGCCAAATGGTCAGAAAGTATTTAAACAATACGAAAATGAAGACGAATACGTACCTTAGTACTGGCGTTGTCTTTTTTAACGGTCTACGATTTTCATAAATGTCAGACGCACACGAGACATAGATAGCTGTGTTATCCTGTATGAACTTAATTTATTATTCACCCGTAAAATGCTGACAACCAACACTATTTTAATGCGAGTATTCTTGAAATGTAATGATTGTTATAACCAATATCGCATATTAACGTATGATATTTCACGGCGGTTTTCTGCGTTGAATTTCGAATTTGTTTTTACAGAAATGCCTTACTGTTAGCTCCTAATTTTACTTAAGACAATCTGATGTATGATAATCTGAGTATACCTAGTTTAAATACTAATTTATTTTTACGGTTAGAACGTATATTTATAGACTGGTATTATTTCTTTATTTCATCTTCTATACGATGACTTATCAATTGTTTTCTGGTGTGAGATGTTTCTAAAAATCTATCGTAATGGATCGAATCAAAACGATCTTAGTTGTTCTTAATAGTACTTTAGTTATATTGTGATTTTTACTGTAACTTACGAGCAATAGATTTTACTTATAAATATGTTTTTGTATGTGTTTCCACTAAACATGTTTAAATAGTTTCTCTTTCTATCATTAATTTGAAATTAAAAAAGAATACATAGCCTTGTTTAAGTTATCACCTTCAAAAACATTTATAGGTAAAGGCAAACACATGACATTTATTCCGTCAGTCGAATATAAAGTGTCAACTTGTCAAAATAAAATAAATTAGTGATCTAGTAAGTGTTTCATTTTATGTAATCATAGGTTAAGTTTTAATTAAGAAATCAATAAATATTTTGTTTAATTAAATCCACCATTTATTTGGTAATTAATTGTTTGTTTCATTTAAATACACGAACATGAAATTCACGCTTGTAATGACAATATTTTAAATTTAAAGCGGGTAAATTGCGAAGTGCTTGTATCTTATTCCACTCGTTATTGATGCGCTAATATTGATATTTATATAGATGCTCTTAAATTCGTACATCGGATAAGTTTGAATTTGTTCATCGGCTAATGTTAATCTACATTCGTGCAGATAAGACGAATGCGTAAGACAATCAGAAAGTAATATTAAATGTAATACGAATTATTCTTAAATATTACTGGAGAGTATCTGTCATTCTTATAATTAAACAAAATAATCTACAATTTTAATCTGGCAACAAGAACATTGACAGATACCCAGTGATGCCAGCTTGGAGGTTTTCCCCCCAAATTTGGGGGAATCAACATGTCCAGGGGCTTTTTTATGGGGTCTATTATTTAAGATTTTTCTTTTTTCCTTTAAAAAACGTACGACTATACAATTTATATTAAGCCACGAACGCAACCAACAAACTAAACCAAATATAAACTCCAAGCGTGGCTATAACTAAAATACCAAAAAAACTATAATATATTGAGATTGAAATAATCAGCTCAGTTCAACACGTAGGAGGCCCGGGCTTAGATTTCTGGTCACTGAATAAAAATTAAAAATCGTTTAATTTCATTGTTTTCATCATTAATATTATTAGGTCAATAATTAATGTATGTAAATGTGTAAAATGCACCCGCATAAATATACAACTGCTATTTCTAATCTATTACTTCTATTCTATTCTATTTACTACTTGAATGTATTTTTGATTTGTATTTGAAATTACCTCTCAAACCGAGTGTACAACAAAAAATTAGGGGTTCTTACCTACCTACTCTTCATGGCGGGATGTGGATTGACTTTGAATTCTAGTTTGGACGATTGCTTTGTAAAATTTATGTCTAAATATTTTGTGATTGCGAATAATATAATAAATTATTCATCCATTTCACCAAAATCTCGTATTTTATTTCTGAATCTTAATTCACAACAAGTTCTTACAAATTAATTATAAAAATTATAACAGGTCTTCATCATAATTCAGACATCTATATAAATTAAAAGATTCATAAATTAATAATTAATTAAGTCATTTAATAGAGTGCGTGGTGTTTATTTTTATTTAAATATAGATAGGCTTTAATTAAAATATCTGTGAGATAACTTTTTTTTTATGTTATAGGTAGACGGACAGTCAAATGGGCCACCTGACGTTAGTGGTCGCCACCGCCCATAGACATTGGTGATGTAAGAAGTATTAACCATACCTTACCTCGCCAATGCGCCACCAACCTTTCCCAGAAGTAATGTCCCTTGTGCCTGTAATTATACTGGCTCACTCATCCTTCAAGCCGAGATGGCCCTGTGGTAAGAACGCGTGAATCTTAACCGATGATCGTGTGTTCAAACCCGGGCAAGCACCACTGAATTTTCATGTGCTTAATTTGTGATTATAATTCATCTCGTGCTTTACGGTGAAGGAAAACATCGTGAGGAAACCTGCATGTGTCTAATTTCACTGAAGTTCTGCCACATGTGAATTCTACCAACCCGCATTGGAGCAGCGTGGTGGAATAAGCTCCAAACCTTCTCCTCAAAAAGAGGAGAGGAGGCCTTTAGCCCAGCAGTGGGACATTCACAGGCTGTTACGGACGGACGGACTCATCCTTCAAAACGGATCGTAAAAATACTAAGTATTGCTGAGCTTGTACAGCGCCCTACCACCTCTCTCTGATTATATAAGCGAAGGTGCAGGAGAAACTTTTTATATTAGCAATGTAATTACATATAGAGTATAACGGCGTGGGGTTGATCACGTGGGGCAATTCGTTGTCGGAGCCGTTATCAGACATGTTGAGGCGCAAAGTAAAAGTTCGGTCTCGTACAACTGTTGTTTATTTGTTCGCTTACAATCGATAATCACAAAATAACAATTAACCACGCCGATTAAAGTGGTTGGAAACGCAGCAAGTTCGATACAAGAAGACGACCGTTCGCCCCGGAGTCCCTTTCCTAAGTCCCCTGCACGAGAGCGTTCAGCAAACCTCAAGTGTCCGATGTCAAATCATTCACAACTCATTATTCATTAACTGTTAAGTGGGCACTTTGAATTCCTGTATCGACCTTACTCAAGCGTACTTGACATTACCGAGAACCGCTTATAGACGGCGTTGTAATACCATAATTTAAGTACAACGCCGTCTATATATATATATATATATAGACGGCGTTGTACTTAATAAGAGTTATATAAATATATATATAACTCTTAATGTTATAATAATGATCTCGGAAGGTTTTTTTTTTTATTTAAGCAATTAACCTTGTACTTCTAGGACAAAAGGTCCTTGACGCCTTATTTTTCATATATTATGTATCAGATATTATGTATCAGAGGCTTATAAATTATAGTAACTAATTGGGCACCTTACCATCAAATCAATTAATCATTATTGCTGCGTAGTTGGGACTTAATATGAAATTGATGGGATAAATGCGAAAAATTTAATTATAAATTAATTTATTTATAACAAGATAAAACATAACATGCGTAACAGTTCTGTTTTTATATAATAATATTAAATGATTTTTAATACTATTGTTAAATACTTAAATATTACCAACAACCTTTTCTGTTCACTATTTCTATCGCCAGCTAACATGCCAACGAATGCATCGAAAATATTGTCAAATCCAACTGCTTCAAGCTTTTCATAACTTCAATATAGGTTAATACAAACACTAAACAAGACTATTTGAATAACGTTAGTTTATTGTACAATTTTACGAGTGACCCTTATTTTGTTTTGAGTAGTATAGAATGAGTAATCGTAAATAAAAATAAGTGCAGATTTTTATTTTTTTATCATACTTCAATGTTATTAATTTTACAACAATAGATCATAATAGAAAACTGCGATTCGGCACGATGCGAATTCTGAGAGAGCTGGGTCGCGAATTGTTGTGATGCGATTTCGTGCAGCGAGATCAATAGTTCGGGTGAATATATTATTTACATCAAATACAAATCAATTTACAAGCTCATGCGATACGTCAAATCGTATTTATGTGTTCCTCAAACCACAGAAAGTGATATGGGACTTGGACTATCTGTATATAAATAGGCAAAGACAAAACAGTTTATTCCTTTTTTTTTCTTTTTTCTTTGGTAACTATTAGAAGGGCTTAGACTTTAGAGTTATCAGTTAAAAACATTTTGGAAGTAAAAGTATAAAAAAGGAAAATATTCAAAATATGTAAATTCATATATACAGTACAGTAACAGCCTGTGAATGTCCCACTGTTGGGCTAAGGCCTCCTCTCCCTTTTTGAGGATAAGGTTCATATTTTTCATATTATTCATATTTTACTGGTGGTAGAGCTTTGTGCAAGCTCGTCTGGGTAGGTACCACCCACTCATCAGATATTCTACCGCAAAACAGCAATACTTGATATTGTTGTGTTCCGGTTTGAAGGGTGAGTGAGCCAGTGTAATTACAGGCACAAGGGACATAAAATCTTAGTTCCCAAGGTTGGTGGCGCATTGGATATGTAAGCGATGGTTGACATTTCTTACAATGCCAATGTCTAAGAGCGTTGGTGACCACTTACCATCAGGTGGCCCATATGCTCGTCCGCCTTCCTATTCTATAAAAAAAAAAAAAAATATATATATACTCTCCTCAAATTTACAATACTTACTTATAGATTTAGGTCGAATTACCAGCACTGAGCGAACACAAATAAAATAATAATTATAAAAAGTCAGCTTTTAACATTTAGCGAAGTGAGTTATTACGAAGTATTATAAATAAAATATATCACCGTAACCGTAACCGTAACGTAAAACGTAAAGAGGCCTATCGCCAGTAGCGAATTATAAAAAAAACGACGCATTATATGACTTATTATTATTTATGATTAATTAAGTGTTTTAGAATACCTACTTGCGTGTTGTTGGTACGGAGATTCTTTAATTTCCTATAGAAAAGTAACAAAAAATGGTAACGGTTATGGAAGACGGCTTGACTGCCGCCCCGTACACTTGTCCCCTTGACCATAGCGTAAATACGCCACTGCCTATCGCCCTAGTATTTGTAAACATCATCTACATAATTAAGAAGGCGAGCGCAAAAACCATAAGAAATTGATAAGGGAACGCTTGAATTAAAGTAATTAAATAACGCGCTGCACTATTTCTTTAAATTATTTTTATAGACCGCTTTATGGTATTTACAATTGAGATCTATTGAATTTCATGCCAGTTCTTCTCGGTATGATCTATTTTACATTTACAGCTTAGCTAAACTATACGTTGTCTAGGTTTATTGGTCATTGGGCCGGTTGGCGTGGTTGGTAGATACTTGCCTTTCAGACCGAAGGTTGTGGGTTCAATTTCCACCCAGGGCAGACATTTGTGTGCACGTACATGTCTAATTGTTCTGAGTTTGGGTGTAATTATCTATATAAGTATGTACTTACAAAGGAAAAGTAGTACTTGCAGTATATCAGTTATCTGGTTTCCATAGTACAAGCTGTGCTTAGTTTGAGATCACATTGTCGTGTGTGAATAAAGCCCCAGGATATTATTACGTATGCTGCGTAGTCTGCAACTGAATTACGAGATACGTCAATTTTTCATCATCTAACAACTTCACATCTTAAAAGCCAATTGTTTTATTATATAACAGCTATACGTTTTATATAATACGATAGGGTTAACCGCAAACTACTTTCACAAATACATAGGAAAGCACTCGTGCTAGCGTTTGCCATACATTTCTTAGCTGATCGAAGTCGATGCGGTAAGTCTCATTTAACAATAACACTTGACTACTATTGCGAATTAATGTTGCTACTTGCTTTAATTTTTTTATTAAAACCCATGAATAGACATAATATTGGATGAAAGATTACATCGGCGTTATAAAAATATTATCGATTTTTTTTGTCATTTACATTTATAATCGCGAATAGAGTGCGGCAATGAGTACCAAATATTGCTGCATATGAGATAAAAATATAGAAGCCGAAAATAGAAGAATAGGATTAGTTACACAATAGTTCATAAAATATTATATTTTTGTTCAAATAGTTTGAATAAAGAATGGAATAAGATTAAAGGACGTTCTCAAACCAAGAATACGTCTCAGATAATGTGGCTTAAGAAGACAAGTTTTCTCTTCATAACTCCTTTATCCTTATGTTATTCTCCGTAGAAACGACATGCTTTAATTGACATGAAAACATTGAATTCGATCGTGTTTTATCACATACGTGATCAGTCACGTGACATTAATCTCAATAGCTTCGTAGTTTTAATAACGCGCCCAACGCTTTATTACAGAATAGTCATAAATCTCTGTCAGTAGAGATATCTCAGGGCAAAAGTAGTGAGCATTTAAATTGTGACAAATTAAGATCTCGTAAAAAAAGACATTTATGGCTTACTGAATTACAAATGGCCAGTATCGCGAGTATTTTCACCGTTTAAGTATTTCTAAAATTTGTGGACATTTTTTTATTAAATAATACCGAACTTTTAGACATAGCACTGTAAAATAACTAACAAATGTCAATTTGTTTGGGAACTACAAAGTGACAGACCGACAAACACATACATGTGTCAAAATAAAACCGTCAAAGGGTTAAAAATTAAAGGTATAACAAATCAAGAAGGTACTTTACATACATACACAAAAAGTGTGATACAATTATTAGTATTCATAGCCAAAGAAAACAAAATAGTTTTTTGTTGTCGTTATCTTCAATATTTCGCAATGGGTCCTTCAAATTCACCTTACTCGTTATTTCGCTGCCTTCCTTATTATTAAACAAACAAATTTCAACTTTATATCTAGGGAAATACAACGCATGTTGCAGTAATAGTGAAATCTTCGAACCACGTTGATATAATTACTTTGCTTTTTGTCGCATTCACAGCGGTCTTAATAATTACGGTAGGTATTAATTCGATTGAAAACTATGTTCCGTGGAAATATACTGCATACGTATTAACCACAATCATTTTTTTACAAAAAAAAATAAATGTTGTGACGTAACATTATTGAAAATAGTTTCCAAAATTGAATTGCCATCTTACGAGGGATAAAGTTTAAAATATTTTTAATAAAATAGACTTTCAAACAATTAAAATCTAACCATAATAAATCCATTTGAAACAACAAATGAGTAATCAATAAACAAAATTCTGTATTAAATAAATTATTAACATTTAATTTATTTGATTAAAAAATCAACAAAATAATGCAATAGATTTAATAGCGATTTATTCAACAGATTAATGATAACTAGTTATCATTCGTGATTTCTACTCTTCTTTGTAGTTTAGAGATTAAATAAACTTTTATATCAATTTTACATACCATCACAAAAACAAATCAAATCATTTTTTTTCAAAAACATGTAACAACTTTATTCGTTGTTTCGTCTTCTAAACGTACAATATCTTTGAGCTTTTAATATTAAATAATTTATTTTGTCTCTTTTTATGTTGTATAATATTAATAAAAAGTATTCTAAATAATATTGAATAATTTGCCTCGAAGGATTAAGTTTATATCTATTAATATTAATTGTCCTGCAGCTTGCATCGTGTAATGACACGAGTGGGTATCGACTTTTCCCCCGCCCCAGCTAGAGCAGCCAGCCGATTGCCCGCCCAATATTTCTAAAGTGATGTGATCTGTTCACGACATCGATACGATAATTTTTTTTTTATATATATCAACATTAACATTCATCAACCCCATATTTACTATGATAGTTAAGTAAATTTGATTGTTCTAAAATAAAAACAAAAAAATTTGATTGTCCTCTATGTGTTCCAAGCCATTCATCCGATTGTGATGACACTGGGTTGTCCTGGACAAAAAAAAAATTTTATTGTTGTTCTAACTAGTCTTAGCAAGATATTTCTTGGATTTTTCTTCTGCAGAGACTCGAATCCGAGTCGAAACAAAAAAAAATGACAATCTTCCTTAGTACGTACCGTATAATATTTGACAATAATGATCTTCAAAGCTCAAAAAAATAAGTAATTCTGAGAAAATATTATGGTTTTAATGTACTAAAATGCTATTTATTATTCCAAAATAATGTCCAACTTACGTATTATTTTTTTCGATATGTAAATCACATTAATATTTTATACTTTGTTATACTAGCTTGAAATTTATTCATAATAATTTCTACTTTAATAATAACAGTTAAGTAATTTCTTACGTATTAATATATTATATATTACTTAACTGTTTTATCGAATCTCTTTTCATATCCTTAGCAATAGTCAGCACTAGGGATTGCTTTATTTTCTCGTTTTCCCGACCAGTTAATGCAAAGCCGTCGTCTGGAGCGGTCGTGTAACACGTTTTTCCTCGCCGTCTCGAGAGTAAATTACCTTCAACCCTCCATAACAATCACGCGATATAATTAAGTTTGTGTATAACAAAACATTAAGGGAAAAATGTGATGTAGAAATTTTGGTAATGCGAGAGGATACGGCGTAAAATCAAATGACATTGTAAGTTTTTTATCATAATTACTACATATTTTATTGTTATAATAAAAACTATACTATTATTGTACTAATATTTTGATAAAAAATACGTAAAAAAGTATAAAGAAGATTATTTATATAATTACGCAAAGCGATAAACATCATTTTATTTATTAAAATTAATATATGTTATATAATATTCTAATTTTTATTTTTACGAGACAAAGCAATATTGTTCTAGTTATTTTAGCAGGATTATGGGTTCATTGTCCGCTAATAGAAAACTGAAGTAATTTAAATGGTGTGATAGAAAGAAACAAACAATTTAGTTCAACGTATTTCAGTAATTATTATTTAGTAAGGTTTCTAAGCGAATTTTTTACGTCTGTGATACGTAAAATTAATCTTTACAAGATACAACTATTTGTAGTAATTTTCATTCTTACCTTCATTTTGCCAGAAACAATTGAAAGTAGCCGCTTTATAAAAAAATGCTGTTTCATGTCAAAGAAAAAATTGAACAATTGAGGTATTATGCTATATATTATGATATAATAAATAAAATCGTTTATTTATTACTATAATTTACACATAGTATACATAACAATAATTTGTGCATATATAAATATATCATAATTATCTTGCCTTCATTTGAAGTCGGTGCATTAAGTTTTATAACACTTCAAGAAGAAGGAGTTGCCTGACGTTTACTTGTTGGTAGAGCTTTGTGTAAGCCCCTCTAAGTACATACACACATTCGTCACATTCTACCGCCAAACAGCAATACGTAGTATTAATTTATTACGGTTGAAAGGGTGAGTGAGCCAGTGTAAATACCGGCACAGATGACATAACTTCTATAGCCACCAACCTTGGGACCTACGTTGGCGATAGAAGGAATGGTTAATAATATTTTTACTGCGCCAATGTCTATAATGGTGACCCCTTACTATCTGGTTGCCAGCTTGTCCGTCCGTTTACCTATTCTACATAAAAAATATTATAAGACCGCCTTTCCTTTTTGTACATACTTACGTACTTTTTCAACATATATATATATATATGTATTATATAACATATATATATATATGTATTATAAACATATATGTATTATATTATGCTGTATGTTTCCCAAATAAATAAAATAAAAAAAAATAAAAAAAAAAATATATGCATGTTATTATTTATATACATGATATTATATATAATATTTTTGTGTGCAATAATGCAATATGCAATAAAATAAGCTGTTGATTGATTGAAAGCATATTTGCATTTATATGATCAAGTATATTTTGGTATACTTCAAATAGTGAATATCGCAATCATAAGTTAATTTATGCTGTCCCAAATATTACTGCATGAATATAATTTTACATTACATATATTTTAGATGGATTTTCTTAAACACTATTTATCTCTAAGGGGCCAGAAAACCATCACGTACCAACCGATGTATTTGTTTCTCGATCTATCAATGTGGCTTAATTTCCAATGAAGTCTTCATTTATCTCGCGTTGGAGATTTTCCTTCGACTAAGATAGATTAAAATTTCTTTTTTATTTTATTTCTTTTTTTTATTGGCTTAGGGAAGTAATGTTACTACTATATATAAAAGTTGTACAGTCTACTTTGAAGTCAACTGGCATACTTTCCGAGTCAACGAAGTAGTCACCTAGACTTTACGACGTCAAAGTTTTTAAACCTGAATCGTATTTTATGATCCTGCCTGGATATAAGCAAGCGGGCACATTAATAAAAAAGAAAATATACGTTAAAGATAAGATACACAAAGGCACGGACAACACATCTAGAGATATACAAATACAAGTATTATGGTTATATTTATTGTACATACTAAGTTTGTTAATCGTTCTCAGGTGAAGGGTGGGTCTCAGCGACCAGATGAGAAGATTTAATTTGTATAGAAGCAAGTTACGGCCACGAAAATTGCTCCACACGGCAGTCCAGCGCGAGCGTACATCGCCTACCACAAACTGGGCGCAGGCATGGAGACCCAGACTGCGACACCGCAGTCTGAGTGCGAGTGTGGCGTGCACCCCTCCGTGTTTTACCTTCTGGCCACACTTTTACTCACGAGGTAATTGATTATTATTATTTTTTTAAGTATCAACGCAGCTATTTCACTCCATTAAATAAAGCTGTGGTACTTAGCGTAAATATGAGTAATTTCATGTGATATAAATTTTACGGGTGAGATATTTAGATATTACATCGCTTTTATATTATGCTGTCTATTTGGCTTAATTAGAAAGCAATTATCAAATATTTTCATTAAAAATCCACTAGTTTGATATTGACTATTTAAAGAGCTTTGTGTTGATGTTTTGCGTTAAATTAGCTGTAGCAATCTTTCGCTTCCTTTATCGTAATAAAGAATATGTAGTATGTTTTATTATGATTAAAAAAAAAATAACCTTTTGAGTTATTTTGACGTATAGTCAACTTAAGTAGCAAGTTACATTCAAATACTTTCTTAAATTTTAGCACGAACACACACTCACCTACTATCTAAACAAATAAACTTTTCATGATTACAATCTTACTAAGATAAGCTAGAATTGATCATTTTGTTCGACCTGAAAACAACATTTTTACAATTAATCCGACCACGGCTTTAGCAATTTACGTATATCGTCTAACATAATATTAAGTCGGTCGCAACATGAGTCACGTGTAGGCAGACTGTTATACTGTTGATACTTATGTACAAAAAGATAGGGGTAAATTCTACTAACAAATTGTCACTTTATCGAAATCGGTTCGGAATGGAATTTTTGCGATTAAGCCGTTTTCCTATTTTTTAATTTTGTTACCCGCTATTGACATAAAAGTTAAATATTGGTCCTGATATTACGTTATATGGTAACATCACGTCGGTTTAGATCCGATCCTACAGATTTTTATATCTACAATAATCGTTGGATTTTGTGGAGTTGGATTGGAATTTAATCGGGAACGTATGACAACCGTTAGGAAATTAGTGGAATTAGTCTCCAGTATTACTTGCGGCTTAGTTGCGAATCTCTTTAACCGTCCGTCCCCATAAATTATATCCTCCGACCAATCGTGTAGCGAAGATCAAAGACCAACTATCAGAGCGTATTCAAATGATAAGTGATTTCAATTTCCATAATTTAGGAGCAATTTTCGACAAGACATAATGGCAAATACCTAATTGCCAAATGCGCAATATCAAATTTATATTTTTACGTTGCTGGACATTTTATTCGTAGCATTCTTTGTAGCATTAATAAACCGTAACTGTTTTGATCTTCGATAAAGTAATTATTACGTATTTATTTATTTATGGTTTTTTAATCTTATCTATGATTTTTTTAATTTAAAATTAGTTTTGAACATCTTGTATTTCCATTAATAAATATTCTATGTTTACATGAAGTAAGTCTTTATATTAATAAGTTTATATAAACTTTTATATTAATTCCTTGCGATGTTTTTGTTAAAATATATAGTTTTTGTTAAGTACCGTTGAAATCAAGGCTTCATAAAAATAAAACCTAGGACTGTTTAAAAACTTAATCCGTGTTCTAGTGTTATGAAGGATAGTTTTGTTTGTTTAAATATTTTAATGTTTCTCGTTGTTACTACTAATCCCATTATCAATCAACTACAACATTATTACTGATAGCAATTTCACAATGAGTTTAACTGTCGGTCGCTTTAGTGGCGAGTTGTACAACTATTTCGAACTTCATATAATTATAAAGTTATGCTGGAAAATCCAATACATATGTACAGTACACCCATATGTATACATATATGAGTATATATACTTCTACTATATTTAATTTTTATACACAAACTAATGTGTTTGAATGAAACTCTTATACTCACTAAATTTTCATCTTAATCGGATGAATAGTTTAAGAACTCATTAAGGACAAACATACAAATAAATATAGGTATAATGTGAGTTTGAATGAAACTCTTATATATAAATATCCTTTTATATTTTAATAAATTAGTTGTCTGAAAACCAAGACAATTGTACAATAATATTAATATATGTATTTGTAATATAAATTAAAAAATATTTGGGTGTCCCTTCTATTTGCATAGATATTTCAATTTGCATATAAAAGAATACTATATTTAATATTAATTGTTCATCCATAAGTTCTTTGTATACGGTAACAGCCTGTTAATGTTCCACTCCTGGGCTATTTTGAGAAGGTTTGGAGCTTATTCTCTCCGCTCCAATGCGGGTTGGTAGAATACACAAGTAGAATAATTTCAATGAAATAAGACACATGCAGGTTTCCTCACGATGTTTTCCTTCACCGTTAAGCACGAGATGTTTTATAAACACAAATTAAGCACATGAAAATTCAGTGGTGCTTGCCCGGGTTCGAACCAACGATCATCGTTTAAGATTCACGCGTTCTAACCACTAGGCCATCTCGGCTTTTTTTTTCTTTGTATATTGGTCAACATTTCGCACGGGTAAAATAAGAGTCTACATGAAACGTTAATATTGAAAGACACACAAACAAAATACCTGCTTCTTTTGGGCCAGGTTCTGCTGCCGTACGCCGAACACCTCACTAAACTTTCAACTTAATCGGATGAATAGTTTAAGAACTCATTGAGGACAAACATACAAATAAATAAAGGTCTACCTTTTTGCATTCGTTCAAGTCGCCACCTTCAAGTGACACCACCTTACGTTTTTTTTTTAAATAATATAAAACATGAACTGAATTGCAAACTCTTCTTTCTGAAATATCGGTGGTTCAGATTTATTTTCGTTCTAAAATAATATATATAATATTTCAAGTTACTTTATTCTTTAAAGTACAAACGAAATGAATAAAGTACGTTTTGTAATTTTGAATGTCATGTCCTTTTTGGTAAAATATTAAATGATGGAATTAACATTATTGAGCTGGTATAACTATCCGATTTAGTTAGGTAATACTGCACCAGCATTAATATACATACATTATACATAAGCAGGCCAAAATAGTACTGATCTTCAAGCTAAATTACCTCATTATCCTGTAGATTAATTTGTTATTTAGTAAATAAGGATTATCATACTGTACTGGATTATATTAATAATAGAAGAGCTTGTAGTTAGTATTCATTTATATTGACGTAGGAGATATATGAATAATTGTATATGATTTTTTCGTGTAAATTTATTTGATTGTTAAAAAGAGTAATTACTGAGATGCTTGCCGGTTTTTTCGGTAGAATCAACATTCGAACTGGTAGTATCTTTATATTGCTCTCTGCCTCTGATCTGACTGCCTCGTTGGTCTAATGGCGTGATGTAAGGACGCAGACCCGGAGGTTCAATTCCCAGGTCGGGCCAATAAAAAGTTATTGGGTTTTTCTGTCAGAAAATTCTCAGTAGCAGCCCGGAGTCTGGAAGTTGGAAGTGTGTGCACTCCCGTGCCTCGGAAAACACGTAAAGCCGTTGGTCCTGCGCCTGAACTCTTTCCGGTCGTGTCGGAATGCCGTCCCATCGGATTATGAGAGTTAGGTAATAGAGAGTGCACCTGTGTTTGCGCAAATACTCGTGCACTGTAATATCTCCTGCGTAGTTTGCTAATCTCACTTGAGATTGGCCGTACCGTACCGTAACAGCCTGTGAATGTCCCACTGCTGGGAGTAAAGGCCTCCTCTCCTCTTTTTGAGGAGAAGGTTTGGAGCTTATTCCACCACGCTGCTCCAATGCGGGTTGGTAGAATTCACATGTGACAGAATTTCAGTGAAATTAGACACATGCAGGTTTCCTCACGATGTTTTCCTTCACCGTAAAGCACGAGATGAATTATAATCACAAATTAAGCACATGAAAATTCAGTGGTGCTTGCCCGGGTTTGAACCCACGATCATCGGTTAAGATTCACGCGTTCTTACCAAGTGAGATGATTTCACTTTAAGATTGGCCGCCGTGGCCGAAATCGGTCTGGAGGACATTATTATTACTATTATCTTTATATTAAAATTAAAATTGTAAAGTGACTATTCAAAAGTGCTTGAAAGAGCCTAGTTTAATAAAGTATATTTTGACTTTGATTTATTATTGAAAATACAATATCATACACATTACACATCTATAAACATGTGCGCGAGATGTATTTTAAGTGTACTGTTTACTATTCATTATTTATCGGGGAATATCTTTGTGTTGGAATGACTGCGATTCCCGTCATTATGCCCAACTTTTTTCTATATTTTCTTTGTATTACCTTATTACAATATATATATATATATATATATAAAATAATTATTGATTTTAATACAATGCAATACGGCGCTAGTTTATACTTTGTTATATGCTGATATCCCACAAATCTCTATCTTTCTGAAAGGTTCCCCAACGTGAAAAAAAAATGTGGTTCGAACACGTTAATCTTAACTGACATATGTTAAACTGCATCAGGCATCACTGAATTTTTTTGTGCTAGATTTTTGTTTGTATAATTTATATCGTGCTCGGCGATGGAGGAAAAACAACGTGAGGAAATATTCATGTGTAATACGACATCTGCCACAAAGCTCGTCTAGGTAGGTACCACCCACTCATCAGATATTCTACCTCAAAACAGCAGTACTTGGTATTGTTGTGATCCGGTTTGAAGGGTGAGTGAGCCAGTGTAATTACAGGCACAAGGGACATAACAACTTAGTTCCCAAGGTTGGTAAGCGCATTGACGACATAAGCGATGGTCAACATTTCTTACAATGCGTTGGTGACCACTTACCATCAGGTGGCCCATATTCTCGTCCGCCTACCTCTTCTATATAAAAAAAACAATGAAGCAGCGTGGTGCAATGAGTTGTAATAGTGTAATGAATTATATATTTTATAAATCACATACACCAAAAAATAATTATATTATATACCAAACTGAGATAATATTACCGTTAATAAAATATTTAGTTTATGTAATGTTTAATGTTGTAATGAGCATATTTCTGGGTTAAAATTTTGTTGTACAAGATTTTTCTCTGCAATTGCATTTGAGACCTAGCTTTACTTGGCTAACGCAATATTTTATTTAGTTATATGATACGTAAAGCACATTTACCCGCTTTTTAATAAAACAATAAAATTTACGTTATTTTAAATCAAAAAAAATATAGTGAAAATATCTAAGAATTGAACAAAGTACAAATATTAGAAGTAAATTACAATATTAGTTTCTAAACAAAACATTAAATACAAAAGCTATTCTACAATCTGTAAGTGTTATGACTAAGCAAATACAACCCAACCGATTCGTGAACATTAAATAAGCGAACTAATGTTACGACGACATTTTTCTATCGAGAATATTAATGTGTTGTCCGGCTAACAGTCGAGTTACAATTAAAATAATATTTTTACGTCTAACATAATCTTTAAAAATAAGACTCTTTTGAATCATTAACATTTGCTTAGTAGGCCAATTAAGTGTTGTATTTTTTTTTTTTGTTAATTTACTTTAAATATTTAAAAAAACATGTACCTACTGTTTGTTTCACAATAATTTACTATTAACATAAAAATTGATTTTATTTGAGAAAAATCTTGTCGATAAGTAATACTACAGATAATTAATTCTACATAAAATAAAGCATTCATAATATTTATGTCAACTGACTCGTGTGCAGGGCTCGGCAATTAGTCTCAATTGGTTTGAATGATAAAATGTTTACATCCAGATCCCAGAAAAGGCTTGACATTGCATTCCGGTACCTAAACTTACATTATTTCAAGAAAGGAGAGCTCAAAATATGAAACTTAATTCAAACATCTATCAATCCGGTAATGAAAACTGATATTCCTACACATCTTTCCGAGCCTATGAATTCAGGTGACCGATTAGCTTCCTATTTAAAATAAAACAATAAATTTCGAAATACTCTTTTTAAGTAATACATTATGTGTTTAACAAAATTTTATATAATTAATTCACTGAGTACATTAATTATACTAAGTAAAGTAGACATGAAAGGTATAATTATATAGAACAATACGGCAGAACTAATGAAGCAAAACTTTATAATGTAAAATGAAATGAACCATAATTGCTTATTTAATGAAACAGTAAAGGTTAAAGGTCTGCTGTTCCCTTGCTTATATAAAGAAAGGTGTGGTATGTACTGAAATCCGACTAAGCTCGAGTTGGAAACATAATTATGATCTTTCAGGTAAAATACAAGTTTTTTTTTTATTTTAAATTACGTAGGCAAGTTGGGAAATAGTAATATCCCTGGTGGTAAAGAGTCACTACACATAGACACATAAGTATTAACCTTACCTCGTCAATGCACTATCAACCTCGGAAATGTTATATATGTCTCGTACCTGCAGTTACAGACCACAAAAATTCTGCTCAATATACGCTTCAAATAATAACTTAAAACCGTTCAATACCAATAAAATTAATATAGAATCCGGAATAATTATACTGAGCCTTATGTAAAAATAATCAACAAAATCTGTTCAAAAACAAAAAAGTTTTACACAGACAAAATTGAGTCTCTGGCTGTTTGATGTCGATTAAAATAATGACTACTAAACCACGTAACCGAAAGTCACTTTTCATAATGTCACCTCTGTAGCCGGGTAACGAAGGCCTAATAAAATTATTGTAAAATAATATCTTCATTAATAAGTAGTAGGGCTTTTCCGTCTGAGTACCCATAACCACTCATAAATTATACCGCTAAACGCCCCTACTTTGTATTGCTATGTTCCTGTTTGAAGGGTGAGTGGGCCAGTGTAACTGCTGCCACAAGGGACATAACATATTCGTTCCTAAAGTTGGTGTAACATTGGCGATGTCAAGAATGCTTAATATTTCTCATTTCTTGTCTGTCGGCGGTGGTGACCATTTACAATCAGGTGGTCAATTTGCACGTCCACCCGCCTGTATTATAAAAAAAGACAGTATGAAATTTACTTACATTAAAATTGTAATTCCGAGTCAATAAATTTCTTTCACAAAGGATTCTATACTGATGACTCAACGGTTTTGTAAAAAAAAATATTGATAAAACAACGTCGACATTTCTGAAAAACAATCAGCCTGACGGTCACGCGAGCTTTCCTAATTGCTTCCAATGAACCATTATATCGAATAAAACATGAATACTAGATAGCCAGTACAATACATACTACCTAAATGTTAATTAGCTCACAATAATGTATAGGACGTCGTCGCGTTTAGTCCCTATAACCCACGGTAGTATGCGCAAGCGGTCCCGTGACGTCCCCCGAAAAGACGTAGTGGGTACCGCTGGTATTTTTGTGGGTATTCCGGCAACTTCCACGATGGTGAGTCCCAGGTAAATAAACCCTCCCCCCCCCAACACATGTGGGGGAAACGCGTAAATGCGTTTTTTCCAGCGAAAAAAAAAATGGTCTCTATTACCACTTATCATCTGGTAGTGTACTTTACACTACCAGACATTTACATTTGCCTTCCCGGCAATTATAAAGAAAAAAATCATATTCTATATCCACATACTAATAAATGACAAGACGATTTTGTTGTAAAAAAAAGTACTAAATATATGTGTACAAGTACAGAAGTGTGTATAAGTACAGAAGATTGAAGCCGCGCGTTTCCGAAAAGGTTTTAAGATATAATGTTACCTATTATTAATAGTAGATATAAGCAATATCGGTGTAACTTTTCATTATGAGAAAAAAAATTCACAAAACATATGTTTTGCTTTGAATAATCCACAGCTATTTAAAATATTTATGAAACGATTCACTTTGCTTGCGGATAGTAGAATCGTCTACGAAACATGACTCGGTAGTATTCCTATAAAAACGATAAGTAAGCGAAGCTATTCAAACGATGTTATGTAGTTATTTTTTTTATATAGGAGGAGCGGACGAGCACATGGGCCACCTGGTGGTAAGTGGTCACCAACGATAGATAAACAATAGACATTGGCATTGTAAGAAATGTTAACCACCGCCTACATTGCCAATACACATGCAATACCTTGGGAACTAAGATGTTATGTCCTTTGTGCCTGTAATTACATTAGCTCACCCACCCTTCAAACCGGAAAATAAAAATACCAAGTACTGCTGTTTTGCGGTAGAATATCTGATGAGTGGGTGGTACCTACCCAGACGAGCTTCCACAAAGCTTTACCACCAGTGAAAAATATTATTTAATTTTGCTAACAATATTTTAAGAAGTTTTATTAAATTTTGTGTTCCTGATTCTGTTTCTGATCAGTGTAAAAAAAAGAAATGATTGTTAAATACATAGATTTGTTTTTACATTTTATATTTTAGTCGACTGACTCAGAAAAAATATTATACGAATTGTATTACCCTTCAAAATAACCTATCCGATTTTATCTTACGGAAATTTTCGAATTATCCCTAAAAAATTAAAACGAGCTAAATACAAAGTCGTTCATATAATTTTGTAGATCGAATCGAAATCACTTTTCACAGTGTTAGCTCTTTCTAGAGCACATTTTGTATGTTTATTTATTTCAGTACAGCCATTGAAGTATATGTAGGCATACACAAAGATAGACATAGTATACAATATTTCTCAAAAAATACCAAAGGAATAAAAACCTCGGCATAAAAACAAGAATGGACAACAAAAGCGTCTTTGTTATCAATTCCCAAAAATGCCTGTTTCAAGTGACTCGCTTTGTGATTCAAAGGCTTTTTAAAGGTGTGTTGTATATAGCAGTACCTACACAAGACTAGCTCTTTTAATATTTGTTTTTCCTAGCATTTCTTTACTTATTTTTTCACAAAAAGACCCATAAAATATTTTCCTACCACGTTTTAAAGTAAACAACTGTAATTGTAACCACAGATACCTAACTTCAAAATCACAAATTTGGCATTTTTTTAATTTACATCCTTGGCAATGTCTACTACCGTAATTGGCAACAAACCAAGAAAACTTTGCAAAAAGTTACACTTGTTAAAATACTTCATTTAAAATTTACTTTCAAGATAAATGTACCTACGTATACAATCTTTACTTTCACGCTAAATCTAGTTACGTATGTAGTCTTTCTAAGATATAAAGTGACAATTTTATTTTATTGCTCGACGCTAAATAGGTTTTCATTGGTTAATGCTAACGTGTAAATAATATTAACATTAACCAATGAAAACATTCCATTTACGTTAATACAAATGAATATAGAACAAAAAATTCTAGAAATTCGTATTTCATCAACGCTTAACCTTTCACGGAAAAGTTTACTAGGTGAAGTCGTTTTAGCCGACAGACGTTTTTATTAGTCGGATTACTGAAGGTCGCATTCTGTTAATAAGTAAAATGGTTGTTATTTCATACAATAGAATCATAAATAAATTATGTACGATAGATGCTACTGAATTAATTCATTGTTACATTTTAATAGGATTATTTACATGATAAATTAATACTACAGTTACTGTATTGTTAATTTCTGAACGAAAGATTAATGCCCCATGATCATCCCCTAGACAAGAAGAAATAGGAATATAACTCAAAATAATAATATAAGAGACATTCGCAACATGAATAGAAAATCGTTTTATCATTCATCTATAGATAAATTGATATGTAGATACTCTTTAACCTGATACATGAAAGAAATACAGAAGTACATGTATATACGTATATAAGTATATATATATTATATACACGTTTGTACAATAAAATATATAGCATAATATCGATTTCTACGAGACGAACTTATAGTTAAAATTTTGCAATTAATGAGAATTCGATGCTGTGTGCAAACAGTAAAAATATACTCGTATAATTACACATATATAGTATTACAAGGGACAATGGATAGAAGGCTTTCACTTTATTAAAATATTTATGTTTTAGTATAGTTTATAAACACAACAGAATTTTAAAATCCGATCTTCAAACAAGAAGATAGAAGATGATATTAAGTCCAAACTAATAAAATAAAAAATATATTAACTTGTAGAAAATTTAATATTCTGATTGATTTATTTCTGCAATCTCCTACGACTTCTATTACCCTAATCAAATGACAGAATATACGAACCTAATCTATCTATACGTAGATAACTCGACCTAGAATCCCAGTTGTTGATTATATCTGGATTCTAGCGAGTCTACCGAGCACTTCGTCATACAAAATGAGATCACGTTTGACCCCAATCATGTCTGATTTACATAGCGAAAGATACCCGCTAACTTCGTCATGCTAACCGCATTTATTTTCTATATATTTTTTTAAACAAAAGCCCATCTGATGCTGCTTATGTGTCTGGTCTGAAATGTCTGGTTTATATAGGGAACAATAAGCGTTAACTTCATAATGTTGTTAACTTTTTTTTTGTAAACTTTGATCCCTCTTTTTGCTGAAAAGTGATTTTTAATTAAATTAGTTATCACCTTTTTTATAAGATAAAGATCTGTGATGAGTATTTTTATTTTAAAAATTGGATAAATTAAAGTATTTGATATTTGTACAAGACAATATTCACCCAACTCTAGTTTATATAAATCTATTATATAACACTACGAAATAATTATCTAATATATATTAATCATAGCTGTATCAACCTTATCAACCTTACTTAAAGTACAATCATTTCCGCTGGCCGAGATCGGTCACGATAACTAATCTGAAAAGCTAGCCAACATCGCAGGACATACTCATATTATAATGCACAAGTATGTCCGAAGACGCTCTCTATTCCCTCAGACTGATTTTACAATGGGACGACAATCCAAGAGAGATCAGACACAAGACCAAAGGCTTTATTTTTAGTGGAATTATGTAACTTCTTTCTAACTCAGACTTGCTACTGAGAGCTTCTTGACAAACTTTCTTGAAAATTATAAATAGTTTTATTGAACTACCCGAGAGTCGCTCCTAGGGAATTAGGGAACTGCCGGGCTAGTCGGTTTAATTAAATCTGTTGGCGAGGCCCCGAGATCGGTGCCTTGTAGGCCTAGGCATATTTCCGGGGTTTTATGCTCATGACATACAAATAAACATTACAAATATAATATAAATTTTAAAACTTTAAAGTAATGCACTGAAAAAGGTGTCCCAGTTCTCTTGTCGGCAAAACTTCCGAGTTTCACAAAACTTCGTATTCAAGAGACGCCTCAAGCGAAGAAAATATGTAGAAACGGAATCCACTTTGCAAATGAGATTTTTCATTGAAATAAAACGCTATTATGAGAGGAATAATAAAATTGTGAGACTGGGCCTCTTCCGACGAGACGAGCCGGCGCCGTTTCACGATCGATGGTTTGTGCATGGGTGATAAACTACGTTTTTATTCAGAACACGATGATGAACAAGAGGAAGCACTGATGAAAAATTATATTTCGGAAATCGCACTAAAAGAGAATTACTGAAAAAATATATTCAAATTTATCTTAACCTATCCGTGTGTTTTGTAGGAAGCATAAGTGAGCCATTGCTATTGCAGGTAAATGCGACATAAAAATTCGATGTAATTATAAACAGGGAATTAACTATGAATAAACTTATGTTCCAATAAAACCTGCAAATTTTTCTTTTAAAGGACACTTGATGTGTCCCGTTGGTATATTTTACTTCTAATATACTATAATACAAATTATATTACAAAATTTACGAGTAAGTTTCTAAATATATAAATAAATAAATATAGCAATGCAGACGTGTGATAAACATTTCATGCGATACGTGTTGTTTTCAGGACTTTCCTTACCGCTAAACACGATATAAATTTAAATTAAAGAATTAAGCAAGAAAATTTTAGGGTTTTTTTTATTAAAATCCGCGATGGTTTTTTAGTTTCACTTTTTCTATCTGTAATAACTATTTATTACTATATTTGTTCTACTAAATAATCTGGCATAAATAATATTGGAGAGATAATTTCTAGATTTCTTAAAATAGCTGCATATATACTAACCACATAATATACTAATTTATGCCACAATGTCAACATAAAATAATGTAATAGAGAAAGAGTGTTGTATACAAATACAATAAAGCGCCTGATTTGTGTTTACGTGGCATTAAAACGATGTTGGGAAACGGACCTAGTAATTTTACCGAGTGTCTATTCGACTGGGTTTACGAGCTATGGGCTTTAAGAAACAGAAGGCTCAAATCAAGATATAAAAAAGGTCAAATGTAGTCTGTAAAACAATGTTTCTTGCCTCTGTTAAAAAAAACGAACCACACGACTCGTATATAAAGTATACGGTTAATAAGCCATGATAATATTATTGTGAACTTATTATAAAACTAGTTGTAAAATTATGTACTTGATATTGTTATATTTAGAACTATGTAAATAACAAGTCCGCTTATATAATTTATAGGTATATATAAATAAGTTTGCATAAATAAATAAATGTAATATTATATATCTAAGCGATATTCTCCTTATGTAAATATAACTAAGAAAAGGGAATCTCTAATGTGAATTAAAAAAAAATTATGTTCATTTATATTAAACTATAAATAGACTAAAAAATAAAAAATACTTCAATAAACATTTTCAATTTAAATGTCGCCGAACTTTGAAATGATATGGAATGAAGACTAGGCTATACTCTAAATAGGTGTACAAAACCTTTGATTCGATATTAATAATATACACTTCACTAACTTACTTGTATCACTATTTTAACATCGAATAACAATAAGAAAGACTTAAAAGGTTTTACAAAATTGACACCATTATCGTAAATTTGGCCATTTCTCAATATATAAAATGACTTGACAAGCTGTGTCCCGTGAAAATCTAAAACTTTATAAGTACATTCGTCTACTGTAAGTTCTATGCTTTACTGAAAGTTTCTTTCTAAAATCACTGTAATAACTGTCTTATACTCATAAACTGAACAATAAACAACTATATTTCTAACTTTCAAAAATGACAAACCCATACAAACTTAAATGGGTAATGAATACCCATTTAAGAAGATTTTTCAAAAATCTTATTAGACTCATCTACCTTCCATAAGAACCTTATGTGCAAAATTTCATTCCATAAGACCCAGCGGTATAGGCTGTGCGTATCAGTCAATCATTTTAAAAAATTTTCAAGTAAATAATACGAAGAGCAAACGAATCAGTGATTACCTTACTATCAAGAAGTGATGTTATTTAAAAATGCAGGGACTATATCAAAGTAATTGATGTCGGTACCAACGATTATATATTATTAAATAATACCACTAGTTTTGAATATAATTTATAATATTACTTACTTTTAATTCGTTTAAAAAGTGCATACGAACAAAAGAGGTGAGGCGCATGATTGTATTATATATATGTATTAGCATTGAATACCAGTCGGAGAGATCGCTGGGCCTACCAAACAATTGATATGAATTTCACGTGATGATAGATACGTTATAACTTACAAAGTTATAGACTAATGAGGCAGGGTATAGTATGTTGACATATTACTTTTTAAGATATTATCGCGAGGTATTTATAATATTTTTTTGACATAATAAATTTAAAACATATTATTCAAATGTATATAAATGATAAATGAAATTGTATTTAATACATAATCATGTAATTTTATTGATGAAAAGAGTAAAACTAGTGCGTTTCTTACTGGTTCTTCTCGGTAGAACATACATTCCAAATCGGACGTAGATTTTAATAAAATTCTGTGTGATAAGGTTTAAAAACTTTGATTTGATTGATTTTCTGCCATTTTTAAAACGATTGAAGTTTTTTAAACATCATTCTCGGCTTATATAAAAATGTATCTCGTTATTGAACGACCACGCGAATGCAGTGGCAGGCACTGTGTATACATAGGTATAAAGGTTTTGTTTAGTTTCCATTTTCGCTTCGCTACTTTAAAATTGCATTCAGGTTACTTACAATACATTTTCCAAGGTGTTGCATTATGCTCGGCGTATCTTTGTCATCGCTCTGTAAAATACATTCGAATAAATTTCATACATTTTACCAATATTGCAATGTTGCAAATCATCTGCAGAAACCACTCTCGTTTATGACTAAATTGCAATTTTCTGTATGAAATTTAGTTCCAGCGTATTTCGTTATTACATAAATTTAAAGTTATATGGATCTTGACTATCTTTCCAACTTTGATAAATGTATTACTGCTGATCCAATATACCAGAATTTTGAAGTGCTTAATATGTGTCAAAATTTCGTGCTCAGCGATAAAGGTAAACATCGTAAAGCAACGTGTTATGACATTAAAATTATATAAAAATAAAATATATCATTAATTTGTTCAGTTTTAGTTTCAGTTAAGTTTTTCGTAGTGGTGCATTTTTGATCATTTCGACAGTGGTTTTTTAATTTACATATTCAAATTTATGTACTAGTTTTCGCCCGCCTGTTACGGGGGACGCAAGGCGGCAGGTTTTAAATATAGAAAAGTAGCCTATGTCCGTCTGTGTGGTTCAACCTTTGTTCTACCACATTTAACAAAATAGTTCAGTCTAATTCAGCTTAGCCGTTTAAACGTAACAGACATTCAGTTATTTTCCCATTTATAATTTTATTTTAGATTATAAGCCGTTAAATATAGACAACAAACCATCAACGTAGTTGCTAATATTTCTTATTATATTAATGATAATATCGTTTGTTGTAGTTGCTCCACTGCTATGCTCTGCGCGGCCATCATGACAGAGCATTGGGAACACGTGTCCTGGGAGAAGGCTGCCCTCGCAGCGCTCGCAAATGCTTCCAACACCGCACTGCAGTGGCTCTTAGACGAGAAAGTTGTTAAGGTAAACTAAAATCTTCTTTTATATTTTATATCCAAAGCCTTTTCAAGATTTCATTTCTATGAAAGAGGTTACTTAAACTGAAAAGGACATTTGTAAAGGTCTCGTACAGCCGGAACGCTTACGTACAAATGCTTTTGAATCCTAGTATTCTATAAATATAACACTAAAGATATACAAAAGCTATTTATAGCTACTTATAATGGCCCGACTTGATAGTTTTAACCTCTATATCAGCGAGACGATAAAACGATTGTACAATATAATTATTTTTACTAAATTCCACCATTATTGTTGTATCACTTGTAAAAACTCTCGAGATCTTGCACTGTATGTTCAAGTTATTTAAAACGTTCAGGCATTATGTAAAGTATGATAAGAGATCGTACATCACAGTTAAGCTAAATGCTTTGTGTTATTTTCTCTCTCTTTTTAACCTCGCTTATATTAAATGAAATATAATGGAACCATAATATAGTTTTGTTGTACATAAGTACAACATTAAGATGATTTTTGTACCATTTACTTTGATATTGAGAGAAATTTTGTGTTGGAAAAGCACGTACGTAAGCAAGTACGTCAAACATCAATTTCAATTCGAGTTGGCTTTATCTAAGTATATAAAAAAAGCGTGCTATATTTTGTTGGGAACCAATGTTTAATATTTGTCGCGCCAATCCATTTTTCTTCCAAGGCGTTTTCTTTAAATTTATTTTTATAAAACGTTTTGAGAGTGCCAACAAAAACAATGTACAATAACGCTGTTTATATTAAGAAAGGAATATATAATGTCACGCTACGACCCGCGAGAGTGGAGCAGTAACCTTTAACGAGATTGCAACAAACACACATAGCTATAATATATAATAAATAATAGTTTTCGCACGCGGCTTCACTTGCATATTGGGGGGGTCGAGTGTTAGGTATAAAACAGTAGCTTTTGTCCTAATGCCATCACAATCGTTACAGTGGTTTAGCCGTGACAGCGTAACAAACAGAGTTTAAAAGCTCGTCTGGGTAGGTACCACCCACTCTTCAGATATTCTACGGCTAAACAGCAGTACTTAGTATCGTTGTGTTCCGGTTTGAAGGGTGAGTGAGCCAGTGTAATTACAGGCACAAGGGACATAACATCTTAGTTCCCAAGGTTGGCGGCACATTGGCGATGTAAGCTATGGTTAACATTTCTTACAATGCCAATGTCTATGGGCTATGGAGTTAATTTCGCGTTTGTAATGTTCGACAAAATATTTATTGTTTGCTAGGAGTTTGATAAAAATACTTTTCGTTCTTAATGATGCGGTTGTAATAAAAAAATTATGTATTAACTTTAATATTCTACTCCAATAATACACTTATATTAACTTATACATATAGAGTATGGTCTAGTGGTTAGAATGCTTGAATCTTAACCAATAATCGTGGGTTCAAATCCGGGCAAACACCACTGAATTTTCATGTGCTTAATTTCTGTTTATAATTCATCTCGTGCTTGATGGTGAAGGAAAACATCGTGAAACCTGCATGTGTCTAATTTTATTGAAATTCTGCCACATGTGTATTCTACCAACCGCATTGGAGCAGCGTGGTGGAATAAGCTCCAAACCTTCTCCTCAAAAAGGAGAAGAGGCCTTAGCCCAGCAGTGGGACATTAAAAGGCTGTTACTGTTATAGAGTACTTATATTATATACAATCAATTATATATCAATTTATATTTCTAATATCTGAGTTTACTATTTGGGTAGAATAATGAATATTGCGTACGTTATTATTTTTCAAGTTTCAAACTACCATCGTGCTTTTAAATATAACCTTAATTCTTTTTTATTATTTAATCAGCCCTACCCTCTTATGAAATATTACGCAGTTTCATTTGCGACGAAAATTTTGTGACGTTTTTTTTTTAAATATATATATTTATAACTTTTCTAACGGTGATTAGATGTTACTAGTATAAATGTGCATTAAAAAACCATTATTCTAATAAATTTCTTATAAATGAAGAATTTTCATATTTTTATATGCTGCCGCCCGCGGCTTCCCTCTAGTGTTATAATGAGGCAGGGTCCTTTCTTGCAGTTCAAGCTTGCTTTATACCAAATTTCATAAAAATCGATTAAATTGTTTAGCCGTAAAAGCGTAACAGACTAACAGACAGAGAGCTACATTTACAATATAAGTATAGATAACAAATTGCTTACATTCTGTTAGCCATAGATAATTACGCTTTCAGTCTTCATAATTCAAGTTTGGTAATACAAACAATATTAGGTACATGGTATTACAATCTAAATTTTAGGATAAAAATGACGTAGGTACAAACTATAAAAAAATAAACTTAAACAAACGTATTTGTTTCGAAGGCGGAAAGTGTTTATGAAATTATTATCGATATTTTAATAAAGTTATGATCTTACAAATGGAAAACATTTAAATCGGAATAAGTGTAACATTTTGCGTTTGAAGATTTTTGACGTTTACATTTCGATAAAAACAAATAAAGGCTACTACTACTATACTGACATTTCAATAATGTAATCCGATAGCGATAGCGACGAGCGTATTTTAAGGAAATAGAAATGTAAAGAAAAAAATTGCGACATGTAAGTAGAACAAACCTTAAAACAATCCCATTTGATTGTAACCGACTGTATATTATTAATATAACTCAAATGATATATTTCAAACAGTAAAACGCTATAAATCAATTTATATCGGAAATGTAACTTAAATAATTAAAGTCGGTCAAGGAATATCATTTGACGCACCGATATTCGGCGTAAAACAAGTTAAAATAAAGTCAATAAAAAAATCTATTCAGCATACTAAATGTCACCAAAGTGTCTGCAATAATTTCAACTTCTTGGCGGGATGAACTAGTTTAAAAATCACCGTACAATATTTGACCGATGGTACAACGCGTAAGACGTAGGTACGTATACCACCGCGTACTATAGAATAACGCGTTTAATAAAAAATAATTTGATATGAAATATTGTTTTACAATTGGAGATAAAATATTTTAAACATATCATACTTAAATACTTCTAAACATTATGTTTCAAAATTAAGTTTTTTTTGCTGGATATCAATACAGCTTTGTACCCATCTGTAGTACGGCCTTATTGCTGACTCGAGTTTTCATGTTTCCTCAAGTACGTTTTCTTGTTCAAAGTTATTGTTTTCAGAGCTATACCGAAACTAAAGCGTCTCCTTTTCACATTAATTTTTTTTGACACCTTTTCAGCTTTGAAGTAAAAAATAATTATTTTAGCTGAAATAGGTAAATGTACAAATTAGAGTTTGTACATTTACCTATTTCATCTAAATATGTTAATAATAATATGAAGATAACTAAAATTAAATAATAACGTGCCTACTCAATTTCAGCTACTTAAGCGAATTCGAACTGACAAACTGCGCAAGAGTTTTAGTTCGCATGACTTTAATAATAATTTTTTTCAGGAAAGACTCCTTATATAAATAAACTTAAAAAGCTAAATATTACTTGAATACAGCGACAAAACGTTAGAGCTATTTCCGAGATAGAAAAAGATATATACAAATAAAAAAATTCTCGTTTAATAATGAGAATTTTTTTATTATATAAAAAATAGTACACTGTGTGTGACGAGCGCAAAACACTGTGTTTCGACTCAAAAGTCCTGACCAAAGCCCTTTAACCCTGGTCTCATAGCCACTTATGCCAGCAAACCAGTAAAAAATAACAGATATCTACGCAAGAAAACAATAAAACAAAAAATAATTATTATAAACCTTGATTAAAACATTTGAGTATGCTACTATTTAATTATAAAGATGACATCACGTAAGTTAAATTTTACATATTAACGATATGAAACTTGCTAATCATATTTGACGAACAACCTTGACTTGTGTGTCCTTAGCACGCGATATTAGAATGACATAAAAAAAAAAAACAAAAAAAAGGAACGTTATTAATCAAATGCCCGCAGCTGTGATTTCGTGTAATGATAAATCATAGCATATAATTAAGGTTTCAGAAGTGTAAAATTATATAATACATAAGTATCTTTGAAAAAGAAATCAATTTTTTAACACAAACAGAATAACTTATGCAAAGTTGATTTTAATAACCACTTAAATTATTTCCGTCGAGCACGCCATACTACTTATCTAAATGTCCTAAACAAAGCACTATCGCTTTTTATTCGATGCATAAAAATGAGGGTAAATTATTGGTATTACTTTTTAAAAAAATGTCGATATCTTCTATTAACAATAAAAAATTATGTATTGTTTTACTCTTACTTTGCACTTAAAATTATACAGAAAAATTTACTATAATCTATTTACTGTGATTTTCTGCCGTGTTTACTTTGTTTTTTTTATGAAATATGAAGTCAGACTGGCAAATGGGCCTCTTGATGGTAAGTGGTCACTACCGCCCATAGACTTTGACTATGTAAGAGTTATCAACCATTCTTTACATCGTCAATACGCCACCAATGTTATGTCCCTTGTGCCTGTAGTTACTCTGGCTCACTCACCCTTTTAGGGTAATACCCCCCCTTGTAGGGGGACACGGACACAATAATACTGAATATTGCTGTTTGCCGGTAGAATATCTACTTCTTCCGCTTTCTATTTTCGTACAGTTTACTTGTGTATATAAAATAAATTGCATTTATTAGGTGAACTTTGGACTATTAATTTAATCAGTCACACATACAACCAAGTGCTATATGTTTACTAAATTTAATTATTTTTATCGCATATAAATATAAATATATAAAGTTTATTCTAACTAGATATTTTATTGAGTCTTCAACTTCGGGGCTTTTATCAAATAAGTAGGAAAGGATTATGAACGGTTAATTAAACAGTTTTCAACTTAAATTCAAAAGCCTGTAGTGCTACCTGAAAAGCACGACTTAACTGATATTAACGCTCAGCTTTTAAAATGTAACCTTGACCTGAAATAATTGTGGACAGTTTTATACACAGAAATGCATTTAATAAAAAGTATTATTTTTAATGAGGCTTAAGTATACATTTTTTCTGCTCAAAGATACGTGATAGCCCATTGGATATAATGCGTAGATTACAACCACAGATAGCAGGTCTATATCCGAGGAAGCATAACTATTTCATGAGGATAATTTGTATAATAATCGTAAAAAACAAAGCTTTGAATACTGTTATTACCAAAATTTGTAAGAGCAAGAAACGTTACCCTCAGTAACAATTTACTGTCTCGCATTTGATTAATTCACTAGCAAATTCCGCTGCTTTGCCAGCGTTGAGTTCAGCTTGTGACGAAAACTCTTCAAAATCTGCCATTTTTACGTATCAAGTGCATAATGCCTCTTTAAGTTGCTTCATACGTATATGTAACTTAAAAAGAGTACGCTATTTTTTAAATCACAGACACACACTTTTTTTTATTATTATATAGAATAGGAAGGCGGACGAGCATATGGGCCACCTGATGGTAAGTGGTCACCAAACGCCCTTAGACATTGGCATTGTAAGAAATGTTAACCATCGCTTACATCACCAATGCGCCACCAACCTTGGGAACTAAGATGTTATGTCCCTTGTGCCTGTAATTACACTGGCTCACTCACCCTTCAAACCGGAACACAACAATACCGAGTACTGCTGTTTTGCGGTAGAATATCTGATGAGTGGGTGGTACCTACCCAGACGAGCTTGCACAAAGCTCTACCACCAGTAAAATATTATTTACTTGTATTGTACACTGGTCGCCAAAAAAATCGACCCACCAGTATTTTTTTACTTACAAAGTTGTTATCTTAACTATGCGACGACGGTGGATTGTTTTACTTATGGGACATACATTTAACATTTTATTACCCACTTGATATTGATTTGGAGGAGTTGTAAGTGTTATTTAGGATATGTGGAATATTTTTAAAGTATTGATAAGAAAACGTTACTTTGTGCACAAAGTGCATGGTTAGTTTATTTCCAGTTCATCTCGGTTCGATGTTTATTATTGATTAAGTGTATGAAACTTTGTTGAAACAATAATTTTAATAAGTTTAAACATAAAAAATGGATACTACTGAAGCAGAAGCTGCTCAAGTCGTAGCTCTTATTCATGAGGGGTTAAGTCAGCGAAATGTGGCTAGAACACTAAAATTAAGCCGTTCAGCGGTGCGAAGAGTGTACAAACACTACTTGGAGTCTGGGGAGTATCGCCGGAGACCAGGATCTGGCAGGGGGCGTGTCACGAACCCGACCGATGACCGTTTTATTGGTTTGACGTCTTTAAGAAACCGACATCTTTCGGCTGTTGACGTTCAAGGTAGACTCCGAGAAAGTCATGGAGTGTCTGTGAGTGAAAATACTGTAAGAAGAAGACTTCGAGAGCAAAACTTAACCCCTCACAAGCCAGCAACAGGACCAAAACTCACAGCATCCCATCGACAAGCAAGACTACAATTTGCTAGGCAGCACGTCGATTGGACACTGGACCAATGGGAGACAGTATTGTTCAGTGATGAAAGCCGAATGCCTCTAGTAGGCTCTGATGGACGACGTAACGTCATGCGAAGGCCAGGAGAACGCTACTCTCAGTGTTGCATTCGAGAAACAGTCCGATTTGGTGGAGGCTCTACAATGTTTTGGGGAGGTATTTCTTTGACGGGACGCACAGAGCTGGTTTTTTTCCGTAATCGTGCTGTTAATGCTGAAACTTACATAACGGACATTATATATTGGGGATAATTTCCAACTTATGCACGACAACGCACGACCTCACGTCGCTAGAATTGTTAAAGACTATCTCAGGGAAGTCGAAATTCCAGTTACGCAGTGGCCAGCCAATAGTCCGGACTTAAACCCGATAGAGCACCTCTGGGACCAGCTAAAACGTACGGTTCGAGCACGAAATCCAATTCCAGAAACCCTGAATCAACTGGAAGCTGCCCTAACTGGCAACGGAACCCACAGGAAGACATTAAAAAGCTAATCAGGTCACTTAATAGGCGTATGCAGGCAGTGATTAGGTCAAGAGGAGGAAACACTCCCTATTAAAGTAAGATTTAGGCACCCAAATTTAAAAACAAACGGCATAATCGTTTTGTACACAAAAAAATAAAATTGCGTAAAATTTTGTGTTTTCGTGTTTTGTCACATATTTACCTAAAGACCTATTTTTTGCGCACTATTTCTGTTTTTGTACAATCCTACAATTGCATCTTTTCATTATCAATCTTAAAAATATAAATATGTGATAGTTTAAAACCATACGATAGCTTTTTTACAAAAAATGTAGGTGGGTCGATTTTTTTGGAGGCCAGTGTATTTATGTATATGTTGTATTCAGATTCATCAACAAAAAAGTTAAAAAAAACATCATACTATAACCGTAGTTTACATAAGAGTAGAAAAAAGGCTATAATGGCTGACATTTCAGTTTTTCTCCCACGAGATTCGGATCACGTGACACGAGCAGCAGGAACTACGCTGTAATGAACTTTACAGGAAAGTTCATAAAGAATATTCCACACGTAACACTTTGGTGACTACGATAGACGAAATAGTTTTCATTATTCGTATTATTTTTCATCAAGGTCGACTGTAATTTAAAAAAAACGTATTGTTTAGAAGTAAAATATTTAGCGAGTTGAATATATAATACATTGTTAGTCCTTTGCTTTATAATTATATAATTACTAATGAAGAAAATTTTGTTTTTGTTAGAAAGTAAAACCTTGCATAGAAGAAAGAAATATATACTCAGTAATTTGATAAATTCTGCTGGTTATAAAGCTTTGTGTAGCTAGACCAGCTCAGTTATTCTACTATTGCTATAGTTTGAAGGACAAGCAAGCCAGTTTAAGTAGGTATGTATAGTAGGAACATTATAGAAGTGACACTTATGTTTTTATTAACCTTATTCTCACAAATTTGTCTGGATATCTGCCTCCTTTTTAAGAATTAAAAAAATATTTACAGCATACCTTTGATACCGAGGTTCATATATCTTCAGTTCTAACAATCATTCAGAAAAAGCTAAACATCAAGTTATCTTTTTTAATCGATTTTCATATGAAAAATATAATTTTTATTAGTTATTAAGGTAGTGTAAGATGACTACAAATAAAATTTAAATAACAACAAATTCCAAAATAAAACATAAAAATAAATAATTAATTAATCATCGAAGAAAAGTATATAAGGACAATGAAAAGTGTATAATTATATATATTAATTTTAAATTTTTCGTTTATCGTTTTCGCTATTCAAATGAGACAGCATCACTTAGAGAAACATATAACATCTTGTAGTTGCACGTTTAGAATTTTAATGGCCTTCTTTAAAATAAACGGGACTATTTTTAAAAACAGCAACTTTTAATATAAATACTACTCATTAAAAATTTATAAGTATACATTATATTAATGAAAGAGTATGTCATTTGTAATATGAAAAAATATATTTAATAAAAGCAATAAAATCTTTTTGTTACTTTTAAAAATTTCTCTCTTAAAAGAACGCTTTTATTGAAGTCGTGTTAGGTAACTGTGTCATTAATCAAAGTCAATATTTGCTAGACATTCTTTAAGGCTCGCGAAATTTGAGTTAAACAAATTACGTCACGAGCTTAAATAAATTTTTGCCTTTTAGCTTTTTTTTTTTTTATTTTTTATTTTTTTTTTATAGAATAGGAAGGCGGACGAGCATATGGGCCACCTGATGGTAAGTGGTCATCAACGCTCTTAGACATTGGCATTGTAAGAAATGTCAACCATCGCTTACATATCTTACGTAATATGGCCTTAAACGCTTAAGTCTAAGACTACTTAATAAAATTTTAATAAAAATATATCTAGTACAATGGTTTAGTTATTGTTTGTTATAATTCATAGCAGATACAAAGTTCTTTATAATATATACTCAGCGTCTAAAGATCCAGAGGGATTGCGAGTGAACTTCTTGAAAAATATCTTTCACGTGGCCATTTTTACGGAAAACTAGTCCAATGTGCAGAAAATATTATAGTGGGTAAGTGTATGCACAAATAAATGTGCACTATCAATAGGAAGTTTAAGAGTGGTATAACTCTTATAATCATCTCACAATGATACCTCAAATCCGAAACGACTAGAGAGAATTCAGTTCGCTAGACCAACGTCTCTGCACGCTTTCCAAGGGAGAGTAAACCCTGTCAAATTCTGGTCTGCTTCTGATAATTTATTGACAGCAAAACGCAATGACCCTTTATATTGGCCCTATATGCTGGCCACTAGACAAACAACGGCTAGTCAGCTTACTGCCTATAGACAAGCAGCTATATATACAATCAGCTCACTGAATATAGACAAATTATCACTGACAATAAATTAAGCTATTCTATATACCTATATACTAAGTTTACATAGTAACAACACCAATGTATATTTAAAAATGTTGGTAACTATAGCCTATTCTATAAACAAACCGCACCATAGATTTACATTTTCCAAGCGATTCCATAATACCTTTGCTACATATACTACAAACAGTTCTTGATTTATTATTTATTTAATATTTTTATTTATAATACAAGACTATTCCACCTAACTACGTATGTTTACTTTAATTTTACTTCAGTAAATCAGTAAAACGTAGTAAATTGTCTAAGGTTTCATCTAAATATGGTAACAGACTTTGAATATCTCACTGCTGGGCTAAGGCCTCTTCTCCCTTTTTGAGAAGAAGGTTTGGAGCTTCTTCCATCACGCTACTCCAATGCGGGTTATTGGAATACACGTGTAGCAGAATTTCAGTGAAATAAGACACGTGCAGGTTTCCTCGCGATGTTTTCCTTCACCGTAAAGCACAAGATATAGTCATATATAGTCACAAATTAAGCACATGAAAATTCAGTGGTTTGAACCCACGATCATCGGTTAAGATTCACACTTTCTTACCACTGGGTCATCTCGGTTATCATCATAGGCTATCGACATGTCATCTCAATATATTTGATTAATTTTATATTACGCCAGAAGACTATGTATGAATAGGATCTACGTCATAAAACGTTTAGGTATAGATTAACAAGACTAAAGACCTATTGTGATAGTAATTAGTACATAGCTGTAATTTGGGTCAGTGGTAAGTAAATGTAGCAGAATTTCATCAGCCATGCAAATTACCACGTCTTTCATCGCAGAGTACGAGATTATAATCACATAACATACGTGACAACTGATAGAAACGTGGTGCTTGCCTAGATTTGATTGGTCTCAAGGCTCTTATGTTATATCTTATTAAACATAAGTCGATGTTATTCTATGCCTCATAATTTTACGCAATTATGAATAAAATTATAGTCCTATCGGACATTTCGAATAAAGAACGTAAAACGATTGATATGAAGGTCAATGAAATAGTTTCCAGAAGCAATACGAAGAAATTTTTGCTTTGGCCTTGAAACTGAACTTGGCAGCTGATAGTGCGATTTCCGTTTTATTATATAACTGTCGTTTCATTCCTATTTTCAATTGTTTTTAAACAATGAACTAGAATTCCTATTAAAGTTAGTTCACATTTTTCTAGTTCATTGAAAAGTTTTTAATTAAAAATATACAACAAGTATCTGTAATCTTGAAGTAATACAATCGACTACTGGGTCATTTAGGTGCCATATTGCTAGTACTTACTAATATGGAAAGTAAACATAGTTTATACATATTACGTTATTATTAATGACTTCAACTTGCAATTCCCAATGGCGGCACGTAATTACAATTAAAACACGAACAAACACACCATATACGTATAATAATTGACGAATTATTCACGAGCTTTCATTGCATTCGTACATGTTATTGTATTTATTATTTTACTCTGCTATATAAACCAAAAAATTTAATATATAAAAATCTCGTGTCACGGTGTTTGTGGTCGAATTCCTCCGAAACAGCTCGACCAATTTTTATGAAATTTGTTATGTATATTTGGGAGGCATGAGAATAGGTCGTAAAGTATCGCTAGCTGATAAGGGTGTCCCTATCTAGATTTTTTTTTATTTTTTAGACATTTTTTTTATTTGTATTTTATTTAGATTTAGCGTCAAAAAATACATATAACCCCAAATTTTGTAATTACGATTTTAGTATTTTTTGTATGAACAATATCAAAATAATCATTTATAGTGAACCTTACCGAACTTTCGTCTACGTTATTCACTAGAAGCGTCGCGTCATTTCGACATTTAAATATTTGCAAAATATTTAACGGTTTATTTAATTGATAAGAAATATAAGCGTGTTTTATGATATTAAAAAGGTTGGTAAAATACTAAAAGATCAAATACATTATCGGTATACCGTTTTTATCAGTAAATACAACAATTTGGTCTATTTGTGTGTGTGTGTGTATGTTACAGTGAAAAATGCCAGCAAGAGCAAGGGGGCCCATTTGGGCTGTCGAACTAATAAAGCATCAATCATGCGTAATAATAAAGCAGAAAGAACAGACGAACAAATCCAACAAAATAACGAAAATTTGCGTGTGAGCATGTCACCATTGAATGGTTTTCTCAGCGGCACGTATCCAATAGTACATATCAAGGATGTTTCTGAAATCCATTCGCACACGAAAAATATCGCAAAGGACTGCGTTCCTTCCCGAGTCTCCAACCGTACATTTTTTTTGTTATTGTTTTAATTTACACAGGACTTAATCGTGTAAAATATTCAGTAGATATAATTTATATGGCAGAAAAATGTTTGCCGGGTCAGCTAGTAAATATATATATTTAGGATCCAGAAGTAAAACAGATTTTAAAAAAAATGTCGAATTTGTCTTTTTTAAAATAGAACACAAAATCGTATAAATTGATATAAATTACTCGCCCAATTACTAAAAATTCAAAAAACACATTTGAACACATTTAACGAATCAAAAGTCGCGCCAATAATTAATTAATTACTTTACTTTTTTGCCTTCGATCACTAATGAGAAGTTTTTTTTTATATTAGCGTACGTCTTTTTTTTTAACAACGCTGTTGTATCGATTGAAAATTATGGAGCATCATTGAAGTAGTCGCTTTATTGATGTTTTTTATTAAACTTCGTGTATGATTTAAAGTAACAATTGTGTACTTTTTAATTTAGTATTATTATTACGTTTGACAATAGGTAACCGGAGTTTTAGTTAATTGCGCATAGAGTTGTGGATGGCTTAACAACGGTGGTGATGACACATTGATATTGTCGCCATTCAGTGCGCACCTATAAACCCTCGGTTCTAAATTTAATTATATTAATATAATTTAGTAAACGTTAAGATATCTATTTATATAAAAAATAATCGAAAACGACACACAAAAAAAGTCTAAGGTTTTATATTTTAAAAGAACAATTTGTGTAGGTATATTATTATGTATTAAAATGTAATATTAGTGTAAGACTATAATGCTACCCTGGAGTTTACCTACCTAAAAGTACTTAGTTTTACTTCCCTAGGCAAGGCCCAGAGACTTTCAATACCTTTTTGCCTCTACATAGAAAATCCGGCCTTGATTCTTGAGCTGTCCTAATTTCAATATTGGCAGGCAACTGAAAGGCAATTAAATGTTTGCTGACGTCACAAAATTACATTTTATTTAGTGAAAAAAATAATCTTATTAATTTTATTAGCTTTATAAAACAAAACCAAGATTCGAAGCCTCAGTGATACCATTCCATATATTTTATCAACCAATAAATATCAATATGGGGTTATATGTAAACTTAAATTCAAGGATAATTCATACTATATTTATTTTTAAAGAGTTACTGTTAAGTTTTTAAAAATGCAACAATAATTTCTAAAATAATTCCTTATTTCTGAAAAAATATTGTTTGCATTAAATAGCTAACAATAGTTTTACTTGTTGGTGGTGCTTTATGCAAGCCCATTTGGGTAGGTACCAAATCATGACATTATTTCTACCGCCAAGTAGCAATACTTAGTATTGCCGTGTTCCGGTTTTAAGGATGAGTGAGCCAGTGACAACAAGTACAAGGGACATAAAAGTCATGTAGTTAGTCTTAGTTCTCAAGGTCGGTAATGCATTGGTGATTTAAGGGATGGTTAATATTTCTTACAATGCCATTGGCATCTATCGTCTATGGGCGATGATGACTATTTATCATCATGTGGCCCACCTGCCAGTCTGCCTACCTCATGCAATAAAATAGAAGAGTAGATTTCATTTTGATATGAAAAAAACCATCATATATTGATTTTCGTAACATAACTATTTGTAATCATGTTCACAAAATAATAGTTCCAAGCTGTAAGAAGCCCCATTCGTACGCGGATTACAAAGAAACCTGAGTTCTGAGTCAGGAAGCGACCGGAAATTGTTTTACTATCAGTTATATTTAGCGTTGACATTAAAAATTTATTCATACAATATGAATGTTGTTGATTAATAACAACTTAAACAGTTAAAATCTTATTGTATATGAATTATTTTATTATGATATGAAAAAACGAATAGTAAAGAGATTTTTTTTTATATATATGCCCCGGGATGGCGAATGACTCTACTCCACCTGATGGTAAGTGGTAGTAGAGTCCAAACGCGACGACGGCCAGTACAGTCGGGAAGAATGTTCTGTACTAGCCGTCCCCGCCTTGCCGGCCCGCAAGATGCCTCTTCACGCCTCGTTTGAAGGAACCCGGGTTGTAAGAGGAGGGGAACACGTGAACTGGTAAGGAATTCCATTTTTTGGTAGTGCGACAAAGAAAGGAGTTGCCAAATTTCTTTGTGCGCGATGGAATTAATGTCACAGTTAGGCGGTGACATCGAGAACCAGCTCGCGTGGACTTAAGAATAATTCCTCAGAGCACTCGCCGTGATACAGTCGATAAAAAGTGCTCAGTGCTGCTGTCTCGCGACGCAATTGTAAAGGTTCAAGGGTGTTTGTGACCTTTACGTCGCCAATAATGCGTACTGCACGTCGCTGCAACCGGTCCAAGGCCTCCAGTAGGTACTTAACGGAGCCATCCAAAGGTGCGAGCAATATTCAATGCAAGACCGTACCTGTGTTTTGTATAACAGGCACAGTTGTTGTGGCGTGAAAAAACGCCGCACCTTGTTCAGAACTCCGAGTTTCCGTGAAGCTGTTTTTATAATAGCCTCGATGTAATCCCTTGGACTAAGGTCGCAGCGAACGTCCATCCCCAGCATGGCAATTTTGCTTTGTATCATCAGCGGTGTGCCACAGAGGGAGGGATGAGGGTAAAATGGTGACTTTTTCGCTGTGACAGCGCATACCTGTGTTTTCTTGGCATTAAACTCAACAAGATTATCAGAACCCCATTTGGCGATGAGCTCTAACGTCCTATCGAGTTCAATGACAAGATTCTCCCGCCTCTCCTCAGTTTCCGCCCGCCCAGCCACTGCGCGTCCGTGGTATCCACCATGCACTGTACTATCATCTGCATAGCAATGTATGTTCCCAAGAGAGAGCATATCATTGATATGCAAAAGAAAGAGTGTGGGAGATAGCACAGATCCCTGGGGGACCCCAGCATTCACTACATAGAATTGTGAAGCGCAACCATCTACTAAAACACGAAGGCTACGCTTGTGTAGGAAGCTGGCAATCCAGGTGCATAGCTGAGCAGGCAGACCATATGCCGGTAGCTTGGAGAGAAGACTTCTGTGCCAGACCCTGTCGAAAGCCTTGGAGATATCGAGGCTGACAGCCAACGATTTTCCATGCTTGTCGATAGCTTCACCCCAGAGGTGTGTTACGTACGCTAGAAGATCACCTGTGGACCATTTTGGTCGAAACCCATACTGACGATCATTAATTAGACAGTGATCTTCTAGGTAATGGATCAGTTGGTTGTTTAGAATCCGTTCCATCACCTTACAAAGTACTGAGGTGATAGCTATTGGTCGATAATTTGCCGGGTCAGACCGATCCCCTTTTTTGGGAACCGCTTGCACATTAGCTCTTCTCCAAGCCTCCGGCACACATCCCGAAGAGAGAGAAAGTTGGAACAGGCGCGTTAACACAGGAGACAGCTCCGCCGCGCACTTCTTCAGCACAATGGCTGGTATTTCATCGGAACCGCTAGCTTTCCGTATATCAAGTGATTGCAGCTCCGCACGCACATCACGTTGCCTGATTTTAATGTCAGGCATCGTGTGGCCACATGAAGGTATTGTTGGTGGCTGCGCACTACAATCATCGATCACAGAGTTGTCGGCAAAGAGTTTAGCCAGGAGGTCGGCTTTCTCCTGCGGACTGTGAGCTAGCGATCCGTCCGGATTTCTGAGCGGTGGCAGCGAAGGTTGGCAGAAATTGTTTTGCACAGACTTGGTCAGACGCCAGAAGCTACGGGAGCCCCTAGGATGCGAAATAAGGTCATGACCAATCTGTACAATGCGCTGTGCATCCGCTCTCGTGTATGCCTTCCTACAGGACTTGGAATTTTTATTGTAGTTTGCTTTCAGTGAGTCAATGTTAGATGCCCCGCTAATGCAGCCGTTGATCCACGCGCGATATGCCGCCTGCTTAGATGATACAGCGTCGGCACATTCACGAGTGAACCAACGGTTACGCGTGCTATTCGTCGTCGTCCTATTGATGAGATCTGAGCTAGGAATGTAGTATTCCATTCCTAACATGATCTCACCAGCAACAGCAGCGGCCCTAGCTGTCGGGTCATTCCCACTGAAGCAACGTTCCTTCCAAGGGCCTGACGCATAGTAATCGCGCATACCGTCCCAATCTGCCGACTTATAGTGCCAAACGCGACGTTTGCATACCACTGATGGCGGCAGCTTGGCCTGTGGCACTTTGGTAGATATAAGGCCGTGATCCGAAGAACCAAGTGGAGCTTGAACCACAACCTGATATTCCACCGGGTGAGAAATCAGCAGAAGATCCAGTAGAGAAGGCGCTTGCCTATCAATGTCTGGGGTCCTGGTGGGCTGATCAACCAGTTGGGTCAAGTCGTGTGTGAAAGCAAAAGCATGAGCAGTTCTTCCAGCTTGGTCAGTTTTGAGGGATTTCAACCATGATTCGTGGTGAGCATTAAAATCCCCCAAAAACACCAATTCCGCGTTAGGAAACTGCTCTTGCGCAGCATCTGCCACCCGACTAAGATGGTCAAATAATCGGCTTGTCTCCAAGTCACCATTGTGGGATCTGTAGAGGCACACGTAGACTCGACTCTGACGAACCAGGTCCACACGTACCACCAACATGGAGAAGGAGGGATCCTCCAAGCAGCGCAATCGGTGACAACAAACATCCGCCCTGACGAACAAGCATACTCCGGCTTTCGCTTTAAAAGATTCTTCAAGCATGTAGCCGGGATAGTTAAGGTAGCTGGTTTCGGCAGTTCGGATTGAATGAATGGTGACCTATTCGCTGAGAATGAAAACAATGAATAATCTAACATGAATGTATGTTGTTTATAAGCTTCAACGCGTCGTTCAAAAAGCGTGAGAGCGGATATCACTTTTCAATTAAAAGATTTATCTATTCCTACAATACCTACTTCCCTGACAGTCAATTACATTTTATTTACTTAGGAGAAATTTAGAATTAATTGAAATATATATATAACTGCTATTCAAATGGCAGTTTGATTGATTCTTAACTCGTAGACTCAATAAAAATATATATGTTTTTATATTTTTTAGATTGGAGATTCAAATTCTCGAAAAGGCGGTGGCACATTTTTAGTTCCCATGAATGGAGGTATTTGGACCATGTGTGTGTCTTTAGAAGGTAAATTTTAAAATACTTGAAAATATAAAATATATTTTAAAAAAAGTTGGTTATTTTTCAAAAAAGTTTCAATTTATAGAGGAAGAAGTGTCAATATTGGCCAGAGCCGGATTTCCGACGGAGCCGCTGTGCACAAATTATTTGGCAGATGATGAAGATGAACAGAGAGGAGATTGGCAACATCGTAAGTATTATATAGATTCTTTTTAGTAAGATTAAATCTTAAATAAGCTTATCGTCTGTTATGATGTTTAAACTATTATAAAAACTATACAAATATATATTTGGATGATAAACAAGCTGACTACGAGTTTAAAAAATGTTTAATATGTTATGATTTTAAAATGTATGCTAAATTATCTTTATTTTCATTTAACAAAATGGACACCAAGACAAATAAAACGTACAAGATATACTTTCTGTAATACCGGAACATTCCATACTATAATTTCGAACTTCATTAACGACGGATAATGCTAGTATTTATAAGTATATATATGTATATGAAGTACACAAATACGTTTAAAACTAGGACAAAAATTAAATATAATTTTTTTTGGTAATAATATACTTTGCTGTTACTTTGATACGTGAGCTCTTCGCAAAATGACGTCTCCTAGAGCAATAAGATTGGATACTAAAAAGCAAAAAACATCATTATAAAAGGGCGTTTGCAACTCAGAATACTAATAACACGCGAAAGAAGTGAATGCGTTCGTGAGAAACATTACATATTGAACCTTCATTTTAATCTCATTTCTCTCAAAGAAATTTCAGTTCAATTATAATAAAGGATAAATGTATATAAGTAAATAGGCAGGTAAAGAGCCGAAATGGCCCAGTGTTAACCGATGATCGTGGGTTCGAAACCGGGCAAGCACCACTGAATTTTCATGTGCTTAATTTGTGTTTATAATTCATCTCGTGCTTGATGGTGAAGGAAAACATCGTGAGGAAACCTGCATGTGTCAAATTTCTCATCACATGTGTATTCCACCAAACCGCATTGGAACAGCTTGGTGGAATAAGCTCCAAACCTTCTCCGCAAACAAAGGACAGGCGGCCTTAGCCCAGCAGTGGAACATTTACAGGCGGTTACTAATTACTGATTACTGTATATAGGTATGCAGAATCTGTCCATATCGTGTGCGTTGGTGTGTCTCATCGTGTTAGGCAGCGCGGCGCTGGTCGGCGCTTTCGGCGTCTGCAAACATCAAATAAGCGCCGTGCTCGTTACTGGCGTCATGTATCTTTTAGCTGGTAAGTTATTAAAAGCATCGTCATTTTCAAAAATAAGGATAAGTTAATTGCATAACTATCACCGATTCGGATAATAGCTTTTGCCGAGAAAAACCGGCAAATAATAAAATAATATTTTTAATTACTATTATCGATCATGTATAATTATGCATAGTGTATTGTATAATAAAATTCATAGATATTACAATTCTCATTATATACATATATACATATACATATATACTACACGTATATAGTGTTTTATCAAAACCCCTTTTAAAATTGTAAATTCTAACATAATCTTTTATTTTTCAGGGCTATTCGCAATGTTCACATTAATGATAATACATTTCAAGCGAGTCCAACGAGTGTCAACCCGCGGTAGTTCCCACGGTGATGACACCGCAGACGGCGTCATAGGTCCGCGTTACCCCGCTTTCCCCTTACTATCTGCGAGAGAATTTACGACATCCTGGTCGCTAGAGCTGGGGTGGGGAGGCGTGGCTTTAGCGACTACTACGTCGCTTCTGTGGATACTGTTATCGAAGATAATGAGATACAACCCTATATCGTCTATGTTGTTGTGAATTCGCATAATTATTGTGCGTTTACACGGACGTATGGGTTATAAAAAAATATGTTTTCAAATGTTAAACGCAATAAATAAAATTTATATAATAACGTTATCTAACCACAATATAAATATATCGTTACTAACCCAGTTCGTGTAAATGCTGGATAAAGTCAATTACATTAATCCCAATATTTTAAGTAGGAAATGTCTACCCAGGCGCTTTTATATTGCGTCATAATTAAACATTAAAATATAAGTGTAATTAACATAAACCGTCATTAAGAAAGCCTGAAAAAGCAGCTTATACTCAAATAATTTAAATCCTGCAGTCAAAATTGCGATTTATAGCACTCTACATTAAGCTTATTATTGTACAAAAGTACCTAATAGCTTAGGCAATCGCCAGGCTTGTTGCCGTCCATTGCAAAATTATATATTTACTTACTTAAACATTATGTGTAACACAAATTCTGGTTTGTTTGTATTTGGCTTACGTAACTACGTAAGAATATTGACAATTTAATGTGAAAGTCTTTGGAACGCCATAAGCAATAAAACTTTGCGAATATGTGACGTTTTCAAAATTTTAAGTTTAAATGTCAACATTGCTTAATGAAAAAATCGAAAGGAGAATGACCAAAAGTGGTTTCAATACCCACCACTAAGGCTGCGTTTCCACCAAAGATGTGCGAGGCAGCTGGGTGGTGCCTCCATGTGTAGTAGCAATGCTGTGAAACGGTGCGCGGACGAGCGGTGCGAGAATGTGTAGCGGGCTATTTTTTCGCTTTGTCCGTCCCTAGCAGACATCCCTCACAACACATCCGTAGCGCACATTTTACCCTTGTTTTGCATGCACAAAAACCTCACTCCGTTGAGCTGTTTCCACTAGACCTGCGCCGAGTAAGGCTAGGTAAATTAAGTGATTCTATTGGATCTTAACAAACACATCCCTCGCTACCCATCTTTGCACATCTTTGGTGGAAACGCAGCCTAACGAGACATATGTCGACTTATAGTCCACTAAACAGAGAGTAACTTTTAATATGAGACAAAAAAAATAAGCTGTAAGTAATAAGTTATGACTATATGAAAAATAGTAGTTTAGCTTTTTTGTTTCACTATTTATTTAAATGCATTATAATAGTGCACAGATTCTACTCTTAATGTTGCGCTAATAATGATTCGTCGATAACTCGTGTAAATTGAAGGCTATATAAGGCTATCACTAACGCAATCGGTTTTTATCTGAGTACCTATAGTAGTACCAGGTACTCAAAACAGCGTTGTGTTTTCTTTCTTCCGAGGCTTTGACCAAAATCTATTTCAGCGAAAACCTAACACGGGCCACCAAGCGGCATGTAATTTTTTTTTTTTCGAAATGACTTGTTTCTGTTGGTCTAATTGGCCGACAGCGTAACCGGGCGGACAGCATGACATAATTTGCGTGTATATTAACGATATTTTTCGCATAAAAAGTTACGGTATATTTTTTGTTGCGATCTGGTTATAATGACTCACTATTTAGTACACTACTTTATGACATAGGTCTCGTTAGTGGATATTTGGACTTAGGTACCTAGGACCATACATTTTTGGTCATTCTCCTTTAAATATATATTTTTTAATTATTGTGAATGTTATATAGGTATAACTTGGAAGAATGAAAGGTTCTATATATACAACTAAGAACTTAACTGCGTCTATTTATCAAATGCAAAATAAAAACTATGTACCTATTTGGACCTTTTTTATATACACAGGTCAATATTTTTTCCGCGACATTTTGCTTTTTATGAGTTTATATTTTTTTTCTATTAAATGCTGGGGAAATTAAGACTTTTTAATCCCAGAGAGTGTAAGCATTTCAGGGTAAAAATATTACACAAATAAGTACTCTATGCCATACGCGAGCATAGCTCGTTGTGTATAAGAAATTTTTTTTGCAGACTATTTTGTCCAAATCACTTTCCGCCGATCTTGAGCTTAAAACTTATACTCTTTAATTATTACATTGCATATTTTTTATACTTTGCAATTCTACTATTTACCTACATTTTTCTATGTACATAAATCAAAACGCATTTGCTAGATATAAGATTATGGCCTAGGTACATGTTAAGACTCAGGGAAAAAATATTTTCAAATTGATTAAATTTTTTTTATTATTTGACTTTTTTATAAATAATTTTTGAGAGAGAGTATTTGCCATACTATATAGTATGATGCCCCCAAAAATATTTGAATCAGACAAGCATAAAAAATACCAAAAAAATTACATTTTCATTCTTTAATTCACTACTGTCGAAACTCAACTTAATCAACTTTAGGTACAATGAAAAGTGGAATGTACTTATATTTTTATAGTATGGATCTGAAATTAGATATATTTTCCCGTTGCATAAGTTTTGCCCGCCCATCTCACAAGTTAGGTGTAAGGTTAGCGATACTGTATAAATATTTAATAGCAAAGTTGAGCGTTGTTTGAAAGTTGGTGCTGTGAGTTAATATTAGTTTTATTCATAGTAAATTTGTTAGCAAGATGAAGTAGAGTGTTGTTAGTAAAAAAGTTTAATGAAATATTGTTACAATGAGCGAATATAGATAACATTTAGATAACATTTCATTTTTTCATTAGAAATATAGATACAAAATGATAAATCTTTTAAGAATATCTAAAAAAATACGTAGAGTAGTAAATATTTCTTCTAACAATAAGATACAATAATTTTAAGTCAATTTAAGAAAACGAAACTAACGAAATAATACAATACAATATATGTAGATGGAAAATAAGAACAGCCATGAGTGTCCTGTAGTATTATATTCATTTAATAATAATAATATTTAAGCTAACAATTAAAACTGTACTAACACGTTATTTAATAATATAAATACCAAAGCTCAAAATATCTAGTCATTTTGTTAAAACCCCGCTTTAGTGCTGCCAATTAACGTTTCTGAAATATATGCACGAAAATTATATCGCGAGGAATATACTAGCAGTTTGCATATTATAATATAGCTCATGACTATACATAAACATTAATTTGAATAATATAACAAAATCACAAGTTGTGTAAAATTATAAACAGAAAAAGGCTAAATTATTTTTGGCTGTCACTGCACTACCATAAGCCATAAAAAAGAAAAAAAAAACATTTTTTTATTATTATTTCTTTAACAGATAATAAAATGTTGTCTCTTAAATAGGTACGTTAATTCTTCTCTTCTTTATTAACGTTGTCTTTGCGGTTATGTACTGCGTAAAAAAGAATTGATTGTTTAGTGATTTGTGATAATATTTTAAAATTTGTTAAGACGTTTCACGAATCTTCTGTATGAAATATTTTAGTGATATTTAGATAAATTAACGAATAGCTTCTATGCACCTGAATGCATTGTTTATATTGTAATGTATAGTTTATTTGAATACGTGTTATTTGTTATGTTAAATAATTTTCTAATGCATAAAGCAATATTATTTTGTTTAAAATGTGTTTTATTTACCCTTATTACCACAACTAAATATAATTAAATACAACTACAATAAAAAACAATTATGTATAATATTATTTATTTACATATTACAAAATATAGTTACTTAATATTATATGTACAGTTTAAAAATATTTTGTAAATTATATAATAATAAGATATAACTGAAAAGGCTTCACAGATAATTTAAACGGCTCCAATTTATTTCTACATTAGATATTTTATATAGATATTTAATCTTCTGTATCTTTTAATAATTCGTCCTCAATGTCAATATCTTCCGCCTTTCGTTTCTTAGCTCTGGGTCTCTTGCCGTGTAACATTTCAAGTTTAATTTTCTTCGCCTTTTTCTTTTTTTCACGCAATTGAAGTTTTCTTTTTGCTGCTTTCTCTGGGTTGTTGACTTTTTCTTGTAGCAATAACTAGAATAAAAAAATATAATTTTATAAAATAGATGTTATATTGTAAATCATTTTTATTACAAAAACTTTAAACTAAGTTAACTACTGACTGATACTTTTTTCGAAGATAACACATGTATTTATTTATACTTTTAATATATTTTTAAACTAACCTTCTTTCTTTCTGCTCTTTTAATATTCAACTTCGTTTGTGCCTCAGCCGCCATCTTGCTGTACTCGATATCACCGATCTTTCTTCTCAATTTCTTGCCCAACCTACCAGCCAATTGTTTAGCGGGCGTCGCCGCCATACCTTCACCAGTGGAAAGTTCTCGAACAATCGGCGGTAGTAACACGTCGATTATATTGAGAATATCCTCCATTGATAGTGAACTAATCACGTGTAACCACATTGTGAATATGGCAGTTCTCTGAAATAGAAGTTTGTTTAGGTATATGAAAGCCAAATTATATTAGAACATTTTGGTATTTGTTACCAACAATGCTTGGCTTTAAACATTGCTAACAATATATTTTTTGGAATTTTGAAAAAATAATATACATATAATGGATTTCTATATAATAATAATTAACATCACACTCTTTTATCTCAACTCCTATTAGGTTAATAACATTCAGCCCTTCTTATAGCTCTTTTTATAGTTTTGACATATTCCTAACAATTACATATAGCATTTAGGTTTATATGAAGATAATAAAAAATTGATAAAAGCATACTTACAATGTTCATACAGATAGGCGCTTTAACTACTTCGACGTTAACAGCCTTTCTTAACTTGAATAATATCCATCTTATATTCAATTTTGAATTTGATTCTTCCGCTTCCTCTGTCCTTGTCTTGTTTGAAATTTTAAAACGCGGCATTTCATTCACAAGCTTCAATATTTGAAATAAAACATCTGTTACCTGAAATATGATGAATTTTTTTATATATTAATAAGCATTGCTTAAATAAATTTTATTCATAAAATAAATTAAATATAATATGTCAAATGAACAAGAACATTATTAACAACATGTGATCAAATTTAAAAATTATGTGATAAAATATATATTATCCTATACTAGTTGTATTCGAGTAAGAGCCTGTGAATGTCCCACAGCTGGGCTGTTAAAAAATGATAAGCTTCATAGGCAATGTAAGTAATTTTATATTGTAACATATATGTATATATATGTGTTATATACCTGATCGGCCATATCTTGCGACACATTTGGTGTGTACTGCGCACACAAATCCAACACTAGACTTCGCAAACAATTTTCAGTATCGTCAAATATAAAGCCTCTTTCACACTCATCCTCTTTGGACAATCCATTTAATTCTTCAACGTCTATCGCTGACAGAATTGTACCCAATATCTTAACAGCTCTCAATCTGACCCACGAGTGGGGATACGCTAACAACGCTTGACACTGCTGGGCTACATCATCGTAATCACTCACAAATTTCTTATTTTTCAAACTGGTCGAGCAATTGATTGTTATCTTGTCAATCAAATTCAACATTTGTATTAAGCTATGGTCCCTTTCATTTTGCTTTTCTTCGTCAGTCTTATCTTTTCCTTCATCTAATTTTATTTTGACAAATCTGCCTTCTGTTACGGCGTTACTCAGTAGAAGTATCTTGCCATTAACAGAAGACAGTATACTGCCGAGGCGGCTTTGAAACTTATCTTCTTCGGCGTTTACGAAACGTATACAAAGTTGGGCACCTAATTCGAAATGTATTGGCTGTAAAACGGGGATAATTAAATGAATAAAATTTACAACAAACAATATATACATTTTTAAAATATATTTTATAAATAGTTATGTATTATACCTGAGTATCCTTAAAGAAAGCAAGTACTAGTTCGAAGAGTTTATTCCTCTCGATAGCTGGGAACTTCTTCAACATGGACTCAATACAAGCGGCCGCCAATGCACGGCACTCCGGAGCGCTATCATTAACCATACAAGTGCCTAAAGACAAAAACATGTAGTCCCCATGATTTTTCAATTGGTCCTGTAAACAACATACATTGTACTTAGTAATGATAAAAGAGCCAAGCTATATGAAGTGTTATAGGAAATATGTATTATAATCATAATAGGCTCATATATCTCTTAATACTCTATATATTTATAAATTACTGTAAGGGCATCTAACAGACTCTGTTCACAGATAGCCGTCTGACTTAATCAAAAACAAGATAATCCCATAGACAATTAACACTTTTATTAACTAGTTAGACAATCTTAATAGAATTAAAGGATACTAAGTAAAATTTATATAATATATATATTATTATATGTATTTTTTTTTATAAAATAGGAAGGCGGACGAGCATATGGACCACCTGATGGTAAGTGGTCACCAAACGCCCTTAGACATTGGCATGAAATGTTAACCATCGCTTACATCACCAATGCGCCACCAACCTTGGGAACTAAGATGTTATGTCTCTTGTGCCTGTAATTACACTGGCTCACTCACCCTTCAAACCGGAACACAACAATACCAAGTACTGCTGTTTTGCGGTAGAATATCTGATGAGTGGGTGGTACCTACCCAGACGAGCTTGCACAAAGCTCTACCACCAGTGTTATAATATTATATAAATATTTTTAAGTATTGTATGCATAAATACTCACAACGTTAAGTTTATTGATAATCATATCTAGAAACTTTAATGAAGACTCCCTTCCATGTTGTAGCTCATAATTTAATTGTGTAATGAAAAATTGTATGCATTTCTCCAATTTTTTACCGGGCGTGTAGTGAGTTAAATAGTTCACGAATATTATGCGAGCCTCTTCCCTGTAAGTTAATAATTAAATGCTATTTTTTATACATGACATTTTATCCTCAGCTTCGTTTAAAAATACATGACATTTTATCCTCGGCTTCGTTTAATTGCAATTTTTCCCTAAATGGCAACATTTTTAATAAACAACTTAACTCAAAAATAAAATAATAAATCTTACGACTTTTATATATAAAATTATTATTTCTAATATATTATATACATACATATTAAGAAAGATAAATTACAATTATGATGAACTATAATGGCTATTTATTCTTAAATTCTTGTGACATACATTGAATTTTGATACTGACTACCCTATTATATACTACCTACTATTATATATAAATAAAATAACAGATACAACTATAATTAAAAAAGAAAAAAACCTAAGTAAAATCATTCCTTATGAATCAAAATAGAACTTACCTCGAACGAGCAGATTCGCTTAGAATACAAATTTGAGACACTTTCTGCATAACCTCATGTAATTCACTTGACACTAACTTCGCTTCCAATATAGCTTTTAACAATGAAAACGAGTTCGCTTGACGTTCATCGTTCTGACAATCTTCTTCCGCGTAAAGTAAAAGTGTTTTTAATTGTTCAGCTTCCAATGTGAAATATTTCACATTTCGTATAAGAACTGTAACTGCCTAAAAATTATGGACATGTTTTAATATAAGCATCTCAATTGAATATCACCTCAATATTTAAAAAAAAACATTGTAAATATTTAGAAAAATCGAGAACCAGGTAAAACTAGTTTCTTGATATTTTGCAAATAAATAAAGACAAGCGTGTATGTGTTGAATTACCTTAAATGCATTTCTAACTAAATGGTAATTGTCGTTCTGTTTACTAATCCCAAACGTTGCGAATTTGTGTAATATGGAGAAGATTATCTTTACTATATCTTTTGTCATATCTTCAAGAGTCGGTGTACTGACTCTTATGGTCCACAGCGTCGCAATACATTTCATGGCAACGGTAGTTACTTTGACATGATCACTTTTCAAAGCATCAACTAGAAGTGGTATTAAAGGATCCACAAATGCTTTACAATCTATTCTAGGAACCTTTTCTCGTTTGAGAATTACGTACAATATGTTCAAACTAAATTCGATGATTACGTGGGCGTTTGTTTTAGAGGACGTCTTAACATTTCTCGCTTGCGATTCCTTATTACGTTTTGGTATTTCAGGAACTATAAAACAATCCGGTTTAGCTCTCAGCATTTTTTCTCTTTGTGCCTCTGTTAGTTCACGTTTGGGCGCACTTAATACAAATTCCGGTATACTTTCTGAGGCAAGGCCGTGTAGAAAAACAAATAGAGATTCTATTTCTATAAGCTTGTTCGCCACTAATCCACTTGTTATATGCATTAGCGCTTCTTGTACTTTAACAACAATTTTCTTCGAATGATGCTTTTGCAATACTTCTTTGAAAGGTAAAAGAAGATTTATTAAACGCTTCTCTGTGATGTTCTGAGCTACAATCAAGAGGGTGACGTAACTTTTTTTGCTCGGTTTCGCTTCTGGTGTTTTGTAGTGTAGTTTATCAACTTCCTTCTCTTCTGACAAAGCGCCAAAAAGGTCATTAGTACATACATCTAGTATGTAATCGAGATTTTGGTCTATATCACCAGACTTAAAATCCGATTTTAAGGCATCTAAGACGTTATGGATGGTTGCAACCAGAACATGTACTTGAAATCCTCGTGTGAGTAAAAGCGTCAAATGTTCTAATAGTACACCTAAGTATGATGTACCGACTGTTAACATTATTTTCTTAACAATATCTCGTGCTGTAATTCTAACTTGTTTCAATGGTGATTTCAAGAAAGAGCATAGTTTAATTATAATTCTGAAAAATTAATACACATCTTTACCCTCTACACATTTCTTTCTCACTTAAAATTATACAAGAATATTCTAGTTTATAGTTATTTTCAATTTAAGAATACAATAAGACTTACCCTGGAAGTTGATGCCTTAAAATATCTCCCGGTAATCTTTGGAGTAGCTTGACTAATGCTAATGCTATTGGGACTCGTAGCATGTCTTCCTCTAAGCGTGCCATTCCTGTACGACGTCTGTTTAACTTGTGGGATCCTTCATGTTCAGATAATTTTCCAATCGCCCTAAAAATACAAATTTATTTAACTATTTATTAGAATGTGATATATTTCATCAATTGAGATTGAAAGTATCTTACCTATTTAATTGCGGTAATAATCCAGTAGACAAGGACTTTATTATTCTATTACCGACCGAGGGAGATACGTTTGTGATTTTTTCAAATGCCGGTTCATTGTCTATTTCCTTACTGATTAGACTTTCTTCGTCTTTTTCTTCTGCTAAAAGTAAATCAGATTCCAATTCTTCTATTTGTTCACCTGTTTTACTAATAGCTTGATTTTCATCGGCCTCGCTTTCTGAATCACTAGCTTCCTTATTTTTACTTTCTTCTGATATTATTTGATCACGTGTACCCGATTTCGCTGCATTCCTCATGCTTACAGTCAATGCTTTCGGCAATTCAATATTTTTAACTTTAGAGAAATCGAAATGGAATGCGTCCAGTATACCGATTAATATACGTGTGAGCTGTTTCTGGTGTTCTGACGAATGCCTCATTTTATTTAAATATAGTTTCAATATAACTTCATAGTGATACCAAGGTAATAGTCGGCAGCAAGTTGAAATTACTTCAATGCAGGCATCGATAAGAGTATTCTTATCGCTATACTTATCGTCACAAATATAAATTGAAGCTAAAGGCAAAATAAAATTAGTAAGTGTCCTCGGTGTGGGGCATTTAACCATTTTTTTAGCTACTTTGCTGAATTTTAATAGCGCTCTTACTCGTCTATGTAGTTGCAGGTGACAAGAATTCTCAAAGAAATCAACTTCTATATCTTCTTTATTAGTCAAAGGAGCTAAATCTGATAACACTACATCAGCATCTGGACATTCCCGCACTAACTCTCCCAGCAACGTTATACTCTCATTGCGTAAAAAATCATTCTTGCTGTCTCTTATACTAGTTGATATAAGAGCAAGTACTGTATCTCGAACTAGAAACTGTCCATCGTTCGCTGAACGATATTTAATTAATAATTTAGGAAGAATTTTCTTCAAACATAATCCAGCACTGTCTCGTAGTCCAATGTCTTTCTCGGTTCGTATAAAGTAAAAACAATTATTGACGATTAAAATTGTAAGATCAACATCAATTTCATTTGCATCCAACATTTGATATATAAGTTTGTAAGCATCAAGTCGGCGGTCGAAATCTGGTTGTTCAATCCATCTCTTATTAAAAGCATTCATTTCTGTTATCACATGGGCCATTTTCAATAACTTATCTTTATTAATAGCTGTGTTTTCTGCTATTGAAGACAGTAATTTAATTAGGAGTTTCCTAACTTCTACTGGCCCAACTTTATTAAACAAGATTGCGATGTTTTTTATGTAGTGTTGAGGATTTGTGCTACGACCAAGTAAATTTATAATGGTATTGACAGCATGCTCCATATTTTCTTCAGCCATATTCATGCAAACTTTCTTTACTAAAATAGGTAATAAAACACTTAATAATTCATCACACATCTCTGGAGTCGTAACCATTTCTGTTACTCTTGATAAAATTAAAAGGTCTCTTTTATTGACAGTATTAGATTTTGCAGAATTAGCGATTCTCCTCTTCATAACCTCTAAGATACTCGGTAGATGGGGAACTAAAATTTTACTACCGAAATTCATGTTAGGGTTGATATCTGCATCTACTTTTAAAGTACTAAAGGATTCTATATTAGGAAGTTCTTTGTCTTCTTCATCTTCTGTTAAGGTAACGAGTTTCTCAATCATATCCAAAATTAAATTGACAACTCCAGGGTGAGTTTTCGGTGCCAAGAGTAGTTTAAATATTGCAGGTAAAGGACTTAACGAAGTATCTTCTTCTGAACATGTTATAAGCAATACATAGTATCTAGGGTTTTGACACCAAATGTTAAGAAGTTTTAGCAATACTGTTGGGCTATGAATACCTTCTATATGCAAACGCGGCAAAAGAGGCCATAGTAACGTTTGAAATATAACGAACAGCTCATCTTTAGTCCAAACGTATTTTTCGAATTGATCAAATAATTTTCCTAGTATACTTATGGATAGAGTTCGAAGGTGTTTAATGACTTTGACGTAACTTACGTGAACTTTTTCAACGTTTCGCAGAACACTTGATAAATTTGTACAAACTGCGAAAAATATTTTCAAAAAATCTGATAGCAAATTATCTTTCATATATCCTCCAAAATATTCTCGAACAACGTCAAAAAGATTTAAAACGCTGTGCAACTTTCCAGGACTAATAACAGATTTAAGGTCTATATTGTTTGCTATATCTGCATATATTTCTTTAGGTTGCATTGCCATGTATTGCTTAAAATGAGTGAATGCCATTTCTATAAATATTTTTAACTCATCTTCATTGCAACCACTCAAATATCTCATGACTAAAGATCGTCTTATTTGACCTCCGCCCTTTTTGTCAGCACCTAACTTAGAAGTCATTTTACCGTAAAGTATTCTTAGTACAATCGGTATTACATGTTCTCTGTGCTCAGGTTGAATTGATTGAGAATCTTCAGTTATTTTAAATAGTGTCATTTCATCTTTAAACTTATTTTCATCAACTAAGTTCAGCAAATTTGATTTATAAAGCACAAGACTTTTGTTTTTATAGTTAAGGATGCAATCTAAAGCAAATTTCTGGAGACCTGGATTTTTATGTTTTAAAAACTCTAGATATAATTCCCAAAAAACAGGTTCTTTGTGTAGAGCTCTTGGATTTTTAAATTGTGCCAAAACTTGCATAATATTTATAAGGGTTTTAAAAACATTTTTGCCTGATACCGAATCTTTTATTTCTTCTTCAGGAATTACTGCATGATTTTCTTCTTCAACGTCTACATTATGTTCATCATCTTCTGTGTCCATTTTTACTTTACTGTATGTTTCTACATTAATCCGTAATGTATTCACTGACGCATTTTTCCTATACTCTTCATCTATAAACTTTAAGAAGAGATTGACTACATCTCTATTTTTAGCTTCACAAACTTGAACACAATTAGTCATTATCCTTAACATTAAATTTCTGTAATTATACAGGTCTGGCCTTTCTGATATATTACTATAATCGGCGCTAATTTCTCTTAATATTTTATCGTTGCTGTCAAAATCATCTTCAAAACTAAACTCTTTCAAGTTTGTTTTAGCATTAGCAAAAGCTGTTTCTAATGTTTTGTAAAATGTAGGCCAAAATTCTTCCGCATTCAGTGCGTTGCCAAAACCCGCAATAAATTCCGTCACAGGTTCCCATAAAAGTTTAAAATTAATATACAAAACTCCTAACATATAATTCAAGCCATATAGATGAAAATCAGTTTGCTTCGCAAGCTCATATTGGGTTGTATTAAAAGTCATTTTTTGCAAAAGATTTAACTGCATTCTATATTCTTGAATAGAAGATGAAATGGACTCCACCGTAAAACAATTACTGAAAACTGAAAATCTCTCAACTTCGCCTCCAACTTGTACAGTTTTATTCAATTCTTCTACATTTTCGAATAATTTATAAATATGAGTTGTTAATAGACGAACCTGGAACGTGAAAGGTATTAACATAAAAAACATCTTTTATAAAATTCCTAATATTAAATAAGACAATACAAGTACTTACAATGTGAAATGGAGATGATACATTAATTTTCAAATATGAATCTACTAATAACAAAAAGTTATAAGTTAAGCCATTCTCCTGTTCATAGGCAGTCAAATACAAATCAACCAGGTGAAGAGCCACTAAGTAATTTGGATCTGCTGCGCAAGGTAATAACAGAGGCAATAGTGTATCTATATCACATATTTTCTTCAATTTCTGGCAATTCGATATATGTATAGCACATTCCATTGTTGTTGCTATTAGAAATATTACTTTTCTAGCAGATTTTGATAAATCAGTTGTCTCACAATGCAGTTTATTTTCATTTGATTGACCTTCAAGATTACAAGTATCGAATACTTTGAATAACTTTGATATTAGATCACTTAACATGTTAATACAAAATTCTACATCAACCTTTTCAATATGGGGTAGACAAAACAGCAAATTTAACAATTTAGTTGGATGTTCAATGATAATATCAATATCTTCACTCAAGACGTTTTTAGTGTACTCCATTAATTGCGGCAATCCTTTTCCAAAGTCAACAGGATATTTAACCCACTCAAAGAGCTTTAAGCCGTTTTTTGATAAAGGTGACTTTGAAAGGCATATTTTAGCAAGAGTCGACATTGCTTCACTTTCGAAATTTGACTGAATTAAGAATTTTATAAAAGCAGGCAGAATATGTATATCGAATTGTGAATAATTAACAACACTTTGCACAAAATTAATCAGAATATTTGGATATGGTAAAGGGAGTAATACTTTAACCAAGATTCCGGCATGTTCTTGGGATAAAGATATGTGAGATGACAGGAGCATCAAGGCCCCAATTTGAGAGCATACTTCCAATACTTTTTCTGATGACTGCTCACAAATTACTTTTACTAAAAGAAGGGTAAATTGTTGTGGATTTGTTAAACATCTCCCATTCATATGTTCAATCACTTGGCCCGCCAATCTTAAAATATATTCTAATCCTGGATTATCATCATCTTCTTTCAAAAATTGTTCAGTAAATTTTTGCATATGCGTCCAGAATATATTAAATTCCATCGGTGATATGCCATGTAGGCAATCTTCAATAGTTTGTGTCAGTACTCTGAATAAGATAGCTTGGTGTTCCTTTTTATCTTTAAGATGTCCAAATAGAAGGGGAATGAAATTTTCAATACAACTATGAAATTTATTACTAACACCTCTCAATATTTCAAATAAGAGATGTCCACAGCCAGCAATAGCCTGAAAAAAAGATTGGGATCAATTAATAATTGGCTACTTAACTATTTAAAAAAAAGAATGTAATTTCACTCAATACTGTGACTAGTTATTAATGAATAATATAATGTTAAATATATATGAGTTAATATGGTTAATCTTAAAGACTAAATATTTGAGTAACAGTAAGTATATAACTTAAAAAAAAATAGCCCTTACATCATCATTTGTCTCCAGATATTCAAGAATGAGCTCAATGAATTTATTTTTATCTTTTATATCCCTCGCCACAAATGCAAAGCTTTCTGCTGCAAAATTGTTTATATACTGTGGTCGGGATTCACTCAACAGCGGTATGATTCGCTTAAGTATCACCCCAATGTCCTTCTTCAAGTATGGTTTCAGTATTTTAAACAAAAAGGCTAGGCATACTAATGTCCACTCAAGCCTTTCTACATCTTTTGTGTTTAATAATTTTATTAATATGTCCAGGAATTTTGGAAAATAAGGATAAAAGTCACTACGCAAGTCTTTTGCTAGTGATACTAAAACTCTGAAATAAACATTTAATATTTATAACAAAAGTTAAATTACTTATTTTTAAATTAAGTTTATGGCTGATGTATTCATTGTATCCAATTAACAACAAATAAATATTAATAATTAAAATGAAAATTTTAAGTTTTTAATATTATAATATACACTCAACTCACTCCAGTAACGGTTGTAAGCACAATTGATCTTCTAATTTTAAATATTCCTCTAAAGTATTTAGCACTTCATCCTTTTTGTGAATTAGTTGTGGCACAGTGACTATACCAAAGACATCCTTTTTAAATTTCTTAAAATTTACGGTCAAATTTAGACCATGCCATTTTTGTAAGGCCAGATGGAAGTGGGTCTCATTTTCGCCTGGCTGACTTGTATAAGCATGTTCAATGTGATATAAGGCAGCATGGCGAATATCTATTGCATTTATACGCTCAGCAAAAGGCACAAACTGCAAAAAAATAACATTTGTAGGTTTCATATATTTTGTTTAGTAAAGACCCTTAATTGATCACTGAGTACGGTAATATATATGTTTATATAGGCAAGAAATATTACAATAACCTTTAAATTAAATATTTTTAAAAAGTACTTACACGGAATGTATTGGTGGTTTTATGCTTTACAGGTTTATTTTTCATGTTTGCTTAATAATTTAGCTGCTCTAAGTTATATCATAATAATGTTATATTTATTTTAAAAACAATTCAAATCATAATATTCTGCTTGCAGTTTGCAACAGAACAAGCTGTACCGACTGCAGCACGTGTGTTTGACAGTTGATGTCATATTTGACTTATAACATTGACGTAAGACGTTCAACATTAGGTATACAACTACTTACCCAAGTTATTGAAAGTATTGTTTGGATCACTGCTATATCACGGGTAATAAACAACGAGCATGAAATTTATTTAAAATTTGCCCTTTAATTGTGATATATATATTTATTTTATTTAAAATGCATTTAATGTAAGATTCTTTCATTTCTGTCCTGTTTAAACTGAATACTGTTTTCTGTTTTAAGATGAATGAGAAAAGCCTTTTTCGTTTAACTTTAAATAAAAAGGTTTTTTTCATGCCTTTTTAAATAAATGCTTAATATGTTGTAATATTATATTAGATAAATTAATTAAATCATTTCAAGTAAAAAGTCAAAACAATTTTGACTATAATTATGACTTTGAGAAGTTAAAGTTGTCAAAGTCAAATACATTCTTTAAATTATTATACTTCCATGATAACATTTTTTATATGAAATATTCGCGAACTATTTCACCAGTTACTATTCCAAACTTCGTTTGCCTGTAAGGTATTCTCAAACACGCGTATTTTATCATTTACTTTTTTGTTTTATTCAATGCTTCCTAGATTAGTACATGCATTGCCATTTGGGCTATCGCAAAGAGTAACAAAACTTTATTTCCAAGGTAAGTACTTACATATATGGAATATGGAAGCAAATCTATAAATTTTCGATTAGTTTTACATCGTTTGACCGATACATTCATTTCACGATTTTGCTAACATTTATTATCGTTTTCTTTTTACAGCTCTAGTTTGGAATCAACGCGGCGCACATAGTGAACAAGGTAACGAAGATTTGAAAGCAATGGATGTAAAAATACTGCCTGCTTTGCAAGATAACTACATGTATTTGATTGTGGATAAGGCAACTAAAGAAGCAGCTATAGTTGATCCTGTTGAACCAAAGACAGTGTTGAAAGCTGTTGATGAACATGGAGTCAAGTTAACAACTATTTTAACAACACATCACCACTGGTAAATTAAAGTATATTTTTGACAGAACATAAATATTATACTGTATAATTGAAACTATGAATCATCAATAACATATAAGATAATACACTTATCATTAATAATGTAAAAATTTCTTAATGTTGTTATGTATTTGAGTAGTTGATGTCAATAATATTTTTCCATTTTGAAAGGGGTTTTTATTAGCTACTTGCCTTATGTTTACATGTTTCATATTAATTTTTTGATTTACAAATTTATAAGTTACAGCAATGGTAAAATTAACTATACATCTATAATTTTAGCTCAAAACCTGTTAAGTATCGACTGTCTGAATAAACTAGTCTGTATGTATTCCCAATGAGATATTAATCAATCTTATTCACTTAAAATTTCTATTATTCGTGTAGACTGATAATATCAAGGATTAGGAATATGTAATCATATCATCTTACAAGATTAGTATTTAGTTTGATTGTGAGATTTAACTGGATGTGCTACGGTAAGAATGGGCTTATTAATGGTGGCAGGTTTTTTGGAAGAGATAAATTAATTATTTCTTGTAAAAGTATAAATAAATACCATTTTTATTCAAAAGGGATCATGCAGGTGGTAATGAAGATCTAGTAAAACAACATCCAGGACTAGAAGTATATGGTGGAGATGATCGCATTGGAGCCCTAACTAAGAAAGCTGAACATAACACTAAGTTCAACATTGGTAAATTAAACATCCAGTGTCTATTCACTCCATGTCATACTTCCGGACATATTTGTTATTACGTCACAGCACCTGATGACAAGAATAACTCGGCTGTGTTTACTGGTGAGATACTATGAGATAAGTCATACAAAGCAGATAAATTATATCAGTTAAACATTTGCCTTACATAATTTTCACTTAACATGTGTGCATAAATATAAGTTAGAATTTAAAAAATGTGTACATAAACAACCTTTATTCTATTAATAGTGTACTATTACATTTGGAATTTTGAAGATTATTATTGAAATCTTTTCATTATTATTTTTTGCCCTCAATATGGGTCATAAATTTTACATTATATTTATTAGAATTTGATACTGTTTTACTAAATAACAATTGAAATAATAATAAAAAAATTAAGTTTTGTACATTTGACTCATAATCATTTTGCTTGCAGGTGATACATTATTTTTGGGTGGGTGTGGAAGATTTTTTGAAGGTACAGCTGAACAAATGCACAAAGCTCTGATTGAAGTGCTCGGAAGTCTTCCAGATGACACTAAAGTTTTCTGTGGCCATGAATACAGCCTACAGAATTTAAAGTTTGCAGCTCATGTGGAACCAGATAATGAAGAGGTCAAAAAGAAAATTGCCTGGTCCTTGAGCATGAGAGAAAACAACAAGCCTACGGTGTGTAAATTTGACCCAAGATAGAATTATTTATTGTAAAGTGAGCTAAGATTTATTTGTTAATTGATTGCAGGTACCTTCAACAATTTCTGAAGAAAAGCTTTATAATCCATTTATGAGAGTAACAGAAGTTTCTGTAATGAAACATGCAAAAAAGAATGATGCCATAGAAACTATGAGGGCTATTCGCTTAGAGAAAGATAATTTCAAAGGTTAAAGTTCAAATATACATAAGACTGTATTTAATATATAGATAAAAATGTATGGCTATTTAATAAAAAACTGTTTAATATATAAAAATCTATATTTATATTATAACTTAAATTAAAGCTGATGATCACAAAGGAATTAAGTGCTAGTGTCTATTGACTGTAAATGTCATTGTTCTTTCTTGATGTATGCTGACATTTCTTCTGCATATTTTTCCTTTGATCTTTCAAACATGGCAACATAAATCTAAAATGAATGAAAAGGATATTTAGTATATTTTTTATCAGTGCTTTAAAAGAGCAGTTAAGTGGACAGGATAAAGAATGCAAACAAAAAAAAGTAAATGTGATGATTAGTGTTACTATTTATACTTTTTTAAAATCTTATTAAATAGTTAAAATTGTCAGAATGATTCCTTTTATTTTTACTATTACCCTTTTTTCCTCATTTGTTAATGCTCTCCAGCGTGATGCTAATTGTCTGGTTACTTCTTGTTTTGAAGGTTCAGATCCCATTTCAGTTGCAGTTTCGGCTACAACCACTGGTCTTTGCTCTTGGCAAAATTGGAAAAATGCATTGCAAGGTTTCTTAGGTGCGTTTGGATCTCTTTCAGGCTGAAATCAAAAGTATCAATAAATACTCATCAAATAATAATTTATGATTAAACTACTCCAAGAATTATGTTGAGATCATACTTTATCTGCTTTGCTTTTTCGTTTGGTTGCAGGCTTTTTAGCCCCTGTCGTGTTTTGTTTTTCAACTTGTTTTGGCGCAGATTGTGTTTTGGCTCCGGAACGCGGTGCTCGAGGTGGTACCTCAGGTTTTGTTTCTACTTCAATAGAAGCCGTTCGGAAGGGATCTCCATGTTTGTCCAATCGTTCAATCAACAATTTTATATCTTTTTTGTATCGTCTCGTAATTTTTTTTACTTCATGTATTCTGAAACGTTTTTAATTATATTTCAATTCACTATTAACATCATGTTAACGAAGTTAGAACATATAAAACGAACCTATTCACGATTCTTTCATTATCTTGTTGCAACACTTCACATCGTTCTAATAACAATTGATATTTCCTCCTATAAATGTCTTCCTCTGATGGTAAGCTAACCATATCATCCGAGTCGTCAGAAATATTCGAACTGAGCTGTTGGACTGTCATTTTAATTTATTTCACGGCTGGCTTCAAAGTTCAACACAACCAAATTTATTTTTATGTAGTTGTCGGCTGTCATTTGATTGCTTTTGATTAAAGTCGTAATGTTGGTACTACATTTGGATTCTCGTCTCATCAATTCACTATAACGGTCGCAGCAATAAAAACAAAAAAAACAAACCTCAGCTTAATAAAAGGTTAACATTTTCGAATAAAATACTATTTTCTAATCAAATATTTATTTGTACTGTTAAGATTAACAAATAATATGATGTTTATTAAGCCTTGTCTATTAACATTTAAAAAATATGCAGTACAATTATCCAATCAAAAACGTCTTTCATTATGAAGGTATTCTTTGCAGCCTTGAAAAGATTATTATTATTTCCAGAAATTGACAATAGAATGCGCGCGCAAATGCTGATTTATATTTGGCGCGAAACTAAAGGTAGCCCATTGCTTAAAATTTCAGTACCTATTCGTATTACCTCTCGACTCACGTCCTGTTCCATGCCTGAGTGCGATTGCGCAGTGCGTTTTTCTTATGCAGATCAGGTGTGCGGTATATTTTCATTATTCAGAACCGCGTGGTGCTGCGTAAATACGCTGTTAATTTCAATACTGAATTATTTTATTTGTGCAAAACAGTTTAATTAATATGCTTTCATTCAGAAAAATAGCATCATTCGCTGTTTATCAATATGAATTTGCTCATTGTTTGAATATCATGAATACTTTGCAAATATATTTTTAAAAAGAAAGTGCTTTCCTACCCAAATGAGTTCGAAAAATAGCAATGAAATGCATTCCGGCTCTTTCGAAACGAACTATATTTACGTATTTCATATTATTATTTCTATTATATTTATTTTATGTTTTGAATACCTGTTTAGTTGACGAAAGAAAGGTAAGTATAGTAAAGACAATTATATATAATATATTTGTAATTTTCCGAAAACTGTAATGTAATTCTAAACTTATTTTATTGATACGTGTATTATGAAATTAATTCAAAACAAATAATATTAATGCCGCCAGACAAATTCAACATTTCACATATTTAATGTATAAGTACCTAGTTTTATGTTTCTTATTTTAATTATTTTATTTTTTCAGTTCTCATTCAAGTATTTCTCTCTAAAAAGTCAAGTTTCTAAATACAAAAGCGTGACGAGACGTTTTGCTGCACTCTTAGGGTACAGCTTTGATGGCAATACATACACGAGGCTCGAAAAAACGAACCAGGTAACAATAAAGAGACTGCCAGATGCCTTGATTATAGGGGTTAAGAAATGTGGGACGCGAGCGCTTTTAGAGTTTTTGAGGTACACCTAAAATAATATGAAAATAGAATACAATGAGAAATGAATATAAGTTATGAACAAATTATGACTTCTTAATTTTCCAGGTTACATCCAGATGTGAGGGCAGCTGGATCTGAAGTTCATTTCTTTGATAAGTATTATCATAAAGGCTTCGAATGGTACAGGTGAAAAAAAACACAAAATAAATTAATTGATACCTTTAGTAAGAGATTAATTGAGAAAAATATAAACTAATTCTACAATAATGTTTCATTTTAGAGAGAAAATGCCACCCACTATTGAAGGGCAGATTACAATGGAAAAAACACCTTCGTATTGGGTAACCAGGTCCGCACCAAGACGCGTTTATTCCATGAACCCTTCAGTTAAGTTGATAGCGGTTGTTCGAGATCCAGTTACAAGAGCTATAAGCGATTATACACAATCCGCCAGGTAAATATCTAAATCAAAAGATACATATAAGCGTGTATGAACACCACAATAATTTGAAACTGGTTGCTTTTCCAAAGCAAAAGATCAAGTCTTCCACGTTTCGAAGATCTAGCTCTGGTGAACAGCACGGTAACCTGGGGTGGACCCTGGTCAGTGGTTGACTCCTCGTGGCCTCCAGTGAGATTGGGCATTTATGCAAGACCCTTAAGGCGCTGGTTAAGGAGATTTCCACGATCTAGGATCCTATTCATCAGCGGAGAGAGACTGGTTGTAGATCCAGCGGCTGAAATGGCAAGAGTTCAGGTAGATGTTCTTATATTTATTTTATAATATTTTTATTTAAACCATTAAAAACGTATACATATAATATAGCGTACCCACTATATAAGATTAACTTTCGTTAAATATTCTATTTTGTACTATATTAATTCCCATTATATATAATACTTATTTTTTTCTCAGTTTTCAAATTAATATTCTCCGTAACCGTAACAGCCTGTGAATGTCCCACTGCTGGGCTAAAGGCCTCCTCTCCTCTTTTTGAGGAGAAGGTTTGGAGCTTATTCCACCACGCTGCTCCAATGCGGGTTGGTAGAATTCACATGTGGCAGAATTTCAGTGAAATTAGACACATGAAGGTTTCCTCACGATGTTTTCCTTCACCGTAAAGCACGAGATGAATTATAATCACAAATTAAGCACATGAAAATTCAGTGGTGCTTGCCCGGGTTTGAACCCACGATCATCGGTTAAGATTCACGCGTTCTTACCACAGGTTCTTACCGCGTTCTTAATATTCTCACAGTTATTTTATTAATTTACTATTTTTATGAAAAATGAAAGACAACTTTAGAAACGTTAAACAATTTATTAAATGAAAAGAAAAATTTTTAAATGAAAAGAGCGATTTTTTTCTAAGTTTTATCAATGTTTACTGTATTTCGATCAATGTTTCTTTTAAAGAAAACTATACACTCATATATAAAATGGTTTTTTTTCAGGACTTTCTCGGTCTTAAGCTCGTGATAACCGACAAACACTTCTATTTTAATTCAACAAAAGGTTTTCCGTGTCTCCTCAAATCGGAGAGTCATTCTACACCCCATTGCCTTGGAAAAAATAAGGGAAGGAGTCATCCTTATATTGACCCTGTGGCTATAGAGAGACTGAGAGAATTTTATAGACCATATAATGAGAAGTTTTACGAATTATCTGGTATCAATTTTGGTTGGCCATAATATTGGTAAATTTTGGCAAAGTTTTAGACGTAGATGAAAACGTAAAATAAAGACCATGCGTACTCACAAGGTCTCGTAGCTGCATTAGAGCGAAATGTATGTGATAATTTTACGCCAATTTTAATAGAAATTTAGACTGAAGCATGCCATTTTTAGAAATTATAAAAAATCTAACATTACGTTGCAAATTTTGAAAATATACGATGTTTGTTGTCAGTTATTTTTAAACTAACATTTACAAAAAAATATATATTTTAAATATTCAATTAAACTTTGCGCAATTTTTTAATTCGTATTTCATACAATATATATTGATTTTAATATAAGCTAGCGCTTTCAATTCTAGCAGTTTATTTTAAAAATGTAAATACTTAGAAACCATAGTGCTTAAGTAAAAAAAAAACACTAAACATATCTATTCCAAATGCCACTAACAATTATTATTATCACATATAATATTACTGTAATCACTATGTATTTCTATTATAATATAGTTCCTAGTCGGTAATACATTTATAGAATGAACCTTTCATTTGCCATACATACATTTTAAAAAAACTAACTACGCAATGTTGGTAGCATTGCTTTTTGAATTTTAAAATGAAATACGTCAATTTGATAACACTAAAAGAAAATGTTTTTGAAGTTGGATAATGGATAACATTTATGAATATGTTAAAATATTGAGTATATTAAATAAATCTTTTTTTTCTAACTTAGGTACTTTTTTCATATTTGCATACGAAAAAAAGAACAATGAAATATACGCAGATCAATATTTAAAAAAGTGTATAACATCCATCATATTTTTCATTTTCTAATTTTACTAAAAATAATAATAGTAACGATTATACTGGAACAATATAATTTATTGCCAATTGGACATGCAGCAATTGCTCTATTATTTCCATTACAAGAAAATCAAATAAAGTGTCGTGTCTTGACTTGACTCAGGTTAAATTAAATACCACGGTAGCACGCGAAAGCGATCCCGTGGCGCAAGAAAAACAAAAAAAATAAATAGAACAGGTTAAATTAAATAAACAACGACGACGAGTTAAGTAAACCCAGGCCAACAGACAAAGACAAGGAAAAAACTACTTTTTCTACTGGTCTGTAAGAACGTAAACATATTTTCGTAAATGTTAATATATTTAAATATATACATTTTATTACCTAATTGTATGGTATTGGTATACAAGAAAATAATCGACATGTATTTTATATATTACTTTGCTTTCATTATATCCGTCAAATTATAGGATATAGCTATTGAAAACGAATCTATATATAAGTATATAAGAACATGTATCACATTGATATATCTTATAGTATACGAAATCGAATATAATAAACGTAAACATACTAAAATGAATAAAAAGTCACTAAGGTCTAAGATAATGTTCATATCAAAGCAAATTTCGCGATTATGATATACCTAGTTTGTTTTGTTTAATACTTTTGTTGAAAAATTAGGAGTTTTGTTTAACTTTTGATTTAAACGAAGACAGTAACTATTGAATAATTCAAACGATATCGATATTTCGAATACATTTACTTTATTACAAATGTAATTTTAGACTGATAAAAACGGATAGAAATCATACTCTCACACGTATAATTTGAAATAGGAAGCAGAAAACCAGACGCGCTACTTTTAAAAACAGGCGGATTATACTTCCATAACATTCAATTAAATTTAAAAAAAAATTGTTTGGTTTTGCTTAATAGGGCATAGAAATACAAGCTCTATTTTATTTGCAATACATAATTAAGGGCCATTACTATTACGATCAAGAATAAACGATTTAATTGAAAATTATTATATAATATATATAATAATTAATCTAAATAACATATAAGTGCTTAATTATTGTATGTAATACCTAAGGTAAGATTTTTATCTAAGCATTAATGTTATATAAAAGAGTATTAAAATATATGTATTCGAAATATACATGATACAATATTGGGTATATAGTTTTCTATTGTCGCATTTTTAACTTCGCACACAGACGTATTGTAATATTGCTAAGTTTACTGGGTGGTAAGGCTTTTTGCAAGCCTGTCTGTCTAATTACCACCATTGATCATATATTATACCGCTAAACAGCAATACTTAAATTTATCGTGTTCCGGTTGGATGGGTGTGTGTATAACTACGGGCACAAACATCTTAGTTCCCAAGGTTGGTAGCGCATTGAAGACCACTTACCATCAGGTACCCATCTGCTTATATATTACGTCTTTCTTATTATTAAAAAAAAATTAAAACACGAGATAGTGCACGCAATTTAATAATAAAGCTTTGCCGCTACTTTTGTACGCGTCGTCTACCTTTTTTTATTGGTCTGTGATAGTTATATTGTGTATGTTGTTACCTACATAAAGTTTTATATTTATATTTTATAAGAATTAATTATAAAGCTTCCATCGAAATTGGTTGTGTACGAATACGATTACCATATAAACAATAAAAATAATTTAATAACTTAACCTCGCGGTATTTTCATATGTTTATCGATAGGAAAATTGTCAAATTCATATAATATTACGTTAATCATTATGGTCTATGGATATAAACGTGAGATGCAAGAGACTATTGGTAAGAGGAGAGAGGATATCTGGAACTTCTATTAGTTATAATTTTTACCGGTTTTTTACAGGAAAATGAAAAGGAAAGTCCATAACATTAACATTTTTTCATTTCTATATATAAATATAAAGTATCAATAAATATTTTATTCAAAAGCAATATTGATCCTATATTGCCACCGACTAATCTGTATGTATTTGGAATATTATTTTGGTTTAAATTAAAAAATAACATTTTTACATGATTAATGTCGAAAACAAGCCTCCATTATTTTGTATAAATCTAAGGGTTATTCAATATTGATTAAAAAAAAATTTCAGTGACATCTTACATGTAACTCGTGTAACTCAACTAAATGTAAGTTTAACAGCCAAAAAAGTGAGATAGTTGTGATTGTACGATGCCAGTTATTAATAAATATGTAAATAAAGCTATTACATTTCAATGAATATGTATTCAACCATGTCACTAAATATAAATCTTACCCAGGACAAGGTATATAGATAAAATAAGTATACTTGGCAGCATAAGATCATTATTTGTTTAATTAGAGATGTAAACTCATAACAATAATTGGAATAGAGTTCTTTGAGGTTTATATTATTCGTAATTAATGCACGACATAATCCGTCATATGTTACTTATTAGTTACTTAAGAAAAGCTTTAAATATTTATTGTAATGAGTTAGCTTATTGCACAATGTTAATGTATAACTATTAATAAAAATATATAGTTCATTTAATTTTTTATTTGGCATATAAGGCCTAGTTTAGAATATATTCATCATAAATACACTGATATATTGAAGTATTGATTACATAATTTTCTATACAAGTATTATTTACAATAAATATAACAAAACCAATTTTTGCAGTTCATCTTACTCAGTAATGTTAGACTATTTGTCAGAAGGAATTCTAAGATTTCTCTTTCGGTCATTATTGATTTGACATTCAAGAGAAAAGGACAACCTTGTTTAATTAATCATCCCCATTAAGCCACATAAGGTAAAGTCATAATGCTTGGTCTTCACAATTATTATTTAACTTTATTTTAGTTTTGGCTTGACTTATGAAATATGTTTGTTGATTGACCGTAAAGCTTAATTCTCTAAAACTGTATATCTCTAGTATTTTCCTTACTTATAAATGTTACTTAGTGACTGATAAGTTGATTACTGATTTCTCTTTCTATCATTACTTATTTGACATTCGAAAGAAGAAGACACGGCATTGTTAAATTAATCACTCGCTGAACAACATTTATAAGCAAGGCTGTTAGATTTCTATACATTTAATAAATCAATACAACTGTGTTTGTGCTTACTGGTTACATATGTACTCTGAGCCAAAATATATGATACCTAATTTAAATTCTGCATGACATCATCCTTAAGCAACATTCAAAATTCTCAAATATCAACAGACCATCCGTGCTTTAGTGTATCTTTCTCTTTTACATTTACATGCAGATGGGTGTTTTTATTTCAAGGCATCATCACAAACGAAATTTCTTTAATATATATTATGCGTTATAATTAAAAATATACATATAAATCAGCTTGGAGAAGTTTTTGCATTTGTAGTAGTGTAATACACATACTGGCTAAATTTGGAATAAAACTGCTAGCTATGTCATGCATAAGAATTTAAAGACTATTTATAATGTGATTCTTTTATGAATGATGTGATAACCTATAATTAGCAGAACATTTGTCAAAAAACCTTTTCAACCTCTATTTAACTGTCTATCTATTGTATCTATTGTTGGTTGTCCAAAATAAATAAATAACTTTAGAAATGCCATGCAATTTTGTTTATTATTTTAATTACAAGTAATTCATAATTAATTATATGAGAAAAAGTGAAAATTTACGTCGTAAGTTATATCACAAAAAATATACATGCTATAATAACATTAGTTTAGGAAAAATTTAATGCCATAACTGTATAGGAATGGAGAAATTTTTGTACTACTTGCTTTTGAAGAGGGCTTAAATAACGTTAAATATGTATAATATTAAGTATGTGCCTATAAAAATAAAAAAAATATATATATAAAGTATTATTTTATTACTATAAATTGCTGACAGTACGTAAAAACGTCGCCAAACTGATTCGGCTGTAAATTATTATAATTTTGGCTCAAAATTTAAGAATACATTTCACAGGAACTAGTAATTAACAATATCAATAGTTATCTGTAAGTTATATTATATGTATATTTGTATAAGGAAGATATATATTTTATAAATTCATATTTTTGCATAAATTTATCTAGTAAACTCACATGGCATAACATAGCAGCTCTTTCTTATACTAACACCAAACAACCATTAATACTAGTGACAGTTATTATTACTGGTTCGATCAAATTCGACCAAATTAAGTATTGAAAATTTGAGGAAAACATATAAGAATTTGCAGGTTTCGAACTTTTTTCTACTTATATTAATTATTTTTTCTATTTAAAACACTAACTGGGAAAAAAAATCGAAGAAAATGGTACTCAACTGTTTTTTTTTTAATGATATCTGTATATTATAAAGCAAAATTTTGTTTCTTAATGATTTAGGATACTAGATAATTTTAGTCGTGGCAAGCAAACATGAATCCCTTTTACAAATATCTATTAATAACAATGGAATACTAACATATTCAAGTATCATTTGAGACATATACTGGTAGGTCGATTGGATTGATCTGCACATATGATATTGCACTAACTCCAACAACAGCGAAAATGATTACCGCATCAGTGTCGTACTTCGAGTAAAGATTTGCTATTTGACTCCCTGATGGCATATGTTTCGTTTCACTGAAATAGAGAATGGTTTTATTTATTATATTAAATCTATCAATGATTGATTGATTGACAGTTACAACATTATACAATGGCATAAAGGAAAAAAAACTACCTCAAGATAATAGTATGTCAATATGGTGATGTTGTCCTGACTGATTTCGGCCACGGCCAACTACGCGCAATTACTTTATATCTATCTACTGAATACACTATATTATTTTAATAGCAGTGGCGGATTTACCAGCAGGCAATATCGGCTTGAGCTTAGTGTGGCAGATAAAAGAATCAAGTAATTTTGAAAAACAAAATTATGTTTCTAATACGGATTTCTGACAGAAAGTTGTCTTCAAGATATCATCTGGTGTTTTTTTTTTACTTTAACATGTATAAATTTCGTTGAATATGTATAAAATATTTTTGTGCAACCACAAATATATATATTTTTTTATTGCTGAATTGTAAAAACAAAATACACTCAACAAATATAATAGAGCCTGTATTTGAAAAATATGTAAATACTACTGTTTAATAATATTTGTTAATAGGCTGTATACTGGTAAAGAAATTTTTAAATTAAAGTTTACTTACTCTACACAGACTATGTACACGTGTGGAGTTGGCCTTTGCGTTTTTCTAAAATTTTGAACTTGTCTACTAAAAACGTCAAAATCAATAGCGAGATCGCATTCCTCAGTTCCCTTCTCTGTTTGGATTATTCTCAGCTTTTTTAAAATCGATGCCATATCTGTACAATCGCCTGGCTTTACTATGGAATTTATTCTATTGTTCATATTATTATGCATGCCATTTTGAAATTCTGCTATTGCCTCTTTAATACTTGTAAAAAAAGTTTTTTTTAATTCTAACCAATTGTCGCATTCACATCTTTTTATTTTAAGAAAATCAAACAATATATCCTCTCTTTTCATGTCTGTTATTTCATTATAAACAATGTCTTTACAAACGATTTCTGCTCTCCCGAAATCATTTTCCGGTGGTAACCAATTTTTGTTAAATGTTTTTAATAAAAGCGGACTGTACTCCTTGTATCTTCCTTCCAAACTGTCTTTTTTACTAGTAGATGCTTCTGTATCTACATCCTTTTGTAGTTCAGAAAGCCTCTTAAGAATATTAAAAGGGTTCCTTAGTTTTTTTCCTTTACGAAATTGTAGTTCTTCTATTAAGCTTTCTGAATTGGATGAATCTGATGAATCGAGATCAATTTTTAGTCTGTTTTCTAATTCGCCACTTTCATTTAAGTAATATTCTTCATTATAAGATTCGTTGAATTTTCTGAGCAGTTTAGAGAAAGCTCTTCGATGTCTTGCAGATGACTTTTTATTTTTTTCCAATTCTTTTAATTGACATGCTAATTTTTTAAGTATATTAAAATTTTCTTCAATTTGATAGTTTGGACTGACGGTACGACGTCGTTTTCTGCTAGGCTCTTCATCATCATCTAATTCTATAGTGTCTACAATTGTTTCTTCAACTACAACATCAAAATCTTGATTAAGCCTTACTCTTGTTTTATATCTACTGTTATAAGTTTGAATTAGTCTTTGGAGTGATTGGATGAATTCTTCTTGATTATTTCCCAATAATATAAGTTGTTTTAGCCTGGAAGCAAGTTTTTTTATATCTTCTAAATTTTGCATCTGTGCTGTTATCCTAGTTCTTTTCCTATTATTGTTGTTAGAAATTGTGGTGCCGTTATTGCAATTGGTTTGCCAATATTGTGTTTGAATTCGTGGTAATTGTAGCCGAGAAGTAAAAAACCAATTAGGTAGAAAATGTCTTTGGAATAACATACTAAAATTTATAGAACTATATGTATGTCTAGGCCTATAAATATTGAATTGTCTATATTGAAAATTTCCATTAGCATATGCAAAATTACTGTATGCAGGCATTAGAGTGGGTTCTGATCTACCGCATGTATTTCTTATCCTCCTTATATGACTGCCATTAACTTCATCATTGATGGTATAAATATTTGTATCCATTGAAACATACCTATCATTTTTACTGTGTATATTTTCTAGATTGATATTGAAAACTGGTTTAGTTAAACATATAGTATTTGGTATAAACTCTTTCTGTGGAGTTTTTATAGAAACAATTTGTTTTTTTATTAGTTCTGGTAAATTCTCAAAGAATTTATGAATATTATTTATATTACAGGGTTTTAGTTTTCTGTTTTTTAATTTTTGTAATCTACTAAGCCCACATAAGTTTTTAGTTTTCTCTGTTATTGTTCTCTTGCTGTCACCTTTATCTGTAAAACGCAATTCTCTTTCAATCAATACATTTAAGTAGCATACTCAAAATATATATATATTATACCACACCAAATAGATTATATATATAAATAGATTATATAATATATATATTATATAATCTATTTGGTGTAGTTTTTTAATTAATCAAGTATTTCATCTAAATACGAGTATTCTACTATCTATTATTCATAGGCTACTAATTAGTAAGTAATATACATAATTACAAACAATTACAAAACAAATTGTTTCTTTAATAAGTAGATGAGTATTAATTTTATTAAAATAAAGAAAATACCTTAATATTATATTCAACATTGTGCTGCAAACTTACCAATAATTTTATGTTTCTCTTGTGCTGCTACTGGAGTGTCTTGATCGCAAATCATGTTCTCAGCTTCAGTTTTAGAATTTTCTGGAGACTCATTTTTAGGATTTTCTTGATCATCAGTTTTAGAATTTTCTAAATCATCATTTTTAGCTTCTGCGTTATCATTTTTTACATTAGAAGATAAATTATCTTTTGTTTCACATATTGTGGGTTCTACACGCTCATGTCTGTAAATACGGTACCCCAAGCGACTGAGTGATGCATACACTTTGTACTGCAGGAGTGTAATTTTTCCTTTTAGTAATAAAGAATAAGCTTGTTGGAGAGAGACTTTCACATCATTATATTTAAGATGTAGACAATTCTAAAACAAAACAGTAAAATTAAAGTTCTGTAAGTAGTTATATGTTTAATTTTGTATTCTTAAATAACCATTCTTTCATGGATTTAGTTGTACATGATTAATGATATAATATACTAATTGGATGTCATACAAAGCATAGTCTTAGAAATTAAACAACCTATCCTATTTAGTTTTAAGAAAAATAAACTTAAGCTGCCAAAACAAAAATCAAACAAAAAACAGGATAATAACTATAATTCACATCACATATTTTTTATTTTTTTTACATAAGAAATCGAATCAGAATCAAAACTAGAAGGATCCACGCGCCACATATGCAAAAAATGTCTATGCAAGGTACACACACCTTTGTGGAGGTGGTTAACAAAAAATAAGAGGTGTTTGGAATCATGTTCATTACATAACTTACTTTGCATTGCAATCACATTGTATCAATCATTATATTAAGCAGTGGGTTTATACAAAATAAGTCATAATCGAGATGGCCCAGTGGTAAGAACGCGTGAATCTTAACCGATGAACGTGGGTTCAAACCCGGGCAAGCACCTCTGAATTTTCATGTGCTTAATTTCTGTTTATAATTCATCTCGTGCTTTTCGGTGAAGGAAAACATCGTGAGGAAACCTGCATGTGTCTAATTTCATCGAAATTCTGCCACATGTGTATTCCACCAACCCGCATTGGAGCAGCGTGGTGGAATAAGCTCCAAACCTTCTCCTCAAATAGGGAGAGGAGGCCTTAGCCCAGCAGTGGGACATTTACAGGCTGTTACTTTAAGTCATAAAAAATAGATTCTACTGAAAAAATATTAATATACGCAATCAACTTATACCTCATTGTTATTAAGAATATCACTGAACTATTTTGTAGTTATATATTTTGTATCACTCTTTATAAAATTAAACTAAAAAGACCTAAGGAATTAAATAAATAAAATATATTTAGAATTAAGTTAAAAGAATGCATTGATAAAAAAAAAACATGATTACCAATATCTTGATTTTATATTTTATTGAAATAATTTATTATAACATCAAAATTTTTACTTATTAGAAGTGTTACACATTTATATAAATTATCAATTTACCAGTGGTTCAGAAATAAATAACTCAGATCTGAGAAGAACCAGTAAATAAATGAAACAGTTTTTTTTAACTCAAATATATTACAATTATAGGTTTTATAACAATTAAAAAACAAAAATTTATTCACAATTGCTTGGAGGTGGCCCTTCCATTTTTAAGATGGAAATTGTTTGTAATATGAATATAATTTGTTTAATAATTCTTAATCCTTATGAATTTTTAACAAATATTATGTAATGCTTTCTAGGTCTGATATAAAGGGATTATAAGTTAGCATTAAAATTGTCGGTTTAATAATCTTATTTAAATACAAATATAGTGTAAACTTACAATTTCCATGAGAAATAAAGCTTCTTCAGGCTTAAGATATAACAGTTTCCCTTTATTGTGTCCTAAATACTGCCAGTAGCTACCGACTTTTTGGGTAACTTCAGCCAACATCAATTCTTCCCTCCACACTGCATGACTTAATGTACCACTGCGCATAAAAAAATTATATAATTTTGGAGTTGACTAAACATCTCAATACTGTTTATTGTGTATATTGTTGACATTTGTTTTTTCTCTGGATAAATGCATTAATGCATTTTCGCATGACATTGGAGGGTATGTAGGACCCATTAAAAAACTACCCACTCCATCTCTTGGGGCGCCACGGGATCGCTTGCATATATTACCATGACGCCACGACGGTAGGCCCGACTTTAAGGGCCTTCAATGTGCATATTGTTGACTGTGCAATGTTTCAATAGAATAAAAATATATTATTTTAGTTATCTTCTGTCACACTATATATAAAAAAATAACAATTAAAAAACATACCTTTTCTCAATACGTTCAACTTCAATTAAATGTTTCCTGGCTTCTACAGCAGCTTGTATTTGTTTTTGCTCTAACCAAGATCCACTTGGAATTATTTCTTTAAGGCCAATTTCTGGTAATGATATATCTATTTTCGGTGTAGTTCTAGCAACAAGTTCATGACCTCTGTAGATTTTAAAAACCAACATTATAATGTGCTAAGAAAATTCACGTGTGTTCAAGATACATGATTTTTAAGTTACTCACGATAATAGCTTGTCTTGATTCATTTTCGCTAAATAAATAAATAGAGCGATTAGTTTATATTAAATAATATTAAGAAACACATTAAAATAAAATTATCGACGTATAATTCGATCAAATATACTTTTTACATTAACATTTAACTGTCACAGCAACGATGTTTGACAATGACAAATGAAAAATTGACAATATCAAGTATTGCAAGTGGTTGCCATAAGCTATCCGAGTTTTTTCAATTTGGAAGATTTTTATAATTAAATTAAAAACTTTATGTATAACCATACATAACGTTCCATTCAGAAAATATATATAGCTTAAAGGTTTTACTTATCTGTTGATATAAATTTATAGCTTGTGTTCAGTGCATGGGCAAGCATGCAGTACGTTGGGCTACGCGCTGCGCGATCTCAAAAGCGAGTGCATGACAAAATGCCTAAATCAAATTTATCGCAAATTTTTGTTACATATACTATATATTATTCTACATTTTACATAATAGATTTTAATATCATTGGAGCTTTAGAAACCGAGATAATCACGAAAAACTATTTTTTATGACCTTTGACCTTGAATAACTTACAATGCAAATACGAGATTTTATATGACTTTGAGAGAACATTTAGAACGCCAAAATGAAGGTGTATAAGAGATTAGAGCTTATTATTATTTCTCATTCCGAGGTTGACAACTTTTTATGCTTAAGTGGAATATTTGCCCATCCGCCATTTGTCATCGCGACTTTCTCGTCCCTCTTTGTCATATATTGTTTTTAGCGTTTTGTTTGTATTTCGAAATAACATATATATAATAAATTTTGTTGCCTGGTTATTGTATAAAGTAGGTATATCCTCTCTTTGCGAGAGGCTATCACTAGACCCGCATCCTCCGTCAGAATAGTTGAAACGCGCCCCTCCCGAGTGCACTTGAGGCGTTGAACCGTCTCCGCGAAGAACGGTACGCGTGCAAACGCGTCGTTGGAGCGATCCTGCCAGCATTCGAAGCTTGGATGAGACGAAAGCGACGAGTCACCTTCCCACTTACGCAGGTAATGGTCGGTCACGGCTATTTTTAAGAATACCTGTGTAAGATCGGACGCGAATCGACGGCGATGTGCCACCACTGTGGCGCGGACCGGGACACCGCTCAGCATACATTGGAGGCGTGCCTGATAAGAGGCGTGCCTTGCGAGCAATCGTGTCGGTGATGCTCCGCAGGGAATCGGCGTGGAGGCCCGTAGTCTCCTTCTGTGAGACTGTCATGATCCTGAAGGAGACAGCGGAGCCGGAACGGGAAAGGGGCCGATTCTGCTCGGCGGAGACGACATCGGCATCGTTTCGGCCCTCCCACAGCTCCGACGCCCGGGGTTTAAAAGATAGGGCGTAACCCTGGGGCCGTGGATGCGTGAGGTGAGGGCCTCATGTGTTCTATTTCAGACGGTCCTGAGGAGAACAACAGCTAGTATGGCCTCGTGTTGCCGTACGCACTAGCGAGGAGTGTGGCGGGCGAGATTACCTTCACCTCGGAGGAGCCGCGGATGCGTTATATCAGTACGATCCCTCAGCTTCTCCGATCCGTGCCGAGGACGGCCATCGCAGTGGTTTTAGTGGGTAAGAATTCCACATTACCCGGTCCCCCATGGGAGCCGGGTACCTTTCTGAAGGTTTCCACTGCATGAAAAAAAACACATTAGACATTTTATGTGACTGTCAAAAATGTCAACACAATTAAATATCATAAATGATAACAAATATACAGACAAAAAAGAACATCTTTAGTAAAATCATAATTATTTCAATGTGACATTTACTATGTTACAATTATTATATATGCTTATGATATGCATTAAAGTTAATATATTATACCGATTGATCCGTGGTTGCTGTCCTAACTAATTCGAGGTTTGGTCGGAAGTTCTCAGAATGTATTACAAACCTAAATACTGTAGAAAACAAGTATACCGAAAATATATGCAAAAAGGGAAAGTGAAGTTATTAAAAGTAAAATCTGTTGCGGGAGGCCTGGCATATGTAAAACATCAAAATTGATAGAAGAATCAATGATGTACCAATAAATAAATATTGAGAAAAATGAACAAAAATTTTATAATAATATATAGCATCGAAATATCTACCTATCTCGTGTACGCGACAAGCTCGCGCAAAAGAGTAAAGAGTGGTGGCGGAGAGGCGCATGCAGCCCCGGATTCATACATCGACCTCGGGGACCGTCTGTCGAGGGGCTGCACCAAGTAAAAAATAATATTATTTTATTTTAACCTCTTCGGAATGGGGGCCTCAAATGTCAGAGTGCCTAAGGGTCTTGGATCTCTGATTCCGGACCTGGGGGCTTGACGGCATCATGTCGTTTGCCATCATGCGCGCCAATAGATGATTAATATCAAAAACATACATGGATTTTAATCTAAGATTTTAGGTGAGCTGACATTTTTCATGAGCTTAGGACGTCCTCTATTTGTGCTTAAAATGAAAAGTGAAGTGAATGATGTAACTCGTATGTGTACAGTAAAAATACAGTCACATATAAAATCTATCAATTTGTAACCTGGTGAAACAATTACCCTAACCTACACTTTAACAGTAGAGGAGACCTTAACCTAACAGGAAGACAATAATTACAGCCAATTAATTAATGGTTATGTAAGTAAACAATTTTATAAGCGTATGTATGAGTCACTTTTAAGTATTTACTATTAATAAATTATTGTACAATATGTATATATATATATATATATATATATATATATATATATATATATGTATATATATATATATAAAGAGTGAACTGCCTCGTTGGTCTAGTGGCTTGATGTAAGGCCGCAGACCCGGAGGACTGGGATCAATTCCCAGGTCGGGCAAATAAAAAGTTATTGGGTTTTTCTGTCAGAAAATTCTCAGTAGCAGCCCGGAGTCTGGAAGTTGGAAGTGTATACACTCCATGCCTCGGAAAGCACGTAAAGCCGTTTGCCTGAACTCTTTCCGATCCTGTCGGATTGCCATCCTATCGGATTATGAGAGTTAGGGAATAGAGAGTGCACCTGTGTTTGCGCACACACTTGTGCACTATAATATCTCCTGCGTTGGCTAGTCTCTCTTAAGATTGGCCGCCGTGGCCGAAATCGGTCTGGAGGACATTATTATATTAAGAGTAATAAATTATCAATATATAATTATTATATATTTCTAACAAAATAATTAAATACCACGTAACTTACACAATTTTACCACTTTAACAATACTATATCCATCAAAATCAGTTCTAGATGTATATACTTTAAAATATAACGCATTTTAAAAAAAGCAAGACAGGTAGAAACTATGTATATCAATTAATTAAAATTATTTAACGAAAGTATCTATCTGTAGCTTTACATATCATTTTTATTCCATTAGTGAGACACAAGAGAACATCTGAATTTCGGAATAGCATTATTAAAGTTTGTTTTGCCAGATACATTTTCTAACTTAAACAATGTTAGTACAATCTAATTGCAGTGTTCATTCCAACAAGACGTGAATTCAATTTCCAGTTCCGTTTGCTATCTTTGTATGTAACTATAGGTCTCGACTTCGCCTGAGCAGTGAAACAATTAACCCTGTTGTACTGTCGTAGACTGAACAAATATCCCACAGCTAGAGTCAAGTTCGGCGACTTTTCAATTTAGTCGTGTAATAACGGTAGCGTAAGCTACGATTGTAGTTTCGTGTCGCGTAGTATCTACGTTGAGCGTAGCATGTTGGTAGCTTCTCTGACGGCTATCGATTAGTCGCACGGTCCAAACCGAGCTTTGACGAACATACCCGAACGCGCCCGTCGCTATACGAACCGCGTCCATACATAGCGGAAGTAATGAAATGTACAAAGGATATGAACCGGAAAAATTGTCGCTCTCCTTTTTCCACGCAACTTATACCCGTCCAAAAGGACTTCCCTGTTAGTATTTCCCTTCGTATTACTTTATACTAATACTACTGTAATAACACTGGCTAATATTTTAAACATAATTTTCTTAACGCTACAAGTAGTTATTGTAGGATTACAAAGACTGTGTCATTTGTTAGAAATTTTATTGCACTTCTAGGAATACAGAGATCTTTTGAACGTGCTTCACATCTGAGTGTACTGGAAAAGCTTCCACTTTTAAAAGTGAGAGCATCATTAACGTTAAGGTTAATTGGTTGTATGTACGTCGAGGGCCTACTTCAGATGTAGAATGTTCCGCGTTACGACTGCAGCCGTCGAGTGCTGAAGGCGATTTAACGTATTGTAATACGAGTTTAAACGAGGCACCGCCCCCTCGCACGGCGTCTTGCTGGCGACTTTAGCTTAAAGATCACGATAGTCGTCCGTTAACGCAGGCTAAAGCCAGCCGACATCGATTCAATCGTTCTATGTTTGAAATTTCAAAATTTCGATTCACCATTCTGTTTCTGTTAACACCGCCGTCGATCGAATGCCGGGGGATGGGGTGGCGCACCCCGCCATACGGTTTTATTTATGGTATATTTTGACGTGCGCTTTCGCTGCTAACTTCATGTTGCCTAGATAATGGGGTGATGGATAGTGTTATCGGTCGCTATTCACCGCGAACTGAACTCGCACCGTGCTCATATTATTGCAGTGTTTTACGGAAATCCCAAAAGCTCTACCAACTTGCATAGGGCTATGTATTTTCATAATTTTTACATAACATAACCGGCGTTCCATTGGACGTTATTTTGGTGAATGTAGCTAACCTTTTATAACAATAATAGAAGAATATAATTTAGAAGAATAAGTTTGTGTGTAAATATGGCAAATATGTACAGTTAAATTGGTAAAAGTGGTGTTTATTTTTAATATATTAAAAATAAAAAAAATTGAAGTATTAAAAAAATTCAGAAAATATCGGTTACGTGTGCTGTGCAGTTCAATAGAAGGTAAGCTTAATATTTTACTGACATATAAAAAAGGGTTTTGTAAGTTTTGTTTTTGAAATCATAATTTAAAATCCATTTTCAGTATATCATTTTTTGTGTAACGTAATTATATACGTTTAAAATAACTATAAAAACATACAACGTTATTATTGCAATATTATTAATGTTTACCCAAGTGTAAACAAGGCCGGTTTTAGTCGAAGCGCCATCTATTAACAATATCTTTAGGCACACATTAGTTCCCGAAGTTGTCGCTGTTTCCAGCGCCAAAGTGTCAGCCGGCGGCACGCCTGCAGTCACGCGGCGTTGACGCGCGTCGCAACATGGTTGCGTGGGTGTAGATCGTTTGGTGATAAACTATACTTGTTTTCTTTCTTATCAACTTTACTACCAGTGTTTTTACTATATCTATCGTTTATCAACACCTTGGATCAAATTGCGGAATGTTACAACTGAGTGTGTAGTGGTATACCTACATGAAAGTGTTGGGTCTGTGTGAGTGTTTTGTTATTGCAGCGGCCGACAGGGGCAGGATTTTGGCGGTGCATTAAAGGTCTAGGTTCGGCATGAGGAAAATTAACGGTAGGTTAAGTTATTACTTTTGAATTCATTTCAGATTATTTGAGTTGTTAAAAACATGCAGATAAGACTACCGTGTGAAAATGCGACCGGGTCTGGTCAAGATAAGGACATCAGAACCGTTGCAAACGAAGATCACACTTAAGACGTAGCGAATAAAATTGATATAATTTGAATTAACATATAATATTATGACAACCTATTGCTAAGTTATCTATATGCCGACTTAGATATGATAACTATGTTTATAGATGTAGAAATGATTCTTATCTATTTAAAACATCGTTGTGTAAGAATCTGTTACATATTTAAAGTTATAAATTATACGATCGAAACGTAACGGATTTCGATCGTATAATTTGTTGGCCATGATGCTTAACTATTAATGGGGGATACATGTACTGAACGGTGGCAATGAAAGAAAGCTATGATGAAGAAACTTCTATTATTCTGACAATAGCCGAGCTTCAATAAAAAGTTATTACTCGCACACATCTCGAAATAGAGTTGCCTAAGTGAGCAGCGACCGAAATCATTAACCGTAGCAGATCCCATACAAATGGTCTATAAACGTAATCCTACTATGTTCGATGGGCTGAGCCGCGACGTGTTATGAAATTGTTCGTTGGGTCACGAACAAAAAAAGACTTAAAAACTATAGTTTCCGCTTAAAAAATATTCCTTACCCAGAGGTCAATAAAGGCCATTGTAAATTGCGTCAGATTCTTATGAATAAGTATAAACGATAAGAGATATGTATATGTATATATATTAGTATGTAAATTATACTCAGCGTCATTATCATCTTGTCAAGGTTAACTTGTGCTCGCCGCAGAAATATGAGAAGTGGTGGAAATGCAATATGATTATATATTGTATTTAACTGTATGTGCAGATAACACCTAAGATTAGGTTCCAATGATTTCCAGTGTATCGGTAAAACGCATTGGGAGGTCGGATATTAGAGATGACAGAACAAGATTTATGGTTTAGTGATTGCAAGTGACAGAACGCACAGCGCAGAACACCTATTTGTTTTAATAAAATGCTGGAATGAAGAGCCATACATTGCGCCGTCATTTGATGTCAACGTCTCATGTTTGATACTACAAGCATTTATAAAATAATCGTATCGTAAAAAGGTATTATAGAAGATTGATAAGAGTATTATGTAGTAGTATAAATAATAATTATTAACATATGTTACAAAACTAACAATATATCTAAGCAATTATTTTAGATGTAAATTTTTGTATTGGTAATACTAAAATATGCAAGAGATTCACGAGTTGAAAAGTTTATGGCATTCTTCGAAGTTCAATGGTCGCAGGCCGCAGCTTAGTTAATATGCCTGCACGTAGCGGCAGAAAATCAAATAAACAGTCGCTTTCATCTCCGGTTTATCGGCGATGCACTTCGTAGCCTTGCACTTTACCGTGTGTTCAACACAACTGTTCATTCCCGCGACCATTACTCAGGCCGTCGAGGTTGTCGACTTAATTCATTATCGATCTTGCATTCCGATAAAAATTGTTATGCATAAGCTCTTGTGTGTATAACATTTTCTAAAGCAGTTAACAAAAGTATTTAATAGACTTAATTTGCATATAATTCAATTAATTATTCATCTATAGTGTTCATGCATTTATTTTTATTAAAATTTAATTGACGCAAATCATTGATTGGTAATTAATTACCATAACTTCATAATGGATCAATCGAAGCAAGTTGCTCGAATGTTCCTATTCGAAGCTCCAATATTATTTCCAGTTCGCTGAACCACATTGTCTATTTGCTTGAGATTAATAATAATTTGAAACATTTAATAGGACCGATGCAGTATACAGATAATGCTTCTATTGATTATACCAGTGGTTCGAAGCACTCCAATATTGACAATAAGCGGTAGTTTAGAAGCTTCTACGTGCCCAGGGACTCGATGAGAGGACTACGTGACTCCTAGTTCATTGCTCTAGTTTTTTACCACTTGATCTCGTGAATGAGTCTGTGGACCTTGGCGCGGTCATAGTTCTTTAGAAACAGGATTTATCTTTGCACAAAAACGAATAGTATACACCCAATTATTCTATTCAGTAAAGTAGGCATTTTACGGCTTTCACAATAAAGACAACATAGAAATACAAATTGCAAATATCTATTTAATATACTGAGATGTTATATCGTTTTAATATGAAAATCACAATGAAAAAGATATCATATCTTTTGAGTGTAAAAATGTAAGATTATTCCAGAAAAATGGTTCAACGTGATCATTTTCGGTATTAAGTTTTTTTTTCGGTGAAATCAATGGGTGTCATTTTGTGTGACGGTGCCGTGAATGCTGATTTTCAATAGAACATTAGCACTGAATATGGTGGCGCCGTGCGTGATTGCCATTTTGATTGAGATCACACGTCTGTTACAAATTGTCGCTCTAAATCGCACGTGACAGTAATATGTTTACTCGTTACTATGCAACGATATTAGTAACAATTGAAAATTCACAAAGCTCAAATATATTACATCCCTAACGTTGAATTCATCTACAAAAGGAATCTTATATTGAATTTTTACTTTATGCATAAGCAAATGCAGAAGGGTGGACGATATTGAAAAAAATAATATGTGTTGAAATGACAATAAAAACTCATAAAATATAGTTGTCATTAGCATTTATATTTTTATTTTAAGTTTGCCATACCTTTTAAAACAAGCGTCGGGACCTTACCTAAAGATTCAGTAATTTTCATCTTTAATTTTAAACAGGTAAAAGAGTGCACGTTGTTCGCTCGTTTGCTTCAAGGGCGGTGTGATATATTCAGAGCCCATTTAAATATTCCCAAGGGTGATAAGGGGAAGGGATGCGAACCGGTTAATCAAGTAACGTGATCCATTTATCTGGAGCACTCTTGATACGGTGTCTCTGAGCTTTAGAGTATTGGAGGTTCGTTTGGGGCTGAGATTGGATTCAAAGATTACGTAAATTTCTTGTTTATTAATAATAAACTATGGGATTTGATGGTAGATTAGATAACGATAAATTACAGAGCAAACTAGGTTTAAGTCTTTGGTCAATATTTATGTGCTTTAGTATGCTATATCTAAAAGCATTTAATATTAAATAATAACGTTTATATTATTTAATGTTGCCTGTTTAAATCGGCCTTGTAAATCTTTATTTATTATGAAAATTGCACCTACTTCTGTTAGCCATAAAGGTGTCTAGGAGACAAGAGTGAAATACGAGATAACCTAGAAAATGTAGATGCCCTATTGGCAATGAATATTCAAACTCGAATTCTTGATAGCAATATCAATGGAATTAGATCGATCGCGATGCAGTGAAATTGGAAACAGAGTCGCTCGGGTGCAGCATTTCCACGTTTTACTGCATTCGATCTATTTACGTGTTTATGAATGCCGATAAAGCTTAAGCACGTTGAACTGCTTTGCGCCGACCAATGTTTCGAGAGATGTTGTATTATGCATTTCAATTGGTTTTTCGTTGTGTTGCATCTTAAGGGGGCACGTTGAGAAGAAATGTTTGGAATAACTAGATTTTTGTTTGTGGAATCTTATGTGCAATTCTGTTTCATTCTGCATAAAATTTTTACTTTTATGCTGAATTTCATGTTGACGTTAATTTTATTTGGTTTTCTTTGAAGTCTACATTTTTATTGATACAAATAACGACCATCTTTAAATGAAGAACAATTACGCCTTATATAAGCTTAATTTGTATATATAGCTAAAACATTTAGCTATATAACTATATATATAACTTCGCCAATAGTAAATATATAACTTTTTATACTGCATATCCGTTTAACGTACACCTTTGGAATTTATCTAATTGTGTCGTTTAAGACTAGAATAGCTTAGAAGTAATTTGTGGATTGAATTAAAAAAAAAAGCAATAAAAATCGTGATCTGAAGTAAGTCAACTAAATTGTATTTGACATTTATTCTGAGAATTGTTGCTATCTGCACTGTAAACGAATTTGAGAAGGAATTTTGCGAAGTTACAAATAAAAGGTACAAGTGGGCGTGAATTTTGTGTTGCAAATTTAGAATTGAACAAAAGGATCAAGGCATTGGGATGTGACCTTCGTGAATTTCTCGGGAATTAAATCAAAGTTTTAATTTAGCCGTCTATAATACATATACTTTTATATAACAAAGTTATTATTCAAAGTTTTTTATTACAGAATTTCAAGATCATGAACTTGTTTAACACACTTTGACCCAGGTCTTGGAAAAAATTATATATACCACTAGAAGATTATATGCTACTAAAATTTTTTATACGTAACTCACAAATATTTTCAATGTGTAGCGATAATAAAAACGGACCCACAATTTACTTTAGGTTAATGCTGTAATGTGGTGATGAAATGATTATGATATTTTATATTGTAATCGAGGTAAGGAATTAAACATTATTAAGTTGAATGTCTAACAACGTAACTCGTTCATCGGCCCCGGAAATGACGTCATGGCACATACTTCCTGTCTTCTCGACCTTCACCTAAAGCCTGCATGTGACGCCATATAAAATATATTATGTGATTATGAAATATATTTTAAAATCTATCAATTGTATCGAAAACTCTTCTTGTATTTTTTTATATGTCTTAGGTGAAACAAAATGTTCTAAACATATTAAAACTTTTTCGACGTTTATTAAAAACGTCGTTTAAAAATGAACATATTCATGGGCTTATTGCCGTATAACAAGTTTCAATTATCGTTCCAATTCAGTATTTTCTTGAGCGTTCATGTTCGACAAATAAATAAGTATTTGAGACTTTCTTGCCTGATTAAACTCGGGTCGTGAGTCACGAGGCTGTCGAAATAGTGAAAAGCCATCTTGCTACCGTGTAACAATACTGTGTTTTGTCCGCTATCGACAATGTGAAGGAAATCCTGTCCGGATCAGGTTGGCCTTTCAATGAATCAAAGTTCGCAGTAATGTATACAACGTTCGCAATTTATAGTTTATACGTACTTGTTAGATACCTATGCAACAAGGCTTCATGCATACTGGTTTGTTTGCTATTTTTATTAAGAACATAAATGTCATACTAATGCAATGCATAATATTATTGTTGACTTTTTTTATAGTATAGGTAGGCAGATGTGCATGTGGGCCACCTGATGGTAAGTGGTCACCAACGCCCATAGACATTGACTGTGTAAGAAATGTTAACCATCGCTTACATTGCCAATGCGCCACCAACCTTGAAAACTAAGATGTTATGTCCCTTGTGCCCGTAATTATACTGGCTCACCCTTCACACCGGAACATAATAATACCAAGTACTGCTGTTTTGCGGGAGAATAGAACTTTGTACTGATGCATACGCCACTTTTTGCCTCACTACATTCATTAATATACGACAAATGTTTATTATTAATCATGAAAAATATCATTTGATTCTTGGGCTATATATGATTATTCTGTAATTTTTATATTAACTTTCGTAAAAAGATTCACTGAAAAAAAGGAATCGCTTCCCTCGCTCCGTTAATGAGTCACTTTGTACGCATAAAATTTAATCTGAAAGAATTTATTTTGAAAAATATATTATTTGTCGATTTTATTATTATGTTTTTGCTTCGGAATTAAATGTATTTATAAATTTAACGTGAAAAGGCATCTTGCGGGCCGGCAAGGCGGAGGCGGCTAGTGCAGAATATCCTTCCCGACTGTACTGGCCGTCGTCGCGTTTGGACTCTACTACCACTTACCATCAGGTGGAGTAGAGTCATTTGCCCTCCCGGCAAATATAAAAAGAAAAAAAAAGTATATAATACAATTATTGAAACAATCAACAGCCAATCGTTGTCCACTGCTGAACATAGGCCTCTCCCAAGGTGCGCCAAAGCTCCCTGTCCTCCGCCTTCCGCATCCAGTTGGTGCCCGCCACCTTCTTAAGGTCGTCGGTCCACCTGGCTGGAGGGCGCCCTACGCTGCGCTTGCCGATTCGCGGTCTCCACTCTAGGACTCGTCTGCTCCAACGGCCATCGGTCCTACGACATACGTGACCAGCCCACTGCCACTTCAGCCTGCTAATTTTGCAAGCTATGTCGGTGACTCCGGTTCTTTTCCGGATAATCTCATTTCTGATCTTATCCCTCAAAGATACTCCGAGCATAGCTCGCTCCATAGCACGCTGAGCGACTTTGAATTTGTGGACTAGTCCCGCAGTTAGTGTCCACGTTTCGGCACCGTATGTCATGGCAGGTAAGACGCATTGGTTGAAGACTTTCGTCTTCAAACATTGCGGTATAGACGACTTGAGGACTTGACGAAGGTTGCCAAATGCTGCCCATCCCAAGCGAATTCTTCGATCGGCTTCCTTCTCGAAGTTGTTCCTACCGACTTGTATTATCTGTCCTAGGTAGGTATATTCGCTAACAACTTCGAGAGGTTTCCCCTCGACGTATATCGGTCCCGGCACGACATGCCTATTGAACATGACCTTGGTCTTGTCCAAGTTCATACCGAGACCGACACACCGGGAAGACCCGCCTAGGCTACGCAGCATTTCGGTGAGTTGTTCCAGCGACTCTGCTATGATGACGATATCGTCGGCAAATCGAAGGTGTGAGATGTACTCGCCGTTTACATTGACTCCATACCTAGTCCAATCCAGCGTTTTGAAAACGTCTTCCAACGCGTTGGTGAACAGTTTCGGGGATATTACATCCCCCTGTCTCACCCCTCTGCGCAGTTGGATCGCCTTCGTCTTACAGTCCTGGATTTGGACAGTCATTGTAGCGGCGTTGTACAGACATCTCAGTACCTCGATATATCTCCAATCGATATGACATCTCTGCAATGAGTCGAGCACTGCCCAGGTTTCGATGGAGTCGAAGGCTTTCTCGTAGTCCACAAATGCCATACACAGCGGCTGATTGTACTCTTCGGTCTTCTGCACAATCTGCCGAACAGTATGGATGTGGTCCACGGTGCTGTAGCCTGATCGAAAGCCGGCTTGCTCTGGGGGCTGGAACTCGTCAAGTCGTCTGGCGAGACGGTTCGTGACGACTCTTGAGAACAGCTTATACACGTGACTCAGGAGGGAGATTGGTCTGTAGTTTTTCAAGAGGGTTTTATCACCTTTCTTGAAAAACAGTACCACCTCACTCCCGCTCCACGTTTCCGGGGTCTTGCCATGTTGGATGACGGAATTAAAGAGGCTTGCTAGCTCTTTCAGGACCGGAGTCCCGCCTGCCTTAAGCAACTCTGTTGTGATTCCGTCATCTCCCGGAGCTTTGTTGTTTTTAAGCTGTTCTAGAGCCGCCCTAATCTCTCCTTGGTCAACGACCGGGAGCTCCTCGGAGTAATGGCGCATAAGAGGGGCGCGCTGGTCATCAATACTGATTCCCACGGGTTTATCCGATCTTGAAGAGAACAACTGCCCATGAAACCTCTGAAAGAGTTATGGTGCGTTGTCTCTTCTCTGTGGCGGAAAACACTTGCGGGATGTGTTTTGCAGTATTTTGGCCAGCGTGTCGGTTCTCTCATCAATGCTGCTTATGGTTTCCAACGCGGTGAATTGATTTTGAAGTTCCATTTGGAACTTTTCGGAGCCTTGAGCAGCTTGGAGCATGGTAGGTCGGAGAGTAGACCTCATCATTCTCGATCTTTCGGCTTTTAAGTTGATATTTAGAGTGCCTCGAACCAAGCAGTGATTACTTCCGGTATTAAACCTGTTGATCACTGAAACATCTCTAAATATGTGCCTTTTATTCGAAATGATAAAGTCTATCTCGCTCCTTATCACGTTATCGTATCGTATACGGGGCTTCGCCAGGTCCACCTCCTCTGAGGCTTCTTTTGAAAGAAAGAATTCATCAAAAAAAGCCCCTGCGCTTCGAGAAAGTTTACCAGCATTTGCCCCCTGTGATTTCTGCAGCCCAAGCCGTAAGGTCCGACTTTCGATTCACCGCTATCTTGTACTCCCACTTTAGCATTAAAGTCTCCCATAACAACATTGTAGTGGGCCCTCGAGGTGTCGTTGAGGGCCTTTGCGATGTCCTCGTACATCGCTTCGACCACATCATCAGAGTATGTCGAAGTTGGCGCATATACCTGTACAACCTTCAGGGAGTACCTGTCGGAAAGTTTTAGGACAAGGTACGCTACCCGGTTCGACACACTACTGATTTCCACAATGCTGCTAATGAGATCCTTTTTGACTAGAAAACCGACACCACCCTGGGAGAGGTTATCACCTTCGCGGAAGTAGAGTAAGTTACCGGACTCTAGAGTTATCGTGTCCTCCCCCTGTCTTCGGACTTCAGATAACCCCAGTATATGCCAGTTTATATGACTTAACTCTACTTCTAATTCGGCGAGGTGATGGTGCAGCCTCATCGCGCGTCCATTATACGTTGCCATGTTCAGTCGTTTTATACGGTAGTCTGCCGTGAACCGGTGATTCTTAGCACCCCCTGCCCTGCCGATACCGCGACCGCTACCTTGGTCGGGCCTAGCGGGCTTGCCGGTAACTGGGGGCCTTTTTTTGGGCGCATCTGCCATTAAGGGAGGGGTTTGCCCATACTCGCCGCGCTGGGCAGGCGTGTTGGCGAGCGCAGTAGGGGGGTAAGATGTTTATGGGAGGGGGGACGCTGCTGCCCATCCCCCCTTTTCCCCGTCCCTCAGTCGCCTCTTACGACACCCACGAGATGAGATTTGGGGGAGTACTATTCTAAGCCGGTACTCCACGGCTATTATTGAAACAAATAACTATTTTTATGCAAATAATTATGATTATTGTTTTGTTGTCATACAATCAGTCATTCTATTATTTGCGTCTAAGTTATAACGTAATTGACGAGCTAGTCATTTTGCCAGCATGACAATAATAAATAATCAAATACTGATTGCTCTTAGTGTACTAAAATAAACATAGTTTTTGTTTCTTCTTTATGTCTGATTTTCTGTATTTTTTTAATGGATCAAATTTCTATAATGATTTCGGAATTTTCCTTAAGTGTTGTATTGACGAACAGTATCAGCTATTAGTTTAGAAAATAATAAAATTGAATTATTTTTTTTGGATTAAAAATAGAACGAATAAAAATCAAGAAATTAAAGAATTTAACTGAATGAATAAGAACAGAGTATGTAAGATAACATGAATACAAGAAAATAAGGTACATAATAAAGAGGTAATATATTAAAAGTCCATCAATTTTCTAAAAAAAAAAAACATCGCACTATTTTTAGAACTACTTAAACGAACTAGCGAATATACTTTACAAAATACTTGTAAACATCATACGTGGTTGTTAAAATAAATATATGCATCGTGTATTGTAATGAACCGTAGACAATGATATTACCTTTAAAGTACATACATTGTTTAGCTTCCTCGTGTTGTAGAATAAAGCAACTACGAATGGCATTCGTATAGTACAATGGAGTAGGTTTTTGAACATATTGACTTTGTCAGATTTATTGTTGGGATTTGATAAGAATGTTATTTTTAAAATGTATAAAATAACTAGTTTTTGTCCTTGGCTTTGCTCGCAGAGGGTTGTTAAGTAACTGACAACGTGTATGCAAAGTTTCATGATGTTCGGTTCAGTAGTTAATACGTTAAGCGTAATAAACAAACAAACAAATTCACGTATAATATTAGTGAGGATTAATGAATTATGGAATGTTACTTCATTAATATACATTTGACATTAGCGGAATCGATTGTTATTGCTAAGGTACAGCTACATACAGATATTTTTGGTATGTACTGTCAAGTTCAAAAATATAATTAAATGACTTATTTGTTTTACATAAATCGTTTTACTTTTGTATCACAATATTTAAGAACAATATTTTAATTCTTAAAAGCATAATTCGATACTAGATCTGGTAATATTAAGATGTATTTGACACCGTTTTGGAAGCGACTGTACCTCTAATATGTTCATAAAATAACTTGTTCATATCTTTAATGTTGAAGCGTAGGCTTATGATTAGTCTTGCAGCTCTATTCAATTGCTTGCATATTAATGATCGAACAAAAATAGTACATTGTTTACAAGACATCAAGTAATGGTTCATTAAATGGTCGTTATATATATACTACTTCAAGTCACATCGCTTAGGGACCGTTTATAAAACACGACTATATTTGCAGAAAGAGAGGAAAACTATCGTTTAATTACGTTTTTAAATGTTAGCAACACTTTAGTATTGTAAATTTAAAGAGATCGAAAATAATTAAAAAGAAAAGTAAAAGCTAGACCTCCTTTTGGTTAAACGCATTTTCTCTTCTTAAGAAGAAGGGTTGAAGCTTATATTACCATGCCGCTCTAGTGTGGGTTTGTAGGTACAAACGAAGCAGAATTTCATCCGACACGTGAAGGTTTAAGAAACACACAAAACTTCTATTCATTTCAATTTATAAGTTCACGAAATGATAGCCAATATTGTGATAAATATGATAGCTTCACTCACTTAAAAATCGTTAAGAAATGAAACATTTTAGGGTAGAGTTACAAAGGTGAAGACTTTCGTCTTCACCTTCGACGAAAGTCTTCAACCAATGCGTCTTACTTGCATGACATACGGTGCCGAAACGTGGACACTAACTGCGGGACTAGTCCACAAATTCGAAGTCGCTCAGCGTGCTATGGAGCGAGCTATGCTCGGAGTATCTTTGAAGGATAAGATCAGAAATGAGATTATCCGGAAAAGAACCGGAGTCACCGACATAGCTTGCAAAATTAGCAGGCTGAAGTGGCAGTGGGCTGGTCACGTATGTCGTAGGACCGATGGCCGTTGGAGCAGACGAGTCCTAGAGTGGAGACCGCGAATCGGCAAGCGCAGCGTAGGGCGCCCTCCAGCCAGGTGGACCGACGACCTTAAGAAGGTGGCGGGCACCAACTGGATGCGGAAGGCGGAGGACAGGGAGCTTTGGCGCACCTTGGGAGAGGCCTATGTTCAGCAGTGGACAACGATTGGCTGTTGATTGATTGATTGATTACAAAGGTGGATAGAGTGAAAAATACTCACAGATTAAAACGAATATGTACGTTGAGAAAACCTGTGTTATATAAGCGGATAAAGTTCAATGTTTACACAAACTAGTTTAATCTTTAAAACGCAAAAATCACCGATTCTTTAAATCGCATTACGGTAATTGCACGTAACGTAACATCCAACATAACGGTACATGTAATAGTGACGTAACGGCCATTGACTGTAGCTGAGGACACTCGTGAGTGTACGATAATGTTGTGTAAGGCATTGTTCATACGAGCCCACACAGCTTGCTATCGATCGGTTCAAGATCACGAACGGCTATATGTATACAGTACATGTTTTCAAAGAGATATGCATTTTTTTTTAAAAAAAGAAACTTCGTGATTCGATAATCGAGAGTAAAATTTTAAGGCAACAGGCAAATATCGTTACATGATAGAGAAGAAACATATGACGTAGGATGAAAGATTATATATATCTATGCAAGTGCAATTGTTTTTATTGAAAAAGATTAATATTTCTACGGATTTGTTGGTACGTATTTTACGGGCAATATATATATTGTACGGGCAAACAGCAATATTTAGTGTTGTTGTTTTTCGGTTTAAGCTCGAGTGAGCCAGTGCAATAGCGTAAGGGACATAACATCTTAGTTCCCAAGGTTAATGGCGCATTGGAAAATATTAATTTCTTACAGTGCTAATGTTTACGGGCAGTAGTGACCACTTACCATCAGCTAGCACATTTGCCCTAGCACCAAAATGCTCACCCTTCCAACTGTAACAGAATAATATTAATTATCGCTGTTTGGCGGCAACTTAGTCTTAACTTTTATGATGGAAAATGGTTTCACTTATTAAATATTGAAGAACAATATGTACGTGAATTACGCAAAACCTTAATAAGCACCTTAGTTTCAGAGAGTTCTCTTGATTTTAATTCATAATAAAATAACGTGATTTTTTTTAATATAATATCTTAATAAGTATGTTTTAAAGATAAGTAAGCGATAAAATAATACAGTATCTCCTTTTACGATATTATTTATTACATGCATAAAATAATAAAAAGGAATATTTATTCAATATCAATAATTTACCTTTTATCTTAATACCAAGGATTTTATTATAAAAATACTTACAATGGACTTACTTCTACTTCGCATGTACGAAAGTTTTTTATTATGTAATGTTTTTATGTACGAATTGTAACTCCAGAGTTTTCCGTGGTCGTCGGGGTCCCCCTCGTGGAGCGTGTATCACAGTCCAAGGGACAGTGATAAAAGTGAAGGCCCAGATGAGGTATCTGGGTCTGATCCTGGACGGAAGATGGAGCTTCAGGCAGCACTTTGTCCAATTGAGCCCGAAACTCATTAATGCCGCAGCCGCCTTAGGCCGCCTCCTACCTAATGTGGGAGGGCCGGAATCACCATGCCCGCGATTATACGCCGGTTTACTGCGCTCCATGGCGCTATATGGTGCACCCATATGGGTAGACGCTCTCACCGCTCGTAATAGAGCTCTTCTGAGGAGATCGCAGAGAGTGATAGCGGTGAGAGCGGTACGAGGTTACCGTACGGTGTCGTGGACGGCGGCGACACTTCTTGCGAGTGATTTGCCCTGGGAACTCCAAGCCGAGGTACTCGCGGAAGTGCATCGATTTCGGGTGGAAGCCAGGGCGAATGGCGACCGTCTAGGATCAGCGGAGGTGGGGCGAATCAGGTCTGTAGATCTGGGATCCCCATCAGCAGGCCTGGCGACAGTGGAGGCGATCCGCCCCCACTTAAATCGCTGGGTAACAAGAAGGAGCGGCACACTTACGTTTAGACTGACGCAGGTGCTTACCGGACACGTCTGCTTCGGTAAGTACCTGCACGGGATAGCGAGGCGGGAGATATCACCCTCCTGCCATGAGTGTGGTGTGCCACTGGACACGGTACATCACACTTTGACGGAGTGTGCTGCGTGGGGGCCCCAGAGGCATACCCTAGCGAAGATAGTTGGCGGAGACATCTCGCTGCCGAGCGTGATTAATGCTATGCTTGGCAGCGAGAGGTGTTGGATGGAGATGGTCTCTTTTTGCGAGAGTGTTATGTTGCAGAAGGAGGTCGCGGAGCGAGAGCGAGAGGCAAGGTCAGCCGCCGCTGATTCGCTCCGCCGAAGAAGACCGTCGTCTTCTCGACCCGACCCGAGCTATGCTCACCTTCTTCCCCCACCGTAAGTGCCGCTGGGGTTACGGGGGTACTCAGTACCCCGAGAACCCCCGTAAGAATGGAGGCCGCTTGAGCGGGCCAACCGTCGGTGCGTCACGGTAGGATGCGCAAGCGATCCCGTGACGCCCCTTCGACAAGACGGAGTGGGTAGCGCTGGTTTTTTAGTGGGTATTCCGGCGCCTTCAGTGCCGGCGAGCCCCACATACCCGACCACCTCATGTGGGGGAAACGCGTAAATGCGTTTTTCCCGCGAAAAAAAAAAAAGGGTTTTCTGTGGTATCGTAGCGTCTTCTCGTGTCACAGTTTTTAGGAATGAAATATGAGCCTTTTTTTAATTATAAATGAGTTTTATTTTCTAAATACTTCTACTACTTATGCTAACTTATCATTTCTGGCAACTGCTAAGAAATATCTATGCTTGGCAGACTGTCGCCTGATTAAAAGTACAATTGATTATTGTAATATATAAGGTTAGTTTTATATGCGTTCATCTATACATATAAAAAGTGTGTTTGAATTGAAATTACCAATCGAGTTTGAAAAAGAAATAGGTCATAGGCTATTTAATACAACGCAACGGGCGAAGCAGGGACGTTTAACGCGGATACAACTGCACGGGGCAGATAGGCTACACGCTTACAGAAACAAAACTTAACTTAATATTTAATGGTAAAAGTATCACACGTATATCATCAAGTATTCTATTTGTGAATTCAATGAAATAATTTTATTATTAGTGTTACATGCCCTAGTGATGTATGGCTTCGACAACTAATTGCCGCTATGGTTATACAAATGACTTAACTATGACGGTCTCGAGATCAACTTCTCTTGGCGTACATAATAAGTTATATTAAGACGCTTATCGACGTGTGAAGTGTCGCTGGATATATTTCTCAGGTCATAAAATGTTCACGCCGCAACAGCCCGTACATGTCCCACTGCTGGGCATAGGCTCTCTCTTAGCGAGATGGTCGTAAAATGTTAACTGTATTACGCATCTATGGTTATCTAAAGATTAATGATTAATTGTTATTTTGTCAATATCCGTTGTTCGTTGTTAAGACTGAAGGTTTTTTTTTTATTTTGCTTAGAACACTTGTAGTGGGTTCTAGTGAAATCAAAATTCCTAAAAATATCGTAAGTCATGCTTGTAGTTAAACTTTTGCACTTGCAAATGTATGCATTGTATAATACACCAAAAACATAGAAGAACATTTTTATAAAGCTAAATTGTTATTAATAACAAAAGTTTATCCGGGTTATCAGTACAGATAGATTGTGGATATTTTGAATATACACGAAATTAACGCTTGTCACGTCGTGATTAAACTGCGAATCTTAGTTGCTTATATTAATAATATTATACACTAAAACCTTTTCCGAAATGCGCTGCATCTCCTGGTATAATTTTATCTATATTGCTTTAGTAGTTTTTTCAGTTAGGCATTACTAAGCAAGCGTCTAATCATTAATTAATATAGATTAAAAATTAATTTTAAAAAAAAGGTAAGATATTTAAATTTTGGGCCGGTATAAATTATATTTTTTTTTAATATGATTCTCATCATGTTCACGTTTGAAATACGAACGTCATATCAAACACACGATTCATAATCGTTTCATATTTTAAAACAATTTAACGTCGTTAATCTATATTAAGTGTATGTATTATCGCACAAAACGTTTAGCTTTATGGCCGAGAGGTTGGTTATATGAAACTGTAATTAGCCTCTATTATAATCCTTCCACCGTAACATTACCAAGGACACCGAGTGGTCTCGTAACAGCCCTTTATCACACTTAATGGTTTATATTATTATCTGAATAAACTACACTGAAGTATGAGACATATATTTTATTACATATATAACAATAATACTAGCAATTTTAAGGAAATAGTAATTCATATTGACCCCTGTGGTAGGGCTTTGTGCAAGCCCGTCTGGGTAGGTACCACCCATTCATCAGATATTCTACCGCAAAACAGCAGTACTTGTTATTGTTGTGTTCCGGTTTGAAGGGTGAGTGAGCCAGTGTAATAACAGGCACAAGTTACATAACATCTTAGTTCTCAAGGTTGGTGGCGCATTGGCGATGAAAGCGATGGTTAACATTTCACACAATGCTAATCACTTACCATCAGGTGGCCCATATGCTCGTCCGCCAACTTATACTATAAAAAAAATAGAACTTGCGATTTTACATCGCTAGACGTAAACCGTTGTATTATTGACACTAGTTTGTAATCTATGCGTTTCTAAATAATTGATCTAATTGAGATGAAAATTTGGTGATTTGTTCTGCGCTGAGAAAAATGTCTGGCCAAAAATTTTATAGATATATAAACGTTTTATTTAGAGCCTTATTCCCCCTGTGCGAAGCCGGATCGGATAGCTAGTAGCTTATACATGTTTGATTATATTTATTTCTTCTACTCATTGGTGCGAACTGGCGTATATCCGCCATACAGCAAGCAATTAGGCGATTACCTAGCGTGGATGTTCGAATTTGGGGTTAAGTGGTTTTTGATGATAGCCGGAATTAACCTATTAATAACTTTGCCTAATATTTTCTTTGAAAGTGTATTGAAGTTATATAATCAAGCAGATGAGACATGCTAAGAAAAGTTTTAAATATATAAGAAAGAGACACATTCAAAACAAAAACATCATGAATTTGTTTTGAATGTGCGTCTTTACTGCTGTTTATTGCTTTTTAACCTCAGTTGAACATATTGTTATATTGAAGTATAATATTGGTTACTTTTGCATAATATATTATATTAATGTTACGGGAATTACTTTGTTGTGTATTTTAGGGCGAGGGTGGAAAGTTATTATAAAACGAAACAATAACAAAACAAAAAAACTGATAATATTTCATACTTTAAGTTCCCAACTAATATAAATAAAAACTTTATATTAGAATTTTATTAAAAGATCAATTCTTGTTTATAAAATATATTTCGTGTATGATGTGTATAAGAATTTTAAATGTATAGTATGATAACACAAGTTTAAATTTTGCTTAAATTAATAAATGAAACGTGATATGAAAAAGGTTTATTTCTTAGCGTTCCCAGCGTTGTGAACGTTGCTTAGCGGCTGTTTAGTCAAACATTGATTTCGCTCTTTCTGTCATTATTGATTTGAAATTCGAAAGAAGAAGACAGCATAGTTTGACTACTAGATTATAAGTAAAGTCGCTAATTATTTATTTTCATGTGTACTTTTAATATTAAAGTTGACCGTAATGACCCAGTGACTGGATTATATGAGTCTTAATCAAAGATTCCCGGTTCAACACGAACATTTATCCACGACTTATCAATTGTTCAAATAAATCTATGGATATTAAGCGATGTAAATAAATAAATGTTATGTACCTACTTAGTTGAATAAAACAGATGAAATTTAAATAATATTTGAATATATCTAAAGCACTTCGAAGGGATACGCAATTTTTTCGTCATCCACAATCCTCAAGGGCTCTCGTATTTAAAAATCGGGTCAAGATTTACTCGGGACTAACACAAGTACTTCCACTTATCCCTATATAATATAGAAGTGTCATTTGGTTTTTGATAATAATATAGAGGTTTTGTAAAGTTTTGATATATTTTGATACGTGCGCATTAGTCATCTTTAGTAAGGTGTGATTTATATGTTTTAAAAGTCAAATCTATACTTACATTATAAATGCGAAAGTAACTCTGTCTGACTGTTACGTTTTCACGTCTAAACCACTGAACGAATTTGATAAAATTTTGTATAAAGTCATCTTGAACTCCAAAGAAGGACTAACAGGCTACTTATTATATTAGGTTACATAACACGTCCTCCTTATATATTCTGAATCCACAAATAACATAAATAGTTACTCGTACATCAAAATATTTGCTTATTGACAAAACAATGTATGTAAGAGCGGTGCGAGGCTTCAAAGCGAATCTAGTGTGAACGTTTCACGCGAATATTTGCCTTATTTGACTTCTTTATCGTGTACGGGATACACGTATTTTCTATAGACGTTATTCGTGTAAATTAATTAAATTAAACGTCAATACATCGACGTCTTCGAACAAACAATGCATATACGCGAACACTATGCAGGGTGAAGGTCAACATGAGTAAATTCTCTTTGTAGAATGTAAATAGACACTGATTCGTTTAAGGGTAAATAAAAGAAGAATAAACGTTATATACTTTGATACATATTTCGGAATTATTTTATATTTTAGTTTTCACCTTTTCAATACGTCGTCGTCGTTTAGTGCGAGTCTTTGATTTCCTCGTTGGTCTAGTGGCTAGATAAAAGCCGGCAGATCCCGAGGTTGTGACTGAGACTGGGTTCAAGCCCCGAGTCGGGCCAGTAAAAAGTTTTTGAGTTCTGTCGTAGATTTGATCTTGATCTGGAAGTTAAAAGTGTACACTGTGTACTAACACTCCTTCTCGATCTCCAGAAAAAAGAATATGTTGTTTTATCTTGTAGTATAAAAAAAAACCACAAATATAGAAAAATACAAGTTACGTTTGTGATAAAATCATGACTACATTGAAAACGTACGACTATATTGCTTTTCTGTATGTCGTAAATAAAATTACCACGAACTTTTGTAATATTCATAAAAAACACGTTACAACATTTCCTTTATAAAGATATAATTTATACAATATATTTTATCAAGCGGTTTTACATTTTTGAGATATGCAATGAAATAACGACATATGTAGCAAAATGTATCACGACTCATTCATTTTTTTTTCGACGAACTTGCATATTAATTGAATATTATTTCCATTTCTGTTTTATCTTCATCAGATAAAAATATACTTTACACCTTTATTTATGAATGCAACCTTCATTTAAATATAAATACGAATAAAATTTAACAATGAAAACAACGAAAAAATTAAAAATTAAAACTCTTTTGTGAATAATGCTAATTTCTTAATATCCCAACAAAGCAATAAGTCTCTAAGACGTTCATTAATTAAAGGATTTCTTAACTTAAAGTTGCTGATTATACAATCTTTATTCAAGAGATCGTTGTATAAAAGTTATATCTTCCCACGACGTTTATCAAATTGTCATCGTAAATTATGAGATAATATTGCGCGTGTCTATTAATATTTAGCTGTTATACATCGTTTTAATGAATAATAGCACTTAATGACACGATCTTAAGGACATTAAATGCAAATGATTTGCTATTTATGACAGCAAAATGACCCTGGCAGATCGACAAAGGCTCGCGTATTGTCTCTCGTGACTCACGACTCGAAAGTGACAACTTTCAAGGATAGTTGAAGATAAAAGTGCTATTCGTATCCTGTTTATTGTTAATAATATATAATAGTTCCATTGTGGTCGCTATAGAGGCTTGATACGCCAATGTTCCTGCGAATGACAGTTTAATTCCTGTTTTTTATAAAATTATTGTTGTCTTGTTATGACAAGATGTATGTCATAAATCGACAGACAATCTTAATTTCGTAAGTTAATAATATACTTTTGAATTGTCTTATTTATTTATTCGTTTAAATAGATAGCGAAAGTTGCAATGGGGCTTGGATGGCAAGTGGTCACCATCGCCCATACATATTAGCACTAAGTTATGTTAACCTTACAACATTAATTCTCCAACCTCGGGAACTAAGGTGTTATGTCCCTTATCCAAATCCATGTCGTTGGTGATGTGTGTGGCAACTACCAAGACGGGCTTGCACAAAGATACCATCGAGACTCAATATTATAGCTTTTTAAAAAGTGTATTGAATGCGTCTTCATTGTTAAAGTTGAAATGGAATTACAATAAAAGTCTTAATTTTGGTATCTCATTAAAAAGTTCATAATTCTAAGAAGTCTTATCAATACCTAAATTATTATTTGTTAGGAATTACCTACGTCATATTTTTATTATAATTCAAATAAAGCCTAATTTGGTAAGATGAGAAGAGAGAAGAATAAGTTTAAACCTTGATCTAAGAAATGTCCATTGTGTTGCTGTCAGGAAATAAAAGCATTCAAGCATATACTAAATAATATCATAAATTCAAAAGAGGTTTTGTTTATCTATTTGTTTGTTTGTTACGCTTTCACGTCTTAACTACTGAACCGATCATCATGAAATTTTGCATACACGTGTGTGTTTTGCATACAGGAATGTAGAAAAAGACATGGGGTACATAACTCCTCCCCCTCCTCACAGGCGGGCGTTATATAATTAAAAATAAAATTAAAATAATAGAAAGATACACCAAATGCGCGGGCAACATGACTGTGAAGATTTGGTAATTTAAAAAAAAAACTTTGACCCATTAATGCCTTTTGTACTCGAATGTCCATTTCAATACAGCCTCGTATCCAACAAGAGTAATTGGTGTCAATTTTGACGCTTCTAGTTAGTCCCCTCGTTATATAGTTCTGTGATATATTGATATTCAAAGAATACGTTCAATTATCATCAGAATAGTTTTTTTGATTTTTGTTATTTTCGTGCTAAATTGGCACCTACAGTCTAAAACAAATTCGAGGTTTATTTTGATAGTTTAACGTAGCTTTTGTTACAAAGTTAATATTAAGAAAAACGTATCTGTTTAAAAATAATGAAGTACATATATTTATGTTAAAATCATTCTTATATAAATATTATATTCGGCCTTACTTATAATCGTTGGTTTGTGGCTGTTTAATAAAACACTGTTTTTGTTCATTCCTTATCGCTTTATTTATGTAATTAACGTGAAATTATAGTTTATTCAAAAATGCTCATGTATACTTTTTTAAAACATCTTGTTACATGTTTTAATTGAAGTAAAGCTACTAAATATAATTGAGACTAGCGACAAGACCAGGCAATATTCTTAGTAACTATTCTGTTGCGTTAATTAAATATATAGATAACGATTTTTTCTCTTCCATATATTATTGCACTGTGTAATAAGCCGTACCTACAAATGTCTGCTTATTATAAGAATTAAATTTAGTAAAATGCAAAGTTAAAAATATGTGCTTATATTATACATGTTTTATAAGGTATGTTTTATTTAACAATCTTAAATGATGTTGCATAAAAAGTTAAACTTTGTTTATTTTATAATGCAAAAATTATTCAACAGTAATTATGGTGGTATGATTCTGAGAAATCCATTGTGAAATCCTTACCCTAAGACCCTCCACATGGATATCAAATAACATAAAATTAAAAATATCTAAACGATGGAAGATTAATTTTTTAAGTGACTATCAAATTAAAACTGAATTTTAATGCTGTGTAATGTTGTATGTTGTTTCTTAATTTTTTTTTATCATACATTACATATATCCATATATCCAGCGTTTGACCGTTGCCCGATGTAAAGCATCGACACGGTCTAGGATGTAATACGTTTGTCTAGAATAAACCTGTTTAATCTGGATTTGCAGACACCAACGTTCTACTCTGTTGTCATCTGTTTGGAGTCTGATTATTTTATTTAACTGATATAACTATTTGACGTTTAATTTTATTTAAATACAAGGTCTGTTATCTTCATACATTTGTTCCGCAAGTCACGAGTTATTAAATTGAATAAAAATTATACCTTTTTTCTTTTTAAACAACTAAATATGTTTTTATTATTATTAAGATAGCCTTCTATTCCTTATTCATAATCCTCTGATACGTAAGTAGCAAGCCAATCGTAGCTACTGATTTACTTCTACGTTGACAATTCTTACTATCCGTAAGAAAATTGTTTTTGTATGTATGAATGTTGTGACTGGACATTAATAAACATTTCGAAATATAACTCTGGCAATATTATATATACTGGTTAGCAAGCATTTCGAAGTTTATGTTCTAAAAAAATAGCTGAATCAATGATCTAGGCATATTTGTTTCATAATACGTAAATATATATCGTCTATTTGCAGTTACTTATACTAAGCATTTTTAGAAATGGTAATTGTGCCATTGTAATATTTATTTTAATATAATGTAAAGTAAGTCTATTTTCGTTTAAAATTTGCAAATCAAACATCGAAACACATTTCGCGGAGTTGATAAACCAATTTGACTTATAATTTCCTAACCTTGTCCAAGTAATGTTTACCATAGAAATATCAAACTTTGCTTATCGCGTTATTTGCGAGGCGTCCTAAACAAGACTTACGAAAATAAATTCCATTCGAAATTTTATATTTGACAGCGTAATCATAATTACGTCCACCGGGAAAGTAGGTTTAATATCTATATCATTAAGACTAAATTTTGTATGGATGGTCGCGAAAATCCGTAAAGTACTTAATGTTTTCAATTCTCTGTAATCGGTTTAGAATTTCCAGCGTTCCGCGCCAGTAATTGGATTGTAGAAAGTTGTCCAATGCGGGGTGAGTTTTTCGCGGACTTACCACGAGGCTTTGCGAATCGTATCACTTTTAATCAATACCACTTGAACCCCTTCTGTTTACTTTTCGCGGTTAGCCGGTTGATTAAAAAATGATCGAGCTATTGAAGTATTAAAGTAGCAATTCCTGTAACATTTTCAATAGCTTCATGAGATATTCAGTGAATTAAAGTGAAGAATCTTTGTGTAATGTTTAAGGAGTAAATCGTCTCCAATAATTATTATTTATTGAATAATTTAAACTCATTCTTAATGATTATATTGTAGCTCTTTTTTAAAGTTATTTGTTAGTTATTTAATTTTGGTTACCTTTGATTATTTCTGATTTGACTAAAGACTGACAGTGACTACAAATTGACTGGTAAAGAATGCCTTTAGGCATTAAACCTGCTTTTTGTTTCAACTACACAATTTTGGTCATTTAAATATTTTGATTAAAAATATTAATCGACTTTAAAGTGTATATTCATGTTTGTATATATTGTTCGCAAATTATTTACAAACTACTACACGGCTTACTTTAAAAATTCTTGTACAAATAATTCATAAAATTATGAAAAGGTACCTTATATCAACAGAGTAATCCCAATATAAAATTGTATTTGTGTATAACAAAATGTGTTAATTTTACAACAATATATACATACTATTTAAAATGCGTCGTACAATACGAGTTAAATGACGCTTATCGAGTTCTTATTGAAGAGAACGCAATATGTTTCTATATCAAACTTGAACGATGATCGAAATCGCAGGATGTGTGAAATATTCCTTTCAATACGGCGCGCTAAGCGGTAGTACTCCACCATTTTTTATAAACTCTTCGTATATTTTTTAATATTGAGCGAGGGAGCAGATGTTAGGATCCTTTTACCATCTTTCACTTATTCGGAGTCGCTCACACGTCACGGGGTGTAATGTGCAGGAGGGTTCAACTAAAATGTACTAGACATAATCGCTGACATGACAGCCGTTGCGTTAGATTTATTTCCTGATCACTCTCTCGTTTTCATCGAGCTTTTGCGTTGTTGAAACGTATATTACATGTACTTAATAATATATTGTAAGTGCCTATTATATTAGTTCGTTTTTGATTATTTTTAGTAATGAGATTTACGAAAAGAGGTTTAATGTAAAGTTATATATAACTGTTATATTATACTCTATTTAAGGTATCGTTCGTGAAAAGTTTTTAAAAATAATTAATTGTAGAAATACAACTAGAGTGTACAATAAATATGTTTTACAAACGTTCTATCAATCTTACGATTTCAGATGTAATGGCTCTTGTGCGTGTAATGTATGTGACTTACATTTGCGAATGTTATGTATATGTGTGTTGGTTGTTGATCGAATTACTGCTAAATAGGTGAAATAAGCACTGTCTTACCAAGTGTGTACAATAAGCTCATGCGTTTTAATTTTAAATCCTTGTTGAAATCATTTTAAGTCTTCAAGTTTATTATCTATAGGTATTTTAATAGACTTGTAAAGCAATGAGTTTGCGTCGATATTGGAATTTAAATCGCACGTTTATGTAAACTGCCTCCACAGTAATGAGTCTTTTGTGTTTCTGCGTATCTTTCAACTCATTAAATTTTAATACAGAACATTCTATTTTGTACTTAAATGTATTTTACAGTATAACTATAACGTATTATACAACAAAATAGTTGCTCAGCCTGACTTTCTATGGGTAAAAATAATACATTTTTTTATCCTAATGTCATGTCAAACCCATCGTAACTTAAGCTATCTTACGTATCAAATTATTTTATAGGTTTTATAATAGGTTATTGATAAACAGACATCATACAACAAATTTGCTTTAGCCAGTAGAAGTGGGATCAGATAAAGCACTTTGCATTACTCCGACATTTAATCGACATAGCTGCAATCTACTTATCTCTCTGGTTTCCCTTTAAAACGTATAAATCACATTTAATACAAAGTTACATCTCCTATTTCAAAGTTTAATCGTTTATCAGCGGATGCTTATGTTACAAGAAAAAAGTATCTTCCAAATTTCAGTTTTCTAGACAATGTTTATAATAATAAACTATATGTAGTTTTGGCTGTACGTTAATGACTATTAGCCTTTTTTTTTCTCACTGGAAAAACGCGTTTACGCGTTACCCCCACTTGAAGTGGGGGGGTATGTGGGACTCGCCGGCGCCGAGTATACACCGGAATACCCACTAAAAAACCAGCGGTACTTTCACCGCCTTTTCGAGGGGCGTCACGGGATCGCTTGCGCATACTACCGTGACGCCCCGACGGTTGGCCCGCCTCTGCAGGCCTCCAAATCCTAGGGGGTTCTCAGGGTACAAAGACCCCCTAACCCCGGCAACACTTAGGGCGGGAGGAGAAGATGCGCATAGCGCCGACGCCTTCTCCCCGGTCTTCTTCGGCGAAGCGAGTCAGCGGAGGCTCTCTTCTCACGCTCCCGCTCCGCTGTCTCCTTCTGCGACATGACATTTTCGCAGAAGGAGACCGTCTCCAACCAGCACCTCTCTCTACCAAGCATGGCATTTATCACACTCGGCAGCGAGAGGTCTTCACCGACTAAGTATCCACCCAAATGGGTGCACCATACAACGCCATGGAGCGTACCACGCCAGCGTATAAACGCCGACATGGTGTTTCCGGCCCTCCTACATTGGGCAGGAGGCGGCCCAGGGCAGCAGCAGCGCTTATGAGCTTCGGGCCGAGTTGGACAAAATGCTGCCTGAAGCTCCATCTTCCGTAGGAGGGCCTCTGTTTTTGTGACAGAGACCCTCAAGCCCAGCATTCCAATCCGGTCCATCGTGAGCGATACTCCGACCTCGGCCAGGTGAGTCGCCTCCTGAAAGGTCCGCCTCGTCGCCGTGATGAGGGTGTCATCCGCGTAGCACTACACCCTCATTCCGGGAAGGATGGGGGCCCTAAGGAGCCAACCGAATCCGACGTTCCACAGGATTGGACCGAGTACCAACCCCTGTGGAACGCCGCAGCCTACCCAACGCCGGACTAGTCGCCCATCGCCCCCCTCCCAGAGGACCACTCGGTCCCGGAGGTATGCCTCCAACAGCCTTCTGAGGTAGGAAGGCACCCCGTGGTATCGGAGTGACTCCTTTATAGTCTGGAAGGGAAGACTGTTAAAGGCGTTCGCTACGTTTAGCGATACCGCCAGGACTACGTCTCCTCGGGCCACCGCCTCGGTGGTCCAGGTCTTTAGGGCGTCCAGGGCGTCAATGGTTGATCGACCCTCCCTGAAGACGTACTGAGCCTCTGAAAGACCCGGCCCCACCTCGTTGAGGTGCTGAATAAGACGGGCAGCGAGGATCTTCTCAAAGATCTTGCCCGTCTCATTCAGCAGCACAATTGGCCTATATGCCGAAGGAGAATCGAGTGGACGTCCTTCGGCAACAGAACCAACTTTCCCTCCTTCCACAGCTTCGTAAACTGCCCACTGGAAAGACATTCATCAAACATGTCCCGGAGCCTCCCACCTAGATGTTCCAGGGCGTCACGCAGAACACGCCCTGGAACCTCGTCCGGACCCGGCGCTGTGGTTCTGGCCCTCAATCGATCGAGGGCCATCTCCATCTCTCGCTCCGTAACGTGTGGTGGAGCCGCACTGTCATCTGTTACAGAGCGAGGGGGCATACTTGGTGGGACGTGTTCGCCTGGTTGGGGAAATAATTCACCAACCAGTCGCAGGAGGAGATCCGGCGACAACGTTTCCGTCGCAGGGGCGCCGTGTGTGCGGAACTTTCCTCGCACACAACGGTACGGGCGTCCCCACGGGCCCCTGTTCAGGCCCACCAGAAGCTCCTCCCTTGCTCTCTCCTTAGCTTGACTTATCACATGCTGCAGCTTCTTTTTCAGCTGGCGATAAGTGGTAATGACTATTAGCCTTGACAAACCATTTCTAGACTAGTTTCCGCGCTCGTGTGTGTGTGTGTATGTTTTATATATATACCGTGCAGGTGTTAGGTAATACATACATGTTATTTTTATTATTGTTAAAGGAATTACAAATTTAAAAGTAAATGCCTGTAGTTGTAACATTACTGAGCTATGCACTCTGTAGATGTTTCTTCTTTTAAAGAGAGGTATTGGAGCTTCTTCCTCTACGCTGCTCCGATGCAGATTCTTGGATGCACATAAAGTAGATTTTCATCCGACAAATTCCTTAATCGCCGAGCGCGAGATGAACCTTAAAAACAAATTAAGCACATTAAAATTGGGCGCAGCTTGCTCGTGTTTGAAACGCAAGCTTCGGTTAAGATTTACCTATTCGATCTAGTGGGCCATCTCGGCTCGTTGCAATAATAAGTTGCTTATAACTTAAATATATAACCTTATATAGAAGGTCTACTCAACATTCAATTTATTTAGTACCTGCGCGTCTGTCCATGTACTCGAATTAATCTCATGACACAAGACAAAGTCTAAATGGATGTTACAATTATTTTCCCTGAAGATTTGTATTCTGGCATCAACTCTTAACCGTGGGAAGCCACAGCTAGTCGCCAGTTTGATGTAATTTACACGGCTGTTTTAAATTGCAAAACTTTGAATACTAAAAAACTCAACGTAAGTAGCAAGTTTTAAACTGTCAAAGTTACATCAACTATTTTTTATCGCGAAACTATTACAAAGGGCAAGTCAGAGCGGTTATCACTAGACAAAATAGCTTTTGATCTTCATCTTACTTTTAATTTAGTAACTTACGGTATACTTTGATTTTTAACTCGTGTAAACTTTGAATATGGAAAGTGTTGTTTATCCCCTAGAAAAATTTCAGATCAAATGTGTCCCCTATGTTCAAAGATTATATCGGGTATCTTCTTATCTATATCTCGGAGTTTTATTAAAAAAAGTTTTATGTATATTGGTTTAGTAGTTTTTCCGATTGAGTATTATAAAAAAAAAACGTTTATTACTATTGATGTTCAATATAGCCGAGATGACCCAGTGATAAGAACGCGTGAATCTTAACCGATGATCGTGGGTTCAAATCCGGGCAAGCACGTCTGAATTTTCATGTGCTTAATTTGTAATTATAATTCATCTCGTGCTATACGGTGAAGGAAAACATCGGTGCCACATGTGTATTCCACCAATCAACATTGGAGCAGCGTGGTGAAATAAGCTCCATACCTTCTCCCTAAAAAGGGAGAGGAGGCCGTAGCCCAGCAGTGGGACATTCACAGGCTGTTACTGTACTTTACTGATGTTCAATAAAGTATAAGTAATTTTAAAATAAAAAATGTGTTCTATGTCCCACTGCTGGGCTCTCACGATTTCGAACTTATTTTGGTACAGTGTTCCGCTGGATATATGTAAATTGTCTCCAAATTACTTCTAAGACATGCAAGTTCCTAGCAACGTTTGCTTTCTACTCAGAACACGCAATGAAGTATAAATATTTACTTGGAGATAGAGCTTTGTGCAAACTCGTCTGAGTGGGCACTGTCCACTCATTAATTATTCTACCGACAAACAACAATGGTCTGTAATGTTGTGTATCATTGAAGGCACGAGGGACCATCGCAGATCCCATGTTAAGGGCGCATTGACAGTGTTAAGAATAGTAAATATTTCGTACTTAACACGCTGTGCTAATTTCTTTGGAAGATGTTTTATCTGATAGTTGTTCAAATTACGCATATTATACTTTCGTTTTGATAGTCTAGATCCAGGATATAATTATCTATATAAGTATGAATTACAAAAGAACAGTAGTATATGCAGTATATCAGTTGTATGGTTTCCATAGTACAAGCTCTGCTTAGTTTGGGATCAGATGGCCGTATGTGAATAATGACCCAGGATATTATTAGGTATGCTGCGTAGTCTGCAACTGAATTACTAATTTACTAATCCCAGGATATTTATTTATTTATTATTTATTAAAATATTCTAAAGTGGGTATCCCTACTTAATTAGATCTGGTGCTTTTTATGAAGTTTATGCCAGGGGTGTAAGACAGAAGTCACGGTATAACACGACCGAGGCGAGTGAGAGGTGTAATGTGTGTAAGGGCGAGGCAATAAGTGCCTCCCTTCTTGACCGGATTAAATTACTGCCGCCATGCCGTCTAGGGCAGACCGCACCCGCCTATCGATTTTCGGGTGTCGTAACTTATCTTAGTCACTTATTATCTAAATTATGTTGTATGGCGATCGCGGTTTATGATTTACAAAATATAATTATTTTTTGGTTCTTATACTAAAATATTTTACAGATTTGAAAAACGAAACTATATTATAATAATATATATAAAATAAATAAAATAAAAACTATATTCTTATAAATCAACAGAACAATGGTCTCTAATCATTTTAATGAAATTTATTTTTGATTCATGAATCTAAACACATATCAATGACGTATATTATATCGATAAATTTTTACATCACTAATCCAGCGTCCTCCCGGTCTGAGTTATATAGCTCCGGGCGATGGCGGGCCTGTCGCAGACCATTTCCTCTCGCAATCCACTCTACAAAGCTTTTCCTTTTGTTTATGATGTATTTCGGCTCACCCTCCTACCTGCGGTTGTGGCGACATAGTTTATTTTGGGTTAGTTTTTATACAAACGAATTATCTTTTACGGATTTTGTGATTTTTTTTAAATTCCAGTTTTTTACTGTTATTGATTTCAATGTGTTCGATTTTGGATTTTTGGAATCCGATTTTTTCGAAGAATGCCGTGTGTATGTGTTTGTGTGTGTGAGGTCCTAGATTTATATTGTTGTATGTATGTACTACTGTAAATTGTATTTCGATTTTAAGATTATCCAAAGTTTATTTCTTTTCATCTTTAATTGTCAAATTATTACTGTTTTACAATAATTATAAAAAATAGAAAAAAAACTCCATATTAAAAATTTAATTATGACAATATGTATATTGAAATAACTAATTATGACGATAAGGTAAGGATTCTAATGATACCTCAAATCTTCAAAGTTCAGGCATTTAAAAGGCATGGCGGAATAAATAAACTCACATACACACACCTGAAATCAATACAATTTTATGATAACCTGAAATTTTATGATTACACAACTGACCAAAAGAGGAGTCTTTAAAATTTCGATTTTATTCCAAGTACAAGTTAATTAATTCCAGAATATTCTTTCAGCAAGAACCACTAAGCACCCCAGGTGTGTCGTATTCTTCAATTTATATAACGGGAGCAGTAAACGCTCAGTATGACAGGTGTTTTTTTGTGAAATACAGGCCCTCACAGAAGCCGAGTTATCTTTTGAATTATATATAAGGGGTTCAAACGTGATCATGCTCTGGATTAGGGTACAAATTATGTTACCATACCGTAAATTTCCGTTTTTTATTAGGTTATGATCACATGATGTGTAAAATATATATTGCATTTCCTCTCATATATGACAGCATCCTTATAAGTGCATAAATATTAATGTCAGTTAGTAGTCCTGACTGACGCGTAAACTGACTGACTAACTATAAAATCTTGTTTTAATTATTAGTGTAGTGCACGCAATTTAAATCAAATCAAAATCGATTTTTATATATTCTCGGATATTTATATATGTATGGCCAAGTGTTAGCAGTTCACGCGAGTCTAAACCGAAGCTGTTAAACCGGAACAAGATTCTCTGAATCTTCAGCGGCATAAAAGGGAGAGGTGGCCGCAGCCCAATCCTGGAACATATTCAGGCTACTATACAGCAGTTACATACAATTACATTACTTAGGCATTTGTTATTTGTTCTTCTAGTTTAATTCTTATAAAATGCATTCACTACAGATATCATCTCATCACATATCAATCAATATTATTAATTTGAATACACTAACTATACAGAGGATGTTGTTAAGGCCGTTTGGGCCACCAGCAACAAGTCAGTTCGAAAAAAATGGCTATACAAAGTGTAGCTTAAAGAGTATATTTTAATAACACTCGAACGAACAATAAAATTGTCATATTGTACTTCAATCATAACTTAAACAAACGTTACATAGTTATTAAAAATGTTACAAAAACATTCGCCACGCGCAAAATACTTCATACAGTTAATTAAAAAACCTCGTTATAACACGAACTGTAAAAAAAATTGCACGTTCTCTTTTAAACAATGACCGCCCGCCGCCCAATGTTTGTTTAAGAATTAGCATATTTGTGTTTCTCATGCGATTCAGCGTACTATTTGCGTTGGCGAAAAGCTTAGGAAAATAGACGGTTATTTTTGTTTATGTTACGTATCGGTCGGTAAATTGGTAAATGAAACATCGCTGTAATCACAATCGATTGTATGATCATTTGTTAAGTATACTTTAAAATTTTACCTTTCTTTTACAAATTCATTTAAAATTCGATTATCTTTATTATATTTTTATCTGTACTTATACTGTTTAAGAGGAGTTTTAGCTATAGTTGGGAGGTGAAGTTGCTTATATCCATTTTTTTTTATTTGACTACCAAATTGTATATTTTTTAATTTCTCACATAAAAAAGCCTTAATCTAAAATTAAATTTAAATATTTTAAAGTTTTTATTATCATATTCATGACTCATTGATTTTTTATTATCTCGGGATAAAATCTTTATTTTACTCGCACGAAGTTGGGACGGGCGGCAGTAATCTGTATAATCTAATATAATGTGCATTATTACTCTTCTCCTTAGAATAAGTGTGATATATTTTATTTTGTCCATAACGGTTTTACCGCAGCTGCGAGCATACAGTCTGTTCGTACTTGCTTAAGTAATTAATGGTTCGCAGCACTATCTTTGAAGTCCTTCCAAGCAGCCGTCAGTTGCAGATGGCGATACGATGCCGACACTTGATAAGATGAGGCGAGATGAGTGTCTTGCGCCTTAGTACGTGGTTACAATTCTTAGATACTGCTAGAATTGATTGATTGGGAAACCTTCACCGTCAATTATGGCAGGATTATAAAGTCGTTTGTTCTGACTGACGATCAACGCAAAACCAAAACTACTGAGTATACAAATATGAAATTGGCACATAGATTACGTTAAGAAATTATTTTTGGAAGTTTCAACAAAATGGAATATAAGTACGAAGTCGGAACGAGCAACAAGCTTTGAATACATTCATTAAAAATCAAATAAAGCATCTTCTAAAAATATATTTTGATTAAGAAGTGTAATGAAATAAAAACAACATCATCAGTGGGCGAGAAATCGTTTAATCATGTCAATCAAAGTGCCCTAAGAAACAGATTAAAATTCTAAGCGATAGACAAACCCTTCAAATTCCTAGCCATAAATGACAGAACTCATAAAAACCAAGTATGCGTTCCCGTTTTCCGCAACGTCGCGTTGCTATTCTGCGAAGAGGGTCGGTTGTATCCAAAAATGGAGTACACCACATCTAATATGTTAGTGGTCACGGTCCGAGACCCGTTCCATGTTGGGCACAAAGTCGCCGGTTTCGCCTTAGTTTTACTGGTCCGGATTCAGGTGCTCCTTAGCTCCGATGTTAAATTACTTTTTCTGATAAAATTTATATTTGAATTTCAAGTTTAACGTAAAAACAATTAGGCTTTAAAGTCGACTTTTAAGTTCTTAATTAACAGATATTTTTGGCAATGCAATGGACAAACTTTGTTGAGAAGCCGAATTGTATGCATGCTTCGTTTTTAATCTGCCCTTGCGTCTTGACTTATTTCCTGAAAAACGTCAATGCAAATACGAAGTGAGCGATTCTGATTATCGATTTCACTTTTGTACTAAATGCTTTAATGCAGATTTCTGTTGAATATTGCCTCTGATAGCTTGTTAAAGATTCAGTACGATTGTCAATGATCGCGGACAATGTCATCAGCTGACATTACAATATGAGGGAATGGACGGTAATGGCGGTTTCATTGTTTTGTCTGGACGTCGAACGTTCAACAGTGCTCTCACTGTATAATGATGTTTACAATCGATTATTAAATATCTATATTATAATGATAATAATAATTCATATAATATTAATCGAATCGATATTCAAATTTCAAACTTCTCCCGCTAGTCAAGAAAGTCCTTTATTTTTATAAATATGAAACTAACTAGCTCGAAGACATTTTGGTGCACGAAATTCGACTAACTGAAATTAATAAGCTGAAAAAAAAAATAAGCTGAAGTTTAACCGACATCCAGAAAAATAGAGATAAGGAAAACATGATAATATAATAAGTATACTGTATATGTATGAATATCTAAATTGACTTGCTTTGCTTTTTCTATTATAGACGGAAAAAATCAACTACAACAATTTACTAAATAACAAAAATATTTCTATTATAAATGTAATATGTATATCAGGCATTTTTTAAGACAGCTTTCAGTTTTACCAATAAAAAATGTATTGATGTAACCATATAATATAATAAGAGAAAATCAAAGCGTGTCACAGACGCCCCGTAATTAACAGCGAAAAAAAAAAAACAAAGTGACTTGTCAATATTGTTCGATTTTTCTGTTTTGTTTTAGAATATAAACTGTGTCAGTGAAGAGGGACGAGGTCGCCCAATTACTATTATTTGAATTGTTATGCAAGATAACGCTGTTTTCTAGGTTTTCATGATATAATATTCTAGTATATTTAAGTTATCGGCACGTATAAAAATATTATTTATTCATCAATCCGCTCGGCCTTTAATCCACCGCTGGACACAGTCCTTAATTAGGGGTATATGGCGCCACTCGATCGCCGACCGGTCCTGTATCCTCAGAATCCAGCGGTTTCTCGTTGTATTCTTTATATCGTCAGCATACCTAAACCGACGACATATATAAGTAAACATATAAACTACTTTTTTAACTTGTTTGCTAAATATATACATATATGTTGTTTTGATTGTTTACAACTATTTGATTATAAGAATGACATGTATATTGCAAGCATTAACTGTGATAATATGAAACTACTACCAATCGATTGAAATGTTTTGCGTTTAAAAGTAAAAATTAAGCAAAAATACAATTGTGAAAATGAAGTATTAATACAAGTCTTCGATCAAATATAGGCAATAGTTCATTCATAACGAGTTGCAGGTTCCGATTAACAGTTATATGCAAACGACGAACATAATATGGCGAACTGGATTGCGTTTCGCAGAAAAACTTGAATATCTATTTTGAGGTTATATATTTTTAGCACAGATAATAAATAAAAGATCGAGACAGTTATTCTTAATGTTTTTTTACGAAATACGAATATTTACTTACTTACGAAATATTTACTTACTTTGTATGCAGGTAATTTTTTTATAAAATTGGTAAGCGGACTGACAAATTGGCCACCTGATGGTTTCTGGTTATCATCACCCATAGACATCGGATATGTAAGAAATATTAAGCATTCCGTATATCGGCAATACGCCACCAACCTTGGGAACTAAAATGTTATATCCTCTAGTAACACTGGCTCACTCACGGGCGTGAGATTACAGTCAAAAATAAATATAATAAACTTACTTAAATACATAAAGATATAACCGCAGGCGCCTCAGATGGCGAGACTAAATGTGATTGATAATACACATAGTTTTTGTTTACATGGTACAAACCCACCATTAAATCAAATCAAATAAAAAAAAAATATTCAAGTAGGCTCATAAAGGTTCTTTGCAATCGTCGTTACAATATTGAATTAGATGTACAGTTTTATGTTTGGGAATTTTAATAATGTTTTTTAATAACTACAATAATATTGGATAACGTAAAAGAATAAACTTACAAAGTTTTTCTCAAGAGTCTATAAGTAAGTTTATTTGAATGAATTCAATCAGTTTCGTAAATACGATGAAAAAAATATTTATCGCTGGAGTGTACTACATGTATGCAACGTATCTCTATAACTCGTAAATTCGGGTTATCAGGTTTCCATCAGCTCGTGACCAAGGCAGGTGCAACTCGAATCTTTGGGAAAAATAATAAAAATGGTCCAATCGAATAAATCCCGATTATAACATTGTATGAACTATTTGTAAATAGAACTGCAATTTAGCTTACGCATACACGTAACAAATTCTCACTAATTATCTTTCCATGACAAAAAAATCTGTCATATCTATACTCAGCTATCGTATCGTATGCGAAACAAATAATTCAAATCGTGCGTGACGTTTTGCGAACGCTATAATATGCCCGTGATGTCATTGGAAGTGTTGTCACGCAAAGTTCTGTCACCAGAAGAATATTTTCTTTAAATTCGACACTGGAATTGTCTCTTCGAGATATTTACGATCGATTTATCTAAGGCAGTGTGTCATGTGTATACATAAAATAACGCCGTCTATAAAATACACATAAGCACTAGATTTCAAAAATAATGAATAAATAAAATTGTTTTAAAAAGAAATTTCTTTCTTCTTCTGCAGTGTTTATAGGAAAATATTTTCGAAAAATACATAAATATCTGTACAATGTACGTTTTACATAGAACGAGATATGAGTGGATTCGTAATTAAACAAGGTGTGGTTCCGTATATAAAAAGAAACCTATTTGTTTATAAAACGGATAGTGTTGATGAACTTGCCGGCTGTTCTGAGAACATTAACTTTAGTTTTAATTTCTCGTTTCCAGTCTTGTTATACAAGTCTTCGTTCCATTTGTAAAATTAGCAAGAATTACCGTCTCTTATAATTACTACGCTTTTAATGGGGTGTGTTGATAAATAGTATTATAAATAAATAATAATTTTATTGTTTATTTAAACTTCATTTTTTTAATTCCTCTGTTCATTATGGTATTTATATTTAAAAAGATCGTAGTTTATGGTTATTTAGATTCAGAGTTCACCCTTTAAGTGAAGATAAGCATTTACATTATATCTTTAGAAAAGGTTATACAGTACTGTTTTTATATGTTATCTATTATCCATGAAAAATCATTTTAAATGAAACAAAATGTACTCACACTCATATCAGATTGTTTTAGATGTTTTTCAATGCGGTATCATGTCTAAAATTTAATAAAAGTTATGTAATTTTTCTAATCAAGTTTATTATTTCAAATAGGGGCGTTAAGTTTTTTATGGTGTTGTAGTTCTACCTCGAGATATATGCGGTGGTTTTAGAAAAAAACCCTTGTAAAACTAAAATTACCCTTTCTCAAAGAAACGCTTTTGTGATATAGGTAACATAAACAAAAGTTGGGTCTTGACATGGTTCCGAAACCTTGCACAAAGCTGTCCACTTGACACGACAATTAGTTTGAATTGTTTGTTTTTTTTTTTCTAGTTTAATATTTCGAATACACGTGGAAATAAAAAAAATTATTCGGTAAAAGGTTACAGATTAAAAACGTTTGCGAGTTGTTGACCAGTCTCTTCTATTCTACTATGTTGTGTAGTTAATAAAATTCTTTGTATATTGTTTTTAAATAAGTTTTTATTGGTTTGCGTGTTCCTAAATTTTACTTAAATATAAACATAGGAACTAAACCTTAACTGTATTTGTGTAATTTTTTATCAGGTAGCGATATTATATTTTTAATCACATTTGAACACAAGCCATGTTTCCTATATTTCTTTTACGATTTGTTTTTTGCAGTATTTATTATAACCTTGGCAAGTTCGAGAAAAACAAAACAAAATGTTCATAAGATTCACTTCAATACTTTTTGAGATTATTAGTATAAAGCAGCCAACTTACCTAACACGTAAAATAATGAGCATTCAAAAAAAGTTTTTTTTTATATTAGTAAGACGAGGGCTTTGTCTGTGGAAAAATATAATATAAATAAGAATAACATATAAAAAAAATCTTAAATATTATACTATTTTAATAATAATATAGAAAATCGTACATGCCTAATGTACGATTCATTTTTCTTAATAAAATTCGAATCAATCTACTAAACACTGTATTAGGTGGTAGGGCTTTGTACAAGCCCTTGGGTAGGTACCACCCACTCATCAGATCTTCACAAGGGACATAATATCTTCGTTCCCAGTTGACGGCGATTTAGCGATCTAAGGAATGGTTAATATTTCTTACATCGCCAATGTCTATAGGCGGTGGTGACCACTTAACATCAGGTCAGCCCATTTGCCCGTCCATCAACATAAAAATAAAATCAATCAATACCTTTGACGGATTTTAAACTTTGACGGATGAGTGAGTCAGTGTTTACAGTGCAAATATCTAGTGGCAGTCGGCAGAGGTGTCAAGTTAAGATCCCTTGGCGAGTTAACTCTGCTAACATTTTCTAAATAAAAAAGAAAGTAATTCTTCAACTTAAAAGTAATTGAGTTAATTGTAAAATTAGGCATGTTTCCTTAACATTCGTACGCTTTTTATTATTCCAGTTAACGTGTGGTACGGCGCTAATAGACTCATTGTAACACAACTAAATTGTGGGAACGAATGAAATGAGGCTACAAGATCCACATTATGCACACACCATTTAGTTGTCTTATACTTGATTATTATTTGTACGAAACCTTTTTTCTATAGTAAAAGAACATTTTACATAAATAAATTTCCATAGTCTAGTCATCTAGGATTATCATAAGTTTTTTTTGTTCCGTTATTGTTAGCTTTGTTGTGGCTAACCAGTTACCAGATATTTTATTGACAAACTTCGAAATGCCTTGGACTGAAGTTACGATATCAATGTTGAATGAAACAAAGTTATTTCGGGCAAAAACAGCATTTACCTTAAAGATCTTATACGCGCTAGAAAAAAATTGTAATTCCTTGAAAATTTCTTTGAAAACTGTCTGGATTACTAGTAGTTTTTTTAAACAAAAAATGTCTATATCCACAGTTACATTGTACAGTGTAGTCATATATAACAAAACTTCATTTAAAAAAAACAACAAATCTCTTTGTCGGTTACGTCTCAGAGCCTTAACCTATGATGCAATTTTTATAAAGTCCAGTTCACACGTATTTCCTTGGTGATATGTTTAATTCAGGTCACACATCTAGCCGCAAGAGAGCGCCACGTCTGACCGGAATGCTAACACCGTTTTGGTAAAGCTCTCTTGATAATGTGAAGGGACGATCGGCGAAGAGAATACGAATGATGCTGTATAATAATAATATAACTTTTCTTAATTTATTTGAGAGCTAATGTATTCACCTTGTTTCTATGTTTTTATAGTATTTTACTACTTATTTACAGACTACTCATCGTGATATCTTTTTTAAAAAGTTAAGTTGATTTTTATGTACCAAAGGTATTGCATAACTATACATTACTAACATTTTTTTTTTTTTTTTCGCTGGAAAAACGCATTTACGCGTTTCCCCCACATGAGGTGGGGGGGGGGTATGTGGGGCTCGCCGGCACTGATGGCGCCGGAATACCCACTAAAAAACCAGCGGTACCCACTCCGTCTTGTCGAAGGGGCGTCACGGGATCGCTTGCGCATCCTACCGTGACGCACCGACGGTTGGCCCGCTCAAGCGGCCTCCATTCTTAGGGGGTTCTCGGGGTACTGAGTACCCCCCTAACCCTAGCGGCGCTTACGGTGGGGGAAGAAGGTGAGCATAGCGTCGGCGCCTCCTTCCGGGTCTTCTTCGGCGGAGCGAATCAACGGCGGCTGACCTCGCCTCTTGCTCTCGCTCCGCGACCTCCTTCTGCAACATAACACACTCGCAAAAAGAGACCATCTCCATCCAACACCTCTCGCTGCCAAGCATAGCATTAATCACGCTCGGCAGCAAGATGTCTCCGCCAACTATCGCCGCTAGGGTATGCCTCTGGGGCCCCCACGCAGCACACTCCGTCAAAGTGTGATGTGCCGTGTCCAGTTGCGCACCACACTCATGGCAGGAGGGTGATATCTCCCGCCTCGCTATCCCGTGCAGGTACTTACCGAAGCAGCCGTGCCCAGTAAGCACCTGCGTCAGTCTAAACGTAAGTGTGCCGCTCCTTCTTGTTACCCAGCGATCCTACATCCTCCTCCCATCTGCGAATGAGAGCTTGTTGGGCTACAGACCTGATTCGCCCCACCTCCGCTGATCCTAGACGGTCGCCATTCGCCCTGGCTTCCACCCGAAATCGATGCACTTCTGCGAGTACCTCGGCTTGGAGTTCCCAGGGCGGATCACTCGCAAGAAGTGTCGCCGCCGTCCACGACACCGTACGGTAACCTCGTACCGCTCTCACCGCTATAACTCTCTGCGGTCTCCTCAGAAGAGCTCTATTACGAGCGGTGAGAGCGTCTACCCATATGGGTACACCATATAGCGCCATAGAGCGCAGTACACCGGCGTATAATCGCCGGCATGGTGATTCCGGCCCTCCCACATTAGGTAGGAGGCGGCCTAAGGCGGCTGCGGCATTAATGAGTTTCGGGCTCAATTGGACAAAGTGCTGCCTGAAGCTCCATCTTCCGTCCAGGATCAGACCCAGATACCTCATCTGGGCCTTCACCTTTATCACTGTCCCTTGGACTGTGATACACGCTCCACGAGGGGGACCCCGACGAGGACCGTGGAATAAGAGGGCCTCCGTTTTAGAGATGGAGACCTTCAAGCCCAACATTTCTATCCGGTCCATCGTGAGCGACGTTCCAACTTCGGCCAGGATGGCCGCCTCTTGGAAATTTCGCCCCGTCGCCGTGAGAAGAGTGTCGTCCGCGTAGCACAACAGCCCCATCCCGGGAAGGACAGGTGCCCGCAGGAGCCAGTTAAAGCCGACGTTCCACAGGATTGGGCCGAGAACGGACCCCTGTGGAACGCCACAGCCTACCTGACGTCGAACAATTCGTCCATCGCTCCCCTCCCAGAGGACCATCCGATCCTGGAGGTAAGCCCCAAGAAGCCTCCTAAGATAGGAAGGCACCCCATGATATTGAAGCGCCTCTCTTATTGTCTCGAAAGGAAGACTGTTGAAGGCGTTCGCCACGTCCAGCGATACTGCCAGGACCACGTCTCCTCGGGCCACCGCCTCCATGGTCCGGGTCTTTAGGGCGTTCAGGGCGTCGATGGTTGATCGACCCGCCCTGAACCCGTATTGAGCCTTCGAGAGACCCGGTCCCACTTCCTCGAGATGCTGAACAAGACGGGCAGCGAGAATTTTCTCGAAGAGTTTGCCCGTCTCATTCAGCAGTACAATTGGCCTGTATGCCGAAGTAGATTCTAGAGGACGCTCCACCTTCGGCAACAGGACCAGCTTGCCCTCTTTCCATGGCTTTGGGAATTGCTCGCTGGAAAGACACCTGTCAAATAGTTATACATTACTAACATACTTTACATTGACAATGAAGCAATCGCCTTAAAAGTTTCATTTAACAAAATATAATTGTAAAAAAATAATTTAATAAACTACTTTCTTTCTCCGGTTCTACTTAGGTTATAGCTATATTGTTCCTAACCGGAATATTAATGATATAATTTTAAATAATATTAGTTGTACAGTCAAATAATTAGTAGGTATTCCTAATTAGGTATGCTTGGGCTTAGATACAAGATGGAAGTTACGCTTAATTTTTTTTAAATATAAGTAGTTGAATGATACACTTTAACTGGTGGTAGGGCTATGTGCAAGCTCGTATGGATAGGTACCACCTACTTATTAGATATTCTACCGCAAAACAGCAGTACTTGGTATTGTTGTGTTCCGGTTTGAAGGGTGAGTGGGCCAGTGTAATTACAGGCACAAGGGACATAACATGTTAGTTCCTTAGGTTGGTGGCGCATTGGCGATGTAAGCGATGGTTAACATTTCGTCCAATGCCAATGTCTACGGGCGGTGGTGACCACTTACCATCATGTGGCCCACTTGCTCGCACGCCTACCTATTGTATAAAAAACGTACTTACATCTCATAGATATAAAATACGCCATCTATTAATAAATTACAATAAAAATCATAAACAAACTTACTAAAATTTGAAACTCTTTTAAATTTAAATAGTACGTTCCCTTAAACGATGTTTAAGTGAAAGTCGATGTTTTTACTCAACGATCGATTTTTATTTTGCTATCTGTTATCAAAATTCTAAATCGATTTAATTACGATTTATTAGTTAAAATGGTATTTGAAAAATATTCTTTATTCTAATGTAATTTAAGTGCAGTAACATATTGCTACAAAATCATTGGCATAACGTATATTTCTAAAAATATATTATTTATTAGTAAAAACAAAAGAGACGACTTAGAAGCTGAACGGGACCATATGATATTGATCCTATTTTAATTTGCATTTTTAGATGTAAACATTCAACAAACGTCAAAAACAGCTGTCAAACATGACATATGAGTTAATTTATATTATGACGTTAATATAAAACTAATTGAAGGTAACCTGAAAATAAAACATAAAAAGACATCAATAACATACGTATCACACAAATCAATCGTCACTAATAATCGCAGTTCTGCTTCCAATCATGATCAATTCAAACGCGATGAATGGCTCAATTCATTGCATGTCCAAGGAAATAGTTGCGCCTGATCTTCATTAACGATGCTTGATCATTTGATTTGCGTTATATACCGATAAGTTAAAGTCAACTACTAGATTATTTATCGGATTATTATTACATTTAGTTGTAAACCTGCTACGATTTTAAATGATATTTTCTTATGTTAAATCACATCCCGTCTTTAAAAATCACTACTGAAATTACCAATAGAACAATTTATATTAGACTTGCAATTACATTGGAGTAATTCACTGACTAAACATGTGTTAAAAGTAGTCATTTTGAGCCTTTTTTGTTTTAATTTAGCGTGTAACGATGGGGCCTATAAAGGCCCTATAAAGGTCCCTTAAAAAAAGAATAAAAAAGTAGTCATATTGAATAGTACTGTATAGAAATGTGAGATAAATTTCGGTCATTTCAAAGTCAAATCAAAGTCAAAAATCTATACAATATAGAAGCGTTACACTTACTTATTGATTGTCATAAATCTACCACCGGTTCGGAAATAAACACCTCAGACCTGATACTGTTCGAATTTTTCGCCGGTTCTTCTAAAAAAAATCGCGGCTGTTATCAACGTATCCAACATGAGGTATTATAGTGCTCAACTGTGTGCGAAAATACTGTTGTACTCTCTATTTGATCAATACCATAATCCAATAGGACGGTAATCCAGACAGGAATGCAATAATTAGCAATATCCAAATGCTAGATTGTTAGTTTGAGTTGCTTGAAAGAAAAACGTAACACCTTTTTTTAGGCGGATCAAATATAATCTTACGAGGTAGTATGTATTCTCCGTCAATGATTAAATACTAAAAAGGATTTGTGGAAGAGGAATCGCATTTAATAATTACGTAATTGAACGATCGAACATATTTAATAGAGTAATTTGAAATCTTACCGAAAATACATACATGGACGATAAAGTATCCTAAATTGATTTGTTACATAATCTTCCAAAGACGTCTGTGAGCAGCCATGACACATATCGATGCCCGCATTCGTCAATTAACGCTCAATAAAACATCGATAACTGTTACGTATCTCTCACATTATTGGTAACAGTAGGAATGAAACAGATAACCTACTTTTGTTTACGGTTAGAAGATGCGCCTACGCAATTATACAATTAACTATTCGTATACAATATATTGTAAGAATCATTGTGCACATTCATAGCACGTGAGCTTTTCACAAGTTAGGTTTCACTGCTTTCTAACTTGTTAAGATTTGATTGTCATAAAATGAAATGGTATGGTAATTTTATAAGCCGCTAACACACCGCAACGTTGAGATTAATAGGTGAAGTTATAACACAAATAATGAGACTAGTGTTTTATTTTATTTATTTATAAACGACAGGTAGACTGGCAGATAGCCCATCTGCTTCTGATGGTAAGTGGTCACCACCGCCCATTGACATAGACATTGGGAACTGAGATGTTATGTACCTCCTGTAACAGTGGCTCGTTCACCCTTTGAGCCGGAACACAACAAAAAGTATTGCTGCGTTTTGGTAGAATAAGTGATGATTGGGTTATATCTACACCTACGGGCTACACACACTACACAAAGCTCTATCACCAAGTCTAGTCTATACATATATATGCTTATCTTAACGATATTCCAATTATCCAGCTCCAATTTCTGAAATTGAGTTATATTAATATTTTGTCACCAAAAATTTTAACAGCATGAACTAAATCACATTTGTAATTGATTATTCAATATTACAAAAAATAAATCATGTACATAAATCTTAATGTAAAAGTTAGGAAAATTGCTTGAAAATCTAGTTGCAATTCGTATTTATGTTTGTTGACGCCAATTTAACGCAATTCGATTTATTCAAATGTTCCCTTTATTTAGTTAAATGAGGGTAGTCGCTAAAACTATTTACCGAGTCGTGGGTACGGTCAGACGGCCCGAAGTTTCTTGCGGTCCGAGTGTACCACCGTTATTAACTTTAGTTTTGGTCGTTAGTTGGCTTTTACTCTTCGTATTCGTAGGGTTATGTTATGAATTATTCATGAAATGATAAAGGCTAAAAGCGCCATATTCGATCAGTTTTTTTAAATCGCAACATTGATTCAATCGCAGTTATTCATATTATTTAAAACAAACGTTGTTTTGATTGAACCTTGAAGCGCGCTCTCAAAAAGATTACCTTTCTTACGAACATAATATTGATCGAAGATATATATGTATATATATAAAATTCGTTGAATTATTTTCTTACTGCTTTGTACCTTAAAACTCTTAATATTAAAACAAAACTCTTTTTATGCACAGTAAATTGAAAAAGTATGAAATTACAATTTTTCCAACAAAAGGAAACTTAAACACGCAGTTCCTATTCGGAACTGTAATCCTTTTTTTCATCTGAAAATATTACAATAGCGAACACCGAAAGCGCGTCTAAAAAGTACAATCAACACGACCCGTTGCATTTACAGAGGCGACAGTAAACGGACGCGATTTAACTACCGCATTCAATTTTACAATTCCAACACAAAAAAAAATATTTTACATTCCGTCAGGTTCTGTTCAATTGAATTCACTAACAGTTAGTTTTAGCCGAACTCGGAGAGTTACTCCAACTTGGTCCACGTACACGCTGACCGACCGCTATGGTATAACATGTTGTCTTATATTGCTTATCGCTTTTGTTTTTCACTTAAATTATTGTTCTTTTTATATCGGTATTTTTTTTATTTATAATATAAAAGTATATTGCACTCTACAATTTAAATAACACTTTATTCAGATAAACACTTCGCTGGATCGCTAATCCATAATAATTTTCATAGATTATTCAATATTTCGACTAATTATATCGTAAATTCATTGTCAAAGATTTTTTTTTCTTTACTTATCTTGCGATTGGAATAGTCTATGCGTCTTTAAGTAATTAAACTTCAATATAACTTTATAACATAAAGTAGTTTTATAACATAAAGTAATATGATTGTTTCAGAAGAAAAAGGTCAAAACACAAACACGCTCTGAACACGATTTTCTCTTTCTCGATATCACGAGACTAAAAAAACGGATAGCTCGACCTTTGTAAATTCCAGATGTTCTGGTTTCCACTCTTTAGTTTTACATGACCGACTGACAAGCGTAACATTGACATTTGCAAGGGCCGGAACATTTTATCTTATACCAGTGTGAGGTCCAACAGAGGAAACCAATTTAAGGGATTACAATTTATTACGGGCTATTTATACATAAAAGGACAAAACATTTTTCCGAGTAATAGACTTGAACAAGCAGCTATTTACGTACTTAAGTAAGCAGTGTATTGGAAAATAATCTTTATTTACGTAATGCAAAGGAGTAATTAACCGTAATGTTTTTTTTTTTAATTTATTATTTTTGGGTTAGGAAAAATCGACAGAATGCCTAAAACTACAACAATTGAATGTACATACATAAGTTGTACAATGTTTAAAATATACTAAATAAACTAAACCAATCGCTTAGCAACACAAAGATTGACGCAATATAAAAAAATGCACTCTAACCTTAGTCTTAAAGCTCGTGACAGACTAAAATTAATATTAACTACAAGATACAACAAAACATGGTACTCTATCAAATTCTGGAAAAGTCTATTAATATCAAACAAACATACACATTTAAAATGTGGTAGATACTTAATATATAAAACAATTAAAATATAAAACAGCTAAAATTAAAATCAGTGTAGTATTAATTTAAGCCGATGATTATTCTGTTTAAAATAAATAAACAGTGAATGAATGACATCAGAGAAAAACAGTCAAAACATAAATTTTATTGGTATTTATTTCTCTTATTTTACTAAAACGCCCATTAGCATGTAAGTTTAATTCATCTTTTAAATAAAAAAAAATATCGATTAGTTTTCGTCAATAAAAATGGTAATCATTTGAATGTTCCTTTTTTATTATTCAAAGTGAGTTGACATACAGCTTCCAATGATACAACCAAAAAAATATAATAAACTTCACATTACGTATGCAATCATTATACATGAAATTAATAAACTGTCAAACTTTATTATCTATGGAAATATGAAATGGGTTCCTCAAATTACTTAAAGTGTGGTTTTTTAATCATGATAGTCACCTTTGATCAGGTAATTAAAAGACGTAGGAAAATTGATATCGTGTTCTTTTTTGTTTGTCTATTTGCAGTTTATCTTTTAATATAATCTGTTTAGGGCTTTAAAAAATATAATCTTGTTTTTCTCACATTAAATTGTTTAAGTTATTATGATTTTATTGTATATAAATTCAATTCAAAACGTCTTAAATTACATATGTATATGAAATATATTTAAATTAATTTTTAATAAATAAATAACATTACTTATCCGTTTTTACGTAAACATAAATATCCTTACTATGTACTACTAAACTTTAGTAGACAGAACAGCTTGGAGTAGTCGCTTTTAATTTATATACATATTACATTTTAAATTGAAATTTCAATTTATTTGCGGTTCCAACTTAATCCTTTCGATATGTCATTTGGATTTAATCCGGAACTGTGAAGCTAAAATGTATTTAAAACAAAATTAATGCTTCCTCTACCCATTGATTAATAACATTGTGGCTGTATGTGCATTTCATTTTTTTTGTTACCTCTTCAAATCTCCACACATGTTGTCCGTGCCTTTAGTGTACCTTTCAATTATTTAGATTGTGTTTACTTTTGATATCTTAGTGTTTTTATTTCCAGGCAGAATCACAATCGTAATTTTAGGATTATAATTTTAATTTTATTCTGTGATAACATATCGTATTAAATAACTTTTCTTTTTTATTGTTACAGGTAAATTCGTTGGCAAAGAAGATACACCAAGTGTATTATAAAAATAGAATTTATATTTCTTATACCACCGTTTTAAATTTAAGTTTTATACTGATATCCATACTTTATTCTTATAGTTTTCATCAAAGCTATTTCAATAGTCAACTGGGGCGTAAAATCGTTTAGCTAAAGAAATAAACTACAATAAAAACATACTATAGTCATTGTACAAAATATACTTGCGCAGACAATTGATTGGTCCAGACCAGTAAAAACGGGGTCGAATGAAATCTGTTTCCACATTGCTTAGGATAAACGACTTGTTTCCTTTTATCTACGTTTCGCTCTGAAGACTTTCATTTCAGTGACCTTTACTTAGTAGTTTTTATTTCGTTTTCAACGCGATTGAATATCTTTAGTTTTTTCTCCTTATTGTTACTTACATTTCTAATACAATCGCGGATAAGGCCTTGCGCAGGCCCGTTTGATGATGTCATTATATTTATTTAAAAAACATTGGAAACAAAATCCTTTAAACTTACTTTTTAGTATTAATTGCAAAGCTAAATCTTGCAATGCCAGTGTATACGGCTGAAGATTTCCATCAGGTTGGCCGATCAGTCTTGCCTGTCTTCCTGAACTAAAATACAAAAGTAATACGAAAGAGCGCGTATAACTTGGTACATGTGACAGAAATTGTTCATTTGGAAATATTACATAAGTATAGTAGTAATGTTTCAATTAAGTAAATTACTTAACATCGATGAAAGTACAATGTCACTTGAGTACAATAACACTTCCTAATTAATATACAAATACGTATCTTTATACATTATAATCATGAGATCGACACGCCTTAAGCGATTTTGACAAAGGGCGTCATTAGATTAGGCGTCACGAATGCCACTGCTTGTAATGATAATAATGGTCTTTATTTAGAAATAGCACTGTATGAATATATATTATATGGTACTTTAGAACTGTTCTAGGATAAAATAATATATTCTTTCACATAATATGCTTCATTTATACATCAAATATAAATGCAATAATTTAGTGGTTTTTCTTCTTCGATCGATTACTGGTGGTAGAGCTTTGTTTTGTGCAAGCTCGTCTGGGTAGGTACCACCCACTCATCAGATATTCTACCGCAAAACAGCAATACTTGATATTGTTGTGTTCCGGTTTGAAGGGTGAGTGAGCCAGTGTAATTACAGGCACAAGGGACATAAAATCTTAGTTCCCAAGGTTGGTGGCGCATTTGCTATAAGCGATGGTTGACATTTCTTACAAAAAAAAAAGAAAAGATCTAGTGGCTAGCATATAAGATTGCAGATCCCCAAGTCCCAGGTTCTAACCACAGGTCGGGTCAATAAAAAAAATTTGTGAAATTCTAAGTTGGCAGAAATTTGAAGGTTGGCAGTTTCAAATTTCAGTTTCTTTCTTGAAGCACATAAAGCTGGTCCCGTGCCCGAACTCTAAGATCGTGTGTGAACGTGATTGGTGTGCCATCGGAGCTTAAGAGTGAGAGAATAGTCGTATTATCATTATAATAATTTACGTTGAATTTTGTTAAATTATAAGTGAAAATAGTTTTAAATTATATAAATGCGAATGTTTGTATGGATCGATGCTTTTACTCAATCGCTAAAATTCCGAGACGCATTCCAATGAAACCTAACACGTAGGGAGTACTTTCTATGTCTACCGTTTCATTGGCCTGTAATCGAATATAGAATACATTTTTATTCATTTTGTAATTCATACGAAATGGTAACATTTCAATTTCTGTACATCGAAGAGCGTATCAACTAGTTTAGAACATTAAATTAGTTGATATAAATGATTATTCGTGTTAATATAAAATAGAGTGGACGATTGTACATGAGCCAAGTTTCAATTATTATAAATTATGCTTATACATCAAATATATATACAATTTTTTTTTGTATTACGGTGGTTTGTTTCTTATTGTAATGTTTGTAAGCAATCAATTTTGCCAAGCATCAGATCATCTTTCTTGTATCAATTTTTCGTCGAAAAAAATTTACTTGTTACGTGACGAAGGGTCGGTAGTCGTCAAGTCGATAAATGTGTGTCGTCCGGACGCGCGCCGGAGAATTGTGAGACAAATTGAGGATCAGGCCCCGAATCTATGAGTGAAATCGGGGACAAATATCTAAAATATTGGAGCTGTGTATAATGTATTTGGATCAAATCTTTCCTACATATTTATTGTTACTTTAGGTACTTTAGGTAGGTAAATAATGACTACGTGCGGCATCTTATTATGGAGTAAATGTAATAATACGCCAACTTTTTAAACTAATGAAGATAAGATATTAAGATAATATATAGATTTCTTTATATGAGTGATGTTCAATATTCAAAAGCGGTTGCCGACAGACTCAATTTTCGTTGAAATTTATATAAACAAGGCAAATGAGCAAGTAATTCACGTGGTAAGTTATCCACGCTAACAGAAATCTGGCACAATAAAAATAAAACACGTTTGGTATCGTTAATGCGCTACCAATAATTCACAAGGGCCTAATATTTAGCCCTTGTGAATGTAATTAAACTGGCTCAGTAATTCTTTAAGTCGATTTATTATTAATATTTGGTGCTTGTATAAATGGCTAGTGGGTAACGCCTCCCTCAATTGCTATGCATAAAACCTTACCAACATTGAAAAACAAATCTATATCTATAAATCAAATTGAGATAAAAATAATTAACCTCGTAGCTTCATACTAAACTGTCGTGTCCTATCATCCCATAATCATACGAATAAATTAAAATCAAGTAAGACAAGTTAAAAGTGACCAAGTAGCGAATGTCACGATGACAAATGCTTCAATTGTCTGCCGGATGTCGGGTCAAGCGTGTTAGACAAATCGTGGACGCGGGTAACTAGCCTGATGTTCACTCGGATCTACGATTACCGTGTTATCAAAGACAGAAATCTTGTTCAAAACTCGCCATTAGTTGTGTTTCTAAGTATGCCTTCAATATATATATATATATATATGTTTATCTTACAAACTATTATATCATATGTTACTCTTTGTAAGTAACAAAAGTCTAATATGATGGCATTTCTAATTATTTTGTGAAATTAATTACAGACACATTTTTTTAAAAGACTGGATTATCAATATATATATATTATTTATAAAGTATGTATATTCATTATATGTATATTTATTTTATGTTTGTATTCTGCTTTAAATCTGATTGGAATCCAATACAAAGTGGTTATTAAAGTGGCAATTAAATCATCACTCATCTTCATGGTTCTACCATAGTTGTGTAACATAAAGATACATTACAAACAATATGTATGTTAATAATAATTTTAAGTAGGTTGTAGGAAGTGCGAAACGCCTTACACGTTTGTGTGTCGAAGCACTTGTTAACCTCAATAAGGGTCGTGAAGTTACATTAAGCTGGTTTCTTTGTGTTCTCACGCATAACACTCTCCCCCTTAATGCGACACTCGGAGTGTCCCTCTTATCGGTACAAATATCTTTATTTTAACCGTGCTGTAGCTTACAGTTTGACTCATACGAACATGATGTATGTACGAGCTTACGATTAATTTCTTTTCACTAAAACCTCTTAAGATTAATAATGTTTGTAATTTTTTTATTCCTTGATATATAGATTTGTGTACAATGTAAATTGTACGAATTAATTATCAATTCACTATGGTTAATAATATTTTGAAATAATCTTAATTTTGGATATATTATTATGTACATGTTTTTGTAGAAATGAAAATATTTGATCTCCGAAATATTGCGCAAGTTCGTCTGTAGAGATACAGTTTATTGAATATATTTTTGGAGATAATTTCTTTTCCATAGCTTGTCGTATGTATAGAAACGTCATTTTTTCATTATCGCCTGTATGGGGTTGACGAGTAATTCACATCTTGTCCAGGATGTGGCGGATGAGGGGGCGACGTTCACACAATTACGAGTGATGGCGAGCCTGGCTATTGGGTCAGCATTGGCTGTGACATGTCTGACAGAATATTAAACGAAATTACAATGTCCGATTGAGTTGCAATGTGATATATTTTCTTTATTTAAAATTATGTCAATGTAAATAGTAGAAACAGACTCGATAATCATGAGGGCACGGTAGTGCAAACGCCAAGTTGAATTAATATTAATTACAGTTATTCATTTGAAAAATTTTAAACTTATAAAAAAGCACTATTTTAAAAAGTATCAGTCATACAAGTTCCTTGTGTATTTAACAATTATTAAGATTTTAATTAATATAGCCAACTTAATGACTTATTTTTGCCAAATAGAAAAACATGCCAAAAAATTAATTCATTTATAATTTGAAAAATTAAAAAGATTTTTTGCAAAGGAAAGGTGAAGGATGCCGCGCTAAAAAATTAGTCATACGGCTAAAGTTCAAGATAAATATTTATTTGTAAGATAAATTGCCAGTTACAAAGTATTGTATTTATACTTTTTTGTTATGAGGCCTGTTCTATTGTAAGTCTGCGCTTGCCTAAAGTGTTCCAACGTTGTACTCGCCACGTAATGCATTTCGCTCTATTGAGTCCACATAAATAAACCGTATCACTCAACAGGCGACTAGTGCGTAATTGATCCCTTTATTCCACTCTAAATTTACTCGAAAACAAATAGACGTACACGACACGCGAGTTATTAATGAAATTTATGCCAATTTTACTAGAAAATAGAGTTGATTTTTAAATAACTGTCAAAGCCGCAATATCCGTGAGCTTTTCTGATCGATCTTAGGATTCCTCTTAACCTGTAATTCAATATTAAAGACAGTATCCTAGAATTATTATTATTGGAAAAAATCGATTAAGTTAAAGGTTTTAGAAGATTTTTATCCGAAAAATAATGGCGACGTACTTGCTTGGAAATATATTGAAAGTAATAAAACTTGATACATTTCATTCATCACAAATTCAAATGAACTGATGATGGTAAATCTTAAAAAATATATCAAGATCGTTTTCGCTTGGATCAGACTTCAACCCACTATCGTAAATGCGAAAGTAATTCTGTTATAATTAGGATATTAATCAATTGTTTTATGTAGTCGATATCTTCGCCCATTGTATTTTAATGAATAGATTTTACCTTGTAAATTAGAAGAAAAAAAAATCACTTCAGTAATTAATGAGGCCAGATAATAAGAAAGCTTACAGTTTGTAGTCATTGATTTGTTATAGTTGATTATTGATATAGTTGATTATTTACTTCATTGAAGAAAAAGAGTACCTACTGAGTTTCTTGTTCGTTCTTTCGTTTACATTTCCAACCGGTGGTAGCTTGACATTCAATTTATACCGATTATCACGATCACAATTAGCGATTCGTAATTGGCTAAGCGTTTAATTTAGGTTTTCATGTTAAACCATAGATAACTTTTGTATTTTTATACATTTCATGTCGATTTATAGATGAGTACTTTTACATATCACACTCGACATGAGTGCAATGTTACATAGTAAGCTGTCAAATAGTGTACAGTTATAAACTATGAATCGTTATATGGTTTCATTCGAAATATTCTTATTTGAATAGAGAGGGTGTGAAGAAATAAATCTATCATGTAAGCTTATCTTATTCACAATTATGTGTTAATGCAGCTATTATTTCGATATACCGTTGCCGCTCGCAAATGGCTTCTATGTTTTATGTATATGGTAAATTGTTTCGAATAACAAAATACATAAAATTTCGTATTTCGAAACTGTGTTAGTGATTTCGTTTAATATAGTTTCAGAAAGTATAGTGAAAGTACGATTTCTTTACTTGAATCTTTTCTAATATTTAATATGTTAAAAATGATCGAAATGGATCAAATTGTTGTTTTTTTATGTCTATTATTACATAAAAATGTACAACAAAACCCAAGTAGAGAATATTTCGTTGCTATTTTTCGAGTCTTCATACACAAAATGTCGAAATGAAAATATTAAGATTACGCGTTTCTAAGTAACCTTTTTTTTTTCAATATTATATATAAAACCAATAAGAAATATTACGAGTGATACACAGAATAGTCTCGAATCTCATCTTTTGTATATCATAAGATTTTTTTTTCATTTAACGAGATCGCAGAGATTTTTATCTAAAGTACATTAAGGTCAACATTTTTTTTTATAATATTCATTCCATATCAATTTCAATAAAAACTTATATTTTTTTATTAAGTTTTATTCGTTTTATATGGTGTTTATTCAGTGATTTATCATCTTTACTATGACGTCAACAGAAAAAATGACGGTAGGTGCACAAAATCTGTACCGTTTTATCGACTTTTTATATTTTTTTAATAATCAATAAGAAAACTACTTTTACTTAAATCATAATATGCATTATTTTGCTGCACGCTGTTCCGACGTGATTATTATAACAATGTGCAGGGTTACATCCAGAAATGGAAGTCGTCAGACTTCCGACTCCATTACGTATTCTAGCCGTTCGCAAACTATTTATGAGGGCTGTTACAACACGACATGTTATTATAATTTAGTATCAACTAAAATATTACCTGGTTTCTAGTTCGTTTTAAATTAAACAAGAAGAGACAGACTTGGTCTGTTTAAAGTTTCCAAGTTTTATGAATGACTTATTGTTTACATAATTGCCTGTGTCTATCTGTGTCCTAATAATTAACGTTATACAAACAAAACTACTACTATATTAAAATAAATTTTACAGCTATGCAATCTAATAAGTGTCTTGGTAAATCCATAAGTAATCTAAATATGAACATATTTAGATTACTGGTTTTCGGGAATTCTCTAGTAGCATTGGAACATAGCAGCATAGCAACCTGTGGAGATCATCTTAATCATAAATAAGTGATTATTTATGATTAAGATTATCTCTAGAGGTTTAATTGTATATATCGTCGATTTTACCTCGTTTCATTTCGCTATGTAAAAACAATCTTCCGTTTCCGTTCCTCAGTGAAATTTTATTGATGACAACTGCGACGACGATTGACTTGTCTTAGACCAGCAAACTGCGCAGGAGTGTCCGCGCAAACAAAAATGCAATCTCTATTCCCTCACTCTCTTAGTCTTATGGAACGACAAACCGACACGAGCGCAGAGCGTAACACGGCTTAACTTGCTTTTCAGGAAATAGAAAGATGGTAGTGTTATACTGCTCGGGAATTTAACACTTATTAATATTTCAACATCTTTTTTTTCCTTTTAACTGGGACCACAGAATATAAAGCTGTATAACCCAGCCACAAGATCAACGAGGCCGTTAAATATTAATAGATCAGTCTAGATTGTTAATGAACCGATAAATTATCAACTTTTACTTCGCTACGTTTACTCCATTCAAGATTATATTTCCCTCTATATTGCAATTAAGTTTTACCAGTTTTTTCGAACTGTTTAATAATTACATATAAAAGTTACAATGTTACACTCGTAAACGACAACATAGTTATACGTAGTTAAGTCTTACTTACCTGTGCCACTTATTTATAATCTTAAACTATGTATTAACTTATAAAATGTAGTTTAAACAACGGATGTCTATAACGTGCAGATAAAAGAAAATGGCAGACATGGCAAGAAAAAAAAATTAAAGGTCTTAAAAGTAAATAATAAAAATTGACATGGTTAATTATTTCGTGCTTACGTGTGTTAATGGGTTTACTTAGATATTTCTGCATGTATTCAATATGTATGTGTGTCTAGTAAATTAGACGACGCGAATTGGGAGTCTGATTGAAATTTCACGACTTAACATGTACCTTACAAACTTTGTATATTGTTCTATTTTTTAAAAGCAAGTATATATGTATATAGACTAGTTTTAACAGTTATATTATCGTTAATAAAATAATCTAGACATTCGGTTTTTAAATTTATCTAAGGGCGGAAGCAGATTAGGATATGTGTGACCTCATAGTAAATGACCATTTTCACACATAGACACTAATAGAAGGGCAAAAGTAAAAATAATTTCTAGCATCGTCACTGCGCTACCAGGCAGGATATGTTGAGTCCTCTGTAATTATACTGGCTCACTCATCAAAAGCCGAGATGGTTAGAACGCGTGAAACTTAACCGATGATCGTAAGTTCAAACCCGGGCAAGCACCACCGAATTTTCATGTGCTTAATTGAATTATAAACACATAATTCATCTCGTGCTTGACGGTGAAGAAAAACATCGCGAGGAAACCGGCATGGGTCAAATTTCACTGAATTATTGCCAACAACAGTATTCCACCAACCCACATTGCAGCAGCGTGGTAGAATAAGCTCCAACGTTCTCCTTAAAAAGAAAGAAGAGGAGGCCTTAGCCCAGCAGTGGGACATTCATAGGCTTTTACTGTACTGTATTCATACTTCAAACATAAACAGCGTTACAAAGTATTGATGTTAATCGGTAGAATAATTGTATTTATCATTCGGGATTGCATAAAGATCTACCACTGCTAAATTCTTATAACTAAAGTAATTTGCTCACTCTGCATGCAAAAACATGTAAATTGACGCTAATAGAAATAATAAATCGTTAATTTTAACACATTACTGTATTGTTCCATTAAGACTATTTACTAAGAAAATTTACTATTTCAACTCTTGATTGTTCATTGGTATGTTCTATGAAAAGGTCGTTTCGGTTTTTTTATGTTCTAGGCAAGAGGTTGGGTAAATGGGCCACCTGATGTTAAGTGGGCATCACCGCCCATAGACTTTGGCATTGAAAGAAATGTTAACCATCGCATACATCGACATGTGTGCCACCAAACTTGGGAACGAAGATGTTATGTCCCTTGTGCCTGTAATTACACTGGCTCACTCATCCTTCAAACCGGAACGCAACAATACTAAGTATTACTGTTTAGCGGTAGAACATCTATATATACCAGAATTCCACTTATGCGGTTTATATTTTCACTAGCTAAACACCCCGGGTAGAAGGAGGGTGTATATAAAACTTTTATAAAAAAAAACAATAATTGATATTAACGAATTAAGTGATTATAAATTGGTGATTCAGCAAAACAATACCGTTCCATTGCTTCCAGCACCCAGCTTTAAATACCTTAAAAGTATATGTGCTCATTATTTACGTATTAAGATCTGATAGTAATATTCAGTCTTACAACATTAGTAAAATATAAATTCTCTCATGGTACAATTCTAAATATGTCAATCAAAACCCGCTTTCTTATCTCAATACCATATATTTGCATAGAACGGCGAGTAATTGTAACACATTATGACACTACGAGTAGTTAGTCGATCACACGCGGAGTCACGAGCTGTCACTTACACATCTCGACAATTCCAAGTGTTAAATATGGCGATACATTTTTTATTTCGCTCTTTAATTTGGTTTAAGTTATAAGTGTTGTGTAAACTCTTATGTTGCGGTCGAAGACCCGATACCATATACATACAAAGCCCTTAAATAAAAATGTTTCTTGTAATTATATATTTATATTTATATAATGCATTCCGGTTTTACCAATAAATATTGTTTAGGCGATGATTAGTAAAACAGTGAAACAAAAAAAATACTTTAAGCAAGACCTTCAAATGTGAAATCAATGATGACAGAAAGAAATCAGTGTTTAGGCAGCGTTTAAAAGGCCGTTTGAATTTAAATTCGAAAAATAAAAACAAAACGTCAAAATGACATTTAGATGAGAGTAACATTTTTAAGTAGAATTCGGATGTAACGTTTCTATATTATGTAACATTTGAGCAAAATGGTTTAATTGCAAAAAAACATTCTTTTTTCACGTAAAGCGTAATTAATGGTTAATTATTAAAAATAAGTATTGAATTATTTATGATTGGTTGTATTAAATGGTTTAGTGTAAATTAATAATTGCATGTAGCTTTTGATTTATTTTTTATATAAGAAATATGCAGTGAGTCGTAAAAAATATTTATGTTGTGCAACATTTATTTTATATATATATTTAAAATTTCTTTAACTTAAACCTTGCGCCACACGTAGTACCGGGGGAAGCAAGGATAATTTGCGATTTGCGCCGCGCCACGCTTTCACCGGGATGGCATACATCGTTCGATGCAACTTTCATAATGCACATAGAAATTTCCTTAAACATCCACATAAAAAGATATCTCGAAGATGTAATGTTTTTGTAATTTTATTGAGTTACGAATTTATATCGATTTAAACAAAGTTTCATGATAACAACTCCAAATGCGATAAAGGTATTTTTAACGTATTTGGTGTGTTGTGTGTTAGGTAAATATAATCATTCATAAAAGTAATTATAACAGTTAGAAGAGAAAAAAACAATAATCAGTATTGTTTTTTTCGATTTAAAATAAATAAAATATTAAGTAAATATTATTTAAACGCGATTAAAGTAACAGGTAAACGTTCAGACGCGAGAGACATTTGTAGTGGAGACTGTGAGATCTTTTTTTTACTATTCAATTATTTTTATGGTGATTTATTTACTGGTGGTAGGGCTTTGCGCAAGCTCGTTTGGGGAGGTACCACCCACAAATATTCTACCGCAAAACAGCAGTACTTGGTATTGTTGTGTTCCGGTTTGAAGGGTGAGTGAGCCAGTGTAATTACAGGCAAAAGGGACATAACATCTTAGTTCCCGAGGTTGGTGTCGCATTCGCGATGTAAGCGATGGGTAATTTTTTTTTACAATGGCAATGTCTATGGGCATTGGTGACCACTTACCATCAGGTGGCCCATTTGCTCGTCCGCCTTCCTATTCAATAAAATTATAGATTAATTATCAGATAAATGTTGGTTAGATACAATGTTGTCTTGTTATAGGTGTTTATACAGGTGTTTGATGGTTAATAAAACTCATAAAAACAAAGTTATTTTAACCTTAAGCGATACTTTTTAACGGTATAGAAAAAAAAACAATGTCTATCTATTCATTTATTTTACGATTAATAAGTAAAAAGGTAATTCTTATGGCATTAAAGTCAGTTACAAGATACGACTTGTATTGTATTAATGTTCGTTATCGTCGTAATTTTTTATCTATTATTATAATGTAAACTTTGTGGTAAATTAAGTAAGGTTAATAAAAATTACGTCCTTAATGCGTATACGCAAAAATTGTAATTTAAATTTTTATTTGTTTTCGTATGCGTTTAATAACATTGTATCATTTTTTATAGGTGACAAAGTCAAATATTTACACGTTTAACGCATCAAATTATTCGCTTTTCTTGCTTAATATCAGTAACATGACGAAATGTAAATATTTTGAAGTGATAAATTGCAACTGCACGCACTTTATCATTTTTTCATCATCATTTTTTCACTATTTCATTTCTAGAATTAAACCTTGTTGCGTTAGAAACGCTGCATTTTTGAACGTTACGTTTTAAATGTTAAACGAAAACTTGTAATTTGACGCTTATCGCGCCGAAAGAGGTTCCACTCACTTAATACGCTACTGTTAATTTTATTGTGGACCCCTCTCGGTAATATTCACTTATGATTATTATTTAACTGTTATGCGGGCCCAATACTCCCGCCGTGGACAACTGTGAAACAACGCGAACGCCAATGTATTCAATTTCCTCGCCTGTTCACGCAGTTGTCGCATGTTCGCACCTTGTTCTCCGTTCCAATTTGGTATTTATTGACAGTTGGTGTTCATAGGCCACGAATCTAGCGTGAACAAACGTAACTATTTTCGTTGGGCGTTTGAACTAAACTAAAGTGATGAATGATTGCGAATGTTAAGGGACTTGTTTTTCACGATCAAAGAATCGCGGCGTGAATTCACATTGCGATTTACGCGAGTGTCTGGAGCTCGCTTTAAACAGATTACCAAAAAAATCAATTTATTTTTCAAAGGCGTCAAAAAGTAATACGGATTTTTTTTTTATTCAAATGTTTCTTCCAGTTTAAGAAGATGTGTTCCATCTTTTATTTACTACTCTGATTTAAAATGAAATAGCGTAGTAAAGCGGTTTACCCATTTTAAACGTATTTTTTCTTCAGATAGCATAACATTTGTCAATAGAAATTGATGATTTAAAACTGATGTTAAGGCTTTATGCAAGGATGCCTGTGTGACTGATATCTGCTTTATCTGCATATTGCTGCGATCAAATATAAATGATGAGTGAGGTATTATAATTACAGACACAAATAACGTAATATCGTGGATTCCATGGTTATCGGTGTATTGTCGGTGTAAAAAGCGGTTAATATTTCAATACTTCTAGCAGTGCAAGTGAATATGATTACTCAAATTTCTCATATGCCTTCTGAAAATAAACGAAACATAAAAAATAAATAAACACGTAAACGTATTGTATTTTCTAAAGCATAACTAAAATAGTAACCGAAAAATACCAACGTTTTAAAGCTGCGAGCTGTTCCAAAGCAATAAATATTTAAACAAGCGTTAAGTCGAAGAACTATGACCGCTAAAGGCCTACAGTGTAAGAGAAAACTCGTAAGTTTAAATTAATAACCGGTCAGAAACTAAATCGGGCGTTATTTGCTATGCGGAGCGGCTACTGTTAACTTTCGCCCCTCTGTCGGTAGAATTTATCTTGTCCTGTAAGTATCGGATTACCTCTGGTAGCGTTAGATGTATTATGGAGATATGGCGAATGTTCTTTATTCAAAATTTATAATGTTTGTTCGGCATGTGTTTTTGTATTGAAACTTGTTTTTGGACAATTAACAATAAACGGTAGATTATAATGTTTTTTAAGTCCGCATTGATTACGTTAAGTCGATTTTTAGGCAATTTTAATCTTCTAAAAGGCAATGTCTTCCTTTGTAATTGTAATTGGGATGTGTCAAGTAAAAAGTGGAATTTTATATATTTAAAAATGATTTTGTGTCGTGTGCCGTATATATTTATGCACTTGAATAAAGTTTTTTAGCACAGTAAGTATTATCAACGTACAATGTGAGACTTATCCGAAAAAATAACAGCAAGTAATAACAAATATTCGATTGTATTTGTCATATTTCATAAAGATAAATGAAACGTGCGATCTAAATACCAATGTTAAATAAGTAATGGTATCTACAATCAATGTGCACAAATATTTATCTGTGACCCCGGGTCAGGTTGGATTTATTGCGATAATTAAAATCTCGCCCACCGACACAGTGTAAATCTTAAACGGTGTTAATGTATTCTGTAAACGGTTAACTAGCCACCCGTTTAAAACGACATTTGTTATTTGAAAAAAAAAAAACTCTTAAAATATATTTACTTATAAATGTTGTTTTGCGAGTGATATGGTGAAAAAGAGCGTTTAAAATCAGTGTTAAACTAAACAGCCGTTAAATTATAAGTAACGCCGCAAATCACACTATGTGTTACTTTTTTTTATTTGTATTGGAAGGTAGACTTCGGCTACCAGATGATAATAATAATAATAATATCCTCCCAGGATTTCATTATTCGTACACAGACATCTGATCCTAAACTAAGCAGAGCTTGTACTATGGAAACCAGACAACTGATATAAAAGAAAAGTAGTATATGTAGTATACTACTTTTCTTTTGTAAAAATATACTTATATAGATAATTACACCCAGACTCAGGACAAACGTGGGAATCGAACTTACAACCTTCGGCGTGAAAGGCAAGTATCTACCAACCACACCAACTGGCGTGTCTATATGATAAGTGATTACCATAATAACAATCCCTTATACCATTAATCCGTCATCAATTCTGGAAACTAAGACGTTATACCTTTTTCGTTTATGATTTTGATTACATAGAATAATTCACCCCTGGAATGAATTCTATTGGTTGTTATCTGATATTAAGTAATGTTAATTTACTAAATAGTTTTTATATAAAAACTATTTAAATAAACTTATAAATTTCTAGATTTAAAAACGCAAGTTTACATAAAAAACATAACAATATACTAATGAGTATTTCGATACGAAGTGAAAACACTTTCGAAAGAGATTCATCACTAGTCGTGCAATATGAATGACGGATTGTTAATCAAAACAATTTATTATTCTGTTTTATCGTGAAATATTAGGAGATAATCGATAATGAAGAAAAATTTAATAACCGATTCGAAACTGGCGTAGCTTTACGCTCAAACGCCACGTGTCGAAAACATAGTTAATCAGATAAAACGAATATTATCAAAATCGATACTAAACAATACTCTTATCGGTGTGACATAAAGGGAGTGGCTTATGAAATGCTGATCTGATCCGTCATCACAATAAAATGCGGAGATTTCATGTTTACATGTCGCAGCTCACGTACACAATTTAATATTGAAATTCACAAGACTTTTATACATTTTTGACGAGCCGGTTGGCGTGGTTAGTAGATACTTACACGCCGATGGTTGTGACAGACATTTGTGTGCATGAACATGTCTGTTTGTCCTGGATCTGGGTGTAATTATCTATATAAGTATGTATTTACAAAAGAAAAGTAGTATATTTAGTATATCAGTTGTCTGGTTTCCATAGTACAAGCTCTGCTTAATTTGGGATCAGATGGCCGTGTGTCAATAATGTCCCATGCCGTGTGTTAATAATATTCGAGTAGGTTTTTGCAGACTTGTTAACTGTAATTTTAAAATATTCAATTTAATTTTCCAACCACAGAAGTTACTATTTTTCACGTAAGTGTATATTGTATTATTTATACGAGTCATATTATTTGCAGAGACGGAAACTTGGGTATTACAAGTTTTCTTTATTTCCAGAACAATTTTACGAGCAGAACATGTGTTTTAAGCGATGGATTTCATTTCATTTCAGCCGCTTCGAAATTTAAGTCTAAAAACACAATTTTAATTTCATCCGTGGAACAAGATTGTAACTCTTATCTTATGTTTTATATAAAGTATCAGAATAAAGAACAAGCTGTACTAAAGGATTATAAGAAAAGTGTGCTAAAATCCTCTTTAACACCTAACTAATCTGAAGTAACCTTTGTTTAATCTTATTATGGACCAAGAGGCTTAACGCTAACACTAGTGAGATCCCATCTTCAGTGTAAATAGGTTTCACTATAAAAACGTTTAAGGTAAAAACACCAATTTATGACACTTTTAAAAAATACGCTAAGTTGGTGATTCATATAAAATATACTTTTAAATTAATAAAATGTAACTGGTTGAAAGTTACATTTTTGTTACAAGTACAGTAACAGTAACAGCCTGTGAATGTCCCACTGCTGGGCTAAGGCCTCCTCTCTGTTTTTGAGGAGAAGGTTACAAGTACAATAAAATTACGAAAATACTGTTCACAATAAAATTTGTTAATCTCGCTAAACAGCATACGCGCTAATATTAAACATATCTATATATATTTTTTATAAATGATAATTATTATTTATTTGTATATTTAAAAAAAACGCGCATGCGATACATATTTACTCCTGACTACATTTCGAAATATGTTTAAATCAATGAACACTTATATTTCCCTGCTTATTACCAGATGTAATTTTTGAAAATGTCATAATTTGCTAATTATCTTATACAAGTTCTTCCCTGGTCATAGTAGACTTTTATTAAAATGTCTTCTCTTGAAAAATATTTTGACTGATTTGAACTTACTGTCAAATATTAGCGCCTTTACCTTAATACTGAAATCAAACAAGCTATAAATTTTCGAAGAAGTTATACAGTCAACGTTAATACAATATATTTAACGAAGTAGTAGCATTATGACCTTCTAATCTTAAAGGTATTTGAAATCCCTTATACAAATTACAATAAGCGATAAAACGAGACTCCGTCTCAGCGTGGTTCCGTCGACGACGGTGTTTGGCAACTGAACCGCAGTATCGTTACTTGTACGATTGTTTGATGTCCGCGATGTTCCGTACCCCGCGGCGAATGATTTGCAGATACTGATCCAGCGTAGCGTTCATTTTATTTATTTATTTATTAATCCTTTATTGCACACACTTACAAACATTTAGTAACATATAATAGCAAGTAGAACATCTAGTATGCAAAGGCGGCCTTATCACTAATAGTGATCTCTTCCAGGCAACCTCTGTAAAGAGAAATGTTTATGCGTTTTTTAGCCAGGATCATATTTGATTGTTCTCAGTATTCTATTTTTGAAATTAATTATCAAATTGTCGATTATTTACATTTCAAATTATTATTGTTAAGACGTAATTCTATAATAAATATCGATTGCGTAATTAGCCACCTCGAGTTATATTTTTATTTTTAATATCTGAAATATAATAAAATGTTACACATATTTTAAATTATATCGTGTTATGTTATATAATAATCGTTTATTGTTTCCGACAATTGATACAGCGGTATCCTGATAATTCATATAATGATATTAACATTCTCCAAGATGAGGGATTATCAAAGTTTCGGTATCTACAATAATGCCAGGTATTATTAAAACTTTTGCCGATGTTAAGCTATGCTGAACAACAAAACATTAGCTACTTCAAAAACTCGGCAAAAAGAAAGGAGGCCTTTGTCTACTAATACTTGATATTTATTTTATTAATAAAAAAAACATTAAATTGTATACGTTCACAGACAAATTCATTTGACAAAAAAAAACATCTAAACATTTTTTTACACACTTTAAGACAAACGAATGTTTGAGAAAATAACTGCAAAAGCCAGTTGCTGCGCGTTCGATTTGCAACACGGTTCGAAGAATCACGTTGAATATCTATTATGATAATGCAATAACAATTGTTTCGTCAACTTAAACGGCAGTTGATCAATATATCTGTTAAAATATACATTGAAAACGAGCTGGGCGATTATTTTAATATTGATAACAATGTATACCATTTCAGGCAGCCCACTAATGTCGGTCGTGATAGTGCAGTGTTGCGTCAGCTGGATCATAATGTGGCCAATTTATCGGCTCATTGGAATAATCATCGTCAGTGTGTCCGTCGAACGGAATACCAATGGCGTTAATGTTGTAACGTTGTAACTGATGGTTGTTTCGTATTTAATATTAAATGTTAGATATTTATCTCGTCCGTGTATTGCCTTTGTACTGGGAATTTTAGTATCCTTATTTAAGATGCTTTGTTTTAATCCTCAAACTTTTTCTTTCTTTTTTTTTCTTGTAAAATGATACGTACACACATACTATCAATTACTTAATAAATTAATGTATTGTCAATTACAATACATTAATTTATTAAGTAAATTAATGTATTGTAATTGACAAGTAAAACGAGATGCCTATTCGTTTCTTGATTTTTGTTTGTAATAAAGTCGTCTCGATTCGATAGAATTTTTTACTCAAAAATATTTCACAGAAGATTTTCACCAAAATGTTTCGGGCACACCTCGCCGAAACTTCAAATGCGTGAAAGTGGAAAAGGCTGGTCCTCGGGGGATTTGAGCTTTAGGGAACTCTGATCAAAGGGCCGATGTGATTTACAGCGATGTTCGCGGATAAACCGCGCCAGGAACTGCTCGCTTTGATGAAAGGAAACGAAAATTGTTCATGTCATTTAGTTCTGTTTTTAGTGGTGATAAAATTATAAAAGAATCAATGTTGAACTCGTCCTCATTAGGGGATATAGTGAGTTTTTTTATCAGTTAACGTTAAGGGAAATTATACTTTACATTAGGTTTAGAATAAATATTCAGAATAAGAAACACTAGATCTGATATTATCTTTGATGATCATAGAAAGGAATTTTGAAAAAAGGTTTTCCTGTACTATAACATTCCGGGTATTTTTGTAAGAAGGTCGAGTTATTGTATTTAGATGTATTACCTTATGATAAGAGGAATCAAAACAAAAACATTAAACTTTGCATGTAAACGTTGTTTAGTAGGTATTTAGTTAAACACTGATTGTCTCTTTCTGTCATCATTAATTTGACAATTGAAAAAAGAAAACACACCATAATTTGACAAGTCATCCTCTAAACAATATTTATAGGTATAGCTATTATTATTATATACATAAATAATATAGATTGAAGAAATTCAATCAGTCAATACCGCAAAAAAAATCTTATATATCAAAATTATTTGAAATTTTCTACTACGAAAGCGACGGACGTTTAATTAAAAATGGATTTCATTGTCGTCCGAAGTATAAAGGTCAGGAGAACTCGATTGGCGGACAAACAGACAGCTGCAATTTATCACTTGTTTCATTCGTATGTTACATTTATCGGTTTCTTTTTCGTATTTTATGCAACGATGAAAACAAAAAGAAATTACAGAATATTAACGAATCTGTATTGTACTGGTTCTTATCACTATATATTCTTAAGACTGTTTTCGATACACAATAAACACACATTATTAGAATTTAAAGCTAATAGAAGATTCCTAGTTCGAATCATGTCAAGGTCACCATTTACTGGTGGTAGGGCTTTGTGCAAGCTCGTCTGGGTAGGTACCATCCACTCATCAGATATTCTACCGCAAAACAGCAATACTTGATATTGTTGTTCCGGTTTGAAGGGTGTGTGAGCCAGTGTAATTACAGGCACAAGGGACATAAAATCTTAGTTCTCAAGGTTGGTGGCGCATTGGCGATGTAAGCGATGGTTGACATTTCTTACAATGCCAATGTCTAAGAGCGTTGGTGACCACTTACCATCAGGTGGCCCATATGCTCGTCCGCCTTCCTATTCTATAAAAAAAAATAACCATATAGGTTCTGGTTTCTTTTTGTAACTTTATATATACATTAACGATGATTTATATAAAGCTACCATATAGACATACAGTACAAGTCCTACATTAAAAATTTTTACTTTATGTCGTACTGTGTGTTTTATATTTCAATGTAAATATACAATTCAGTATGACACAATACAATATAGTTTGATGATGATGGCCCTGTGGTAAGAACGCGTGAATCTTAACCGATGATCGTGGGTTCAAACCCGGGCAAGCACCACTGAATTTTCATGTGCTTAATTTGTGATTATAATTCATCTCGTGCTTTACGGTGAAGGAAAACATCGTGAGGAAACCTGCATGTGTCTAATTTCACTGAAGTTCTGCCACATGTGAATTCTACCAACCCGCATTGGAGCAGCGTGGTGGAATAAGCTCCAAACCTTCTCCTCAAAAAGAGGAGAGGAGGCCTTTAGCCCAGCAGTGGGACATTCACAGGCTGTTACGGAATACAATATAGTTTAGTAGTATAGTACACACAAAATATTAAATAATACTCATATTGAAAGTAAAATATTAGTTATTTACCAACGAATTACCTATTTTGACAACAAAAAATATCAAATACAAGTCATTTCACATACATATAAATTCTTATACATAAATCATAAGCGCGATGAAAGACATCTGAAACCGTTTAACACATAATATGTAGAACACAACCCCTATAAGGATCACTGATCGCTGACACATCGAAATAGGTGTTTGGAACAATCAATAACCGTCCTACTTTCCTTGACCTTTCTCTCCCCTCTTCATGAACATTGCAAAGGCCAATATATACGGTTCCTTTTGAATGTTACAGTTCTGCTTATCCTGGTCTAGCATAAGTTCCAACTTTCTCACACGTCGGTAAATATAATCCGGTCAGTAACATAAATTTTTTCGAGGCAAGGTTCCTTATTGGATTTGTCGGCGCCAGCGAGTTATTGAACTCGCTAGCGGACGATCAGACATCTTCCAAATTATCGAAGAGTTACTTTCAACTATAAATTCCAATTTTTATTTTTGCAAAGACGTCCGTACGAACGATAGCATGTTCAGAATACGATTTTAAAATTGAAAATCCTTCGCATTTGTCTCGAGTCGAAAGTTGCTTTCGATATTTTTGACAAATTGGATGCAATACTTCAGCGAAGACAGGGAAATATTTCAACACTTGTCAGAAGACGTAATACGGAACACCTCTTTTGCACTTGGGGGAAGTCGAGACAAATGCTCGGTAAGAAACGTGAAATATTTTGTTTCCGACGGCGCTTGGCTAAAGTTCCGACGGCTTTGCGACGAGAGTACTAGGAATACCTTTGAGAAGGAAACTTCAACGGGTATGGCTATGACAAATTTACAATTTAAGTTTCAAAGCTGATACTAGTTTTATAGTGCTTTGAAAGTATTCAGAGGAATCGAAGTATAAAATAAAGTATTTATTGGACGAGAATATTCTTTTACAGTCGCATTATGAGCCGAAATTGTTGAAAGGACAAAACATAAAATTATGCATGTTAAATAATAATAAATTTAACAATTATTAAAATTTAAATCTGGCAATAATCCTTAAGGCTCATTTCATAATTAAATTTAACGTAAGCATGTGAAATAAATTACTTTCTTTAAATTGTAGGTATATTCGGTAAACTGTGGAGCCGTTCACAGGTCGGTCCGTCGGTCGCATCCAACGTCAGGCTGCCTTAAAAGGAGCGTCAGCATTTTTCTTTCAGAGAGAAAGTTTTGTATGCAAGCCGGGGTCTTGGACATCCCCGGGCTTTTAAATATTTGCATTTCTTTTGCATAGCGTGTGCGGATCCGAGTCTTTCTTCGAACAATTCTTTGCATGCCGCTGGCGTTCTCTTGTATTATTCTTTCTGTGACTTGCTATCATGTCTATTAATTGTAATAAATCTTTTTGCTTTTATACTTGAACTTCTTTGTTTAGTATTTTTAATTCATCTTCAGCCTAAGAAATATTAAATTTATGTTTCAGTTCGTTTTCATTGTTTGTTTCTTTCATCTTAAAACTATCTTGGTTATTTTTTCGTGTTTTCAGTTATAGAGCTTATTATATATATATAAAATAATGATTATATGTGTTTTAACCACTTATATAATATAAGTAAAGACAAGAAAATATCAACATAACCACATATATAAACTAAGTACTTATATTGTATGGGTTCGCCTTGGTACAGGGGATTCGTCATCCCCGATGTGTGATGTGAGGTCGATGAACTCCATCTCGATATTTATTCGAATATTGAAAATGAGTGAGATGAAAGGGTCGTCTTTAAGGCTTTATTAAAATACCATCCTAACATTTTATTAACACACAATATCATTATTTAAATGATTGCAAAATATTTATTGACAAATCAGATCATTTTAAATTAAATTGCGATTAATTAAGAGCGAAGGGAAATTTATACTTAAATATAAAATTAAATTGGCAATTAATGATTAAGAAAATTCAATGAAACTAAATTACTTTCATAATATTTAACGTCTTTACTAATATTATAATATAATATAAAAGTATTATATATATAATATAATATTGTAGTTGTCACAAATATACAGACAGACATACAGCGACAGATAGAGGTGTCTTTAATAACTAGTGCAAAATATGAACACGGATCTTCTAGATCTTTCTATGTCTTTATTGCTTAATAAGATTTGCCTCAAACTTGGCATCAACATCACTGCACGAATTGTTTGTTCCAGTTTAAGTTGATTTGTTATTGTTTATACTAAATGGTACATCATGAATAAAGTATGTAAAACAGATCCGTTATATTTAGTTACTTCGCTAAAACTATAAGTCGAATGAAGTCCTGTAAGTGAATGAGGAATGGGGCAATTAAAGTTCAATGAACTGGTATTAGGGTGAAGAAAGCAGTCAATATATATGTTTCAAATTCAATTCGAGTGATTATTTATACGGTAAACAAATTATAATTATAATTGAAAGCAACTTTTACAAATATAGGGTCCAATTTTAAACAGTGTCGTGATTCGTGACATAAAATAATTTGAATTGGTTAATTGAGTAATGAGTATTTTTGACTTTTAACGGCAACAATATTTTTATGACCATCATAAAAAGACGTAGCTAAATTTAAAACAGGCAACACGAGCCTCGCGTTCAAGAGTTTGAAATGTTACTATCGCATTGCGGCTGGCGACGCCGAAGTGGCTCCTCGGGTAACTGCCAAGTACCAACTACGCCTGCTCGTTCTTAACACTTTTTTCAACTAGCCACTCAAAATATGGCTATTTTTATTATACTATATATAATATATATAGTATATATAGATATTTTGTAAGTTATCTTCGTTAGCTGTCAGTGTTAGCTGTTGAACAATGAAAACTATTTTTATTTTAATATTAATGTTTAAGAAATAGAAACTTAATGTTTTTTTTTTGAAGGATTTAATAGTAAAAATAGTGCTGCTAACGCTTTGGATATATGTATTTTTTTATTTTACTTGAGGTCAATAAGAGGGTAAATCTTGTGAATTAAATTATTCATAATCAAATTTACAAGCAAAATTTATTTATATTAATGAAACAAATAGTTCAAAAGAAAATGTTATATGAGCGGAAATTTCTGAATATTTTATTTTGATACTGGCTACTATCGTTGTTCTCTTAATTGAAAAATATTTCAAAGAACCTTAAATATTGAGGTTATTCTTACATAAGAAAAAAGATTATACGTATAAGAAAACGAATGCCAAGTCCTGCGTTGAACAGCCATCGATTTTCCTCTTCTGGCTCTATTCCAATATTTCTTTGTTTAATTTATTAGTGAATAAAAATATAGCGTTATTCTGTAACAAGGGAAATAAGTATTTACGTCATATTCACGTCTCGAGAAAAATATTATCTGAGTAACAACCGATAGCTATGATTAATTTCGAAAATATTACTGTATTATTTATACTATAATAAACTAAAAAATATATATTTTTTCAAATGTCTATGAAAGCATAATTATTGACTTAAAAAGTTATCTCAATAGTTTCTACCTGCCGCTTCGCCCGCGTGTGAAGCGGTAGTGGCAGATGCCGGATATCCTTTTCTGTATCCTTAATAACGCATATCCACCATTTTATGATGACTGGTTGAGTAATTAAGCAGTGAAATCGTTACAAACAAACTCACTTTCGATTATATAATATTTCGAATTTCGAACGTTAAAAATATGACGACTAAAAAGGCACAACAATTGATGATACAAAAGCCTGAAGTTAAATTTCGTGCATGATACATAAATTTGATTATATATAATGGTGACTACATGTATCTGTTTGATGAAGAAGAGTAACTACTGATTTTCTTGCCGTTCCTTCTCGGTAGAATCAACTCCGAATTTGTGCTAATGTGGTGTGAATGAATCTTGTAGACGATTCAAAAGTAAAAGCTAACTTGAATAACACTGTTTTGTTTTTGATTTTATTGTTTAAATTAGAGAGTACTCACTAAGAGTATTTGCGTGTAATGTAACGGTTAGCAAAAGATTACATTAGTGGATAAGTGAAGAGGTGCAATGCGCACCAGTTGTAATGTAACATTGCGCACTAGTTGTAATGTAACGAAACAATCTCAGTAACTTCGTCCGACATTGCCAATACATCAAATACTTGTAGCATGTGCGCAGTGCAATGCAATGCTCGAAACTGAATTTGTACACCGGTTGGTACCGTTCCATTGCAAGTATCCTTTAAGTAAGCTCCAATTGAATTACTACGAATATCTGTTACATTACACGCAAATGCTCTTGCTTAGTTATTCTACGCAAAAGTGTTGCAAATAACTACAGAACTATACAGTCGGCATTATAAATGTTAGCTTCTTAAATTACTTTTGCTTTATATAATTTTACTGGTTGTAGAGATTTGAGCAAGCTCGTCTGGGTAGGTACCACCCACTCATGAAATATTCTACCGCAAAACAGCAGTACATGGTATTGTTGTGTTCCGATTTGAAGAGTGAGTGAGCCAGTGTAATTACAGGCACAAGGGACATAACATCTGAGTTATCAAGGTTGGTGGCGCATTGGTGATGTAAGCGATGGTTAACATTTCTTACAATGCCAATGTCTATGGGCGTTGGTGACCACTTACAATCAGGTGGCCCATATGTTTGTCCACCTTCCTATTCTATAAAAAAAAATACTAGTGGCCCAACCTGACTTCGTCCGGGTTGAACATTGTTCACAACCATTATCTCTTTTAGGCCAAAAATGACTTTTATAGAAAAAGTATTCATACTTTGGGTTACAACAAGCAATTTTCGTAGGGATCCCTAATTTTTTTTGAATGTTAAATATAGTCTAAGTTACTCGGTGATAATGTTGCTTTCTATGGATGAAAGAATTTTGAAAATCGGTTCAATAAAGCTTTATTAGGTTTGTCCATAAGAAACAAACATAAAAAGCCAAACCAATTTGAAGTCTTTATAATATTTGAATTAAATTATATACAAGTAACGAATAATAGCATACAGTATGAATATATACAGTAACAGCCTGTTAATGTCCCACTGCTGGGCTAAGGTCTCCTCTCCCTTTTTGAGGAGAAGGTTTAGAGCTTATTCCACCACGCTGCTCTAATGCGGGTTGGTGAATATATACAGTAATGTAAATTGTATTAAACGGATTTTGCTTTGATTTTATATAGTTATAATATAAATCACACGCACTTTTGAATCATTACGTTCACAGGAATAATTTAATAAGTTAAAGGGGAACCTATTCTCGATTCGATGCTCCTACGAGAGAACTGGGAACAGATTCTATAGTTTTTTTTCACAAATTATAGTATATATATATATATATATATATATATATACGAATTCCTATGTTTAATTAAAGTGATATAGCTTGCGAATCAACGAATATAATCTTTTTTTTAATATAGACATTTTTGGATTTCGATAAAAATATAAATATCGACATTTTTTTTAAGTAATAAAATATTTCCATAGAAGAATGTAACAATGTTTTTGCTTTAGAAGTTTGAGTAATAAAAGAAATGCACACTGTAGAAGGTCGGTCAAGTCATAGCTCCCACGGGACGATAGTTTAGCAAAGTTTTCCTATACCATCTTGAATGAGGTCCGTCTAGAAAAACTTCATATAACTTGTAATAGGTAGATAGTGGATACGTATATATCTTTTATTATATACATTAATAGATGTTTGATCATACGTTAGAGGATAATTTGAAACATGCTTAGAATTAAAAAGTCTTAAGATTGTGGGTTGATTATATTTTATTATTCCAGCAGTTTTTATTTATTTAATGTTTTCTATACGGAATAGTAAATTAACTGAATTGAATATTATTTAGCGGTGGACGCGCCCCGGTTTTCTATTCGGAATAATTGAACTGTAAACGTCTGATAACTTCTTAAAAGTTCCTCTGAATAATATTCTTGTTAAATATATTCCTTGTAACTTCTATTTATGTTTCTCATTGAAATTTAAAAGTTTTATACTTTGTATTTATTTAATCATTATTATAATATATAGCTGAACATTTAAAAAAAGAAATAATATGGATATAGCTGGAACTTAGGGAAATGTCTCATGAAAAATTACTGCTAAAATAATACCCCTTAAGAGATAAATTAGAAAGTTTTTATGAAAACAACCTTACGTATCATCACCACGTTAAGTAATAATATGACGTCAACAAATAAATTACGATGACGTCCTCTTGACCGATTTTAGCCATAGCGGCTAATCTCAAGAGAGCCAATTGCACTATAATATACTCTATATTATAGTACACGAATGTGTGCGTAAACACAGATGCACTCTCTATTCCATCATTCTCTTGGGACGGCAATCCGACATGACCGGAAAGAACTTCAGGAGCAGGACCAATGACTTTGATGTGTTTACCAACTTCCAGACTAAGGGCTGCTACAGAGAATCTTCAACAGAAAAACCAGGGGCTCGAACCCAGGACCACTAATAAATATTATACTTATAATAGAAACTATATATAGAAGCTTAAATTTTTATTTGTATTTAATAACTTTCTAGAAAAATCGAGGAAAATAATTAAAAAAACAAATTCACGTACATGATAGATATAATGACTGAGGTTTTCGTATATTACCTTGAAATTATTAAATGTTCTAAATTCAAAACGCCGTATTTATTTATTTAAATTCAATTAGAGAGAAAGTGTGTTTTAAAAAATATATACTTATCAATTGTCAAAAGTATAATCATGTCAAAAGTATAATCAAGCAAAAGTTATGGCACTTGTTTTATTTCGTAAAGAAATCTTTCGATTCCATCGTTTTAAATACTTTTTATTCAATTATAACATTATTTTAAAGCCGTAATTTCGCACTAAAATCGTAATTAGTATTAAATCGGTAACAAGCAATACCGTTGCATTCGCTTTTCCATCCATTTCACAGTGTGTTACCACGAGATTAATGAGACTGAAAGCCTTACAACCTATCACATTTTGGTACTGTAATATGACCTCTATTAATCATAAGAATAAAGGCTATAAGTGTTAACATTTGTCTTTTGTATACCGTACCATCGAGCGATATATAAATATTGGGACGTCGAATTAAGTACGGCTCTTTAACATATCTGATTACGTTATGCGACGAAACTGTATAGGCTTAAATATATTGAAATAAACTTCATCAACTTTGATCTTTTTATATAATTTTCTACGTTCATTAGAATAATTATGTAATTTTTTCCTTCACTGTCAGAGGTATTGGGTCTTAGTTAATTACTCATTTAATTTTATTTTTTTTTAATTTTTCGCTGTCTCTGTCAGTGTAGTGTGTTCAGGCATTATTGTAGCTTAAATTAAGAATAAAAATTTAGTGGATTCGGTTCCGATTATACGATTTTCATGATCGTTTATATTTTAAGTTTCGCATAAATAAATAGATTTATGCTTTAACAGATTGTCGAAACGATGATTTGTATCTTTGATTTATTGCTAAGGAAATTGATTAGTCATTTAAAATACATTCGATTTGCTTGGAATAGTAACAGATATTAACATTTCTGTTAAATCACTTTTAATATTTTTTACATATAACTTAGACGTTATTTACTGTAATGTTTGACAATTCTTATTTTTATTTTTTCCTCTCCTACCAATCTCCCTCTCATTATAATCAAAAATGTTAATATATTTTTTTATTAAATTCGAACTTTAATCGCTAACAGAAGTGATTGTAGTATAGGAGTTTGAATCCAACGCAAGCTCCTATACTACAATTTATATTATTGTCGGGTGTTGCAATAAATTATGAGTTATTATTATTTCGATCCATTGAACGGACAGACAATATACTTTTACATAATATAAATTTTATTTTAATATAAATGTATCAACTAAAAGTCAATATTTGTAATATTCAACGCTTTTGGAAATTATAAATATGTTGCCGTGAAAGTTATGTTTAAATATAATTATAATTTGGGTTATCGCTGCAAAGAAATAAAAATTAAACTTTTTCTTCTTATTCGCAGGTAAACAACGCATTTCGAGTTCAGTGTGAGAACAGTAAGTGGGTAAAGAGGTTTCAAAGAACGGACTACATGCACGGTATCACACGCGGATATGTATATCTGAAAACAATTCGTGACATCGTTATTGGCTATTTTATCCTCTACACATACAACAACAGTACAGCTTAAGTATATATATTTTTAAAACACAATTTCTCTGATTGTATTTAAATAAATAAATACGGCGTTTTTGAATTTAGAACATTTAAGAATTTTAAGGTAATATACGAAAACCTGAGTCATTATATCTATCGTGTACGTGAATATGTTTTTTTTTTAATTATTTTCCTCGATATTTCTAGAAAGTTATTGGATCTGATTATACGATATTTACGTATTTATATTGTACAAGAACATGACACGCTTGACACGTCGATGTTTTTTAATTCGAGGCGAATGAAACTGCAAAGCGCAGCTGCTTATATAATATTACTAGTTTTCGCCCGTGGTTTCACCCGCTTTTTGGGTTATAGTCATGTTAGATATCAAAATCGGTTCAGTGGCATTTGCATTTGTAATATTAGTATAATAAAACGCGTCGCCTCTTCTGGTAATTTTTTTTTGCATATTTTCTTAGTGTGTAAAGATGTTTAATATTATGCTTATTATGTTATTTTATTGGTTTACCTCACATTATTTCTTTCCTACGAAGCTTTCTCAAACTAATTCCACATATCACATCATGTGACTTGAGTCGCTTCCATTGCACAAAGACCACCATCAGCGCTTTGTACATAAAAAAAACAAATAACATAAGTTTAAGTTGAGATAGCAATGAGTATTATAAAGAATCAAACTGTGTACTTTTAAAGAAATATGAGTTATATAATCAAAGCATTAAGAGTTATTTTTGATTGATTTTAGATGTAATTTTCTGTGATACCGGTATGCAAGTATCATATATCAAGATGTGTTGACTGGCGCTGCAGCAGAAAATATTTTTTATGCCTTCAATAAAAAAGGAGGCAAAATACACAAATTAATTGAACATAATAAAAAATGGAAAATGGCACAACGGATTCATTCATACAATTGTTTAAATTCAAAAGAAGCTTTTATGTGTAAAATGTTTTGTGTGTGCTCTTGAACGTTGAGGAGTTCTTCCGTCTGAAGCCAATTGATACAATCATGTCGCAGGTCGCTTACCATAAAAATTCATTGCCGTCGAAACTGAACCAACATATAATAAGACAAAGTCGTTCTTATACAAACAAACTAAATAACATTGCATTCGTTATATTTATACGATACAAATACATATGTTTTGAAAAAAGAACTACACATTCATATTTGAATTGAATTGCATCTCACAAATGAACATAATAATTAGCAAGCCATCTCATAGGTAATATATGTTTCCAACACAATTACACCCCGGGTTGTAAATCATTCGCCTAGTAATATCAAACGGAACGCATTCAATGCAAATTATATTGTAATTGCATCAGAATAAGGTGCATTCTTAAATAGCTTGATTAATTGTTAAGTCGTTTAGTTATAAGTCAATACAAAGTCTATTACTTTATTGTATGCAAACAAGAAAACTAACGAGATGACTTTATTTAATAACAGTTCAGTATTCTGCAATTTACGGTATCTAGGAAAACTGGTTAAAGCTAGATAAGCGTTAATTTTATCAGATTCTGCAGTTTCTAAACTTATTAAATCGTTAGCATCTACGAGTATGTTTAAATTATTTTTACATTAGCATTGTATTGATGTTATTTCATCAATGATAAACTGTAACAAGCATTAGAGTTTAGTTCCATACATCATTTCTTTTTTTCGATTTTCAGTTTGCTAATAAAAGAGGTTTAATTATCTTATTTAATTTATATATTTTTTTATGAAATATGTAGATGGACTGCGGCTGGGACTGCGGCCGACATTGATAATTGATAATTTACCATTTCGTACATCACAATTGTGCCACCAACGTCCTAAGGTTCTACTATGCTGTTATGTTCCTCGTGCTTGTAGTTACACTGGCTGACTCACACTTACAACAGGAACACGACAATACTAAATATTGCTGTTTGTTGGTAGAATATATGCCTATATAGATACCACACCTATCCAGACGGGCTCTAAACCAAACCACCCACCAAGCCCAACCACCAAGTAAACATGTGACAAAAGGCCCAAACAAGTATTTCAAATTTACATTTCCAGCTACTGTAAAAATCATGATACTTTTACAACGTTTTTAAAATATTGATTACAGTAACAGTAACAGCCTGTGAATGTCGCACTGCTGGGCTAATGCCTCCTCTTCTTTTTGAGGAGAAGGCTTGGAGCTTATTCCACCACGCTGCTCCAATGCGGATTGGTAAAATACACATGTGGCAGAATTTCAGTGAAATTAGACACATGCAACTTTCCTTACGATGTTCTCGTTCACCGTCAAGCGCGAGTTGAATTATAAACACAAATTAAGCACATGAAATCAGTAGTGCTTGCCCGGGTTTGAATCCACGGTCATCGTTTAAGATTCGCGCGTTCTAACCTCTGGGCCACCTCGGCTTGAATATTGATTATCTGTGGAAATTTTATGAAAATCTGGTGTTATGTTAGCTGATTAAAAATAAATAAGCATTGATATACATTTTATTTATTTATTTAATCTTAGGAAGACAAACAGTTATGGCATCAATCAACAGCCAATCGTTGTCCACTGCTGAACATAGGCCTCTCCCAAGGTGCGCCAAAGCTCCCTGTCCTCCGCCTTCCGCATCCAGTTGGTGCCCGCCACCTTCTTAAGGTCGTCGGTCCACCTGGCTGGAGGGCGCCCTACGCTGCGCTTGCCGATTCGCGGTCTCCACTCTAGGACTCGTCTGCTCCAACGGCCATCGGTCCTACGACATACGTGACCAGCCCACTGCCACTTCAGCCTGCTAATTTTGCAAGCTATGTCGATGACTCCGGTTCTTTTCCGGATAATCTCATTTCTGATCTTATCCTTCAAAGATACTCCGAGCATAGCTCGCTCCATTGCACGCTGAGCGACTTTGAATTTGTGGACTAGTCCCGCAGTTAGTGTCCACGTTTCGGCACCGTATGTCATGGCAGGTAAGACGCATTGGTTGAAGACTTTCGTCTTCAAACATTGCGGTATAGACGACTTGAGGACTTGACGAAGGTTGCCAAATGCTGCCCATCCCAAGCGAATCCTTAGATCGGCTTCCTTCTCGAAGTTGTTCCTACCGACTTGTTTTAACTGTCCTAGGTAGGTATATTCACTAACAACTTCGAGAGGTTTCCTCTCGACGTATATCGGTCCCGGCACGACATGCCTATTGAACATGACCTTGGTCTTGTCCAAGTTTATACCGAGACCGACACACCGGGAAGACTCGCCTAGGCTACGCAGCATTTCGGTGAGTTGTTCCAGCGACTCTGCTATGATGACGATATCGTCGGCAAATCGAAGGTGTGAGATGTACTCGCCGTTTACATTGACTCCATACCCAGTCCAATCCAGCGTCTTGAAAACGTCTTCCAACGCGTTGGTGAACAGTTTTGGGGATATTACATCCCCCTGTCTCACCCCTCTGCGCAGTTGGATCGCCTTCGTCTTACAGTCCTGGATGTGGACAGTCATTGTAGCGGCGTTGTACAGACATCTCAGTACCTCGATATATCTCCAATCGATATGACATCTCTGCAATGAGTCGAGCACTGCCCAGGTTTCGATGGAGTCGAAGGCTTTCTCGTAGTCCACAAATGCCATACACAGCGGCTGATTGTACTCTTCGGTCTTCTGCACAATCTGCCGAACAGTATGGATGTGGTCCACGGTGCTGTAGCCTGATTGAAAGCCGGCTTGCTCTGGGGGCTGGAACTCGTCAAGTCGTCTGGCGAGACGGTTCGTGACGATTCTTGAGAACAGCTTATACACGTGACTCAGGAGGGAGATTGGTCTGTAGTTTTTCAAGAGGGTTTTATCACCTTTCTTGAAAAACAGTACCACCTCACTCCCGCTCCACGTTTCCGGGGTCTTGCCATGTTGGATGACGGAATTAAAGAGGCTTGCTAGCTCTTTCAGGACCGGAGTCCCGCCTGCCTTAAGCAACTCTGTTGTGATTCCGTCATCTCCCGGAGCTTTGTTGTTTTTAAGCTGTTCTAGAGTCGCCCTAATCTCTCCTTGGTCAACGACCGGGAGCTCCTCGGAGTAATGGCGCATAAGAGGGGCGCGCTGGTCATCAATACTGATTCCCACGGGTTTATCCGATCTTGAAGAGAACAACTGCCCATAAAACCTCTCTACTTCTCCGACAATCTCAGGCCTAGAGGTAACGACCCCACCATTTTCAGTTTGAAGTTTTGTCAGACGCGGCCTCCCAAACTTGCGAGCGAACACTTTCGATCCCCGATTTTGCTCAATCGCAGCCTTGATGGCACGGGTATTGGAGCGTCGGAGATCGCGTCGCGTCAGCGTTTTTATTGTTCGGTTTAAGGCCTTATCTGACAAAAACGATGGTAGTTCTCGTCGTTTTCTCATGAGCTCGAGTGTCTCAGCAGAGAGTTTTGGTGCGTTGTCTCTGTGGCGGAAAACATTGCGGGATGTGTTTTGCAGTATTTTTGACCAGCGTGTCGGTTCTCTCATCAATGCTGCTTATGGTTTCCAACGCGGTGAATTGATTTTGAAGTTCCATTTGGAACTTTTCGGAGCCTTGAGCAGCTTGGAGCATGGTAGGTCGGAGAGTAGTTATGGCATATATAAAAATATTTATCATATTAAAAAAAAATCATATACCAATCAAGTCTTCAAAAATAATTAAATCAAAAATATATAGCAGAATAATAACAAATTATAATAAAATTAAAGATAATTAATAATTTTACGGGGTATGGCCACATTAATAAACAATTTTGTAAAAAACAAAATATACAAATTCTATTCAAGGTGACAATTTATTTTACATTTAATTTCCTTCATTGGCATAAAAAATAAATCAAGATCATTGAATTTATTATTATGGTTTACGCATGATCTGTAAAGGAAGCTGTTACGTACGTACTTAAATTTAGATTTAGGAACATCGAACAAAAATTTATTTCGTGTTTGCATGCGAAGACATCTAATGAATATATTACTAAGTAAGAAAGGAGATTCAATATAGTTATTCAACAATTTAAATAGAAAGAGTTCGTCTTTTTTTATACGACGTTCTTTTAACGTTTTGATATTGAGATTTTGAAGATTAGCGTGAGAATCATCATTTTTTAGTAAAAGATGTTTAAGAAATTTATTTTGTATTTTTTCGATGTTATCTATATTTTTTATACATAGGATTCCAAACGGTTGAGGCATACTAGAGAATGGATTGGACATAGGCATTGTATAGCAAAAATATATTATATGTTACGTATCTATTTCTCTCCTTCTATCATCATTAATTTGACGTACGAAAAAAAAGACATGAGATTGAAAGTATAAATAAATAAAATTGTAGATATTCCATAAATGAAATTGAATCTGAAATGTACACCTGTTTACGCAAAATGGTGTTACGTCAACCATTTGCAACAATCAAATATTTCACTACCGTATGCTTTTGTCAAATGATTTCGTTCAATGGCTACCTCTACCTAAACTAAAAACTTGATCAACGTATAAAGTAATAAAAAGATCTCGAAGACCATGTTCGGAAGCAATTTCTACTATGCGGTTCGACTAAAAGCGGCGTATTCACATTTTGCGGTCACAGTTGCAAGTTTCTGAACTTGGCACAAGTTTTATTAGTCTCCGTGCACACCGAAGTCAAGATAATCTATTGGCTACAAAATTATAAAGAGAAGTACATACTTGCAGTAAACTTTTAGCACGATAACTTGTTCGGTGTATTTATGAAATTGCAAAGAGCGTGTACCAATTATCGTATATTTGAAAGAATACGTTCCACATTAAAAAAAATACTTTTGAAAGAAAAAGCAGTTGACAGCATCTCATTTAAGTTGTATACATATGTTGCCTTTATCTATTTGAAGTAGTTTAAGGTGAAAATGCTAAAATTTGTGGTGTGTTTGATCTGCTCAAACTTTTATTTTAACTTTCTATTTGACTCCTTAAACGTTGATTACTATAAAAAAATATAGCGACAAATCATTCTCAACTATCCTAAGAACATATAAATTAATTTTTTTTAAATAAAACGTCTTTAATTTCAAAAAAATCCGAATGTTATTTATCTAAACAGGAAGAAAACCTAATTTTTATTTGGGGATTTTTTTTTGATATGCGTTAGTAATATTTTTGTTCCAAATTTAAAATACGTGTACGCAGCCCTTTCTCGAAGATGTGACTGAACGAATGCGGAAGCGTTCTACCGTTTAAGGAACGAACCATCTCCTCCATGCTTTATACAATCGTCCGAGATAATAAGAAGACGCATTATGCGGTACATCATTATATCGAAGGATAATGTCGTTCTTTTTACAATTCTTACCACTAACTGGAATACAGAAAATATATATTTATGAGAACAAGTTTTTCCTGTAACGAAATTATTTACACAGAATGTTTGCTTTAAAAATGACATGACTTACATAATTGAGAATGAAATGTCGATTCTGTTGAAACAACAACGGTTCCTACAGTTAAATAACCAAATACAACATAATTGGTGGCTTGTAAAGTATACAAATATCTTTTTCTTAAAGAACACTGTGGTATGTCAATGCCAATAGGGCGGCATTATTGGGGTGACATAAGGCTAGCCACAGACAAAATCGTTGTAAAAAGAAAATACATAAGACAGTTGGTAATGTAATATTTATTTGTTTGTTTGATGTTTATATAAATAGTTAAAAAAAGCAACATGAAAGTTAAGTAATTGATGTGTAAATATTTGCATATAGAGGTAAATTCTGATTTGTCGCCGTACATTAAATTAATTCGTGACCCTTCAAGTACCAAACCTACCAAGTATTATTATTGGTTTTACAAAACGCTCAGACGGTACAAAGCATGACTTAAGACTGTGTTGTTTTACTTAAAAATATTGATGTTGTCGTAGTAGTGCTTTATTTTATTGCTAGTTGGAAGTCTGTATTCCTAACAATGGACTTACTATTAGTAAATGCTCTGTCCATAGACTTTGGCATTGTAAGTCATTAGCCATTCCGTACATTGCTAACGCGCTGCCAACTATGGAACTCTACGGTGTTATGCGCCTTGTGCCTGTAATTACACATATTACTAGTTAGTGCGTGAGTATATGTAATGTTAATATATTTGGAATATATAAATGTATGTATAATTAGCCTAACTTGAAGGAAATCGACAGCTATCATAACACGTCAGTATCATAACACTTCAGAGAATGAAGACTTTATTGACGTCATTTACCAGTAAGAGTAAACGCTTACTGATCGCTTGATTTATTATTTACTATATTTTCCACTATGATTGCCATTACAGGTATACCTAACATTGTTAACGTTTACACTTGCACAATTTATTGAATATGAAATCCAATTATAATAAATTATCATTAAGCATTTAATTTGACTAAGAAAATCCGATAAACATTTATTTCTGTTATTTATTTTTTATTAAAGATAAAAGTCGCTATACCCAATTCATATAAGAAGTACATTGGATAAACAATTAAAGATGCACATTCAACCGTCTCGTTTAAAATTAATGAAATTTTAATTGTCATTCAAATAAGTTAATAATTAGACATCTTTTCATATTATATTTTTAGAGAAAGCAATGGAATCGTTTTAAAAGAAGAAACGCTAAGGGTTTAACTTCAATTAATGTTTTAAGATGTCTAGACAACTATTCTACTGACATGATTTTATGATAATTTTATGAAAATAATTATCACTGATTTTGTAAAGCAGAATTAAATATTTATGAATAAATCGTTTCTGAATATCGACGCTAGCGCCACAGTGTTGGACGATAAAAAACTTTAATTTTAAGTCACATTGCCTTAGAAATATTACCTTTATATATAAACACATGGTGTATATGTGTTTTGTTATGTTAAGAATTTTTAGGTATTTTTAAGTGTAATTTTTTTTATAAAATTGGCATAATTCAGAAGAATTGGTCTACCTTAGTTAAAATTTCAAGTAACCGTTAGAAGGTGGGATTCTTAATTAGAACTACGTAATAATCAATACAAACTCAGATGGGAAGGCTATGGGGTTAATTCCACTACGCTACTCCACCGTGGGTTTGTGGTTATACATTACGCTGAAACAGGCAGGCTTACTGGCGATGTTTCCTTTCCTGCCGAGAGAACGGGTCTCTTATAAAGTAAGATACATGTATAAAAATAATAATTAAATACCCTCATGTGACCTACAGTATGTTACCTAAAGTTCAAAACTCTCTCTTCAATTGATTTTGACATTTGTGGCGCCGCTGATTAATATAAATGGTCAGCGGAATTGACTTGTGACAACTCGTCACGAGAAATCGAATATGGCTTCGCTCTGCTATACATTATATATAATTGTCTTATTTCTTAATAATTTTTAAACATATGTGGTTATATAACGTTCTGCGTATAACATCGATGGCCTACTATCTAAAACACAATAAGTCTTGACCGACGTTCGTGGGTCCACAACCGTGCGAGCAATTTAATTTTAATTAAGAAGGATGACATCTTCAGGAATCATGCATGTATTTTCGGTCACAGATTAAGTCACCACGCTGTTTTCCAAACCTTTAATCAAAGAGGAGAGACTATATACAGTGAATTACCGTTGTGGATATATCCTTGTTATTCTTGATAGACGAGACTTACATTCATCTTTTGGTTCATTTACAATGACACCATATTGGATATCTATATTTTTATTCAATAATGTAACATCGTGGAATTATTGGATACTCTGGACTGCAATCAGCAATTTCAAAGAAGAAAAACCCAATAACCTTTGTTCGGAAAACCCGGATTTCAAACTCAGCACCTGATGTACTGCAGCAGTACAAACTAGCTACAAGACCAATGAGGTAGTTAATCTAGATAAGTACTATGAATATGAAACCAAATATACTGAAAGTGGGTTTATTTTCAAATCAAGTTATTCGAAGACCCTTTTTCGCCATCCCTGATTATTTTATTATCGTCACACAACCTTATCAGAAAGTGGAAAAAATCTAAAAGCTCTTTCGAACTCCCAATTTATTTTTATTTCACTTAACTCTGTCACCTTCCCTTCTCTCTTTTATTTCATATAAAACGTAAAGCTTACGTTATATATATTCAATTGAATTACGCACTAAGAATAATATAATATATACTACGATTATAAATGTGAAAGTAACTCTGTGTGTCAGTTTGTTACGCTACGGTTAAATAACTGATTTTGATGAAATTTAGTATGAAGCAAGAATGAATTCCAAGGAAGGCCATATGCAACACCTGAAACACTCCCCCCCCCCTCTACCCTAACATACGGAGTAAGACATCGTCATAGTCTTAACCCGCAAGTGTAAAAGAGTTCTGCTTTTTTTATCCTTATTACTTTTGACCGAAAAACAAATTGTTTTACTGTAACATATGTATTAATTGTTATATGAAAATAGATTGTATGTCAAGAAAGGCCGGTAACGCACCAGCAATCCTTTCAACGTTGGGTATGTCCATGGGCGGAGGTTGTTACTTACCATCAGGTAAGCAAACGGGCAGGTGCGTTTGCCCCATTAAATAAAAGGCATTTTTTCAAATATTAAAATAGATCAGTTTCTGTATAAATCCTACCAATGGTACTATTGAAATTGTACATCATAATTTTACTTTTAATTAATGCAAATATAGTGCGACCATATTGCAAAATGAAATTGTAAATTGTAATGTAGACTCAATTAACACTTAACATCAATAGAAAGCAGAAAGCTATTTCGTATACAGTTAATAGCATTCTAGTGCAGAAGTTGGTCGATAAAGTGTTGCACCCATGAACAAATCAATCGGACTTTAATTGAACCAAGACTAGTCCCACACCTAGGTAACCATTGTCGCTATGATACCTGTCCGCATAGATATAGTATCTTGAAAAGGACACAATCCACATTAAATAAAAGGCAAGGCTGTGTTAACTGTGAGAAAATTCAAACAAGACCGGTTTTCAACTTGAAGCTCACAATTCCTATTGCACTTCTCATTCTATTGCTATCTAAAAGAAATGTATGTTTTTTTTCTTTTGAGGATTTCATATCTTCGGATCTTATATGTTATTGTTTTTATATAAATCTTCATGAAAAATGTTATTTATTATAATAGAAAATACGTAGAATCTATTCTCTTCGTAACTAGCCTTGCTGTTTACTAATGTATACATAGACAAGTACCCTTTTTGATATCCATACAGTTTTTTTATTACATTGGTAATTGTTAATACGATTGTTTTTGTTTTACAATTAGTAGTAATACTATTCTTATTATTAATAAAGAGGTTATTGTACATTAAATATAATAACTATTTACGTTTATGACATTAGTTAGATAATGTTATTGAAAATTGATTTATATTACATAGAAGTTATGATATAATTGGCACAATCACATAAGTCATAAATTATATTAGCGCAGCAGTATATGATTTCTCGTAACAAAAGTTTGATTATAGAAGTCAAGACCTTATTATTTTTTTAATCTATCTCTATATATCAATAAAATAGAAGTGTATGTCTTTGATTTTAAAATAACTGACTTTTTAAACTGATATGACTTTTTGCCAGTCAAATCTTATTTTTCTTTGTCAGTTCTTTTAAACCTAATAAAAAATATATTTAAAAATGGCATTATTATATGGGAGTATTTCAGAGTACCGTTTAGTGTTTATTTCATCAAAATCGGTTCAGTTTCATTTATCTAAAGAGTATGTAATATTAAGTTGTATAATACCTACTTAACATTTTACTTTATAAATTTACCTTTATAACGTAAAATGGTTTTTTTTTAGGATAGGATATGAAGTTTTTGATTGTGTTAATTTTTTTTATCATTTTATTTACCTATATAAATTTAACGGAAGTCTAATTCCGAAGCATTGTCTATTAAAGTCACAAATAAAAATGATATTATTTTTTTGCCAATTCTTACATACGGAAAGCATATCCAATTTAACATCCTATTAGCATTAATACAGCTCCATTTAACACGTGACACCTATTTCAATGAATGACACCATTTACATACTTTTGAGTTTAAACTAGGTTTATTGTTAACTGTGAAATATTTATCACTTCAGTTAAGTTTATAGTTCAAAACACACGTTTAAAATCGTAATGTAACAATTGGAATTGTCTACTTTTTACTAATAAATACATAATGTATAAATGTTTGACTTGAAACATAGGTGGGCAGTCTAGCAAATGGGAATGAAGCCCAAGGATTATTTATAATTAAATTAAGATTATTTGTTCATTATATAATAGCCAATATTAACCATCCCTTAAATTGTCAAAGCGCCACTAACCTAGAGAACTAAGATGTTATATCTCTTGTGACTGCAGTTACAGTGGCAAACTCACCCTTCAAACAGGAACACAACAATGCTAAGTGTTGTTGGTTGGTGGTAGAATATATGTTGGTGGTAGAATGTACCACCTGGTACGTTAAAATTATTAGAATTTTATTTTCAAAAATCGATAAAATGTTTGAAATAAAATAATTACGTATTTCCCAGCTTTTCTTTTCGCGCATTGGAAACCCTCCCTGGACCTGGCTTTGTTTATTTTGATCTATAGGATGTGTCTGTCAGTTTGCCTTTCCGATATTGTGTTAACAAATTTCCTAAGTTCGTGGTAATTATATCTATAATAATTTATCCTACTCATATATTTCCATTAGGAAATTCCATTTGTTGCACACGGTTTGCAGGTTATAGTGTATTTATGAGGTCAATTAATTTTGTTAAGAGATTTATATTATTCCGTTCTAATTAATTTAAAAGGATTTTATTTTATGTAATATATTCAAATCATTAATATATATGAATATATTTAAAAAAATTGTAACTGATCGTAATCTTTTGACAATCACAGATAAATTATTATTACAACAATATTATTTATTCCTATAAAAGAAATATATGAAAAAGGCGTACTTAATCACGTGTACAAAGCGCGGGAAATCTGACAGCTGTCACTTGTCAAACGCACTAACATGGCCTCATTGATGCCTATTCAACCAGCATAATTTTAATATAAAGTATTAATGTGAATTTCCGTTTACATTTATATTACATCTCTATTAAAGGCTAACAGAACAGGTACGCTGTTAGTTTTTCCGCCGATGTTATAATAAGCTGTATTTCAAAAGGTATAAAATTGTAAATATTTATTTCCAGCATTAAACTCCAATTACTTCATTATAACTTAGTTCTTTAACAATCGGACTAATATACGTGACATTAGTTTTTGTACTAACAATATTTTGATCATATCAAATTAATAAAAAAAAATTGAATTTCGAGCGAACTACCTATCCTAATATTGTTAATAATTGAAAAAGTAGTTAATTTCGGCTATATTTTATTAACCTTGTGATGTTTAATTATAAATTATTTAGCTTAAAATAACCAAGGAGCATAATTTTAGTATGCAATAATAATAAAGATGAAATTGAACAAGTATTATGGTACCTATTATCTGTATATTGCTGTTCGTTAAATGTCGCACACTCGTCAGAAATCCGATAAGATGGAGTACCTAAATAACCGTATTTGCTAGAGTACCGCGCATTATGATAAAAGTTCAACGATCTCTGTAAACGTCTACGTTTTAAACTTAAAGAGGAATACGAAAGTTAATATTTTTACTCATTCTCTATAAACTCTTTATCGATATTTTTATTGTTATTTTAATAATTTATTGTAAGATATTATATTATATACGATATACATTATTTTGTTTGTTTTTTTTTTTTAAATTAAATTTACATTTTTTAAAAGTAACATAATATTTTGTTGAAATTAGCCTGAGTGTTTTTGGAAGGTTATAAGCTATGTTACGATCAACGTTAATCCCCCGAGGGTATTTTAAAAAGAGAGATACTTTCATAAAAAGAAATATACTTTTTTAATTTTCTTCAAAATAACAAACACTTGATGTCAACGATTTGACGAACAATGCCTTTCTTCAATGTTTTCCTCGAAACATTTTTATGACAAAACGTAATGATGACAGACGCTCTTCACCACAAGGGAGAAAAGCTACCCCTGTTGTTGTTTGACTCAACACGTCGCTTCACAATAACGTCTAGTATCTTAGTAACATTCACTTCGACAAAACTTCATTTTCTGATATAGATAAATGACAATTAAGTTTCTATTAGATTATCCTTCTGTTAAAAAGTTCTAAACTAACTCTGTAATATAACGTTAATAATTCAAATTGTGGCGAACAAAAGACCTCTTTCCTCAAACATAAACCTGTAGAAACAATTCCATGAACTTGAAACTTCAGACTCAATTTAGTTTGAAGTAGCACATCCAACAACTAAGTGCATGAGATTCGTTGAATGTAAATTAGCATATTTTATGAATAAGACTGGAACACAACTTGAGGTGAATAGTTGTTGAATAGTAGAGACGATGTTGTACCAAGTACAGCAGTATTTATTATGTTAATGAACGTCTGAGCTTCACTACTTGCCGAATTTAGTCAATTGTTAAACGAATGTAAAATTTTATCCTTCATCATTTTCAGCGGTCGTAATTTTTAATGATGGCAACACCACTTATAACGATATTACTCTAATGTTGATAGTTTAATATTGTTATATATATTGTTTTGTTTTAATTTTTAGTAAATAAGTGAAACTGTTTAAAACTTTTTTTGGACGTGTCTTGGGTGTTGTATGTTATTTAAACTGTCATCATCAATGATCGTTCGTAAATATGTAAGCTAAATAAACAAAATTATATTCTTTCAATCCACTTAAATATATATAAACTGCTTAGTAATAAGAGAGAGTGAGTCTATCTCTTTGTCATGTATGAAAGCGTTTTATTTAAAAACAAATACATATGTATTTCATTTCGTGGTTTTTGTAGTTTTATCATTAATTTTTATTTGTTTGTTTACATTGTTAAATAAATAAAATAATTTTTTTTTCAGCGTGTATTTTGTCTAAAGACTTACTTGGTTGGCTTTGGTATTAGTTATACAATGCCGTTACTTGTTAAGGTCTATAGTAATGGTTATTATTATGGCGAAAATATATATATATACTTAATACTAGCTTTGGTTATACCGAACATTTTTTTGTGTATGGAATAATAACCGACATACATATTATGAAACTAATTTTCAAAGTAAGTCGATTGTTAATTGAATTGTAAATGTTAATTTAACTACAAAAACGATTTTCAATTATGCAATCATTTTGTTTTGTGAATTCATAAATTGACAGGAGGTTATTTTTAAACTTATAAATTGAATACCGTATTTACCCTGGACGCATACAATAACAACATATCATATCATAATCCTATCGGTCGTATGTGTCGCGCATATAACAAAATTTTTCTCGAAAAAGACGCGAATGATGGTATTGACATTTTCAACAATAACCTAAATCTATTTAGAAAACAATTGGTTTCAATATTTTCAATTAACAACTAATAATAGTGATTAAATCTATTTTCTTATTCATTATTTAGTTCCTCATTTCAACATTTCATAATTTCATTTTATTTTTCATTGTCATAACTTGTTCATATTTTTCTGTATAATTTTTTCTTTTCATTTATTGTAAACGTTTTTTGTAAAGTGTACAATGTATTCTCAAGTGCTGATGTTATTTGATTTTTATAAGTGAAATATTTCGTCTACAATCTGTGTTCACATAGTTGTTGGGTTATAACTTAGCTTGCTTATAATGTTTACTTATATATTAAATGTGTCTTTAGTTATAATCTGTTTTGTGGACCATAAATAAATAAATAAATAAATAAATCTGTGGCTCTCGGGACATCATCACTATCACCTATTATGTCTCTTTAAATCTCATTTGTTTAATACAATATTTCAGAAACAAATAACTAGACATTGACATATTGCATAGTTTTTTATTATTAAACTACAATGTTTGTCACGGTTTCTATTGAAATAATCGATTTTTTTTTATTTATAATTTGTGTATTTGATTTCATTACATTAATACGAAATTGCAAACTAATGTTCCAACTTTAAGTTCTCTAAAGTTACATAATGCCGATCCGTCATTGTTTTACGATTACGACGGTATTTAAACGAACATACCAACACGCCGAATTTTGATAACATTTTGTGTTTTCAAAGTTTAGTTAGCAAACTATATGCCCATGCCTTATTATTTAATCGTATTAAGTTTTCTCACATCAAGAAATTACTTTTCAAATTTGGAAACGTCTGTCTCTGCGGGGGAGGAATTGAGACATTCAGGGAAATGACACTTTTATTCTTCAAAGGACTCGAAACTACCTGCATTAAAACGTTCCGAGCGAACGCTGCGCCTCCACCCCGTACAAAGATATAAGATGGAGCCACTCCATTCGAATTTGTCGGCGAAGAAAAATAGTAGGCACCTGCAACTAAATGCAATGAGGGTGTGGGTCGTTTGAAGTGCGCTCATTTTATACGCGTCTGAGAGCTGACATGTATCATTACGCACATGTGTCGAGGGCGCGAATTTTTCGGGAAACATGTATCTAGGTTTCGGCAGTTTTGTTCTTTGTTGACATATCTCTTATATTTTAGCTACTGCCACTTAGACTAGACCTAGACTTTAATTCTCATAAACTTATTATTTCGACCGAAAATTACAAAATGCTCTTCAAATAATAGTGGTTTTATATGCAAGTAGTGATATTAAAGGCGTGTCTACAAAATCTTGCAGGCTGCAAATCTTGTAAAATTAAAAAGGTATTCAAAGCAGCCACGGCGGGTTCCTTTTATGCAAGAATAAATATTGCAAACTGAAGCCCTTTGTAAAGACTCTCGAACTACGCGAAGGTATTCAATGCGTATATATAATGTACATACCTAAAGATTTGTTAGCATTGCTTTTAAAAAAAATGTGAGAAATTTTCGCCTTGTTATGATATTATTGCGCATATTCTTAACATAAACTAACACGATAAAATAACAGCTGTTTTTTTTATTCACTTTGGTAAATGACGTGATTTTTAATATGGTAATGTTTATTTATAAGTTGTTGTGAGTTATAAGAGTTGTGGCTATAATCTCGCAGTGTCTATAAATACCTACGAGGACCTTTATTAAATATTAGTATGATTATTAGTAACAAAATATATTTTTAAATAAACCAACGAGAGATCGTCGTTAAAATGTTGTCGTGAGCTGAATAAATATTTCATTTGTCATTTTTAATTTGATTATTATGTAATTAATTAATGAAAATTATCAATCAAATTAGACACAAGCAGGGTTTAAATAAAATAAATAAACAAAAATTAGGCATATGAAAATTTAGTTGAGTAGGTTTGAACCTGCTATCATCGGTTAAGAATCGCGTTCTAGCCACCATCTCGGCTCACGCATAAAAGCTGACAAGAAACGTGAGCAAAATGCGATAATTCAGTTTACACTGAAAGCTATGTAATGGTCTGTTTCATCGTTTACACGGTTTCACTTGTGAATAGTCGTTTTTATGTTTTTCCCTGGAAAGGGATAGGTTTGTGACTGCACATGATGTGATGTATTGCTAGGGTGCACTTGAGGGCGCTTTCAGTCCTAAGTAGTTGATTGTTATTGTCATTTATTTCCTTCGCTTTAATGTTGCCAGCGCTGTACGATTTTTCGTTTATTTTTTCGTATAGTTCTGTTAGTCATTTATCTTCATCAAATAGATAAAATACTCCTTTCCTGTTGTGAATGTTTATAAGTTTTTGGTACAGATAATTAATAAAATCAAATATGTTTATGTTTTGTATCGATTGTAATGTTTTGTTATAAGTTTATATGTAAAATCGATTTTAATATTACTCGTTCCCGTAATGTACAAGCAGTTAACATGACAGTGGGTTTGCTCGCAATAATCTCCTTAAATGGAATAATTGCGACCATTTCGTTTCGGTTATTAGATTTTCCGGAGCCGAGTCGGAATCCATTTTGGAGTTGATATTTGCAATAAATTTTTATTTGCTCTTTAACTTCGCTTCGACGTTTTATTGTCTATTCCGTCTGCGTTTTTGTTAAAAATTCAGTTGTTTATGTATTGGTAAAATTGTGGAAATCAATGGTTTTGAACGAAACTTTAGTATGTTTTATAGTAAATTACTTAAAACTTATATGAAGATAATTTATATAATATTTTTTTTTAATTTCGGAACATTTTTTGTAGTTTTATATGTATATTTTGTATATACACGACTTAATTATAAACAAAATAAATCCATTATTACTTAATATTGAAATACAGTATATGCGTTATGCCATTTCAATTGAAATGTTTATACGAACACAAAGACACAGCAAATACACAACAGGAAAAATAGTTCCAAATTTCGTTAAGCAGACTAGAAAATGAATTTAAGCCCACATCTATACTAATTTCATTCAATAGAAGACAACGCTACGCTTGTTTAAGCTCATTTACAAGTTTGCGCAGCAGTTAGCTCGTAATAACCCTAAAGTAGAGGCTTCGGCCATTATTAAAAATTTCTCATTATGCACTCCAACGACCGTTTTCCCTCTGATTTTATATCAATTACTCGAGACTAAAGATCGGTTTACTTGAAGGGAAGCTTGGTAAATTAAGTTAAAGAGTGTAACACTTGCGCACAGTCTTTTTAATGACTTCATATTGTTTAGAAAATGTTGAATTTGTTAGTTTCTTTTTGTAAGTCTATGTTAATTGTTTGTATATTCAATGATTATTTGTTACGATTAAAATGATATATCGCTCTTATAGTTGATTATAAAAATGACTGCATATTTATTTCAAAATAATTCAAAATTTAAAACAATATTTTTTTATTTTGTCAATTATTTTTAAATATTACAATAACATTTGGTGCGTTCACTCCAAGGAGATAGGAACCGCAGTCTCCCCGAAATATGTCGAGCATTTTTCGATGAATCTAGTAATTAAATGATAATAATAAAACATTTACAGATAATTTTGTAGTAAAATAATATTTAGAATATTTAAATTTTAATTAAATTTAGAATTATGACTTCTTAACGTTAAAATATTCTTATCCGAGTATTATTTTGTAAGCATTGTTTTAACGACTGTATTATAACATGTACGTTTATTTATAAAATAGATTAATTATAATATTGACCAAGGCTTGACAAGGCAATGTTATCAAACATATTTACTTGTGGTATTAATTATATCATCTTATTTTTAATATCATATTATCTTTTCATTTACATATACTTGACGTAAAATAGACGCAAATGGACCACCCAACTAACTGACCATCTTGCCCGTTTTTTCAGTGTTATAGGTAGTGGACAGGCAAATAATGCCTCCTAATGGTAAATGGTCATCACCATAGACATTGGGGATGTAAGAAATATTAACCATTTCTTAAATCCAATGCGCCACCAACCTTGGGAACTAAGATGTTATATTTTTTGTGCCTATAGCAACACTGGCTCCCAAACGGAACGCAACAATACTAAATATTGTTGTTAGCGGTAGAATATTAATACAAAGCCATACGACCTAGTGACCATCTAGTGCACTGACAATCGTCACGGGTAATGATAAGTCACAAATTGCCAATGTGTAATGAACCGTGGGACTCGATTTTAAACAGCTCCCTCGTATCTAGTGCTTGGCCGGTATTTTCAGGGGTGAGGGGAAAACATCACATTCAAACAAATATCATCCCATAAAATTAAATTCGACTTAAGTTTTTTTAAGTAACTATCCTTATTAGATTAAAATTTTATCTCGTAATTCAAATGATGTTTTTACATTTATAAATATATATATATATATTATTATCTCTGGTCTTACAAGCCTTCTTTAGCTTTAGAGCATGTTTTTAGACTGAACTTAATATCTGGCATGCATTTAAATGTGGGAAACCCAACACGTCATAGCCACCAGCACAACACAATATTAATTTTAGTAACAAGTAAAAGTTTAATTATAAATACAGTTTAATATAAATATTAAAGACTTGTAACGCTATTTGGCAGTAAAATATTTCTCAATTGGGTAGTACCCAAATAGATGAGTCTGCAGAAAGCGGTAGTACCCGATTTTATTGCTTTTAAATAAAATGTATTAAATCGATACCCAAGAAGATTTATATATAACAATTTTATATATAAGGTTATAAACCAATGATAAGTATACTGCAAATAGAATAATTGCTCCTTAATAAACCGTTATTTTATATCGATGAAATGCTGTAATTATTAGGAAATTAATTGTATATCCTATTGAACCGATTGCTATAATTTTACACACAGTTGATATATTAACATAAAACCTATAAGTTATTATAGATTATTGCTTTTTATTCGACGTTTTAAATGCGATTGAATTTTCGAAAGAAAGTTACCGACACAGAGTCGGCCGCTGTAACTTGATATAAGTAAATTATTATACCAACATTTTAAATTAAATGTCTTTACTACTATAATGCTCGTAGCCTATGTTTATTTAAATCAGGTGGATTATATACATATAATATAAATGAGTTACTGTTTGTAATTATCGCGATGGAACCATTATGGTACAGACGTTAAAATCAGAATTTTTGAAAAAATAATTATCTGCGTATTTGTTACGAGGAAATCACTAAAATGATTTTATTGAATCTTGGCTTAGTAATAGGAATAAAAATAGTTATGTAACAGATTCGATCTTTACGTCATTATTGATTTGACATTCGAAAGCAGAAGACACGGCTTTTTTTCACTAATCACCCGCTAAATAACGTATATAAGTAGGGCTGTATAGTTAGTTCAGACGGATTAATACTATTAATATTGAACATTCGTTTAAATTCACTCATGTCACGCCACGACAGACAAACCTCACAATTCTTAGAAACTTTCAATATTTGATTTTACGTGATAAATATGAGTATTTATGAAATTTAATATAACGTCCATGAATTTCTTGAACCGTGAAAATTTTCTTGGATTACAATTTTATTCGCGTATATAATAAAAGAATTCTATGTGTCTGATCTACGTAGAGTGTTTGGGAGAACGCGTCAGGGATATGAGGTCGAAGAATGTTTGAGAATGTTTGCGAAATTTCTGTACAGGGTTTTTTGATCTTTTACTTTGATTAAACGAAATATATAGAATGTAATGAGATTGATATTTTATTAAAAATATATATAGCTAAAAGAATGTCCCAATATTCTATTAAGATTTGTACTTAGATGTTCAAGTAAGTAATTAATAGGTACTTGATTTAAAAAATATTTCGTACAGCTAATGTTATTCGGTCAGTTAAAATTTGTGGTAAAATTGAAAATAAAAAATATAGAGGCCTTGGACCGGTTGCAGCGACGTGCCGTACGCATTATTGGCGACGTAAAGGTCACAAACACCCTTGAACCTTTACAATTGTGTCGTGAGATAGCAGCACTGAGCGCTTTCTATCGACGGTATCACGGCGAGTGCTCTGAGGAATTATTCTCTCTAATTCCTGTTTCCCCCTTCCTTCTTAAGTCCACGCGAGCTAGTTCTCGATGTCACCGCCTGTGACATCAATTCCATCGCGAACAAAGAAATTTGGCAACTCCTTTCTTTGTCGCACTTCAAAAAAACGGGTTCCTCTTACAACCCGGGTTCCTTCAAACGAGGCGTGAAGAGGCATCTTGCGGGCCGGCAAGGCGAAGGCGGCTAGTGCAGAACGTTTTTCCCGTCTGTACTGGACGGCGTCGCGTTTGGACTCTACTACCACTTACCATCAGGTGGAGTAGAGTCATTTGCCCTCCCGGCGAATATAAAAAAAATAGAGATCGTTTAAAACTTGAACATTTCGTTTCATATTTATATTTAAAAGAAGAAAAAAAAACATTAAACGTTGTAGCTTCCCAGGAATTATATGTAACTGTCATAGCGAATGTGTGCATACGTATATTGGCAAATGAGCCATCTGTTAGTACGTGGTCACCACTGTCCATAGACATTTGCATTTGAGAAATATAAACCATCCATTACATCGCCAATGCGACATCAACCTTGGGAACTAAGATGTTATGTAATTACAATGGCTCACTCAACCTTCAAACGGGAACATAACATTACTAAGTATAAATAGTATCTATAATTACATATAGTATAGAAGTAATAGGCGGTAGAATAGGTGATGGGTGGATGGTATCTAATCAAACACTTGCACAAAGCCTTACTACCCAAGTGCTATGTTATGTTATGATGATTATATTAATTTAGTTTGATTTTTTATTTTACTATGAGGTATTGTTTTTGTGAGGAGAAATAAGTGTTGTCGATACTAACCTTTCTACTGTTTTGAGTGATACAACGAGAATTATGTATTAGTAAATAAGTAGATACATAATGTTGCCATGACAACGATGAATTAATCGTAATAATAGTAATTTGGAAACGTCATAATTAAACGAACACGTTGGATGTATATAATAGAAGTATTGTAAGTCTTAGTTTGAAATGTTTAAATTTTACAATCTATATCCCATTCATGAATGGGATGCTGTGGTCTCAGGGCATGCAGTGACCTCCTATGGGAGCACATAACTTATATTGATTAATTTTATGTTTGAATTTTATTTTTAATATTATTTGTTGAAGAATCATAAAAAAAATCTCAAAGTAAACTCCAAACATATTCAATGGTAGTCATTTAATACAAGACATCAAACATAGACGTTGTACAAAGTATTAAACTATTACTTATAATTTCGCCTGTTATTCGCTTCTATCTTATCACAGTGATACAACAGTATAAAGAACCTCCTTGTTCATAATTAAAAAAAATAAATAAATAACGAAGACACTAAGTTTAAAAAATTATTTAAATTACAGGGATCCAGGAATAACGTGCGTCGTTGTCTTAACGGTTATTACGCGTTGCACAAGTTTGCATTTCAAAATGACCTCGATTAGTTTTCTAACAGCTGTATCGTAATTTCCAAGAGCTACAAAGGACCGTTGTTTGGATTCTATGGCACTTTTATTGGTACTTTCCCGTTGAAACGTTTGTATTGGGCTAGGTTTTATCATCGAAAAGTTTCGGTTTAACGTTCGCACGGAATTATTTAGAAGTGTTCTAATTACGTTTTAACGAAATTGTGTTCCTATTCCTGTTCTCGTTACGATATTGTTGTGACGGACAGATTAATGAGGTAACAGAATGAGAAAGATTTAATTGATTACATTCGTATTTCTATCTCTATAGACGAGATATAATGTTTGGTACTTGATTTTTTTTTGAGTCACATGATGTGATAAAAAATTAAAAATAAAGTAAGAAACATTTAAACAAATTAGTCTTGTTTTCAATGATATCAAAATTAAAGTTGAAATAGAATCTTCTATATACTTACATAAGTAACATCTGATTAAATTTTAATAAAAAATTCTTATTAATTTAATGTTTATATTTTGTCAAGGATTAAAATAACATTTTCTTAATACAATATTAATTTTAATAGTTTCCTTAACTCTCAAAGTCCGGTAGAAAAGTAATGCGACAAGATTGAAGAGCGAGGCGCAGGACCAATAGCTGTACGTGCCTTTCGAGGACTAAAACCCTGCTAACTTTGATCTGATACGCAATACAAGAGAGAGAAAGAGAAGAGAAAGAGTATCTTGACAGAAAACCCCAATAGCTTCTTTTTTTTTTGTAATTATAGTTTAAAGAAGTCCTAATATTCCTATTTACCAATTAAGCGTGAAGCTTGTGTTAGGAGTGGGGACGACCATAACCCAAGGGCTCAGGATTGAACCTTTGCGCTATTGACCCTTCGCTAGTACTGACCTAACCCATCTTTATAAGCTAGTTGCTAGACCAGAGGCAGTTAAAACTATATTACAAAAACATCGACTACATAAAAAATTAGCAATGTTAAAACAGCTTTTTGTCGCTATAAAAGTATCAAAACGCGCAAGAAAAATCGCCTTTATGTATTATTTATATCACAATAATAATTATTATATATCTATTTATTATAAAAATAACTAAAGGCAAAAAGTGACAGTTGAATTGGATTAAAGTCTAGGAAGCCATATTTAGGTTGTGTTGTAGTGTAATTAGCTATCACGCGATATTGTTTATTGTTTCTCTTAGAACTTTGAACCTAGACATTACCGTAGGTTTTTACTCGTATTTTTTAATGAAATTCTTGAGCGTGAGCCTATTTTCTTTTATTTTTTTTTGGTACAATGTTATCACTGTTTTTATCACAAATAGGAAGACTAGTGTGTTTGTGTGTGTCTGTTTTTTTTAAATTATAATATCATGGCATAAAAAAAAGAATTAAAAATGTGATTTCTTTAAGTAGCTGGTTATTGATATATAATGTATAAGATGGTCGAACGCCATTCGCACAACAAAGTTGTTTAAACAGTATTGTAATTTAAACTAAGGTGAACTGAACGTTGATTAAATTATGCCATTTTAAAAATCGAATGTTTATAAAGAGCTCAGATAACGGTGTCGGGGAAGAACCTGGAAGAGTTTGACATAGACATAGTAGTATTTTTCTCATATTTAAGTCTTAACTTACCACATATTGATAAATATTTTATTTAACAAAAATAATAATGCATATACAATTATTTATGATACATCCAAATCTTACAAAAATTATAAAAAACTTACGTAATTTACGTTAAAAATGTTAAAGGTTTGTACATATAATTTAGTATAAAACTAATCTCGTACAATAAATTTAACTAAAATACGAAGCATAACAAATATTCGTACTATTATAACCGAACCTTTTTTCATTAATCCCAATAAATACATAATCCTGGACCACTCTGGGATAGTAAAACATATTACATATCTCAGGCACGTTATATTTTTCAACTAAATAAATTCTATAAAGCTGGATTAAATCCTTACTTTTATTTATTTATACCAACAAAATATTAATATTTATTTTTATTCTTGGCACCCATAAGCTTTGTCAGCTTGTTTGGGGGCTGCTAAAACATTGCCCATGTTGTAACATACATATATAATAAAAACACACACACATCAAACATAATCAAAAAAAGTAAAACAAAATAATACACAGGCGAGCTCTCAATGAACAAAGCAAAACAAAACATATTTAATATTGTAAGTATGTATGTGAGTACGACACTGACATACAATATGAAATATTATTATTATTATTAAATACTTTAATAAACATAATTAGATATGACTTCCAATTAAAATGCAAAATTTCAGTTTGTTAGTAATCACGGCTCATTTATTTTAAGGGTTTACTTTTATTTTAATATATTATACTCGTAATGCTATTGAGACAAAAACTGGATAATTAATTATATTTAAACTTAATTAACTATAAACATTCATTTGTGTGTGTTAATATTGAAAAGATAATATTTTTTTATAAAATAAATGAATAAAAAATATTACATAAACATAATTTCGTATTTGCCTTTACCATGCATCTTAATCTTCATGAGTAAACAAATCATTATATATACACGAGCAAGCGACTATATCAGTTATATGTCTAGAAATAGAGACAATAATTGTTAAAATATACGATACAGCGTACTCAGTAGAGGCAAATGGAAAAATGTGATTCGGTAATAACTCTTTCAGGTCGAATCACCTAAATTTATGTACCGGGCAATTCGCATGGGTTTCGTTCTTCCACTACGTAAAACATTTTCACATGGCAACACTGGCTTCTGTTTGGTTTGGAAAATTGTACACCGTCGGCCGCTATAAAGTATACACTAATATTCATTATTTGACTTTTAAACTTGTGATTTGGTTTTTTATTTTGAATACCACGAAATCGGACACGTTTTTTATTTTAAGGAAATGTTTTAAAAAGCCTAAGTAATTAAGAATAATTTATTATACTGAATTAATTGCAAATAAATTACATTTCATTTACGCTGTAACAGCTTTTCGTGATAATACTTTTAATGACTTGTAATTGTCTATCGCTCTTAATGTTTAACGATCAAGTGATTTTACGACTAAGTTTTGTTAATTATATAACTTAAGGATTTTATTGTAAATATTTGTACTTAAATATTGTAACTTTAATAAGTCTATCTGTCAAATCAATAAAAACAAATGATATATATGTGTCTCAAATCTATGAAAAATGGGTAAATTAATATATATTCTCTTAGCACAGCTAAAAGTAAGATTTAAAACATACTAATATGGCGCTAAATAACATAAAGATCTTTTGTTGTATGTGGAATAACGAAAAATATTAGTTGAACAGTGTATATTTAATTTGGTCGCCAACGTAATGCGGTATGGTAACATGTATGTCGTCTTATTTGCCAATTTGGCGTGTGTTTCGCTAGAAAAATCTAGACGATTTGCTTTACTGCCTAGGAAAGGTCGTGCATCAAGAACTTGAATTACGTTAAGGCAATTTTCTTCTTCGAAAACGGTATCGGATTTTCACAAATCGTTAACTATCTCGAATCGTAAATGTATTTACGCTGTCCCCATTTAAAGTCACGATTCGGATAGTTAAAAGAAACTTTTAAACATCACAAGTTAGGAAGTAGATGAAACTTTGAACGTAGAATATTCGAAGAGCGTAGAGCATTCTACAGCTTATTCAGTGCTTATTTACGTATATGAATAATAAAACATCTTTTGTCGGTGATTTCGGGTGCAGCGTCTGCAGTGTAGAGGCGCCTTTTCCATAATCTTTTAAAAGTGATAGTATGTTGTCGTGCTAAAATTATATTTGGAATATATCTGGGAGCTTTACTAGCGTGCGCCACGTAAATTATTCTACCTGTGCGAAGCCGGGACGGGTAACTACTAAAAAATATGGTGTATTTCGTCTGGGCCATCCAGCCCACGTTGTTGGACGTATAGATGATGGTTGGCCTAATAACGATTAAAACGAAATTCGAGACTACTTTTGAATTTAGATAAACTGATAGAAGGATAGAGTATGTATGGCAAGTTAAAGACTAAAATGCTTAGTGATATAAATGTCGAAGATTTGAACAAAAATGAAAGTGAAAAGAAAATCCTTAAAAGTAGGCGTTGTTATGTATTCCTTATGAATTAAATTCCTTATTTCTACAAAGGTTTTGTAGGCGGTTATACATAAACATAAAACGTACATTTTATTGCGTTAAACTTTTCTAATTTTCTTCAATAATTGATCGTTCCATGACCTCGCATCAAACCGTAGTGATAACGAAGTAAAACTTTGTTATTTACAAACTAGAAAACTAATTAAAGTAGTTAATTAAAAGAAACATTTTATTCCCGTAATAAAATTACTCGTCTCACAAATACATTGTCGAGACTGTAAACGGCTGAATGTTTCGCGTGTATCTTAACTAATATTATATATGCGAAAGTTAGTTTGTTTGTTACGTTTTTACATCTTAACTTCTAAACTAATCAGAATAAAAGTTTGCGTACATTTTGTCAAGGTTACGGAAAAAGACATAGCCGAAGCCGCGGGCGGAATTTATATTATATATTTGATGAAATGTAAAGTGTGATAATATTAAGATATGTGGGTGGTACCACCTACACTTGTTTGTTTAATGGATTATGAAAGTTAGTTTTGTACATTTAGTGTGATTTTTTATGGCTACTGAGTTAATGTATTTAGGTAAAATAGTAAATCAATAATTAAAATTTAATTTGATATAAAATAAAAATAAAACACATTTTTTTAATTTGTTATATGATGTAAGGTAAAAAAAGTATTACCAAATAAAATATACATATGTTGTCCTTTTAGATCACTCGACGTTTTCGTTTAGGAGTTACGAAGCCACAAACAGACACACGTTAAACTTAAACTATGAATGATTATAAATAAATTACTAATGTGATTAATAAACAAATAGTTCTCACATTGGTCTGTGTTCCTAATATATAATAGAGTCGTTAGAGGCGGTTCAATTCGGCATCTGAATGAAGCGATCTTTATGTACGTAATGAAAAGGCGTGGGTTGCATATACTATAGATTCAAAATTACGTGTAGGTGTCATGATATATGAGTATATGACTTAATTGAATATGTATAGCATCAAATGTTTTCGCATGTGTTATTAAATAGTCTTTTTCGATATTAGTATTTTTTATTATATATTGTTTTTTTTTTTTTCACTTTTGTCATGTAAAACCGACTTCAGAGAGTTTTGTAATGGTTAAATGTAAAATCCTAACTACACTACAGCTTCCGCTAGCGGATTCGCTTTTATAAAAAACCCAATTGAGATTTTTTTAAGTGGTTTTTAGGAAAATAAATAAATGTATTTTTTTTACTTTTGGTGTCCACATTTTTTTGCCGATAATTTGATAAATTGTTCTCCTTTCCGAGAGTTCAAACCTGAAATACGGGTTATTTAAAAGCAATAATTCTCAAAGGCACAAAAAAGCAACTTAATTGAATTTAATGAAAACAATTTTATTACTTCAAGGAATCCAAAAAAATACCTTTCATTACTAAGTAATATCATGTTAATTGCTCGCTCTGCTTTATGCGAGTTTAATTTCGTTTTTATAGGAAATGTTTTATTTGATATTGCAACATTTTTTTTGCGGTTAATACTATATCATGTAAGTTATTGTTCTACCACACGTAAGTTTGGTTACGTTTTGAACAAAAGATACGTGTTCTTTATTGAATAATGGAAAATATTTTTTAATATCAAAATAATGGACGATGATGATTAAATACAAGGAATCGTAAATAAAAATGATGGTATTGATATATTAAAATTAAAAATCTTCGCCGGAGGTACGTCGTTAATTTTAATTCAGATGTATTTACAGCCCGCCCAATATTGATATCGAATTTACAATTCGCTTAAATATCGACCCTATAATTCGTAATTAGCCCGATTCAATTAAGAAGTCTTGAGCAAGGAAGATATGCCGGAGCTGTTCGGATTGTGTCGAAACCCGCCCTGCCATATTCGTTAGCGAAAGTTGACTTTCCAACGCGAATTTTCGCTATCGTCGGATCGAGTTTAAATACATAACTTATTCGATGCACTTGTCCTTGAGAAGTATTCGACATTTTTACAAACTATCCATGTTTAAATTCATGATCGTTCAACGAAATGCGTAACAACCGCATTTCTTAAACTGGTTGCTGTACGTTAGTTTTTTGTTTCAGTACGAGATGTTTGTAAGAATTTTTTAATGGACATTGCCCTCTCATCGAGAATGTGGCTCAAAGGTTTTGACTTGTCTCGTGCTTCTTGCAATTGTCTCTTGCAAGTGGCAATCTCGAAAGGGTGATAAATATAAAACTTGTATTGGAAGTCAGTGTGTCATAAACATTACATCGACGCGGACGTTAGCTCGAACGATTCGATGATAAGCCTCCGAGAAATTATAAACGAGATAAAATCTCGCATAACTCCACGCGATTTCGCGCTTATTTGTTCATTTGAACCCTCTACATTTAAACTTCGTCCATGAGCCGGTGGTATTTATTTTGAATAACTCACGATTGTCCACGAGATAGCCTTAAAAATTATCCGCTACTCGTTTTATGGAGATCTTTACGTTATTGTAATTACTACGGTGATATTAAAGGCCTCTCACTCGCATCTCAGATTCCTATCAAATAATAACGCTAAATATATTATTATGTCTTCATGTTTTCTTATTAACGTCCTGTAGTAACAGGTGCGTAAAATATCGTACATACAAATAACGATTAATATAACTCCTTAAATGTTTTGCGGTAAAATCCGCCTTTCAAAGAACGCGTTTGGCGTAAATTCCAAAATAAATAACCGAAAGTTTAAGTCTTTCTTTTACAAAGGCAGACGAGCAAAGCCAGCTAATGGTAAAAGTCGCCCTTACTCATAGATACTGATGTTGTAAGGAAAATAACCGCTTTTTACCAACCACAAGATGTCAATGCGCTACCAACCACAAGATCTACACTGTTATGTCTCTTGTACTATTTATTCTGTAAGACGGTAATACAAAGTATTGCTTTTTGTCGGTAGAATGATAGGTGAATTAATGATATCCAAACGGGCCAGCACGAAACTAAACGATAAAATTATATTTTAGGTTATTTAATCGTAAAATAGTACATTCACAAACAGTCTGCGTCAACGAACTTCAAAGTGAAGTTCAGTAGTAAAAGCTTAAACGAAGTCTTTATAATTATTCACAGTGCTGCACACCTATGTTGGGCTTGAATCAAGTTATTATTTGCTTTCCATTTATTCGCAGGGGAGAACTGGACACGACACCCACACCCGTTTAACTTTCCCGCCGTTTCCTTGCTAGTTGTAATTTTGTTTTATTTTTAATTTGTCCTTGCTGGTACAAGTTTCCGATTTTTTTGTACACAGTTTTGTGATGCATCGTCGCGCGGGATTGAATAATGATTTTGTCGCTCCCGTGGACCCAGGTGTACGTTTGTGTATGTGTGCGTTAGGTATTTTCTTGTCAACACATTGAAATGTTCAATTCGATTTAGTTTTTTTTTTTATCGAGGGCGGACTAAATAAATATGCTACAGGCTCACCCGGAACGATGAGTGGCCTTTTGATTTATTTATATTTACTCCCGAGGGGAACAGTTTCCTGATTCAATTATTGTAATTGTACCGACGGTGCCGCCGTTTTGAAATGTGGGCTGACGACGGACGCTTACGATTATTATTGACGGACATTTGATAAATTTCTCCGTGCAACAGCCGTTGATTGAAGCACTTTGGTACAAATGCCTAAATGAAGCGTCCATGTAATGTAGTGTTGATTGGATTAAAACTAAAATTAGTTAGTATCAATTTAATAGTTAACGGTTGATTGGTTTTCGTATTGGTTACACTTTTAAAGCATTTTGTTGAGCAATTTACATATAAAATCCATCTATTTTCTTAACAGGATTAAACTTTTTAGATGTCGTTAAAATCAAATTATGATTTTTATTGCCTTTCCAAATTTAAAATGTAACTAGAATAAATGGAATTGCTAGTCACAGTAAAAATATTTTATAGTCTATGGAAACGTGGAGCTCGGTCGGATTGATGCAGCTGTGATTGAACTTCGTTTAACAAAGAGTTGTAATAGCATTCGATTCAATGGCGATTTGTACACAATAAGAATAATTCAGGCCACCTATATCGAGCTGTGGAAGTTCTATGCTTTTAATAAAAATAGGGCTTCCTCGCGGGAAATTGCAACAGGCAGACGGAGAAATTTTGTAACGAACTGAGGATATTGTATTGAATTTACTTGCTCTTTTGTGTTTCTTTACACTCGGGTTATCAGTACTTGATTCATACGTCTAGCTGAATTTTTTTTATTTATTAAATTAATATTGTGGTGTAAAATTATTCCATTTTGAAAATACACATTGTAAGGAATTGTAATGACATAGTCTAGAGAAGCGCGTTTCATCTAATACTTCATCAGTATTTGTCATTAGGCACGAGCCTTATAATCTATAAAAAAAAATTGCTAGACCTTTACGGTGGTTCGCCTATTGCCGCCGACCCTCATTGAAAATGCTCCGTTGGTTCGAACATGCAGAACCACTTAAAATACTGACCTCGCACGACACCCACGGGTTGAAATGGAGTGGCTTTATTCAACTAACGGAACCCCACTACTGGATCCTCTTAAATCTATATTTTATGGTTAATCTTTGATAATGGTAATGCTTAAGATCAGATGTGACGTAAAAAAAAAAACAAAAAAAAGGCGAAATAAGTAATTCTAATATTTTAAAAATTAATTTAAATGTCGAACATATTCCAATAGAATAAACGCCAACTCACAAAAAATGCAATGAACGTGTGTCAACCCTACAACGCCATGCTATAACGCGTGGTAACAGTACAGGACGCGCCGGAAGCCCCAGACGCCGGTGGCCGCTGCTCAAAGTCTATACAGAATGTGCGGTAATCTGGTTACACTTAGTGCATAACATTTATAATATTAGGTACTTTATTTTGTACATAATTTTATCGATTAATTTTTATTTTACTAGTACTGTACACGCTTGTAGCAATTTAATTTTAATGTATTAATTGTCATTTCAGTTTTATATAAGGCAATCAAAACATTACGACTACAGTTACGTTGATGTACGGCATATATATTACCACGGTTATATTGTAGGTGTATTTATTATATACACTTCATAAATCTATATTTACATATAAAAGTGTCTAAGTACTTCAATAGTTAAAAAAAAACTGTTCTTATGTGGATTTTTATAACGCTATCTCTTTTCATCGATTATCTTCGTATCCAAGCGCTAGTTTGCATAAAAAAACGTGAAGGCGGTATTTGCATGTCAAAGACTACTGAAATTACACGCATTCGACCCTTCAAGTATGTCGCAAGCACTAATGATGCCTCTTATCTATACTCGATTCGCATTCAGAGCAAAACAACTTTTGCTGTCGTGAGAGTCGATTTCTTATAGACTCGCTTGTCTTTGATAGCGTATTGATGAAAGCAATATGTGCCAAACCAATGAGGCCGGGTTCTTGAGTGATTTTATTACCGGTTTGAAGCGGTTTTATAAATATTAGAGGGTTTATTTTTTATTTCATTTTATTAATTAGGAAGCCAACGTTATATATTAAACTTTGTCTTATTGCTTATATAAAAAAAATTTGTAACAAAATACATATCAATTATAGGCTAACTTAACATTCAAATAAAAAAGTATCTAATAGACGAAAAACAAAAGGCACATTATATAAAAAATTAAATAATAAGGGTTATAATTATATAGCAAAACCCAAAAGTCACTATTTAAGTACAATAAACATTTTTAAAAGGAAATTTCTTTTAACGCGTTGCGAGTAGTATAATTGTGTAATTTTATTGCTTATGTTAGTGAAACGTTTTAATATGTAACGTTTAATTGAAAATATTCTTAGTTTAAATTGTCACACATTAACGAAATGTCCTGTTGACCAGAAACTGAGCAGCAACACTTAATCTTTGTTCCACTGCTGGGTATAGGACACATGTCTTGTTGAGTAGACAGTTGTTAGGTCATAGCTTTATTGTTTCACTGTGGATTGATGGATGGCAAAAATGTATCCGATACACGCCGGTTTCCGCATGTTATGTTTTATAATCTAGGTATAATTAATTATAACGCAAATTAAGCACGTGATAACTAATTAGTGCTTGTTCAGGTTTGAACGCACGATCTTCGATTACGATCCCCTGGTTCAGTCCATTAAGTCATTTCGGCTCTAAACGTAAACGTCCTGTTAATTTACAATCCTAATAAGTCTGCGGAATATTGTTCTTATAACGGTTACGAGAATATCACGTCTCGTTCTGAGATCATTAAATTTTCCAAAGCTTTCACTGTGATTTATTAATTTCCCTCGCACTAATTGAGCAAGACTAGATTGTCAATTTATTATTAAACGAGTGATGTTGTAACTTGTTTGTTATGCACTCGAGGGTGGTTACTGAGTTATCTCGGAGACGGCCGACAGATTATATTAAGGAGATGAAAGCTGTTTTTACAGGCATCAATTTTAAATTGCATTTACGTGACGCGGCGCCTCGAAAGCGATACGATGTTTTTGGTGTTATCAAAAACTTTTTCTTTGATGTGAATATATTTAAAAGTTACTTTGGCGCTGTTTTTTATGTTGATATAAATTATATTTTACGCGTGAAATCTTATCAAAATGTATAGTGTCAATATACGCTACAAAAGTTCTATTGTGAAAATATTTGTTGTTGTTGGGTAATCCAAGAGGATCTTAATAAATGAAAGGAGGGTTAAATCCGAACCTTTAAATTTTCAAATTTGATAAAGTTGTGTTTATAATTCATCGGCGTTGAAAGCAGTTTTGGATGAATTTCTTCCATATGCGTACCTTAATCACCGCTAGAGCATGGATGAATTGAAAACCTCCTATATAACAATGGTATATTTTTACCATATACACATATTTCAGGCTGTTCTTATACCTGTTGAGTTACTTTAATTGGATTTTACAACAAAATCAATGCCATAAGAATATATTTCATCATCATCATCATCACTATAAAGCGAATCGGAGCGTATTGGATTCGTATGCCAATCACTTACCAACATACCATTGACTTACAATATGAAATAAATAAACTGTATGACTCTCATCAGCATCAAAGCGGACGGAGGCGGTACTTCACGCGGCGGCGGCGTGGATAAATCAATGCGCAGTGTCGAACAATCGCGCGCTTTCTAGAGCGTCCGCGTGTACTCGATCATATACGCGGCTAGTTTACACCGAGTGTGAAACAAACGTGAGCATGATCTGCATTCTCCGTCATATGCCAGTCCTAAGACACTAAGAACAGATTAAATATCCAAATAGTTGAATACTTCTGTTATCGTTTGTAGACCGAGTGAGGTATAACCGCGCGGTGGTGAAGTTTTCAAAACATTGTTCGACACTGAACATACATTTATTTAAATTAAACAAATATTGTACATGTTTTAACGTTTATTGAAAAAAAATACAATAACCTTAGCATATTTGTCAAATAAATGATAGGTGGAATTTAAAGGTTTTTTTTGTGTTCTTATTTTTCAAATATATAACCTATATGTGCACCAAGAAGTATTAGCACAGATCAGCCACATAGATCGCTGAGCTTAAAACTGATTGTCAAAATGTATCTTTTTTTTGTTATTATCAGAAGTGTGTCCATGCCACAAACCTTCTCTTAATTATGATTATTGTATATTTAATTTTAAGAAATATCATAGGTTAAACCTTTGTACAGTCTAGACGGGTGTTGCGTTTATTATTTTTTTGAAAAATATTCATCCTAAAGCTGGAGGTATTTGCGAAACGCTATCAAATGAATGAATGAATTTGGCTCAAAGAAGATTCACGGTTGGGAAGGACTATTTATCAGTCGTGTTACCGGAATTACACGTAAGCGGGATTATTTCGAAACCGCCTAATTCGCTTGTTCCCGAAACTGGCTTAAAGCCAAGGTCAATAAACCCATATGCATAGTGCCTACGAGTACATCACTTACCAAACAATTGAATATGAAACCAATTGCGATACAATTAGAATTTAATTTCGTGTGATATACTTTATGTAAATATTAAGGATGTATCCTAAGCAAATATACAGCATGTCATTCGGAAGCTCCTGGATGAAACAAAACCAGTGTTTAAGGTGATCACCTTTGTGTATACAGGGATTAAGGCTAAAATCGCTTCGAAATCGAAGTCTAGTTTAATAAAAGTTTAATGGTATTCAATAAACCGAAATGTATGGTATATTTCAATGGTAGAATACGTAAATATTTACCAAATTACAAGTTCAAAACCGGAGAAGGATCACTGAATTTTTTGGTGCTCGTGCTCGTGCTCGGTGGTAAAGATAATCATATCGTGAAGAAACCTGCATGAATGGATGAAAATCTTCCACATATGTCCATATCCACCAAACCGAGGCAGAGTAAACTTCAAACCTTCTCCTCAAAAAGAATACGAGGTAGCAAATAATAAAATTGTATTATTAAGTAATTTATCAAAGTTATCTCACAGCCAAACTGATGCATATCTTTAGGATGTTTCGGAAGTCCAGACATATTTACGGTATAGGCGTTATTCGAGCCGGTAGATTGAGGGGTAAGCCGAGAAAACATGTGGATCTTACCGAAGTTTGCGACGAAAACGACGAACGAAGACGAACGATGAAAGAAGAAGCAAGTCTAAGTTTTTGAAGTGATAAATCTATGTTTACAATTTATCTTGTTCTTGCTGGTTAAGTTAAATAAAGTGAGAAAAGTACGAGGTCATAGTAAATGTTATATTATTGGTTTAAGTGAAAATCGTTAGCCGGTAACAACCATCACGCCTCACACAATCTCACGAATATCAAATCAAGTTAAGGAACTGCTCGTAATGATATCCTCATATGTAATAACTAATATTCTAATTATTATATTTAATTATTAGTATCGACTTAAAACATACTGAACATTACTTATTGATAAGAAAGTAAATAAGTGTGTGCCGCATACAATATTTATAAGTTATGCTTAGGCATTTCGAAGCGAGAGCTTGATCTGAAATTTTATCCCGTTATTTAGATAATGTAAAAACAGCTCTACGGCACATTGTTAAGGTTGTTTTTTTCGCATTTATCATCATTCTATTGCCGGTAAAGCATAAAGGCCTCCATTCATGGGCTGTGAAAGGTTGTCGCATAGACAAGAAAGGTACGGTTCGCTGTAAAAATGATTTATACGAGCAAGATGGCTTATCGAGTGTTGTCGAACTTCGGGACGAGGTAGATTGTGTTCAGATAAACTTGAGAACCACGATCCGGGCTTTTGATATACGTTTCTGTTTGTGCATAGGTCCCAATAATTTATACCGTTTGTGAGAAAATAATTCTGTCGACACGTTTTCGTTGATGATTTATCAATGATAACATCAGACTTACAAATGTTTTTCGATATCTTTTTTGTATCCATACGTGTGTGTTCGTGTTTTTACTTAAAAATATTGTATTCCAATTTTAATTTACGATCAAATTAATAATTTATATATAATACAGCAATAATTAAATTCATTGGTTTTGTAGTTTTGTAAAAATTTTTTTTTTGGTAAATACCATTCACAATTTCGATCAAATACTAATGTGTATTTTATGTTCTACACTGCTCTGCAGACGTTATAGTGGTCATCGGTCGTGTGTATGCAAAGTGAATAAAAAGTCTATAATCCATATAAATAATATACATTAATATTTAATTTTAAAAATTGCCAAACATATTGCCTCTACATTTATATAAAGAAACCAATCATTAAACGTAAAAATTATAAATAAATATTACTTACTTATAATACATACAAGATATAGCGTACCTATCGTTAAAGAAGTTTATTATAATTTCTTGCAGGAAGATGTTCCTTATATATTATGCATTTTGACTTCAAGAGCGAGACGATATTCTAAAGATCTAAGTAAATAATCAATTTCGAGCGCAGCTGTACTCCGTACGTTACCAAGACGCATCTTATCTGTTAGCTGAGTTTATATAACACTATTTACCCACATGCAAAACAGATAAATATACAGTAGTTGCAGCTCGGTTTCTCAAATAACAAAAGATACGTGTCTCGCCTCTCAACGACCCATCTCAATCTCAGTTCGACTCTTCTAGACGTGTTCCAAATATGGATTTAGATTACTTTCGTTAGTTTGTCTATTCGATTGTATGATGGCATTCAATGTGTAGCTCTGTATAACAATTTTTTTTAAGATGATACTTATTTCGGTGTTATAAGGGCTAATTTTGAGGGTTGAATCAATATTATGATTTATAATTTTAGCGAAAAAAAGAGAATATTCTTGATTAATAGATAATACTCATAACATCAACAGCTTTTTCATGTTATATTTATATAATACTACTCTTTCATACTACTTTTATAATACTTACATACTTGTCCGCGGCTTCGCCCGTGTAATATTCAGTTTGTGGCTTTTATGTGTTATATAATTATGTGGTACATACAAATGTTTGTTACTATAAAGCAGCTTGGTAGCGCTTTTTCTTCTGGCTTGCTTTAAAAATACCATTATTTCAGACTTAAATCTATTACAGAATTTAAGCCTATGTTTATGTTACTTCTGGATAAAGTAGCTTTCTAATGGTGAAATAATTATTAAAATCGGCTCAATAGTTTCAGATTGTATCAGTTACAATCAAACACATCTCTACTCTTTATATTATTAGTAAAGACAAATGTTCATTTATTTAAAACTGTGATATAAATAAATTATTAAACAAAGAATATCCTAAGAAGATAAAACTTATATTTTATTTAGCTTCCTTTTATATCTATCTATATTATTTACAGATATTGCAGACAATATTTGAACAGGGCATTTAATTATGGCTATAACACGAAGTGCATATTACTTTAGGCAACCTCATCGTACAGGTATAAAACGTATGCGATAGTTGTAACATTTGACTGCATCGTTGGTCAAGTGGCTAGATATAATAGCATATTTCGAGGTTTTGATTTCCCATCCCGGGTCAGGCCGATTAAATATTGGTTTTTTGTATTTGGCAATCACGTAAAGCTATTGGTTCAGTGACTGAAATCTGCGATCGTATTTTTTTAAATATGGTGTGTGGTCACCACCGCCGATAGACATTGGAGCTATAATACGTAGTAAATAACCGTTCCTTACATCGCCAACCTTGACAACTAAGATGCTATGACCCTTCTGCCGGTAGTTACACTAGCTCACTCAAACCGGAACGCAACAAAAATAATTAGTATCGCTGATTGGCGGTAGAATATCTGTGAGTGACATGTACCAAGACCTTCTTAAAGATCAACCAAGTAAAAGTCCTGTCTCGAAGTGAAAGTGTGTAAATTATAATATGTCCTGCGTAGATTAGTCTTCCATGAAAATGGCCGTCGACACCGATCTTGAGGACATCGTCACCATCATCAGCTATAACAATATGCAATCATAAAAATGTAAATACTTATACGACGGAATCGTTATCTATTAACATGACAAAGACCACTTGATTGATTACCGCTATTACAGACATCAGGAGCCATCACGCCCCAGCATCCTTATCTGTGGAAGATTTGTTAAAGTAATCACATATGAATGTCGGACGCAGATATTTAGGGGACATACTGCCAGATATTACACTGATACAATAATTATGTAAAGGTCATTATAGAAACATTACCATTAAGACTTGCATTATTGACATCTGTAAAATTTATTGCGTAATTTTATTGAGAACTATTCCCTAATTCATTCATAAATGATCAGTTGTTTTAAAAGAAAAGTAATATAGCGTTTAGCACGTTCTTGATAAGCTATCAGATATTTATTATAATTATATAAAACTATAAATCTTTGTTTATTTTTATTTTAGATGCATCGTACAAGTGTTGGTGTTCGTTTTAGTTTGATGATATTTTTATTTATTAAAAAAAGGTAGACAACGCGGTCACGCAATTGAACCATCATATAGTAAGTGATCACTATCGCTCATAGACATAAGCACTGTTGGAAATATTTACGATCCTGACTGAGTAATTTCGTGATAATGATGTATTGGTATTTGTATTAAATATAATTACACTTAAAAAGACGATTAACTATTATCTAGAAGAAAGACGTATGCTGATGAAACTTTGGTTTCATGGTCATAACTTCATTTATCGCCGGTCATTATCCATTCATTCATCATTATCCAAAAGAAAAAAAATGTGTAAGGCATGTGAAAACGTCAAATCAATTAGTTTTTAATAAGTTGAGACATTGCTCTATTTATCTACCGTCTTACTAAAATCAGGAGAACGGTATAAATCATCAAAATTCTCGTCATCAATAAACATCGTTCACTACTTTCGAAAACCATGTGTAGTTATACGCGCAGGGCGGTCGAACCTACTGGTGATTAATGAGGTTGACCTGTAGTATCGGCAGTCGTATCTACCTACGCTGCGATTCATCTTCATTGGCCCATATTGTTTTTTGCTGAACCATATGCCGTGGATACGCCTACAGCACACTCCGCATTCGACTTTATGTTTCCAAACTTGTCTGCAATAAATTGTGTATTCCTTGTAGGTTTACGAAGTATCATTCAGAAGACTTTTCGGTGTTATTGTTAACCTAGAATCGGTATTTTCATCTAATGTGTCGATTGCACTTTAAATAGTAAGAGGAAAGTAACTACATGTATGTAACAGGTATGTATGTACCTGCAAAATAAATAAAAAGTAACGCCTAAGCAATAAAATTGAGATCAAATGTTAAAAAGATACATCAAGAGCTCACAAGAAAAATTGTGTTGGATGATACGATGTATACCCGTTGAGTTATAGCTGACTCTCTACGGGCAATAGAAGCGAAGAGTATTTGAGCCATTAAGAAAACTTTGATTAATTAAAACAACTGTATATTGCTACATTTTAAAGAAATGACTTCTTTAAAAAACCTTTATCGTGCGATTGAAGAACCATTAGTTACTATAATTAATACATTATTTCTGAAATACCCTGTTTGATAACAATATATGTTTGGACTAACAGAAAAGTACATTATGTCCCGATGTTTGGTGTGCCTTGAAACATAGGCCTCCTCCTTAAATATTGTATATTTACTAGCGGTAGGGCTTTGTGTAAGCTCGTCTGGGTAGGTACACCCACTCATCAGATATTTTACCGCAAACAGAAATATTTGGTATTGTTGTACTCCGGTTTGAAAGGTGAGTGAGCCAGTGTAATTACAGGCACAAGGGACATAACATTTTAGTTGTCAAAGATGTAAGCGATGGTTAACATTTCTGACAATGCCAATGTCTATGGGCGTTGGTGACTACTTAACATCAGGTGTCCTACAACTCTAGGTCGATATAGCCCCAAGATTGGGCCGATGGTGGATTAGAATTCCTATTATCTAGTCCCATTTCTTAAATACCATTGAGTGCAAAACAATTCCACAACTGGTTTTACTCCAATTGTGTGTCAGTTAAACAAAAAATTATGAATGAAGTATGTACTAAATAGGTCCAATCAATGCGTTAATGTTCAAAAGCCTCTTGAAAAGAGATAAGTTAGGACTTAATCTTCCACTCTCTTCCACTGTGGATCTTTATTTACAACCATAATCCTCCATTACTTTCTGATATAAATTGAATTATAAATTTTTTAACACATAAAACTTGTGTTAGTTCCTTCTGAAAGAATAATTTTTCTTATATCTATTAGAATAACTCTTTGTCTTATATCTCCAAATCTAGGAGTACCAGTTTTATCTAATCTATAATTGTTTTTTTTTATTATATATTTTGTTATTTGAAGAATCTAATACTGTGTATACAAAAATATCTTACATTTTCAGTAGCAAATGGTCTGTTGATTTATTTACTAATTATTATTATTTATAGAGGCATACGATTTTCTGAAGAGTCGCTATTGAAAACAAAACGTTCATAACGATTGTAGTTAGTTGTAATAATAATAAGCTATCGTCAACGACATAATTACGAGAACGAATTCTCGGTAAGATCCAACCAAAGACCATTGCGACGTCAGTATTAAACTCGTAACTTGCTCGAACGAGTTGTTTTTACTAGCACTATATTTGAAACGTGCGAGATCAACGTATACTGTCTAATGAACTTCTTATTAAATTCTTTAGCTCGAAGGAAATACTATGAAAAATACCTTACTAAGGTATTAACTATTTACTGACAGAACGTGACCGTTTAACTTAAGACAAAATCGTTTCCTGTTAACCATGAAACCCACATGTTATTTTCTTCACCATAAATGTTATTACTACTTGACCTAACATATGAATGAAACAGTCGATTAGTAAATAAATACAAAAAAATTACCGTTCAAAAGTTTCATTGGACTTTTTTCTTATCTATATGCGCCCTTTTTCTATTGTAACAATTGAACCGAACAGCTTGTCATAATTTGAAAAAAGAACAGTGAAATAATATTCTAAAGCTACTCGTACATTGCATATCCATAAAGATTTGGTTAGGACGGTAGTGCATAACCCATTGACATTATTCAGGGTCACGACCGCAGGCGACGGCCATCGATCACGATTAAAGATGGCTACCAATCTTTAAGCGCTCCATAGCGCTGTAATATATTGAACAGGCTAACTGTAGATCAGCTTACAGCGGTGCAGCGATCTGTGAGATACGGGAACTGTTCACGGCAGATGCAAATCATAACTGATCGCTCGTTAAGCTTTGTTTGTGAAACATTTCGAACGGTTAGCACGTCAGCGTCCACATGGCTTTGTTTGTGGATATCATGAACGGTGAACTACAGGTATGCTCGTAAACTACATCGTGTTAACAGGTGTGTCCATAGCATATTCGAAAATTTTAAAAGAAAACTAAAGTTAAACGCGAAAATAACGGGATATATTTCAGATGATTTATAATTTACGGTGTTAATAACTCAATTGAATATTAAGTTTAAAAATATATTTCTATTTTTATTTTATTTTTTAAAGTAAACATACGAACTAGGAATTCCAATTCTGTACACGGGTGAAAGTTTAGCATTGCAAACATGCGAATTGTCCAAATTCTGTGACATAGGTTTCGAGTGTAAAAGAGACATTAAAAATTCCGACAAACAAATGAAACAGTTCACGTTCCGAAAAGTTTATTTATGGTGTAGCTTTTAAAAAGAAGTATAATTACCTCAAAGGGATACTCGGGCGAGGCGTGGAGCTCCCCTCATAGGGCACTCCCAATTTGGCACATTATTTTAATCACACTACTGTCCTCTATCACGTATATCTAGTGCTAAAGTAAATTGTGCCTTATTTTAATGAATTTAAAGTGACTTTTGTGTTTTAATATTACTAGATGCAATTAGGGATGTGAATATTTATGAAAATAATTAATTTGTCGTTCATTATGTAATAAGTTTATTTTAAAAGTAATGATATATTTTTTGTTGTATTTTTATTACGAAATCAAAGATTTATACAATTTTGAATATTTTAATAAGATTTGAATCATTAATAAAATATTGTCGACCGTCATTTTAATTTTTTTTTATAACTATACACTTCATGAAATAAAAAAACAGTAATAAATAAATGAACTATTAGGAAAGGCAGACATAGCACAAATATGCATTATCATTGCAAATTCGAAGCGTGGTTCGTCTAATGCTCACAGCGGGCGGCCGTCGTGTTTTTTATGAGGCAAACGAACAAGCCACAGAAATCCACCCCCGCCGCTCACAGCTAATTCCGACCCTTATATGCTACTCTAAATATTTTTTACCGATCTCCTCTACAGCCACTGTTAATGACGGTTCTCTTATTTACCATTCACGCGTACCGCGTGCAGGAGTTTTTGAGTGAGTTTTTCGGTTCGATAAATTATATTGCGTAATGTAACATTCGAATCTGATGATAAAATTTTATTTGAAAATATTAATATATGTGTGGTTTTTATTGTATTAGTATTTATATCATGTTTTTGCTTGAGACTGTTAAGGTAGTTTCAGACGATAAATATTTTAAGACGGGTTTTTAAAGTTATAAAAGACCAAATCAACTACGTTAAATTAAATTCGTTTTATTATTGATTGTAATTTAAAATTGCATCTCTTGTATATGTATTCTTTAGTTAGAAACCTTTGGAAATCAACGCATTATGGGTTAAGGTTCAAATTGCTATTCTTAATAGGAGGAGAAAGTTGACATAATTTACGAACTTATATATACTTATATATATTAAATTTATATGTTTGTATTATGTACTGGGTTTTCTGAGAATAATTTAAGTTGAAATCACTGTACTGTGAAAATGATTGGTGATTTTTTCTTCATTGAATATTGGGTACAAAAGGAAGGAATTTGTCAATGATGTGAAGCAAATCAAATTAAATTATTTTTGTAACGAAGCAGTTAAAAGCGGTCAAGAGCAGTTTATCAAAAATTTTATATGCATCGACTTTTTTGACAAACAAGTTTGTGACGAATGTTTATCGTTGTTTTATTTTAATATTATGATGAGTCTTGGGCCCGACCCTTCGGATCGTTTGCAGGAGTTGTGCGAAGACGCGGGTAATGGCTTGTGACGTTTTATAGCATAACATTTAGGTGAATTAATTTCCTGAAAATATTTACGGTCCTTACATAAGATAATATTTAATAGTTCTCATAAAAGCTTCAAACTCGCAGATACTTCTAAGTTCCCAAAGTGTAAATAACTTATGTTAATATAATATGTTTCCTATAATATTATATATTAATTTGTGATAATAAGGTGTTAATATTAGTTTTGTGCAAGATATAATTTTATTGCACGTAGATAGATAAATGCATTCCATTTCATCAGATTCCATTGGAAACAACTGACAAGTAATTTAATTATTCTGTACTATTCTTAATTATTAAGTCAAAATATAGTAACAGCCTATAAATTTCCCACTGCTGGGCCAAGGCCTCTATCATGTGAAATTTATTCCTCTAAGCTGCTTGCACTTATCTCCCTTACACCCTGGCTGATACTTGTATTATTTATTAATTTTTACTTGTAATCAACAGCGTTACGGAAATGGTTATTACTAAAGTAAGGCCACATATGATTACAATTTTATAATACGAAGCTTAAGAAAAAAAAATTAAAAGTTAAGACATAGTATAAGTATTAATATTTTCTGTAAAAAAAACTATTCTTGCTTAATATTAATGCGAGAAAATTGTATGCGTGCGTGAACGCGCACGCGCTTTTTTGTGTGTGTGGTTATTCGCTTTATTTCATACGATGACTTGTATATAAATATTATATGTTAGCATCTACTATTCTTTTTTTAAATAAAACAAAACATGCACACCACTGAGTATATTTCATCATCAACATCAACAGCCAATCATTGTCCACTGCTGAACATAGGCCTCTCCCAAGGTGCGCCAAAGATCCCTGTCCTCCGCCTTCCGCATCCACTTCTGACTGTGTATATTTGTTTCATGTAAATCACATTATAACATTATACATTAATACAGTAATAAACAATCGTACCTTTAATTGATTTCGCTACCAATGCACCAAACGAACTGACAGACAAATCAATTCATACGGCCCTTTTAAGTCCTTAACCGTACTTAAAATTATAATTTATTTGACTACCCGTCTTATTGATTTTATTACATTAAAAATAGTCAAATCAAAACTATATTAATGTACAATATACCATACTTAAAATAACATAGCTTACATATATATTTTGCAGTAGTAATATACGCTATTGTATATAGTAATACGTAAATATACACACAAAATCAAATTCAGAGCACTTCAATTTTAACTACCGAGTTTTAAATATTGCTTTTAAAAAGTGATTTTTACTTGTTCTATCGGTAACTATAAAATTATTTTAATGTATGTGTCTTTTTTTAGCTATTAAATAAAAACCATTAAAAATTTGATGATTATTGCGTGTTTATCGAGTCATAAATTTACTTTCCCGGGAAATATATAGCCTCGGGGCTGGGCAACGAATTACGTCCAATAGGATTTGAGTTTTGTCTGAACCATCAATTTTGTGAATACTGATGTTTGAACTAAAAGCACTTTAAAGCGCTGAGTTTTTAGAGCTGTCACTTTGAATTACATCAATAAACGTAGTGTCATACATAGATACATAGTGTCGAGTAAGCAATAATCTCAAAATAGTATTATATAATCAAAACTAATAATATTTCGCGCCTGTGGCGCCATTGATAAACAAGTACGGAATTTCTTTTTTTTTTTTTTGGAACGAAACAAATATGCTATTATTTTAATGAATATATTCTTAATGGATCAAGTCATTCAGAAATTAGAATCAGATTTTTTTACAGCCCTAATGTCTATGGGATGGTGATCATTTGTTGGATCGTTGGCTCATTTGCCCTGCCGCCTTTCTATTTTATAATAAAAAAAGTCAAAGCTTCCGCACTCTTATGACGTATTGTTTTATTGCTAATATTAGGTTAGTATTATGTACATATGTACAAGCGTTTAGCGGTCTTACTTATAAACGTTAGCGATTGTTTAGTTAAACACTGGTTTTGCTGTTTCTGTCATTATTGATTTGACACTCGAAAGAAGAAGACACAGCTTTGTTAACTATTCAACCGCTAAGCAACGTTTATAAGTAAGGCTGTAGAAGTTGAATTGACTTATTGGTAAGGAAATCTACAATTTAATTCGCCTATTTTAATTTATTGAAAAAACTGTAATTAAAATATGTCATTGTGTAAACATTCAACAACACAAAAGTATTCATATCATTAATTACATAATCATGTTAATGAATTTAATCTCACATATTAAGACAATGATTAAATGCTAATTGATTATTCTCATTAGTCATAAGCCAGCGATTTTAAACAGTAGATATTGGCCATGAAATATTTGATGCATCCCACTGGTGCTTTGTCAACTTCATCAATTAATTTCTAATTCACGTAGGACGTGATTATATTCATTTTAACGATTTATTCAATAGTACTGCTGAATTAGCAATAATATTATATAATATCAAAATTATTCGCAAGGTCGTGTAGTGTGATTTCTAATCATGAGCAATATATAAGGCGTTTATTTTGCAGGGAAGGCTCGGAAACGACTATCACGAAAAATAACAAACTTTATAATCGAAACACATATTTATATATTTAGAATCAAAATTCAGAACGCGTGGATAATCGCAACAACGTACATCGGTTGATTAAAACCGACCAAGCGGCTATCGCGTCCCGTCTCGCACCCCCGCTTCCAATTATTTGTTATAAGACGTTGAGAACAAAATGTTTACGCAATCTTTACATATTCACAATAGCTTTGTATTCATTGCCACAAATTTCATGTTTTGGATATTGTACGCTACCCGAGTTCTTCAAGTACATTCAAACAACTAATATTATTATAAAACAAAATTAATAAGCTTTCTAAAAGTAATTCATTTTCAATGTATTTACGAACAGTTAGGAATTCTATTAAGAACTTAATATACGTGACGTCACAACCACATTATATTGTTTGCAAAGTTTTACATAAATTGTCTGTGCAATTTGGGTGCGATGTAGTTCTTCAAGTCTGAGGCGCATTTTTTGTAACAATTTAAAAATTAAATAATTAGAAATATAAATTTCATTAAATTGTAATGAATATTTACCATCAAATATATTTATAAATAAACATAGTGACTACCTGCATAGTTTCTAACTCGTTCTTCTCGGTACAGTCTACTTCAGAACGTTCGTTAAAACTTGTTGATTCAAACATTTGTAAAATTACTTGATAAAGTATATTTTAATTTTGGTAAAATCGAACAATATTCTTATAAATATAATGTTCATCCCATCCTCCATGCCAAGTTATTATCGTACATAAATTCATAATGATAGCACGTCACTCTGTAGATAAACGCCTATTACAGGCGATCGGTGTAAATGAGGTGCGTCGGTATAAATTAGGTCTTGTTTCTGATCCGGGATCAGCTTGGAAGTATGACTTGGAAGTGTAATGGATAATTTTATGCATTTAATTTATAAAGAAGAAAAAAATAACCGTTTAAGTATACGATAAAAAATAAATACTTTATACCGACTTATTATGGGAACTTTATTTATTTCACCCGGGTTTTACCCGATCAGCTTTAAGAATCCAATCCAAAGATCCAATTAGTATCTGAGTGAATTTACTCAGAGATTTAAGGACACTAGCTCGCATTTGGAATGTTGGTGCAGAATTCAAACTTGTAGTTATAGGCAGCGTGGCCGAGTGGTCTAAGGCGCTGGTTTTAGGCACCAGTCCGAAAGGGCGTGGGTTCGAATCCCACCGCTGTCAAATTAATATTTTGTTCAGCTGTAATGTTTGATTGGTCATGTAATTTGGTCATATTTCAGCGTAATAATCTTTTTTTTTTTGTTTTACAGGTAATGACGGTGGTCCATTGAATGATATTCGGAGGTGAAGTTTCAACTTTAATAAATAATCCAGTGCTTATTATATTACTCCAGCTATTACAGTACTATCAGCTGACCGGTTGTGAATATATTGCTAGTCATATATGGCTTTACTTAAAAAAACTAACGTGCACTTATGTATGCGCGGTAGAAGCTATACTTTTTTTTTCATTTGCAATGAACACATTCGATCCCATCACTAAGTAATATAATGTAACTATGTTAATTACACATGACAATTACCTTTTTTTAATATCAGTAAGAAGTCATAAATAAATAAATAAGATAAAACAGCTTACTTTTTTATTTTATTATGTATTTTAAAGTTAACTTTTACAAATGAACATATGTATTAGCTATCATTATGTAATTATTTAATTTTATTTCCATTCGTCTTTAAAATGTTACTCTCGACGCTTCTATAGCAGTATAGCTTCAAAAAATACGGAAAAACATACTATGACGTAATCTACTAAAACGAATGCAAATGTTTAAACCGATACAATTTACATTAAACCTATTTATCAAGTCATATGTTTTAAATGTATGTGTGTACATAATACATAGCGACATCGTGTCAGAATGTCCCGAAAGCGGTAAAACGTATTTTTATATTGGAGGCGCGGTGTTACCAATCCTTAATAGGCACAAATTAACATAATAGACTCCACTGCTGTCCATTCCTAGCACATTTAAGTAAGTTGTCGTTCTTGTGGCATTTGCTTAAACGTATTCATTATTGAACGTAATGAACATGTGAATGAGCGAACGGAACTTTTTATGTTTGATGATAGTGTTAACATTTTATTATTGTTTATTTTTTTATAATTAATTTAATAGTTTCGACTCTGTTGATTTGTTATAAGGATAAAAATTAAATTAAAACATTTATAATTTATAATAATATAATGTCCTGCGTGACGGTGAAGGTTCTTCCACCAAGAGGAAACGCGCTTGAGTCAAATGAAAATCTGGCACATGTGTATCCACTAATCCGCATTGGACAAGCATGGTGGAATACGCTCCAAAATCCTTCTTCTTAAAAATGAGATGGCTTTAGCCCAGTTGTGGGACATATAAAGGCTGTTACTTTTTAAAGTAGGTACGTACTTAGCGTGACAGAATTGAATTGAATAAATTTTCTTAAGAAGAAATTAAAAGTTTACTACTGACTTCCGTGGGGGTGTGTATATGCGGCAGAATATCACGAGACTCATGCAGGTTTCCTCACGATGTTTTCCTCAGCTGAGCGTTTGATTCATCTCATCGCAGAAAAACTAAACTAAACTAAACTTTACTGGTGGTAGGGCTTTGTGCAAGCTCGTCTGGGTAGGTACCACCCACTCATCAGATATTCTACCGCAAAACAGCAATACTTGATATTGTTGTGTTCCGGTTTGAAGGGTGAGTGAGCCAGTGTAATTACAGGCACAAGGGACATAAAATCTTAGTTCCCAAGGTTGGTGGCGCATTGGATATGTAAGCGATGGTTGACATTTCTTACAATGCTAATGTCTAAGAGCGTTGGTGACCACTTACCATCAGGTGGCCCATATGCTCGTCCGCCTTCCTATTCTATAAAAAAAAAAAAAAAAAATTAAAAAAAAAAAAATAAAAAAAAATAAATGCTTGCTCCTTTGGGACATCGATCATATCAAATTGATATTGAACTTGTCGTAGTTCTATTTTAATATGTACGATGACCAAATTAGTGGCTGTTTCAGTAACGAGTATTAATGTGCGATGAACATGACCGAGAGCCACCGTTGCTATATATAGAATAATCTTAATGAGATGTAAATACATACCTTACACTTTGTCTTGCAAATTGAAACAGATTTTCTATGAATAAAGTCAAAAATAATGTCAAACGTCTTCAAAATCATTATAAACAGTATATTAGCCGTTTTCCTACGGAAAATTATACTCTATATAAAAATTCTGATGAAAATAGGATTGTTGGGTTTTCTTCTAAAAATATAAACATACATTATTGAATTATTAATTTGTATATTATTAAATCAGAAACGTCAATAGCTTAACGATTTATGGACCGATCCTGACCCTTGATATATTGTCGTACCCATTCCTGGTTCAAAAATTTTAGTTAATTGGAGGAGAAAATAGAAATATGAGTAATTCTTAATATTCTTTTTAATATACATTCTTACAATAAACAAAATGAAAGGACGTGTTTTGAAATAACTCTTTACTATATAGGTTACAAGTGTATGCCCGCGGCTTCGCCCGTATGTTGAGAGGGGGTTTGATATGTGTTAGGTATCATATAAGTAGCCTGGGTTTAGCCGTCAAAGCGTAACAGACAGACAGACAGATTTTCTTTCGCATTTATAATATTAGTATAGATATTTCATTCATACGAACTTAATGCCTACAAGTACTCGTCAAGCTTTTATGCGTGTATAAGCATTGTAGCAACAATTGTCATAACTATCAAATTGAAAAGTCAAACAAAAAATAAAGCACGGCATTCAGTGTATAAGAGAGCGGATACGACGTATTAAAAATAAACGAAACAATTTTCATATTACGGTATCAGCTATGTGAACTAAGCCAACGTTTTAAAATATAGGCTCATTGTTTTAATTTTTTTTAAATATTGACTTGCTAATAAATTAATTATTATAATTTGATCATGTTCTTTTTATATGTGCTTGACTTGTTTAGTGCAAAGCTGGCAATACAGATTCCATGATTTGGATTATTCAAGTCAAGTTTTTTATCATAGAAATTTCAGTAGAAATCTGGAGCTAAGAATTTCGTATTATTACACTCCAGTCATGGACTCCACATAAAGGGATTGGTCCTGCGCTCGATCTCTCACAAGTAAGGTAGGATTTCTGTCTCACCACACTATGAAAGTGAGTGAATAGCAAGTGCATCTATATTTGCGCGCAGAGTAAGAGAAAGAGAGAGAGAAAATATCTCCTTGGTTGCGCTAATTGGTTATACCTCGAGACTGACGACTTTTTATATTGATAATAAAAATTAGGTATTTTGTTATTATAACGTTTCCCGCGTGCTAAAGCCGTGTTGGATAAGTTATTAAACGTGAGAACGTAATCAATATCGTAGCCATGTTAACAGATGCTCGCTGACCTTCTCGCCACATGCGCTAGTTTACGATACTAGAATCAACATCGCATATGCCAATACTCGTAGTATGCCATACTACATGTGTGTACCAAGTTGTAAAAACAAAACGCATAACCGGTATTCGATAAAGGAAAATTCTTTTGTTTTGCGACTGTTTTGTGAAAAAAAAAACAATACTAAAAATTCAAAAATAAATCTTAGTCACGAGCTTATAAAATAATATCAATCCTAATTAAAAAACCCGTAAATAGTTTTTTTATTAGCCAAAAATATGAATGAATTAAATCTTATTTAATATTTAATATATATTATATATTGATGAAATTTGTTAATAAGTTGAGAAGTTTCGATGCAAATTTTAAAAAAGTAACACCCTGTAATTCTTTGGCTGCTGAGCAAGGTATCCTCTCGTCTTGAGGCGAAGGTTTGGCTCTTATACCACTACTTTGATCCAATACATTTCGGTGATCGTTCTGTTCGGTTTAGAAGCGTCAATAGGGTAATAGATCAAGGGCCGCCCAGCGATTTTAAAGTCAATTCTGACCTTTTGGGCTATTGTCGTCTCCACTTAATTGGAGGTGTTGCAGGAGGTGTGCATTGAAATTATGCCCGAGAACGAGATGAATTATAAATAAATAAATAAACAAATTAAGCATATAAAAATTTAGTGTTGCTAGCCCAGAATTCAGCTTCAGCTACACAGAAGATTGACGTATTCACCACTAAGCCATCTTGACTCATTAAATAAGCGATGTTTAAATAATAATTTGACTATCATATGTCTCGACATTTGCATATAACCTTCTGCGTTACTTGAATGCTAATGAATATTAAATATTCGTCACTAACAACTAATGCAGCCCATTAATTTACTTTATCGCGGGTTACCCACTCCACAAACATACATATAATATACATTTAAATATTAATTAAACTTATAGACGAGCCGGTTGGCGTGGCTGATGGATGCTTGCCTTTCACGCCGAAGGTTGTGTGTTCGATTCCCACCCGGGACAGATATTTGTGTGCATGAACATCTCTCTTTGTCCTGAGTCTGAGTGTAATTATCTATATAAGTATGTATTTACAAAAGAAAATAGTATATGTAGTATATCAGTTGTCTGGTTTCCATAGTACAAGCTCTGTACAAGCTTAAATTGGGATCAGATGGCCGTCTGTGAAAAATGAAAAAAAAAAGAAATTCATATATATTCATAACCGGTATATAAAAGTAGATAAAAATTTCAAAGGTATTTTTTAATAGTTTTGTAATTTATACCAGGAGGATGAAAATGAGGTTCTCGTCGAGACGGCGTCTGGTCTAGGACATGAACGTACTCGCTAATTCAAAGGGGGTGATAACCTGCGTGATGTAAAGGAAAAATCTAACCGTAGCGATATCGCTAAAAAGTTTCCCGTACGAGACTGTATTGATATTCCTAATTAAATTTTCTTTTTGCCCTTTTACTTCGGTGTCCACAAAATCTGAGTAGTAAAAGTAGTAGAGTTAAGAAATAAATCAAATACTTCATTTTTCTTGGTTAGCTTTAAGGCTGCAGAATGTGAGGACTAAGTTTGATTCTCGACTCGAATAGATATAATAATTTAAGTTATATGTCAAAGAATTCTAAGTAGCCTGGAGTAAGGATGTTTATAATTTTACATTATTTACATACCGTGTTATGAAAAGCGTGTTTTTCCTGCTCGGACTGTTGAATGGCATCGGGCTATGACATTAAATAGATCCTTGGATACTGCACCTGTGCTTGCGCAAATACTTGTGCACAAGAACATTTCCTGAGCAGTCTTTGAGATAAGTCGTATTGGCTGAAATTCGGTCAGGAGGCCATTATTTATAGAATTCTTAAGAGCTGGCAAGGTATCAAAGTATCCCTTGATGTCTGATTGGTTGTCTGTACACCACCTTTATCTACTAAAATAAATACAAACTGCTATATATATATATATATGTGTGTGTGTATATATGGGCCAACTGATGGTAAGTGGCCAACACCGTCCATAGACATTGATATTCTAAGAAATATAAATAAAATATAATAACTAACCCTTACACATTCAATGCGCCAACAACATCGGAAACTATGATGTTATTTCCCTTGTGTCTGTATTTACATTGGCTTACCCCTTAAACCAGAGCACGACCATATAAAGTATTGTTGCTTGGCGATAGAATATATAATGATTGGGTGGTATGTACCCAGACGGGTTTACAAGACAGTTGATCCAATTTCCAAAAGACACTTGAGAAATATACATTCACATGATGTATTACCATACAGGTTAAGTGTATTATCGCATCTGTATTATAAATAAGAAGAGAAGTTATATCGACGTGTTCCAAACATAACAATCGTAAGTTCAAAACACTTACAAACTTTGCTTTCCTTCACACCGACTCATATATTTATTTCTGAGAGTTTTATTTCTGTTTAGGAAACGTCTGGATATTTCGTCGCCGTAAAAATAATATCCATTATTATAATTGGCCTGGCCACACGTGCTGCTGCTTCCTTTGAAATAGTTTTATGTCCTACTGGATTTCGGAGTCGAGTGCAGCGCAAACAAGGAAAAAATGGACAATTTGACATTTTGGAATTCCATTCATTTTAAGTATTTAATAACGAAACTAAATACGGAACGCTGTAGATGGTTTTTTCGTTCAGGATAAAATCATTTCGAGGAAGAGATGTCGTTTGTACAATATCTTGTTCAACAATGTACTGCAGAACGTTCTAGAAAAAAATATTTATATTACGGAATTGGTTTTGAAATTATGCAAGTTAAATTTTTACAAATCTTAACTTTGCCAAGAGTTATGTATGAAATGAATTTCATACGTATAGAAACAGTGTAATGAACGACTGATTTTCGTTGATCCATATAGGTAGGTAAGCGTCTTTTTATGCATAATTGAAAGAATGAACTGAATTGATCTGTTATATGAATTATTTCTACTTATTGTATACAAGAAATGTATACGGAAATATATATGAAAGTCATATGTTAAGTTGTTGATGTTAATATTGAAATAATTGTCGCTTATTTTTGCACATTTTTAAATCGCTACTTATTTTAAGTTCTTTATATGTTAAAAATATAATCTGCGATAGTCGTATTCGCTTTATCCCTTAAATTATTTTTTATCATGAGTGTTTTATTGTTTTATTTTCTGGAATTTTTGCACCCACGTCGCAGTGCCGCGACGAAAACTTTGGCATTTATTTGGGCAAATAGTAATTAAAATGTTTCAAAGGAACACGCGCCGCCATCGCCAGTGTGGGGTACAAAAAATGGCCCATCGACAGCGAAACGCTTTCAGACTCGTGACTAATTACCCTTAGTTTTTGGTCTCATTAAGATAATATAAAGAAATATCAAAGGTACAATTTTAAAAACCCGCAAGTAACAATATAGATGCAGGTACATTTAAAAAGAATCAAACATTTGATAACATTTGGCAATTGCATCAAAAACAAATTCTTGTATTCAATACAGACTCATAGCATTTACCTATTGAAAGACAAAGTAAAAGCTTAAAACCGGTTCGAAAAAGAACCTGACCTGTGATAAAACGGCGAGAGAAACACAAAATTAAGGTACAACATACTTTAAATATATTTTTGATTAAAACATACGGAAATGTTACTAAATAGTGTAATATAAACACAAACTGGATGTCTTAATTTTATCACATATATAGATATATTATTTCCTCCAGTGTCTAAGACGGATTAGACACAGCGGTTACATTAAATGAACCCATATTAATTAAACGATAAAATATGTTAATAAAGCTCACTAAATTGAGTGCGTTCGCGATCTGTCACAAGATAGGGTAGCCATATTTTTAGAACATGTAAATTTTTATAAGATTTATTTTATATTGTATCAAATGAAAAATCAATAAGATGACAACAGGCCTAGTAACGAGTAAATTCGTTTATCTAATGGCGTCATAGTTTATTTTAGAAGTCAATTAAAACATGATTCAAGGAGGCTTTTATGAGCACCTTAGAATTGTCAGTTGATAAGACTCAATTAAATGTAACGCTACCGATTACAGTTTTAGATTCTACTGAGAAAAACCGGCTTAAAAACTTAGTTACTCTTTTATACTTTATAAATGACGTAGGTAAATATATGTACGTATATTTTTATATTTGGATTCTTAAGACGTAGTTTTATGAAAGGATTTTTTTTTTGCTTCATAAAAAAAAACTTCTCAATAACAGATATTAAACCCGATGCTTAATATGATCTCAAAAGGCTAATATTGCGGTATAAGCTATAATTAATTGGTTATAGTATGACCATTACGATAAAGGGAATAATAGCTTTCGGTATTTTTTTTGCACGCTAACGAAGACGAAATTGTTCTAGATGCTTTCTAAACACCATATTTTTAAATTGATTCTACAAATTGCTCTGACAATAACGATCAAAAGAAAATATAAATTTAAATGGTGCAATTTTATTCACGTTATTCATTTATTTTGTATGGAAATAAATTGGAAATTTATTATTATCATTTTAAATGTCGTTGTCATCCTACATTGGTAACTTAATCGTTGAGGGATGGCCAATTAGCGTCGCGGGAAACTCGCTATCGAGTTTCGGAGTTTTTGTATCGCCATACCGACGAAACTCTAACGATGCAACAAACGTATCCGAAACAATGACTTTCCGCTGAATTCATCTTTTTATGTAACAATTGTGCCACTCCTATTTCCTGTTGTTCTATTACGCGCCTGAAAATGTAAACTATGGAAATTGTAGATATTAATACATAATACACTAAAATTATTTAGTTTAAGTCAATCGTTGGATAATAAAATGTACTATTTTTTTTATTTGAATTTTAACGTACATACGTCGTTACGCTTCTAGGATGACTATGTAGTTATTATGTATTTCAACATTCTTATAAATAGGTTAACGGATTGAAAACTTTTAAATATCAAAATATTTTAATAACGGCTTATTTTTACGAAATTCAGATAAAACGGGTTAAAAGTCCACTTGAAAATGTCATTGATAGCGATAAAAGAGGACACGATCAATCATAGGTGATATCGTATACCTTGTACATTGTAATCGAATATACACTAAACCCAGTAAAAATGTGTTAAAAATTGTGAAGTTCGATTTTCAACTTTATAAGCAGTTGATACAGTTTAAATTAATCTGGAACTTTAACTCAATACAAAATGTGCATTTGTTGCTCATTGTACGCAGACATTGTAAATATATTTGTAGACACATCGGCGACATAGCTATCAACGTTTTTGTTTCCATAATATACACAATACTAATATATTTGTCAATATTTATGTCAGTTTTTTATTATATTGTCAGATTTGATAATCGAACGATATTAAAGAAATTGTTTTTGTTTGTTACCTAATTAAATACCAAAATCAAAAATTACTTCGTAAGGATTTTTTTTAATTAATGTATAAGGCTTGCTAATGATGCCGCCGTGCCGTACGAAACAGAAGAATGTCTTGACATTTTAATCATCGCTTAATTTATATCGCTATAAAATAAAGATGTCGGCGGCGAAAACTGGTCATACAAATTATATGAAGTTCTAAATAAATTATCAATAGATTATGAGAAAAAATAATTACGACTAATCAATACCAAGAATTTCAAAAATATGTAAAGCAGAAATATCAAAAATGTTTTCTCTCCTTTTATTAATTAAAATATTTAAAAAAATACAACAATTCCAAGTCGCAAAATTATAATAAAAAAAAGAAAAAAGTATTTTGGATAAAATTTAGTTATTTTTCAAAAATAAGTAAAGGCGTATCATGTTATATGAAACACGTGAAACACACACACAGACGAATAAAGTTCTGCCACTGTCTACTGAACCGCAATGGAAAAGTATCGTAGAATATGCTTCAAACAGTTGATAACAAATGATGGTGAAATGCTTAATTTTCTTAAAAGTGAACAAAAATATAATCCATTAATTTTAAACGTGTTCAAGCTGCACATCACATTTCTTCCCTATGTTGTCTTTTGGATCACAGCCAGTCACCTGCGCATATGCTTTTTGAATAAAGATGAGAATCCTGATGCCGCTTGAACTGAACTGCTAAGATCAGATTGGCAGGAGCCGCATTTCGAGTCGTTTAAGCAGAAAAGTGTTTGGAAGAAATGCAGCAATTCGAACCAGTAAAACTTGCTTGTTACTAAAAACATTTCTGAGATTACATTTTGCTATCTTGATTTTGAATATAAATTTGGTTGTCAATAAAATTTTCACATAAAATATGTCAGAGTAAAACTTATTAGTAACCTTTGACCATTATCAATGACAAATAAAATATATAACTATGAATTTAAATTGTTATTTTTAGTTGGCTACATAGAGTTATTTATTTAATAAACTCGCGAAACGCCTAACACATTACGAAATGACAGATGTTTTCGGAAATGTTCAAAGATAAAACGTGCAGTCACCGTGACATGTGTGCGATGAACGCGTAGGTGCCTTAAATGCACTCGACCATGAAGAGACTGATAAAATACTTAAACTCGTCGCTCTGTATCATGTTCTAAGCTTGATATATATATTCGTACGACGTTTAATTAGGGAAGCGTGTTTGGCTACTTTAAATAATTTTCAATAATTGACACTTGAATGAGTAATTAAAACCAAACATAGCCATGTTCTTTAGTAATAGATACGTTCGAATTACCTATTTTGATTTGCCAATTCTACGCAGCACTACGAAAATACTATTATGTTCGACATTTAAAATTTGTAAACGATAGTTTAGTTTGCTGTTCTATTTATTTTTATCTTATTGTTTAAAAGTCAAAATAAAAACACAGAATTTATTTAGCTTCTGACAAGTAGGAGAGAGTGTAATAACAAATCCGTGACTCTCGACTCCTACACGAAGCTTACAGGTTATATTAATCCTATATAAAAATATTGGAAATGTTTTGAATGATAATAAAACCAAAATCTCCTCGACCGAATGAACGACCTTGGGATGCTGGCCTTCTAAGAACCTACACAAAAAATAAAACAACAGAACGGTAAGTTGATTGATTCAGCTAAATAATAATTCTTTATGGCCTGGCTAAGAATTCAAAAAATCCTTATTCGCGCCATAGAAATAAATAAATTTATTTGTTGAACACAAATTGAATTTTTTGCTCTAGAGCTTGTTTTTTTAACAATTGCTATTTAGCAGCTTGTGTTTGAAAACATTACTAGTATCAAACATTCTAATTTCCTGTATACTTAAAAAATTCACAGTTGTTTGATTTTTAATTGTGCTAGCTTTAAAATCAGCGTACTCATGTGCTAGCACATGATTGCACTTGATGAGCTAGTTTGTAGTTTTTTATGTATGTGTGTAAGGGTTTAGATAAAGTTATAAAATATTTTATTTATGTAACATATTTAATATTTCAAGCCTATACTCAAAATCGGTATTTAGATCAAATCATTAGTCAAAACTAACATTAAGTGGGCAGGAGTGCTGGACACCTTCAAAATTGCCTAATTACAAATTCTCTATATTCCTATCATTACATTTGATTGATGGCCGGGTATTGTGATTTATTATTAGTATTTCAAATTAGTTATCACTTGTCCTAATTTGGATTTCAAAAGACTATTTCATATATTTTTATATGGCAGAGCTTAAGAATTTCTAGAATTTCGACAATGTATTTGACCCGTCGTTTTTAAGAATACCTGTGTTATTTCGAGCTCGTACATCGATATTTATTTATCAATATTTCGTATAATGTCATACACTAGATAACGGTTCCGCATTGTATCATAAATAATTTTACAATCTCTTTATTACACTATCGAGCGACCGTAGGTTGTCACACCTACACGGCCATTTTTATAAGCAAAGTCAATTCGGTCTCGATTTCTCAAAAAATCGCATTAAAACGAGAAGAAATTTTATACAAAGGTGGGTTTAGTCTATCGGCAAGTCACGACAATTCCATAGAGCCGTCGCCCGATCTGTCGGGTGCAGTTCAGATGAGGGAGGGGAGCTACCGCGTCACTCGGCAACGACGCCGGTCAGCCCGGTCGCGGTCGGTCGGCGGTTCAGTCTGTCGTTTGAACAGTACGCGTTCGCGCGTTTTCGATAACCATCGCTATCGCACTTGTATGTTGTGTTCGAACGGAACTTAGTGCAAACCAGATAGTGAGGATCGGATTATTTGCAGTGTATGTGACGTTCAATGACAGCGGATGTGGATTTTTAGTGCTTACATCAATATTTAACCATACAGTTCTAAAAACACGAGCCGATGGTCCTTTTGAATAGTAACATGAAAATTAATGGTAAAGTCCTCTCAATATTTGCATGTCGAAATTCTGTGTTTGTTTTTTAATACTTTATTTTTATATCTGAATGATCTGATCATCTTGGCTTGCACGACGCACGAATAAGTAATTTAAACTATAAAATGCGCAAAATTGTGCGTAAAAATATATCTTTCGTATAATTTATTATAATTAAAAGCAATTTTATTCCATCCGGACCACCGAAATGGCCAAGACAATAGCAGATCGTACGATTCTCATAACAGACTCTCAATTTAAATAAGAGTTAGTTTGAACAATTGATCATGGTGCATTTATAAGTCGATATAGATATATGAATAGAGGCTGTGTGTGTGACCCTGTTGCGCCTACGGGACCAGCCGCTGTGGGTGGACGGCATAGTTTCCGAACCGCCTAGAGAACGACAGTGGGTGTTTGAATGGAGCCAGTTAATAATAATGGTGAGATTTAATCACCGCCATAAAGGTTACACAACAAAAGCTACAAGCATGTCTGTAGCTCGATATGTAGAAGAGAATCCTTTTAAAATAACATTTACGAATAGAAACTAACAAAAAGCTTTTAGGTAGAAAATATTGGCTTATAGAAACAGTAGGCACTAATCATTAATCTTTTATGAGCTTTATATAAAAAGTTTCAACTAGTCGAATTTTATAAAATATTCGTTAGATCATAAATGTTTACAATTTAGATATAGTTGGCAAAGCACCATAAGGAATCCATACGATGGGCCTCGTCCTGTTTGTTACCGAATCTATTTCGCACATGTCGCCCAGCAGACCTCAGATGTTGATTGACAAAAAACAGACCGCTTCTTACTCGCATATGTTGTGGTTCAAATTTAGACCAAACTGTTTAGAAAGAGTTGGGCTTTTATAAATCTTTCGACATAATATTTTTTTATCTTTGACAAACATATTACAAAAAACGTAAATTGAAAAGGGAGAGGAAATTTAATTAAATAATGTATTATCCAAAGGTAACCCTGTTATTACTAACGCATCTGGTGTAAATGATAAATGTGTTCGTCGGGCAAATAATAAAAAAAACTTTTTAAAGAGAAACCTGCACAGATTGAGGCAGCACGTGGGCCGACAGATGCGCTCACGTATCCGTACCCACCATCTTCGACTTAAACACTTCCTTTTATCTCAGAATCTCGATAACTTCGTATGCAGCTGATATTTAAGTTCATTATTATGCCGTTAAACCTTTTTTGCATTCGATATAATCTTATTGTAAAGATGTATTGTACTTTTGCTATAGAAAATCTGAAATACATACAATCCTGAATTAGTTTATTATATTCTCTAAGTTCAAATGAGGTCAAGTCCGGCTCGAAGGACCGAGTTTTTCCACTGATTACGATCGCGCAGTTGTCGCCATTTATGGCAACCTGCGCCCGCCACGGTTAAGTATTGACAACTGTGGGATACTCGACATCAATATGAAGCTCTCTCTGATAGCCATCGACTTTCAGAATTTTACAATTTTACTTTCCTCATATGAAACATCCATAATATTTCGATTGAATAATGTTGTACAAATTAATTTTAAATACATGTACGCAAAACTATTGCGTTAAAGTTGCTAACATTGTATTCAACAACTTTGTCTAAGTTCTGAGTAAGAACGTGTAACACAATACGCGTACGCTTATTTCAAAACGGGATTGGCGGCAACTTGGTGTAAGCACGTTGTATTTGCAAGCTTTAACAAAACTTAAACAAACCCAAGTAGTAACAAACTGCATATTGTTAAATCGTGTTTGAATAATTGTCGAGCTATTTACTTATGAATATTAATGTGATTTCAATTTATTGGTGGATTTAAGTGAATTAACAATAACATACGGATCCTATGTGTATTATAATATGTATTTTTGCATATATTAAACATAACGAAAGCTTTGAGCGCATGCATTCGAATTTCGAATGGATGTTTAAAAATGGTTATTTATAATTTTAAAAGTAGAATTACAAGACAGCTCCCCATTATTATGGTGTAGGCTGGATTGAGTTAAAAAATAACCCAATCACAAACAATGGCACGTACCTACCACCTGCCACACAGCTGCTCGGATTTATAACTGACAGTTATAAAATATTCCCCTGGAAGCGAGTCGGTAAATGACCAGCTGATGCTTAATGCAGAAGTTTACAATAAGGAGATGGGAGTAAGAAAAAAAGCGAACTTTATTGAAAAATAGTATTAAATGTTCTTATTAGATAATTGAAGTTACCTAAATATAAAATTTTATATTTACATTATAGTGATATCGCACTCAACACGACGTTATAATTATTTATTGTCACATTTACATTAAAAATAAAATACCATTTTAAACGCTAATTGTATGTACGTGTGACTTAAACTAAACTTTCATTTTTCATTATTCTTTTATTGTCATCGATTTTTAAAACGTACTGAGAAACCATAACTTAACTTATAAAACAAATTTAGAAATAAATGTAACTTAAAATTTTACATATGCATGTATGTATGACTAAAATTTATCGTTATATCGATATCGATATCTATGCAAAGATTAAATTTTCTAATTTGGTGACTGCGATTATTTTTAACATTGACCGCAATAATCATATCGGTTTGATTGTTTATCGTGCTTGACGCAAATTCAGGATTTTTTTTTTGCATACGATGATGTCATTCCCTCTATATAATCAACTGTTGCTGTGATAATGTATATTTTGATTATTATTTCATTTTCTTCGTTATTTCGTATTTCATGCTTTTGTAATATGATAACCGCATACAATCAGGTATAAATAAAATCATTTATACCTGATGATGACCAAAAAATATCATTTTTTTATAGAATAGGAAGGCGGACGAGCATATGGGCCACCTGTGGCCATCAACGCCCATAGACATTGGCATTGTAAGAAATGTTAACCATGGCTTACATCACCAATGCGCCATCAACCTTGAGAACTAAGATGTTATGTCCCTTATGCCTGTAATTACACTGGCTCACTCATCCTTCAAACCGGAACACAACAATACCAAGTACTGCTGTTTTGCGGTAGAATATCTGATGAGTGGGTGATACCTACCCAGACGAGATTGCACAAAGCTCTACCACCAGTAATGATGCATTATCTATTGTAAATTTAAAAGTAATTGTGTCTGTCTGTTTGTTAAGATCCGTTATCAACTTCAAACGCAAGTAAGGGCTACTTTTTTATATCCAACACCCTAGGCTACCCCACTAATAAATGGCCGAATCTGCGAGCAAAAACTGGTTTTCAATATATTTTTTAACGAAATCTCTTTCGTTGCGATAAAAATAAAATTTCAAGGTCGAATTTGAATGTATGCGCTTTAATTTTTAATTTGACTACATAATATATAATTGAATAACAATTAACAATATTAAGAATACAGAAAAGTATCCCTAATAGAGTTATTTTATAAGTACAAACTTATTTAAATATCAATTGTAAATTACGAAGTAATTTCACCGTAAAACATAGTAGCAAAAACATGAATACGTACGTTCACATCCAAACATAATTAATTCTCTGTTTAGACGTAATGTCCCTCCGTCTGGAAGGAAATAGGGCTGAAAATAAATCGCTCTTACTCCGGGGCTATACTAAAATAGTCGATCGCTACGCCTTCCATTTCTCTAGGACCATTACCATATCCTGCGCTACAATATGTTAGTCGGATTGAACGTATCCGTTATACTTAAACGGAACTTACTTAATGCACGCGAGACATTAATAATATATAGTTTCTTATTGAAAGTCTCGAGCAGAAATTCTCGTTGAGAGTAATATGTAAATTTAATTCACTAAGATTATAATTAAAGAGAAAAAATACTTATTTTAGACAGTGGTATAAATTTTTTAAAATTGGAATTTCGCGATTCGATTTTTATCAGGCTAATCGCACCTGAGCCAAGGTTTTTATCTTAATGTCTAATGACGCCATTTCTAAGGTATAGTTGTGATGAAATAACAGTTAATTACGCTGCGGAAGGTAATTTAGTTCACGCCAAAGCGATACAATATTCCTATTATGTCGCATGACTCGTATTATCGTGGTTTGACGAGGGGTGACATTACATCGTTAATCACTCCATTCTTCCTAAATAAATTTTTGATTTTCAAATTGAATGGCCGCAGTGATTACTATATCCAATACCCTTGATAAATGGTAAGGGTTAATTAATGCTTTGCACGTGATCCGTGATTTGACGTGACGCGTCGTATTCGATAATGGATGCAGTCGGGGGCGTACCTGTGATATATGCCTTTAATATCCGATGCTCCGGATGTGTAAGATTTTTTTGAAATTTCCGAAATGTTTGCTCTCTCTCTCTTTCTCGAAAGCTTTGGATTTTTTTTGTGAAGTCATTTGTCTGGGGTTAATTTTTGATGAGTATATCGAGAAGTCATGGCAGATGTAGCGTTTTTTAATTTCCTCTCTTTTTTACATCCCTTTGCTTGTTTGTTTTTTTTAACGAATTTAAAAAAGTTACAATAAGTAGGTCTTTGAAACATCCTTTCCATTGACGTAGAGCCAACCTTAAGATTTAGCTTAACAATAATAATTTTATATTTATAAATTATTTGGTACGTTTTTAATTTCATCACACAGTAATACACTAAATACTTCTTGTATAAAAAAAAAAACCTGACCAGCCAGTACTGGTCTGTATCACCTAAGATTTCCTTTAAAAATAAATCTCCAATACATATAAGCTGACAGTCATTTTGATAAGCATACTTTTATCGTGTCTAAAGTAAACATTCATGTATCTCTTGGATTTGCTTGACATATTTACGACATACACTTATTATTACTCGTTACATTTTGCTCTGTTGCTTAACCAGGTCACTTTCTATCTTCGTTTTCGCCAATCTCAAGTGACTGCCACATGACTAACTTATGCCTACAAGATTAGGACCTAGGGCTTGTAGGATTCGTATTATATAAGTGCAATCATTTTATTCAGAAAACGTATGATAAATGATTTATGTACATTGTGGATTTAAATATTATAAATTGTTACTATTTAAGTATATAACCAAAATTCGTGATCTCGCACGAAGAATTTCAGAAAATGACATTCGATATTGACTTACTTATACCATATTTAGAGGACACACGTATCAAAATAGATTAACACCGTAAATCGTTTATTTAATTATATTTTTTCGTGTAGCGTTTGTTTTTGTATATCACTAACGTAATTTTCTATTAAGAAATACATTTTAAAAGAATATTGATCAACCATTATTCTTATTTGTTATAGGTAATGCAAATAAAATTTAAATACCCGTACAAATACATACATTCCATAACTACAACGCCAATGGTTTGGAAAAAGCACTCGTTTCTTATTAAGAGTCGCGCCATAAAAGATACAAGTTGCCTTAATGATCGTCGACCTTCGAAAAAAGATGAGAAGTTTAAAAAGAACTTTAAGAAGAAGAAGATATGACTACATCATTGGTATACAATACATAAAATAAATAAATTATTTCGAACATGTTATATTCCTTCTGGTATAAATCGTACGTACAATTGTAATAACTGCTAAGCGAAGATTCTGAATTTGATTTGATATGTTACTCGATTTTAAAATATCAGAAAATGATAAGCGACATTGTTTTCAATAATCATCATGTATAAAACACACATGCATCAAAATAGAGTATAACCCTCAATCGGTTTTTTAACATTATATGATAGGGACAAAGCCTCCAATGTATTTCTTATATATATCTTCACTTATATAAGAAATAAATAAAACTTGGAATAGCTTTGTAACTGTGCTTATATATAAGTCACCGATAGACGTTCTTCTGATTTATCGTTCCACAGATTTTAAGGTTTAATAATTATAACCTTATGCGTTCATCACATTTACATGCCAGGTAAAAGTGAAATTAAAAACGAAAGCAAAATTTTTAAAATCGTAATAAAAAATTTACATTAAAAAATGACACATGTTACGAATAACGAGCTTTAATAAAAAAGCGCAGGTAAGATAAAACTAAATACTAACGGCCTTATTTATAAACGTTATTTAGCGGGTAATTAGTTAGGCAATGTTTTGTCTTTTTTTTTTAATGTCAAATCAATAATGACAGAAAGAGATAAATCAGTGTTTAACAGTCAGTAAAAGATATAGTAAAATCGGCTAGTGTTAATGACAACGGATGTTGGTCTTTACTGTAGTTTTTTTTTTTTTAGATAAAGTATTAACAGTCAGCTAGTGGCCCACTGCTGGGCTAAAGCCTTATTTAACCAAGCTGCTCTAATACGGGTTTAGAGACAGTATAGTAATTATTTTATATGCGTTCGAAATATATATCGAAATAGGTACATAGATTATTTACAGTTTTAAAAATATTTACTGACCAATTTTATTTTGTAATGTAACATTTTGTTCAAACATTTCCAAAAAACAATATCCGTATTACAGATTAAAAAATTAAAAACGCATCATTGTTTGTCTCGCAAACACTTTAAAATCATCGATCACGCAAAACAATGTTACAAACACAAATGTTATTCATTCAATTTGCATAATTTAATTTATGAAAGTACTTAATGTAATCGCGGAACACACACATTTGCATAAATTAAACGCAATTAAAAAAATAAAAACAATTTGTATTTATTCATTTCTGAGAATGTTTGTTCGTAATCGCTAAAATCTTCACGGTTCATTTATTTTCGAGTTACATATCAAGTTGACGTGAATGCAGTTCTTTATATCATACCAAAAATGCAAACATGGATATCAAACAAGTACAAGTTTGTAACTGAATACGAGGTTGTCTAAAAATTTTGCTCTCCATCTTGTCACCCTCGAGCGGTATTTCAGTGAAACATGTGACGAAATTGACACGTCGCTACATCAATCTTTTGCGAAATGTAATATTTCATTCGCTTAAATTTTTTAATCTAAGACTTGCTACACATTAGTTCTACAGTTTTGTCGCTGACTGGCTGTCATGTCGTCCTGCTCACTATATGTCGTCTCGTTCCTACACATGTATCAATAGCAGTCACAAAATAGTTCGTGATACTAATAATATCTGATAAATGGCAGTTAAATCGTGGCAGAACCTCCAGTAAATGTGTCGTGGCCGATAGTTTTATCGGATCCCATTAAAGCGAAATTGAAATACATTCATTAATACGGCTCCGACACATTTGTCGCTGCATGTGTCGGCCCAATCTAATAGGAACCAGCTCTAAAAGATTAAATTAATCATATTTTATACATTACTAAATAAATACAAACGAGTGTTTAAATACAATCAAGATAAATGTTTTAAAAAAATATCAAAGTATTTAAAAAATAATGTAATTAAATTAATTATTCAATCAGATTAATTTTAAGATTATATTTTTTGACACAACATGTTCTCACTTATATTATGTTTTACATCACGTAGTTATAGAAGTAATTCGCAAAAGTTTGACCCACTTCATTCCGTGCGGCATTAGTCAAGGTTCCGATTTTCGTTAGCGGCCGTATCTGGTCCAACTGACTGTCGGTGTAATCTCGACGCCATATAAGTCTACAATTAGCTGTCATACCCATTTTCTTTGTGCACGTTCTGACTGTTTAATTGTACGTCTGGCTTTGTTTTTGTTTCATTCGATAACTGACGCTATAACATGTGTTTCGTTCTTTGTATTATGTTGCTTTTGACTGATTGGGGACCTGGGAATGTTCGGAGTGAATGGATGAATGATGACGAATATTTAGAAGTTCTTACACGCATTGTTTTGCTATTTAATTGAAATAATTTTTCATAATTAGTAGATGTTAAAGACACATGTGGTTTTCTACTTTATGTGACATGTAATTGGTGCCAAGAGTTTGTCTCGTATTCGACTATTGTCAAGATAGTAATATTTATATCACAATTAAGCAAACGTGAGCCTCATTCTAAAGAACTACAGATACAAAATCTTTAACCATTTGTCAGCGTAGTAGCTATAAATCAAGCGAGTACTGCTTCATTTAAATGAGAAAAACATTTAAACAAAGTCACCGGTAGGCGCGGGTCGTAATATATCTCTCGGAGAGATAAAATATAAAATGCATTTCGCGGTCAAAAAGCACTTACGAGCGCTGAAGAGTTACAAGTGCGTGCATCGTAAACTATATTTGCTTGAAGTGTTTAAATCTACCTCGGTAGGTTATAAATTATTGTAATTATCCAATTATATTATATTATCTGTAAACTGAACCGTTTCCAGTCTTCCAAGTTCCTACTCATTTACATATATTTTTATGAAGTTCATAAGTAAATAGCTGATAATGTTTAAATAAAATATCATATAACAATATGTATAATAAACATTACATAACATAAATAATTACGCAATTATTCAACCAAAGCTCATCAAATCAAAAACAGCTTTATCAGCTTCGGTGCATGAACACGACGTCGAACCAATCGATTCACATTCGAAACAGTTCGGTCTACTAATTTATGCTGCAGATAGTATCATCTAGAGAATTATTTACATCACAATTAAACGGTTGTGCTGGGCCTTGTAATATAATACCGTGACAAGATTTATCATTCGAATCCGGTTAACAAAGATTAAAAAAATAACTCTTTAAAGTTCAATGTTTGTAAAATCATTATTAAGTGTGGTAGGGTTCTAGGTCCATCCATTGACTCTACACTCTATCGTTGATCATCACGCATGCTTTGTTTTGTTGCGTGTTAGTGTTAACGATGTGGGTTCCGACATAATAACAGGCATCGTGGACATAATACGGTCTTTCTGTTTTCTAGTTAACACGCCTAGTGGTTCTATTTTGCAAATATTCATAATCAAAAGTAACTGTTCTATCAGTTGTCCCACCAGCTCGACTTTTATAATACTACCAAAAGCGGCAGACGTTATCTTTCTTATATATAGCAATCGTGATGGCGATTGTTTGAACGTTAATGTACTGCAGCTCCATCTAGCTCCATGGAACGGTGTTGAAGTCTCCGATAGATATACCAACATCAATTTCCATATATAACTACATACTTTCTTCTAGAAACTGTTCGCTATGAAGAGCTGATACAGGTTTTTTAATACTATCTGGGAGGTCCAAACACATAGAAATAAGATAAACTTTTTTGTCTTCTAAAGAGGGGCCACGAATTACTTTTGGACATACTTAATCAATTAGTTTTAATATTAATCGACAGTAAGCCATTTTAAAGTCTTGAATATTAAACGATTGGAAAGCATCAGGAGCTGATTCTCGCCACACCTAATAGTAAGATTGATAAACTTCCCATGTGATTTGTTTGATTAGTGAAAGTTATATTATCTAAATTAGTTTGTAGTCAATTGCCTGAGTAAATTTCATACGAGTTGAAATGTAATAACAATAATTACATGTCTTGAATTACAATTTCCGCTGTTTTCAATTTAAATATAGAATAAAAAACTGCTTATTTAAAAATTTAGGAAAAAATTATCTGAGAACTCCGTTCAGAGGTTAAACAAAAATAATAATAAAATATAAGCTATAGTAATGTAACGAAATAACTATAGGTATTAACAAATATACCTAAACACGATACAAAATTAAAAATTGTATCACGTAACGTTCTTAGACTAGTAAGGAATTTAATTTTACCTTAACTCGTTTAAAGAGGCCAGCATTATTACCGTAATGAGTTAAAGTGGACTTGAGAACCGTATAATTTATTCAAAATAAGAAACTTCATAATTGCTATATATAACAAATAAAACACATAAATAAAAATCGATCGACGGTTCCGCCAAACGTGATTAATAATTTACAAGCTATAATAAATTTTAACTATTGGAAATTTGATAGGAGCACAATAAAGCGGAGGCAGCAGTAGTTGACGGCCAATCCATCAAACATCTCAGTACTATGGGTACAGTTAACCTGCCTCCAATCCAATCAGACTTTTTGCCCGATGTCAACGCCCGCTCAATAACTAGACGAGTGAATAGAATCACTTCGTAGACATATACAATCGAAGCTAATAAAAAACATATTAATCCTTGCCGTTGCACAATCGAACCCTCGAGCGAATTTTTTTTTTGCACGAATCGTTTTTGCATGATACGCAATTATGGCTAACGATTCTAATACATGTTCTAAATGTTTAAACTATGTCTATATTGATCATCGCCGGACGCGTTTCGACGTTGAAATAATATAACTTTCTAATTCAATTCGTCGTGGGATTTTCTTCGTACATGGCACATTCATTACATTATCAACATCTGATTATCGGGACAATAATTATGGTCATGCTATGACGCGCCGGACGTTTAAATAATCGCAAATCATCTCGGATCGGCCCGCTGTGTTCTCGGAAATGCAAATCGATATGCTTAAATACTATACTGAAGGGTCTTTAGAGAATCGATGGTGTAATATTCTTGTTACCACCTCGTTTCGCCGTCGCTCGCTAACGAGGCGTGCACGATGGCAACATGGACAGTGGGAGATTTACGGTTTTTGTTGGCGAAAAAAATACGGTTCGTGAACACTAAAACTTTGTGGAATTTCAAAAGATCTTGTCTGACACGTATTGTTTGGCTGCCTTAATATCAAAAAATCCTTAAGAACAAGAGAATACTTAACTTTCTGCCAAAGGCATCGTGCTTTTGACATGACTGAATCCCGTTGAAATTAAAAAAAATAATAATAATAAAAAAGAACGAATTGGTATTTCATTAAAACAGATGTCCGATGGAGATAAATAAAGGCCCCATTCAAATTGCGCACTCGAAATGCAAACGAGTTGAGTGAAATTGGCAAAATTCTGGCAAACGACGCCGCACTGACGATACGGTATAATTTTTCCTTTTCTCTAAATGGAATTGAAAATATTGTTGCATCTAGACATGTATCGACATCTCAAAAGCGCTAAAAAAGATCTTTACCAATTGGAAATCGCTTTAAACTTGCATATTTGTCGAAGTCAATTTAAAACCTAGAAGGATATGATCACTATTTTAGATTCTATTAGTTTTACAGCTAAAACTTCAGCGAAATAGCTGTAATAGTTGTATTATTAGGGAATCGTGAAATCAGAATTACCATTATAAACTAGAGTATGTATATACATAAGATAATATAAATATTAATTCGAGCCACCATTTTTCTCACATTTTTTTACGGTCTACTAAAACTGGGCTTCTTTTGTTTAAACGAATCGCTTGATGACATCATGAATGATAAACGGTTTAGTTGATGTGGCCTTTGTTGAGTACGAGACAAGCGCACTCCATCCGAACCCTGAGGATATTTAGGATTATCAGACCTCACTTTCACCTCTGATGAATAACTTGAGCCCCCATCCTTGTGACTTGCTATCGACCCATACAAACCTTTTCTCTTTCATCGCTCTCTCCTCGTTGTTTACATGAAATTTCATTTTAAAACCCTCTCGTTAAAGTGTCAGCGTAATGGCGATCACGATGCTTGAAAATATACTGCCTGTGTCGTCTCTCGGCGAATTCGATACTTCATTCCGGTCGGCATTTCTGTCGACAGATGAATTTGTGAATTATCAATTTAGCAATTACGTATCGATATATGTTATTACGGCTCCTTTGTTATTACATCGCCCGAGGTTGTATTGGATTTATTAATGAATTGAGTAGGCACTTTCTCTGGGGTCAGGCATTGTTAGGCGTATGGTCACGCTAATGGAGTGCCCGTAATTCAGCGTCATCACTGTGCAGATTTCTCTACTGATGGATAGCCTGCGCCAGTCCCCCTGTCTCGTTAGCGTTTGTAATCGATTCTTGGTTTTTGTCGTTATTTGATTACAGCTTGCGTTTAACATTATTGGCGCTTGCTATTCGCGTCGCAATCTGTTAATCGAAAACAGCGATCGCGGATCGAGATTAATGACTAGTATGGTTTGAAGAGATAGTTTTTTATTGAGGCTGTCTATTAAATTAGTTAAGATTATGGATTTATGTTCTTATTTGATGTTGTCTTACATTTTTCCTGGTAATAAAGACTATTAAAATATTTTCTAAAACTAACGTTTTACGTAAAATAAATAATTTAGCAATATAGTATAAACAAGACGAGGTGACATAATCTTTCTTGTTTATAATTGTGTATTGTTATAGATAAATGTCGGTAAATAAATGTCTTTGTTCCTTAGTCGTACTAACGGACACATTGATTCCAGCACGGCGTTTGACCCTAGGTCTTGAGATATACGGCGGGCTGTTGTGTTAACAGACGAGAAATACTGTTATTATTCATGTGTATGTCATTTGTTTGATTAATAGTTATTCAATTATATTTTAAGGAATATTCTCACTAATAATAATATAAATGTCGAAGTGTTGTTGCTTTGTTTTTCATTAATGTAACCACGGAGTGTTGTTACGATTAGAGATAGTTTATGTGGTGGAGACTGGTATAGACTTTTTATCCCGGAAAAATGCAACACAATGTGAAACCTAATTAGTTATATGAGAATCATCATTTATGTGATAACTTTTTTTTCCTTGCACGTTGAAATTTTAAAACACTAATATCGTTTTGATGTTATTCAAAATTTAATTTGCTTTTTTGTATATAATACATTTCTTATATATTGAGTTCAGTATATTATTATTCTCACATTTGATAATTGTGTATTTATCGATTTTGTGTTTTAATTTTTAAGCGATTTGCGAAAAGCTATTTTTTTATATTATATACTAACACTATGCTGTATGTCTATTTCATAAATAAAGAAATTTAAATATAATAATATTATTGATATAATATTATCTTAACATAAAGCACACTTAACATAACACAAGTCGCAGTTCAAACCAAATGTTCATGGAAATCGCATTGTCAATGGTTAAAGTTTACTCGTATGGAGTAGCGCGATGGAGGCGATAAACCTACCATATATGGACCACACACGCTCGCCTGCATCACGATGTTAAGGTTGAAACATATTATTAAAACGCACAGTAGCACCGCTGGTATTGGGGCAAAGTACATAAATAAATATATATAAGATACATTTTATTGTTCCCATTGCATCGAGTCATTGAATGAATTTTAATGCTATTTAGAAGGAAATATGGCCATTTTTATTTTGTCGAAAACGAGGACATATTTTTAATTTAAAGAAACAACAATTTAATTACAATTTGTAGTAAAATAAGTAACAGCCAGTGGATTGAAGGTTACTTGTTTATGATGTTCTATTGTGATTTGCTGGATAGACATGTAGCAAAATTTAAACATGTTTTTTTCTACTAAACCATATATTAGCTCACCTTATTTAAATAACTAATTCATTATTTGATATCATAAGTAGCATAATCATTGTTATTGTTGTAATCTCATCTCATCCCATAATTCCTATGATCATTTGCATAATTTTTTTCAGTTTGAATGTGGCATGTTTCATAACATTTCATGTGTACCGCGGTCCCCGACGTTTCTCAAGTAACGATTTGTTTCTAGCTTCGTTCTTTGATCTCTCGCTTCGTGTGGCAATACTTACCGTTCTCTTGCCGTGACCGTCTTGCAGAATATATCTTATATTTTTGCTGATTATTTAGATCGGCTTCCGTTCTCGTTATTTTTGATTTATTGAATATATGAAAGTCTCTATAGAAAATATTTTGTTTATCAGTTGTGATGTATTTTTTTATAAAATATTAGACTTTGTGAATTGAATGCATACAGAAAGACAGAAATTATATATTATACCAATGGCACGAAATTGTAGCCGAGCCGAGATGGCCTAGTGATAAGAACGCGTGAATCTTAACCGATGATCGTGGGTTCAAACCCGGGCAAGCACCACTGAATTTTCATGTGCTTAATTTGTGATTATAATTCATCTCGTGCTTTACGATGAAGGAATACATCGTGAGTTAATCTGCATGTGTCTAATTTCACTGAAATTCTGCCACATGTGTATTCCACCAACCCGCACTGGAGCGTGGTGGAATAAGCTCCAAACCTTCTCCTCTAAGGGAGAGGAGGCTTTCAGCCCAGCAGTGGTACATTCACAGGCTGTTACGGACGGACGAAACTGTAGAATTATAAAAAATACAAATTACATAAATGTTTTTTTGATCATGTCTCACTTAGTGAGAACGTTAACATGTTTTGTCATTTAAAATGCGTGTAATGATCTTATTTATTTCTTTTAAAACTTCTCCTTTTACTAATTATATATATAAAAGTATTTACAAATTTAGTAAATAAAATTTAATTTTCTTAATGTAATAATATGATTTGCAGAAACACGGAAATGAGAACTACTTTTCCTTAATACCGAATGACTATTTATCAATTTAAAAATGGCTTAAGTCGTCATTTCAATCAATGTTAAAAGCGTTACCAAATTAGCTCAACGAGTTCTGAACATAACGCTTCCTGTTTCTTACTTAAACGACTCCAAACACGTCCTTCAAGACATTTGTTTAGTCTTGAATCGAGTGCTCTTACATAACTAATATTAGCTTCTCTTTAAATGTGTTTGAAGTTGAGTTATTTATCCTTTAATTTTGAATTTGGAATATTCGAATGTTTGTGTTTCTCAAAAATGACTAAGGATTTTGATTCGAATCCTAATAGAGGAGAATATTAGAAATAAGATATTTATACCATTTTTCTATTTAATGGTGTGAGTCAATTAAGGTTAGGATCTAAAACTGACTGATGCGAACCAGCTGCTATGTCTTATAATTTATATTGTTTAACTCTGAGCAATTTTATAATATTTTTTTTACTACAGGATCTGTATTTCTAAAATACATGATTAACTTAAATTTTGAAAATCGAATACATTTTTATTATTATTTAAAGATGTTATCAACTGCCAATAAAATAAAAATATAGATAAATAATTAAATTCTGTATACATTTAAATAAATGAATAATGCAATTAGACGCTTTTTTATCATTTATATCATTTTTTATCAATTAATATTTTATGAATATAATATGATAGTTATTATTATTATGATTTTAATGTATATAACTTTAAACATATTACTAAGCGGTTTAACAGTGTAGTCGAATTAGAAATAATAAAAAAATACGGGAAATACATTGACTAAAAAAGACATACTGGCGTCACTTTGCGTAGTTTTTTCATTTTACGATGTCATAAGTTGACACAGTTCGGTTCGTATTGCACGAGGGTATTCCTGGCTCGTAAACCATCTGTATAATACTATCGAGACACGCCAGTTACATACCACCACGCAATGTTGAATTGAAACTAGAGTTAATTGACCTTATCATAATTTTCTTTGTATATAGCCTTCTACATGATAAATTATATTTTTTAGCAATTGAAATTCAGCGTAGTAATTTATTACCCTACCTATTTATAGCCCTACCAGGGCTTTGTGCAAGCTCGTCTGGGTAGGTACCACCCACTCATCAGATATTCTACCGCAAAACAGCAATACTTGATATTGTTGTGTTCCGGTTTGAAGGGTGAGTGAGCTAGTGTAATTACAGGCACAAGGGACATAAAATCTTAGTTCCCAAGGTTGGTGGCGCATTGGATATGTAAGCGATGGTTGACATTTCTTACAATGCCAATGTCTAAGAGCGTTGGTGACCACTTACCATCAGGTGGCCCATATGCTCGTCCGCCTTCCTATTCTAAAAAAAATAAAAAAAATTTGTTACACATTTCAATTTCTTATAATTGTAGGTAGGTATAACACTAACGAACTATTTACATTAATAGCGCTACGAATTAAATTATTCAAATTAAAATTTCAAATTTGGAATGAACATTACCTTTCTTCGCGTGTTGTAGCGCGCGCTTTTACTTTTTATTAAAATGATTATTAAAATCTAATTACAAAAAATATGTTTTCCTTGTAATTCAATTATGAAAACAATACAATAATAGCCTTTATCCACTCAACATACCACTCAGCTTGGTTCAATCGTTTACCCTTTTCACTGAATTGTAGGTGACATATCGTTTTGTGTAAACTCGACATTATCTTTATCTGATAATCAGAGGGTTGACAGAAGTAGGTAAAACAATTGAACGAATTATATTGATGTCTTTGTTCTTTTCATTTCATCGAAATGATGACACGCCGATCACTTCATTATAAGTCTTGAAAGGAAATTATCTACATTTAACTGTACATTTATTTTTATATATACATTGTGCTGAATTAAATTAATTTAAGCTAAGATGGCCCCGTAATTAGAACGCGCGAATCTAAACCGATGATCGCTAGTTTTTTTTAATATTAAAGGATATTTTTCGTTGCCTTTAAAGGATAAAATTGTAATCTGAAAATTCTATCTAGTTTAAATATCAATATTAAGTAAGAATTACCCATATCATTATTTCTTTACAAAAACAATTAAGGGATTAAAAGTACGTAAAATAATAATTACTCGACCACTTAATGAAATATGAATTGGTACTTCTCTGAACAAGGATGTACGTCACGATCTAGAACAGGTCAAATCCGTTTTTAACGACCTCGACAGGAAGCCCTAATTCTATAATTGTTTGGAAAACATCGTTTAGTCGGCAAGAGGTTTATGGGTGCGGTTTGTTAACGTTTCTAATTTAGCATACTATTCTTGACATTAAGATCCCAAGACTGAGATAGACATGCATTCAATGAACGCAATTTCACGATATTATTTTCAATAGTACTAATAATAGATATAAAAGCAATTAGTTCTTATAATTGACAGCAATCACGATTTATTAAATTAATCTAATGTTTAAAATGAAATATATAATGAATGGGAAATTATTCGAACGAATTTATGAGATTTCGGCGAGTTAGATAAAATTATAACGTTGAACGAATTCAATTTGTGTATTGATATTGCACAAAATATACACCCATAACCTAGTATTATCTAAAACTTTCTATTGTAGAACTATTTTTGAATATTACGCGGAATCCACAATAATTCTCTCATAAAACGTAACAACGTTGAAGACTCAAACCTCATCGTCGTTTAGGTTATGGGAATCAAATTTTACTGTGTTGTTCCCACAGAAGTTGGACAAGTCACGATATCATAATGTTGAACGAGCGACCCACACGCAAATTTAACACTAAGTAAACGTAATGGTTGCGACCCCCCAAAGATAATGTTCAATGTCAGCTACCTGTTCAAGGTGGTCTAATTTCGTAACGAATAAATTATGTATGGGTATTCAAATCAACCACTTAAACAATTATAGCTGACGTACCAATTTAAATACGAACGTTACTTGAAGTTTAAATATAAAGACAAAACCATGAGTCGTCGATGCAAGCCAAGATTCTCAGAAGTCTGGTCTATGGATTTAAATGCTAAATATTAGCATTTCTTTATCAGGTTACCACTAAGGACAAAAGAAACTAAAATGACGATCGACAGAGCCGGTCGCCCGCCTGCGCCTCGTCGGACCTCGACATATAGAAGCTACGATGAACTTGGTATTATAGATAGAGGAAGACCTCTTAGATATAGGCATGGCGGTGTCGAAGATTTATCAGGAATAGAACAAACCCGAACTCCCAGGTCCTACAATCCACACGATTTAGACGATATAACAGTTATTAGTTCAGAGGAAATACCTAAACCGAAAAGGAAAACAATTGAAGGTTTGGCAAATGGATTTAGGAGGACATTCTCTGTAAGAAGCAGAAGGGAGCCAGAAGGTATTCCTTTAGATACGTTTAGTGTCACTTGCGAGGAGAATTTCGCAACTGTTAGAGGCGCCCCTTTTGGTCGACGTAGGTCACTGTCAAGGGATAGAGGCTCATCGTTGCTTGGTAGAAGTTCGTCAGAAGGTGACGTAAGGATACCTCTTCCACGTGCGCCGCCCGCCAATCCTACTCCCAGGCTGCACCGCTGTCTTCGGGCCCTCGGAGGAAGTTGGAAGAACCTTCTATTACGTGAGTCCTCGAGACATGTAGCTTCAGCTTTTCTCATTAACTAAAAATTGAGCTAAACTTAGGATTGTAGGGCTTCAATTAATCACCCAATTAACCGTTTCTAAAAAAGTAACGTATATGTAAACATCACTCTTAACCTTTAAATCCGGTTACAGTCTTGTTATTCTTTTATTTAAAAGGCAGTTAACCGTTGACCGCGGCGCGGTTGAGATAATTAATAGTGAGTCGGGTCCAAGTGATACAGCGTAGCTTAGATAGTTTAATTCTGTGATTAAACGCAAAGCCAAAACGAATTAAACGGTTTTATTTTATGTAAATATAATGTTTTAACTGTAATGGTAACCGTGAATTGGTGAATTAAGCCTCGGACCATATAATTACTAAATTATATTAATAATTTCATAAATGTTGCGATAATATAGCAATTATATTAAACTAGCGCTCTAATAAAGTCTGATTTCATTTTGGTCGTGTCATTTTTGTTGTCGATTAGTATATTTTTATTTTATATTTATGTTATATTTAAACATTAATGTAGTATGCAGTTGATTCTTAGTTTATGTCAAAAAAGGCTAATTAAGAGTTTTTGTAGGTTTCTGTTAATTATTTGTAGAGCGTTCGAATTTCGATTTAATTATGATAAAAGGTTTTCTTATCTGGGGAATAGAAGTGAATTATTTGTTTGTATTTTGTTACATATTTATTTTATTATGTTGTCTTGTAGTCTCCACAGACGTGCCTTTCTTGTATCCTATTGGTTTAAAGTTTGGTATTTTATTTTATTTGCCTGCATGTTTTAATTTCCAGGCAGCATCACTGAAAATTTTTGGAATGCAATTTTTTTGTAATTATGTATTTAAGTGAGGATTATATCAAGATATTCAATTATTATAGTATTAACAATATCCGTGGCTTGAAGAAAATCAAGTGTGCATAAATATCTATCGTGTATATTTGTTTAACGAAACTAATATTATTGTAACTAATATCTTTCACGTTGGTTTAATTTAATTGATTTTAACCTACCTACACACAAAATGTAGGTTACATAATAATTCATTTTAGTAAATAAACCATTCTTAATATAAAACACTATATCGTACTTATATGTATGTCTAGTGGCTTGATGTATGGCCGCAGACTTGGAGGTCCTGGGCTCAATTCCCAGGTCGGGCCAATAAAATGTTATTGGGATTTTCTGTCAGAAAATTCTCAGTAGCAGCCCGAAGTCTGGAAAGTTGGAAGTGTATACACTCCCGTGCCTCGGAAAGCACATAAAGCCGTTGATCCTGCGCCTAAACTCTTTCCGGTCGTGTCGGATTGCCTACCCATCGGACTATGAGAGTTAGGGAATAGACAGTGTACCTGTGTTTGAGCACACACTTGTGCACTATAATATCTCCTGCATAGTTGGCTAATCTCTCTTGAGATTGGCCGCCGTGGCCAACATCGGTCTGGATGACATTTTTATTATACATATATAAGTCGTAGTTATTGTTGTTGTAGATTTCTTTATTGGCCATAAATGAATATACAAGAAATAAACTAAATTGTTTAAAGTAAGTACTCATTTAGGAAATTGCCTTTTTAATTTTCCGTCACACTGGGCTCACAGCCTCCAGAACAATAGCGGGGTTCAAATGAAAGTCGTCGACTGTTCTAGTTCCGTTGATAGTAGTTAAAGCGTGTATACAAAGGCAACAGTCAGGGACTCGTAAGGTAGGAGTGATGTATCGGGATGAAAGGAGCATTTTTGTAATATTGAACAAACAGTAGGACCAAGATAGCAGACTTACCTAACTTAGAATTGTTGAATCTTGTATAAAGTTTGTTGCTTCTTATTTCTTTCCTTGTATGATGTACATATAATAAAATGTGTATAAATTATTTTTTCATACAGAGTACGAACTTTTTTTAACATTTTGTTACGTCATACCTTTATTGTCAAGGATAACATTTAGGATAATATTTAGGATAATTTCTATCCCGGTATCACAAATTTGAATATCTAAATAAACACGAAAAACATTTTTATTTAAAGAAAAATTCTGAATTTCACTAAAAAACCACAGACAAAGAAAAAATTCTAATAATATTCATATAAAAAAAATTCAAGGCAATTTGGCTTACTTTCAAGTTATATTAAATTAAGCCTAATTGAATATCCGACCCGCAATGTAATTTCTAGTAAACCGCTTTGTGTAGTGGAAACGATACCTCTAATATAAGAGGGGACTAGACGTTGTCAGCATTTATTCAGCTCTCATCGCCGACAGCGTGATGACAGTTGATTCTCTTAGTGAAATTGCTTTCGCTAAGTGATCACATACATTAATTTATCATACTATTTGATTAAACGTTTGCTTGGGTAAGTTTAATTTATTTGACAGATTTAATACAAACAATAGCTCATTCTACCCAAACGGCTTATTTTACTGGTGGTAGAGCTTTTTGTAAGCTCATCTGGGTAGATACCACCCACTCATCAGATATTCTACTGCAAAACAGCAGTACCTGTTATTGTTGTGTTCCAGTTTGAAGGGTGATTGAGCCAGTGTAATTACAGGCACAAGGGATATAACATCTTAGTTCTCAATTGCGCATTGGTAAGCGATGGTTAACATTTCTTACAATGCCAATGTCTAAGGCCGTTGGTGACCACCTACCATCAGGTGGCCAAAATGCTCGCCCACCTTTCTATTCTATAAAAAAAAAACGTTGGTCAGTATTTGGTCACTAGTAACTTCTGGTATTTGTACTTCTGTACATAATAGAAGACTTAATTGGATTTGTTTATATAACTAACAATAATATCCACAGACGTATTGTTCATTTTTGTACATTTAGCTATTATATTGATTGAGTTGCTTTTTCATGTGCTATCACATTTTACATTTAAATGAGTTATGTCAATTATGCTTTAGTTTTATTTTTAAAGTGTTTTTAAGACATTTGAAATTCAAACAACGTATATAGAAATATCTTCACCAAATTTCACTTACGAAAAGTAATATTTATTAAAACAATTATTCGCAACACGTTCCCTTTTTCTACGTAACCCTTTTTCTAAGATCGCTAAATTCGTGTGCTATTTTTATCGGGGGTCGTTTCGTCCGACTCACGTAGGAGCGGGTTATCTGGCTGGGGTCACGTACAACCCATGTCGGACTCGGTATCGCCAGCAAGGCTACGGGACAAGTCGTTAGGCAAATAGATAAAATTTGATACCTTGCTAAAATTACGTAAATTCCGGCAGACATTTGTAACTAGTTTTTGATAAGTAAATCTAGAAAAAAGTAACTGTAAGAGCCATTATTTAAATAGCTTCCGCAGTCTCCCATTTTATAAAACATATTTGAAAATACGAAACAAATCAGTCTTAGTGCAAAATAACAAACAATGAAAATAAAAATATAGAATGGTTCGTTACAAATCAAATGAAAACCCTTGTTTAAAGCTAAATTATACTAACCACAAATATTCGTTTCACATTTTTTTTTTCGTAGAGTTCATTTTTTGAATTTACCAATATATAACAAGATATTTTTTACATCATGTTGGAAGGTTTATCGAATTCAGCCTGAAAAAATATCTTCAGATAATTTTACCAACCTATGTATACATATATATATACCAACCTATGTATATACCTATGTATAAACCTATGTAATATAATACAAAAATTATTTTTGTACTTTTTATTGTTATGTTTATTGTAGGTACTACACCGAACAACAATATGCTACAAGGATTCTCAAACTTAATTAGGAATAGTTAATCTAATACTTAGAACACTTAAAATCTAAAAGCAATAAGTTGTAAATATTTTGATCTAACACACATAATTCTAAACTATAACTATTAAAATGTTATACACCATTACTAAGAAAAATCACCGATTTTTCATATTCAATACTAACTGCGACATTAAGATTAGACTTAGAACACTTAAAATCTAAGAGCAATAAGTTGTAAATCTTTTGATCTAACACACATAATTCTAAACTATAACTATTAAAATGTTATACACCATTACTAAGAAAAATCACCGATTTTTCATATTCAATACTAACTGCGACATTAAGATTATTAGGTCGGTCCGGACGCCTAGAGTGGTGCTGTTAGGTTTCACTCGCCACAAATAGGCTCGTAATGCTCGACATAAGCACTACACTCCATCCCATCTCGCAGAATAGGGTTTCTAACTTGATCTAGCTATTACAGTTCGTACGTTTGAAATTGTAAAGGAAATGGTTGGAGTAGATTTAATCCTTTATTAACGTTTTCACTGTAAATATCTTCTATGTATGTATATTTAGAGGTCTTATTAGTAATACACATGATAAATAGTTTGATTAAGTGTTTTCTGAAATATTATCCTAAAATGTATAATGCACTTGTCTTTCACACCTTTATGTGCTTTTTATCATAAATTTATCGTAGAATTTTAAATGTGAGTAAAAAGTGAAAGTAAATTTGTTTATTCTGCTAAGGTTTAAATACCTTAACGATTCAACTTATTGTCGAACGTAGACACGATTGGAAACATAAAATTTTCGAATGATCAGCAATATGAATTTCATGAAATCGTAATTAAGCTTACGTTTGTTAAAAATAACTAAATCAGTAGCTCCAAAAGTCTGGTCTGGTAAATAAATGAAGATATTTTATAAATGATACATTTACAAGATCTCATAGAGATGTACATGACAAAAGCCTTCAAATCTGCTACCAAATTAATTCAGTACAATAACAATTAAGGTGACACAATAGCGCTCGTCCCAGCTTCGTGAACCTCACAAAGATCTTTGTCCTTAATCTCATATTAAGCCCTGGATGATTTTAATCTTGGAATATGTTTTGTTTGCTTTGTTAAGACATATAATTACACGTCCCTATGAAATAAGTCTTGAAAACAAAGGAGTTGATAAGGGAAATCAATTGAATGACTTCCAAGATGTGGATCGCATCGTTACTCGGAATTGATTTTTTTGATTTTACTTAAAATATGAATGTTTCTAGTGTTTAATTGTCTGTTATTATTATTGACCTTGAAAGACATCTATGAATGCTACAATTTTACCCAACATATAATAAACTAAAAGAAATGAGAAATTAGAGTTTCCTTTGGTAACAAGCAATTATGTTATGAGGTATCATTATGTCATTGGATATAGCTTAGACGGCATAATAATATGAAGGCAATGATAGGAAATAAGAATAATCTTTAAAAGAGATCACTTTTCTAGATGAAGCCGTAACAAATATGACACCTACATGATTATCCTAATAACATCAATTTGATAACATAATACGGGCGATTACTAGACTCGGAAAACTTCAATTACGCGTAATTTGCCTTAACGTATGTAATAGCTGTAAATCAAGAGCTCGTTAGTGTAATGCACCTGGATTTAGTTGGTAGTTGCGGAATGTTGTGGGTCTCAACAGCTTATTTTATATATTTAAATATATATATATATATAAATTTAGCATATATATATATATATATATATATATATATATATATATATATTTGCTAAATTTTCATGCGATTTTAAAAATAAATATCGATTTAGGACATCGTGTAATACTACCATACGTAACGTCAACGTATCGCGTTAACTGTAGAGTTTAAATATCACAAAAGTGTCGAAAAAACTCGCATTTTATTCGTCACCAAACAATAAAACTATCCACGATTTTCGGCAAAACGTTGAAAATAATTTAATAAAAGTCAAACAGCTTTTGTCGCCCTAAAAAATCCTTTTGTGATTTAGACATCGGGACAAAGCATCCACATAAACATTTATAAAAAGTTAACCATTTCGCTTTTTCTCTCAGATTGCCTTTCCATTTAGGGATGTTCCCACTGATTTGCATCAAATAGCTGGTGTAATAATATGCAGAAATGATAAAGCGTATAAGATTTTAATAGCTAATTGTTTAGCTGCATAAGGAAAGGATACGCAATTACGTTTTAACGTAAGTTGTATATATTGTGACGTTGATTTGATTTAAGTTATTGTGTAAGTCAAATTTATTCGTATACCTGTATGTACCTGATATATATATATATAGGCCTCTGCATCTTTGACAGATGATTTAAGCGGCATCGCGAAGGCACTTGCGTTCATGACTGAATAGACCAATGCGAGAGAGGATCCTCCGGCCGCACTTCCGACAAGTGTATGCGCCCCCAGATGGGCGGGGGTTTGAAGCCCGCTCATGACGCCTAGTGCGTTTTTCTTTTAGTAGGTTTAACCAGTCATTGTCATGCTTTGATTGACCTTCGTGAATAAGGCGTCGCCACTTGGCACGGTCCTCTGCCAGTTCCTCCCATCGATTGCTAGGGATGTTATGTACCTGATAAATGTATCAGTAATGGTTGATTTGATTTTACTCTTATGAATACGAACGACTGCACCTCCGTCATGTTTCTGTAACTGATTGTACTTCATTTTGTTCTTGTTTATTTATTATTCAATTTATTTTATGTTATTATAAAATTAATTTATATTATTTGTTAAAAGTAAAAAAAAGAAGCGCAAAAATCTACTCAAAAACGCTTTTAATTTTTAAAGTAACGCAAAGCTTGCAACTGAATTTGTTTAAATAAAATAAACCTAGTAAACAATATAGCTGTTGAAAAATTTGTTTGAAAAAATATTCCGCGGGTAATGATCCCACATCAATAGACCAAATTTTCTATAGTCGCCTCAATCCATTGTAATCGCACACGTGTGTCGCAAAAGTTCGACTAATTCCCTGCAACTGCTAAATAATGTCGTTAAGACAATTTAAACTTTATCATGAACTGCGGAGAGTCCGTTTGGATTTAGTTTTGTGTTTGTTAAATGTGATGAAATAAATGGAATAAACTTAAAGGCTATAAGAATATAGCTCGTAGCTCAGATTTGTAGCGAAAGTATAACGAAAATAAATATGAATATGATATGGTATTTGATAAAGCAGAAAAATAATAATTTATATAACTTACAATATTATAAAACAAATCAAATTGATTTATAAATTTGAATAATTCCGCACACAAGTCTTTTCAAACCAATTATTAATTATTGTCTTACTAAAACATTTCTGTTATACCGAAAACTTATTTAATAACGTGAAATCTCGGTGATGTCGTTCTGTTCTTTAATTTACATAAAATAGGTCTTATGGCTTCGAAATAAAAAACATATTTCCGAAGCAAATTCGGTCATCGTTTATCCAAGGGCACATTTGCAGACCGAGGGTAGACACAAAGGCTCAGAACGCAGGGTGGAACAATGACGGGTATTGAAAGTTCTGTAAAGGGCACATGGTACCTTTAAATAATGGCCAGAAGAATTCGACCTGATGTGCCTCACTTATTTAGGGAGACATTTTTTGTGCTATTTTTGGCAAATGACCTAGGTCGAGGACAAAAACCTCGCAATTGAAAGAGTGTGAGCTCATATAATACTCAGAGTAGTTTCAGAAGTATACGAGAAAATGTTTTCTGTAGAATGGTCATTCTTGGATTTTGTAAAATAGTAACTTATAATTTGTTATTTTATTTTAATTTATATATTGTATTGCTGTAGACTGCAGTTAGTTATGAGTTATAATAATAATTTTAATTGAATAGTAAGAAAAACATTGTTTTTAAGATACTTTAGTAAACAAATATAGTTGCCTCACTGGTTTCTTATATCAAAACGAAAAGTGAAACAATTCAAAAATGTATTATCTGCTTTTAACCTCACTAAACATGGTTCTGCTCAAATGTAGATCCAGCGGTCACGACTAACCCAAACAAGTGTCATTATAAGTTGCTAAGCTCGCATCATTATTTCTACGCTTCGTCATTATGACTATTTCTGTTTTTATCTAATGAGTATTCATTATTTTGTTTCAGGTAAGTGAAATAGCTCCAATGATGACAGATATAACGTTACTAAGTATTCTTTAATAATTTTTAATATTATTCCAAGCTATTATTTGTACACACATTTTTGATTTTAAATATGTACCTGTTTAATGAAATATATTTATGTATATACTGTACTTCTAAATTCTACAATATTGTTTAGAAGTTCAAAAATAATAAACATTATTACTATTTAACTAATTGTGGGTTTATATATCGATATGTTCACTATGTGATTTATTTCGTTTGCCATATTTAAACAGAAACTATTTATTATTAAAAGTAAATATAAATACATTCAGTCGCTCATTAATTTTAATATTTCTTAGATACATATCTCGTAATCTTAATCTCAAAACTACTTCGTTACTAACTTATTAAATGTCTCGACCTCCCTCGCGTCCTTCGGAAGGTCCGCAAAGGCTCGGGTATACTTATCTTTACAAATATCGATCTGATAATAATCATCAACCCCTTTACGATAATTAGTTCCTTTATTAAATCCCTTATTAAAGCTGTTACTGCTTTTCTTTAACGACTTTCAAAGATCGGATGATATTTAACAAAAACTCCTTAGTTCACAAATTAAAGTATAATTATAAACCAGTAAATTGCTGAGAATATAAATTTCTCTTGAGCGTTTCCTGAATACTATATTTCGTTAGCAAAAATCTCTATTAGTATTAAAATATAATTTCAGAGAGTGATAAATTGATTAAATTATTTAAAAAGTATGTACTCTCGCTTCTTCCTCTATATATTTATGGAAAGTATTTATAGCGTTTCCCTACAAGCCTCAAGATAATGTTCTCGATAGCAACACCATCACCAAGTGTTTGCTTTGACGAGATTAGATATGTCATTCTAACATATCTGGTTCATAGCTGAATCGTTGAGTCTAACGACCCGTGTATCTTGAACATGTCTGAGGAAACTGTTATTGACAATGTCTCATAAAAAAGATTTAGTGTGTTTTATAACACCGAGCAACTAAGCGTTGATGTTCACGCATTATTTATTTATTTTACTTACCCCATATTTACTCAACATTACTTAAATTAAAAATATAATTTTAAGCAAAGAAATGTACGACAAAAGTTGGAATTGTCGCTTATCAGCGGTTTTATATATATATATATTAAGTAGTGTTACTGCTTAAAATATAAAACAATGAGTTGGAGCAAGTAAGATATATTGGTTTAAAAAAATTAATCTTTTTTTTGAGAGCAATCTTACTACTTCTTAGGTGAAAATATGTTTGTCTTATTGTTCGTAAAGTTGATATGAACTTGCTCAAATAACACAACGAAAAACATCTTGTAAGAACCCGCGTATCAACTTACGAATACTTCTAATGCTCACTAATCCTGACAAATCTTTTATTAAAAGAACACTGTCAATGGGACATTTGTAACCAATTAATAATAAATATAAATATGTCGTAAGAGGCTTTTCCTAAATGTGTTATTGTTAGTTGAGTTACGTCTTAAATAAATGATTATTCATTATATGTAAGAAATTATTATTGTCATGTTTACTTTTCGGTAAACATTCATCATTATTCTTCCATTCAAATTCAATTAGTATGACATTTATATATACTTCTGTATACTAATAACTTATTGATGTAATATATTATAAAGTTTGCTGTGACATTAACTCTACTCTTGTATCTCAAGTCCTTCAAAGTATGTCCATTATTTATTATGTTTCTGTTCGGATTTGTGCAATGCTATCGATATTTTAAATTTGAAAAAAAATGTTATGAACCTCAAGCAATTTCATCCTATATACTTTGTTTAATAGTTGTTATTTATATAAAACAACAGATTAAAGTTGAGAACATGCTTTTTAAAAATCCGTTAAACGTTTTTATGATTTCTATTTTTTTTGATTTGGTACAGATGATGTGAAATAAAACATACGTCATAGACTGTAAAATTCTAAATTCCAGCTCAACCTAAAAAAATGATGACCCACTAAAGCATTTGTATATATGTACATACTACGGGTTTGTGTACTTCGCATCAGACTTAAATGTAAATAACATTCAGTAACAGCTTGTGTATGTTCCACTGCTGAGCTAAGGCCTCCTCTCCCTTTTTAAGGAGAAGGTTTGGTGCTTATTCCACCACAGTGCTCAAATGCGGGTTGGTGGAATACACGTGGCAGAATTTCAGTGAAATTAGACACACGCCTCACGATGTTTTTCTTCACTGTCAAGCAAGAGATGAATTATAACACAAATTAAACAAATGAAAATTCAGGGTGCTTGCACGGATTTGAACCCACGATCATCGGTTAAGATTCACGCGTTCTCTTAACTCCGTCTGTTTGTTACATTATCATGACATCACTGAACCGGTCGTAATGAAAAACAAGAAGATAGACCTATATATTATAAGATTTACTGGGATAACTAAATTTGATGTGGATGCAGTAGCAGGAATACAGCTGCTCCATGATTTTATATTTAGTTCACATTTATATCCACGATATATGATGAGGCTGTTATAAATAACGTAGCCTATAAAGTGAATTCCTTTTACCATTTAAGTAGTCGTACGTAACTTTATTGTGCTTATCTTCGGATTGTTTTTATCGGACGTCATAAATTTCACGTGCATTTTATTGGTGTGGTGTGGATTATTATGTTAAAAAAATATAAAACTTGAGCAATATGAGAAAGAATTCCAGATTATTTTAATAAAGTTAGAGAAAAACAGTTAAAAAACCTGTTAATAATTAAAAAAAACTTTTAATCGTAATGTTTATTTCACTGCTTACCAAAGAGTTTCGACAAATATTATTTACTCATAAATAAATAAAAAATCTCATTCAAAGATCTCAACTTTCCATTCTGCGGATATGTCATAAATTGTCTATCTGATATCGTCCTCTTACAGTTGAACTATTTATCATTTTAAAGTGATTCATTTTATTGGACATATAATAAATTTTTCATATCGGTACATATTCCACCACTCGTGAACATAAAAATGATTTAAAATAGAAATTTTACCGATAAGGTAACCGTACCGGTAAGTCGCTTATTTTCTGGGGTTTTTAAACGTTTCAATATCAAATGATAAAAAATATTTGAGTTTCCATATCGAAGTTATGTAATATATTCATATACATTCAAAAATCATAAAAGATAAGGTCAATATGATTTAAACTGAACATACAACGATTTTGACTTAAAAAAACATTAACGGCTTTACTTATAAACATTGTTTAGCGGATATTTAGGTAAACACTGATTTCTCTTTCTATTATTAATGATTTAACATTCGAAAGAAGAAGACAAAATATTTGTTTAACTAAGCACCGGCAAAACAAAATTTTATAAGTAAAGCTGCTAATGTTTAAATGTATGATTATTTAAGTAAATAAAGTCGAGCTATGTTTTCGTACGAAAATAAATAAACATTTAAAAAACAAGTATGCGGCTCATCCGCGACAACAAATACAATTTGACTTTCACATACGCATTACTCTAAAATCAAATAGGTAAATATTGATAAAAGGCAAAGCCGATCAACTTGGCAGATGTCGTAGAACGCACCCTCCTATATAATTTAATGTAGGGGGAAACACAAAAGCTATCGATTCTTTTGTGCCCCTGGGAAATCGCCTCTTCATCACGCTTCTTGCACGATTACCGCAAAACAGAGTTCAATGTGAAGAACGTTCAAGGTGAATCAGAATGAGATCAATCAATACTTGTTGATAATACTCTTGTAAGATCAAAAGTAAGCTATTTAAATTAATTATAATTTGTGATGGTTGAAGATCACAAATTTAATTATAACAAGGATAATAATTAGAAGGTCATTGATCTATAGAAATGATTCCACGAATTAATAATTACTTTTACAAAGCAATAAATAATATGATGCATGAGTAAATATTTTCGTAACCCTGGCTATACAATTCGTTAGAAGATTGATGGTGTCTATTGGCATCATCACGTTTCCTGCTAGCGTATTGTTTTGTATCATAATTATATTTCAACGGCAACCCGACTCTGATTTTCGGATTGACGTTCATAATTAATGGTTTTAGGGTAATCTCCTAATATTTCCGAGCGAGTTGTTGACGAAAATCTATTTTATGGTCGAAATGAACATCTTGCTTTAAATTAAATCTCTGCCTCGTTTAGGGGTATTTTATTTCAATTAAGTCTTCGGTGGTTTCTAATGAAATCGTTTATCGTAATTACCTTTTTAATATTTTTTTCGAAAGTGAATAACGTTTTGAATGATTTTATTTATTTTTTGAATTCAATAACAAGTTTTCTATTACATATTCGGCTGAAAATAATCAAACGAACCTTAATTTTTCATTCAGATCATTTGGGTCTTCAAATCCCTCGAGTTTACTTTTACTTAACGAAACCTTATTCAAAATAAACAGCTTGGTGTAAACGAGGGACGTGCCCAAAATTTTGAGCGCCTCAATATCACTGTATTATTTCGACTGGTAATAACAAAACGCGGTCAGGGGTTTTTCATTTTGTTTCATCATTCAAGCAACTGTAAATGAGGGCGACTGCTTTCAATTGAAATATTATAGCTATATTATAGCTAAAGAATAAAAAAAGTTTAATTAAAATTTACTAACTAAAGATAAAATTTTCCAAAAGAAAGATCTTAAGATGAAATCAGTTTTCTGTAAATCTTAATCAAGAATTAGAAAATCTTTGAAATTAAACGAAGACTAAGAAAGATCTTAATGGTTAAATCTATTCATTACAACTAAAATTTAAAATGAATAGAACGTGCACTCCTTAACAAACTCCAGCACAAAGATATCTTAAAGTTTTTTCTTTATTTCCTGCCATAAGTGTATTGAATTTCACTCCCACACAATTTGAAATGTAATGAACATTTTATCCACTGCAAAAAGATTTGTGATATCAAGATATTTTACTTCATTATGTAAGTAAAAATATTTTCTAAAGGGACCTTTTAATACTGGTTACAATAGTCGAAATTCAATATAGACAATATAAAAAGTGGGTACTTTACAAATTATCGTGATACGTATCAAAATCATTAATATTATATTCATCAATACAATGATTTTTGTAATTATAAATATATACAATTTTAAATTACTAATAATATTTTATTCAGTTCGTCAGATAGTAACTTTTGTTCCAAATAAAAATATTTTTCCAGTCACGTAAGATGGAGAAGTCTAGAAATAAAAATGAGGGTAGTCAAATAAAAAGTCATTGACTCCAAGTATCTTTCTTATTTAATATCTAGTTTTTTCTAATGTTTCGCTACGTTAATTACAAATTAAGATTCTAATAATTACATCTACATATATAACTACATGTATTATACATTAGACTGTTATTATTATTTTCTAATTAACTTTGCTTCTTTTTACAATCGTAAGATTTAATTAAGTATGACAACCAAGTATGAGCCAGCTTTTCGTAAAGCACGATATCTCTATTATTTTTTTAATTCCATTATTATGTAATTTTAAAGCTTTTTTTGAGCATTAAGGAGCGTCTGTTATTACGTATATACGATATAAATATCAATTATTCAAATTAATTTCAATCAAAGAAAAAATTAATATACTTTAATAAAAAAATACTTTGGGTGGGAAAAGGTTTTGACCTTATTATATACTTTTAAAATTACTAAAGTTAGTAGTTAAAGTAGTATCTAATATGTAATATTACATCGGTATCCTTATTCGTTCAATAGATAATTAGGTTTGAATATAGTCTTAAATATTTTAAGAACATTGATAACTTAATAACTCATAATATTATCGCCTTTACATAAATCTTTCTAGTTGGTAACTATAAATCAGATTTTAGAGTTAATAATGTTATTATATGGCGCAGGCGTAACAGGTTAGCGGGCAACATTTGTTTTGGTCAAAATGAGGTAGTGGATTTGTGTGACACTTGTACTTTATGTATTTTATGATACAATATTGTAAGTACCATGCATTTTGTTGCTAACTCTTTACTCGATTTCACTAATATTTGTAAGGTGATTGATATCGTCGGTTATTATTTTTCATGAAGTTAAAATCCGATATTTCTTAAAGCGTCATTAAATCAATGTTATTGTTTCATTGTAAGGCTGCAAATCCAGAAGTCTACGGTCCATGGAATAAAAAGTTACTGGGTTTTTGCTGTCAAGGAATTCTCAGTATCTGCTAGAAGTTAGAAAATGACTCATACTCTCTTGTGGCACGGAAAGAACGTAAAGCCGTTATTTTTGTGTCTGATATTTCTGCAGTCATGTCCTCTTGCTTTCCCTTTTTTTGTTCTCGCTGAAAAAACGCTTTTACGCATTTCCTCCACATGAAGTGAGCCGGTGTACTAGAACGCGTAGTTCGAATACCCACAAAAAACTACAGGGGTACAGCCTCTCCGTCCTTTCGAGAGGAGCCACGTTTGTGGGTTGGTGTAAATTTTTAATAATTCAATAAAATACTTGGTTTATCAAATCTAGTTGTAATTATTGAGTATTAAAAACAATTTGTAGCTCAAGAAAAGGAGTTTAGTTATCCTAAGCGGATGTAACATTCGTGCTGTAATCGATCAATTCGTCTCACGTGATCCGCGAATTGTCGGAACTAATTTCATGATTGAAATGTAATTGGCGAAATCACGTCGGAATGTGTACGAAATCATCTGATGGCGGTCATTCAAGGTCAAGGCTGGTTGTTAAACTAGCCATCGAAATTGTTGACACCTTTTTTGTTTTTTTTTTGTGTTGAGTCGCACATGTTCAAAAGCCAGTTAGGATTTATTAGCAGGTGTAAGTAATTATAAAAAACCTACACGAGTAGCACATTACAATATTTTAAACTGTTTATAGTTGTTATTATCGCAGGCAGACAGGAATGGGCTGGATACGTTGAAATGACATGACGCTGCAAATATTATTTTATTAACGCCAACCAGCAATAGCCTTGTATGCCTGCCTTGCAGCTTGAAGTATCTATATGAGCCAGGGTAATTGCAGATATTTTTAAGGCTATTCTTACGTATAGTAGTAATCATTAACAATCAACTATCAGCTCTTGTGTTCTTAATAGAGGAATAAATTAAAGTATACAAGGAATATGTATAATTTCGCCGAAGTCAAATCGAGAAGTCTAGTAATAAAAATATAAATACCTAACTCGTTATATTTATCTTATATTATTGATATAAATAACATTAGGACCTTATGTTCAACATGAGCAAGTTTCCATAAAAGTCGAAGGGCACTTGTAGATATAATAATTTCCGTGTTAACACGTATCGAGATCGATGATAATTCACGGCATAGTGTAGTCATACTAACCTGCTTAAAATGTTTACTCTAATTATTATTATTAGCATTGTTTAAAAGTCGAACCTCATTTTATATTTTAACTAGGCACTACCTTAAATGTCACGGCTTCGTGCTATAATAAACGAAATATATTAGTGTCATTTTAGTGCAACTGTATATTGTATTTCCAAAAACGTCAATTTGTCTCGATGAGCTTAAAATGATAACACATTTTTTTTTTTTTTTATAGAATAGGAAGGCGGACGAGCATATGGGCCACCTGATGGTAAGTGGTCACCAACGCTCTTAGACATTAGCATTGTAAGAAATGTCAACCATCGCTCACATATCCAATGCGCCACCAACCTTGGGAACTAAGATTTTATGTCCCTTGTGCCTGTAATTACACTGGCTCACTCACCCTTCAAACCGGAACACAACAATATCAAGTATTGCTGTTTTGCGGTAGAATATCTGATGAGTGGGTGGTACCTACCCAGACGAGCTTGCACAAAGCCCTACCACCAGTAAACATTAGGTAATTTGACTGGTATCGTACCACAGATACATACATAATGTACATAGTATTGTATTAGTATTGTGGCTTAAGAAAAAGGTTACATTAATGTAATTATCTATGCCATGTACCATGATGATAATTATGTATACGTGGAAAAAATTATCAACACCGGCTTCATTCCTAGCTTTAGTGGCACCGCATAAATAATACATCGATCATAAAGCGTCGCCTACGTTATCCCTAATTGAGTACCGGAGCCATTTAATTGGCTCCTTTTTATTTAATAGCCTAGGCATTCGCGGAACGACCTAGACTGTCAACGTTAGAGAATTTTTCATAAAGTAGGCTTAGTAAAATTATCAATATGGCTGACTTTATTTATCATATTTAAACTTTTTAAAGAATTATTCTTATATTAATTATATTTTTATTTTATTATAACATATATAATCGATCAAACCATAAAGTATTATAACTTTACATTTGAAAGCTTCCGCTTTTTTAGATATCCAAATATTTATACCAGGATATATTCTAAGAAACTCTGGTATATACCAGAGTTTCTTAGACGGCCACTTTTGAACTGTATACATATTTATATTCAAAGATCATACGAATAAATTTCTTTATACTATCATTTCCTCTTAGTTCTACGTTTATGCTGATCCGTCTTGATCGAAATTCGAATTTGGAACAGTCTGATGCTATTATGAAAGCCCACAGTTGGGATTTATTTTAAGCGTCAGGTGAAAAATAAAAAAATTAACAATACATCTACCAAATTGTTTTAATACACTTCCACAAGTGTGAATGTATTATCTATCTTTTTTTTGCTCTCATATTTCACACTAACAAACTTTCCGTATACATCTTTAGCTTTGGCTGTAAAATGTAGCGTTATGCTACGCTTAAGCCATCATTCGCGCAATTTCATTGCTATGCAATAAAATTTGTAAATAAAATATGTACATAAAACGATTATATATATATTTAATGACATAATATCATAGCAAATCGTAAATTATATTCGAATGACACTAACGCTCTGATTTATTTATCAATTGTGTTACTAATCTCTCTCATATATCATCCAGACCTTAATATATAACATCGTGATAATGGATAAATATTTAATAGTTACAGAAATATACAAGACATAACCAGTTCATAAATATAGTACTATAAAATAATTGTATTCTATGACATTCTTATTTTTTAATTCGTATCCGATTGTAGCAAAAGTATGCTTGTAATGTAATGTCTTTCATTCTTTCATGGCTTACCCACTGAAACTATGCTGTATTGTACAAGTATGCTGATTTGCCATATTCAAGAAACATTCAGATTTCCTTACTATTTTTTGATTGGTAGATTTGTCGTAGGCGTAATTCGACCGTTCCTATAAATAACGTTTCGTAAATTTCTCGTATATTATATATCTACGAGTAAGACGTAAAAACTTATTGGAATGACTTTAACGGCGTGTCACTCGTAACTCAAAAACGATCGGTTACTGATGTACAATTAAGATATGTTAAATTTAGGAACACGAGATGAGGCCTTTTGCTCAGCCGTGGGTCTTTTAAAGGCTGTTACCATGAATATAAGTTAAAACATACATATTGCTAAAGGTTATGGTTTTTTATAAAATATTTTACCCATATTAATATTTACTTATATTTAAATAATACATTTTAAAAATGTTGGAAATATTTATAAAGTAAAATAAACTAACAGTTTTTTTCACGTTTTGTATTGTTGCGCCGCAAAAAACTGTCGATAAAATAAAAACAAAAGTTGGCAAAAAGCAATGATAATATTTAATAAATATAAATTATGTCGATATTATTTAACTAATAAGAGCAAAAACGCTTACATTATTTAATTAAAAATCGGAGCTAATGAAGTGTTTATCGACTTTTTTCGAACTTATAGTGGACGTCCTTGCACATTTTCAAGTCGAGCATAGTTCTCGTGACAGTAACGGGTAAAAACTAGACCTGCAGCGATTACTGCTGATCTACAATCTGATATATCAAGGTCAGTCTGGTAATACGTTAGCAGCTTTAACGATTCCCACCAGATGTTCGCGATAATAAATATTACCACCTTAACGAGCTCTCCGATTCTTGTAATTAAAAATGTAAATTCTTAGTTAGACCATATTTGGATTTTATAAAAGATACCGACTTACGGTTTATGACGCCTTAAGAAATTACACACTTTTTGCATAATTCATTTCTCGTCTAGTGTAAGACTTTTTTTTAAAAAAAAGCTTTATTTACAAGTTTTTTTTAACTTGCAATGCAGTTTGTATAAGTCAAGTCTTGCCAGCTGATTTTGAAACCTTTTCTCTTCCCATGACATGATTGCTGCATTTAGGATTGGCTCTTGACGAGCGAACTCTTTAAGGATTAATAGCACAGAAATTAAACTTTGATTTTTTTTTTCAATGGTGATAATTCGTTATAATTATTACCATGACAAAGTTTCACGTCTCGAAGTTTGACTCCTGACGAGGGAACTGCTCAACGGTTAACAGAACAAATAGGAAATTTTATATAAGCATTCAATAACGGCCCACTCTAGTCTAGTCATTACAGAATTAGAAACATGTTTAACACGCGGGCGACGCCGCGGGTAAAAACTATATACAATTAAATTTATAGACCCTGAATGAAAGGCAACAGGTACCAACACGGTTTTATAAAACGCGCTTCAGGATTAGTTCACACAATACCTATGCATCGTGTATGCATTGAATAGGCTTCGACAGTCTAAATAGATAACATCACGCGAGCGAACACGGGGGTCGTAAATATAACATGAAGGACAGTACAATGCGTGAATTTTACAGCGTTTTTATTTTACGAGAACCACTAAAACGTTTCTGTCCCTACAATAAAATAGTCTGGCGTTTTTTATGGCACCTGAGCATAAAATGCATATTTTTAAACTGAATTTAGCGAAAAATGTCCAAATCTGCGAATCTTTTGAAACTTTGTTCTGACGTTCTGCATTTATGAAAGTTGTTTTAATATAATGATAAGTTGTTCTCTCATACCATTGTTGAATCTTATCTGATTTGATTTACTTAATAATTTTAGGCGCAACATTTAAGATAAGCTATCTGCCCTTACATTTGTTGATTATAGAAATTTAATAGAAAAATATACTAGTTTTTAAGCGTCGTCTATCTAGTCTTGACCAGATTATTTTTTTAAATTATTTAAATAGAAAGGTAGATTGACACATAGAAATCCTGTTGGTAAGTGGTCACCACCGCCTATGGACATTGACATAGTAAGAAATTTTAAGAACTATGCACCACTAACCTAAGGAAATAAGAATTAACATCCCTTATGCCTGCAGTTGCACTGGCTCACTTACCCTTCAAAAATGAACTATTTACAGCAATACTAATTATTGCTAAAATATGCGAAGTACCTTCACAGATGGGTTTACAAAACGCACTATCACCAAGTAAAGTATCGGGTAAAATCTTATAAGTTAATTAATAAGTAACACATTATTAACGAAGAATATCATTGTGTTTATTTAGCATTTAGCAATTAGTCTACAAAAGTAGAATGTAATGATTTATAATTAGTGTTCACTTGACGGTAATTTTATTCTTAATAATAATTGCAGTATTTGAATAAGAGTAAGAAATTAGTTGCGAATGGCTGCGCAGATATAGTTTTCAGGAACATAAGTAGTTATTGCGGGCATTTAAGTTATAAATGCAACTTCGAATATGAATCAGCTACAACTTGTTAGTTAGTCTAATTTTTTTTTTTAAATTATTCTTTTTTTTACGGTATTTTTGCGAATGTCTGGTAGAACCATCAACGGTCAACTTAGATTGCGCGAATTAGAATTGAGTATGTGATTTGAAATATTTATATCTATTCCATACATTCCATCATACGCCAGTATCCGTATAAGTACCAGTATAAGCCAGTAAGCCATCATAAGGCATTGTTAATAATTTAATTTAAAACTATGCATTAAAGTGCAGTAGTAATCCAATTTTGAATCATATCGTCAATGGTATATTATATATATTTTGTTTGGCAATACACAAAAGTACAAGTTTCGCGGTTATATTAGTCATTTTCAGATTTACATAATATTCCAAGAAAGTCTTATTGTAATTCTGTTATTACAATAGGCGGAATACATTATTAATATAACAATAAATAAACAACAGCCGACAAAATTGATTAACGTTAAAATAAATTTCGGTTGTATAAAGTCTTATCTAACAAATTTTGGTGATCTATTCAATTTTGTTTGTTATTAAAATTAGAGAACATATTGTAATAATTGTAAACAAATATATAATATATAATAATATATCCTGGGACATTTTTCACACACGGCCATGTGATCCCAAATTAAGCTTGTACAAAGCTTGTGCTATGGAAATCAGACAACTGATATACTACATATACTACTTTTCTTTTGTAAATACATACTTATATAGATAATTACACCCAGACTCAGGACAAACAGACATGTTCATGCACACAAATGTCTGTCCTGGGTGGGAATCGAACCCACAACCTTTTGCGTGAAAAGGCAAGTACCAACCACGCCACCCGGCTCGTCAAAAGTACAGTGATAGTACTACATTAGAAGCTAAAGTGCCAATGAAAAATATATAAAGTTTCAAGTCAATCGGATGAACCATGCATGAGCGCACAGAATGCAAAGAAAAAAAGCTTTTTTTAATAAGATAAAATGGGTAACGGAGTAAACGTTCCACCTGACGATAAGATAAGTTGTCAATAAACTTCTACAACTTTAAGACTTGCTACATTACTGACCTCGCAGAAACGTATGTACTCCACATTCAAGAACTAAAAGTATCATAATGCTAAAAAATATTATTAAGAAAGGCATTTTTATAGTTCACTATAGCGGGATTTATCATAATAAACATTTATCGCCATTGTCAGATCATCTTCATGATTTGCTCATGAACAAACGAAAAAATAACCGTTCATATTATCATTTTATATATGCATAAATAACATACTATAGTCTGAAGGCAATTTAGGAAGTTTGTAAACGAATCCTGTGACGTTAAAAATAGTGTTGCCAATAAGAATAATATTTAAAATAATTTGTTTTTTTTTTTAACGAATTAAAATTTAAAAATGATTCAATTCCAAATGTTTACCTGACATCAACACCTTGACACGATTGAGATTCGATTGATAAAATATCGGTTACTGGAGTTATAAATACACCGACTTGTTTTACTGGCTGTGTCGTACTTGTCTCACAATGACAATAGCCCAAAGATTGATGTCCTATGTCGAATTGGCTGGCGTAGGTAGTGCATTCCATTCTGTGTGGGCCAAATAACATCTGTGTAAATTCTTCGTGTCGAAAGATATTTATTAGCCCTGGACGATACTTCCTTAAACTGATTTCGAAAGCGTTTTATGATTATAACATTTCTTGTAAGTGAAACGTAACTCACTTATTTTGATTGCTTCGTAAATAAATTTGGCTTTTATTATTTTATACTTGATTTACTACTTATAAATTGAAAAGGAGATGAAAGTGAATACGAAACTGTTTATGTTTTATTTTACATATCAATAATAATATTAAACCTTTTGAATGTATTGTGTTTTAATTTTTATTTATTTCATAAAATATTCCAGCAACAAAAGGAACAGTGAGTTCAACGTTTTGTTTGGAACACAATGATCTTGGATAGGGCCGACGCCGTGATGTCGGCAGATAGCCGGTTCAAGCCCGGACCACGCAAATATTTCCGTCTAATTACCCACACTAAGCTGTTGCACGGTTTAAAGTTAGAGGAGATAAGGTGTTGCATGCACAGTGCAGTTTTTTATGCTAACAATGCGAAAGGAACTTCAATTTTAAATCCGAGTGTTAATATAACCTATTTTTAATTCGCTTCTGACAATTTATCTTAATTACAAAAGTATATTTCAAATTTAAACTTGATATTAGGCTTAGTGGTTAGAACGCATGAATCTTAACCGATGATCGTGGGTTCAAACCCGGGCAAGCACCACTGAATTTTCATGTGCTTAATTTGTGTTTATAAATCATCTCGTTCTTGGCGGCGAAGGAAAACATCGTGAGGAATGATTGTCATCATGAGCATTGAAGAAGCGTGGTGGAGTAAACCTTCTCCTCAAAAGGGAGAGGAGGCCTTAGCCCAGCAGTGGGACATTAAAAAGGCTGTTACTGTAAATATCATCCGATTAACAGGTTTTTATAAACGTAGGTTTGTAATAAGGTAAGTAAGAAGAGGTGATCGATCTTCGCTCTCGAATTTATTTTGTCAGGAAATCAAATTGTGAGATTAGTCTTTAGTTACCGTTTACCACGCAATCCCCTCCATTGAGTGCAGTCACGATATCACATTTAGCTTTGTCTATTTTCAAGCACACTGCTAATATAATTGTGATTCTCATGACATTGTATTCGTTGAAAATTTCCGCGTTGATCCGTTCTTGAAATACATGTAAATACATCATACTCGTGGCAAAATTTGATAATATGAGCTTAAATCTTGAGAAATTAACACACATTTGGTTGTAGGGCTTTGTGCAAGCCTATCTAGGTAGGTGGCACCACTCATCACATATTCTACCGTCAAACAGCAATACTTAGTATTATGTTCCTGTTTGAAAGATTAGTGTGCCATTGTCACTACCGGCACAAGGGACATAACATCATCTCATCTATCTAAGGTTAGTTGGGCACATTGGCTATGAAAGGGATGGTTAATATTTCTAAGAGAGTTAATGTTTATGGGCGATGGTGATCACTTAACATCAGGTGGCCCATTTCCTCTACCAATATATTTTAAATGACACATAACATTTCTTACAATGCCAATGTCTATGGGCATTGGTGACCACCTACCATCAGGTGGCCCATATCCTCATCCGCCTTCCTATTAAAAAAAAAATGTTTCTTTCTGTTCAGCTAATCGATACTGCTAGATATAGGCCTCTACCCAGGTTTACCAATGCTCCAGGTTCAATAATAATTTATAATAAATTACTAATTTTAGAATTTGATGTCTTCTAAATTTGAAACTATGTGTTCACTTCTTAGCTTCTTGGAAAATCATTTTCAATTATAAGGCTCACGTCTCATTCCCTGCTTCATATATCTTGCGTATCGATAATAACTAATAAATGTTATGCATAATGAATTTTAATTAATCATACAACATTATTTTGTTTCAGGTAAGTTCTCGCTTTTATATGGTCCAATTCTGACGTAAGTGATTTGCAGACTAACACATAATGAAATGTTTTGTTTGCAATGAATAAATTCGGTAACGGTATTCTTTTTTATTCAATTTCGAAACAAACAGCAATTACTGTTATTCTAATGAGGTAAGTAACAAGAGGTAAGCGGGATGATTTTTTAATATTTTATGCACAATTTCTGATTCATTTCAAGATCTGCTTTTGTTGTTTTTTTTTTGGTAACAATATTTAAACGATCACCTTATCTAATGTGGGGGTGGTCACCTCTATCTACTAGATAGAATAAGTCAATTCCCAAATAAAAAATTCATCTTTCAGTGACGTCATTTATTAATATATAGAAGTAGAATATCTGGTGAGAGGATAATACTTTCCAAACCCATAGTTGTAAACCCGCATTTGATATTTAATGCGTAAAGTGATGTCATAGAAACATTACAATTTCTTTTTGATAATCAAAGTGAAACTGGTACAGAAAGGAAATAGCCTGATAATATCTAAAGAAACTGACAAGATTTTGTGTATAAATTTTGCATTTGAGTGTTTCTTATTGAAAATAATAATTATTGGAAAATTACTGTGTCGCGTCTCGCTTATGGCGTTTCGGTTTACGCTCACGTCATACCTAATTGCAGTAGATTGTTCTAACATATTATCGCTGACCGTGCTGCCCCGTGACGCCATGCCATCTGTTACAATCACCAATTTAACCTGACCTCTCCTGCCTCTCCGTTTTCTCATAAATCAATACGTAACCAGAATATACAAGCACAAGGTGGTACTCGTAATATATGGTTAGGCTTGACAGGATATAGAAATAACTACTTTTGCTAATTTTAATTGAAAAATTTCAACATGTTTGAACAAATTGCTATTTTTATATGTATGATAAAACTGATCACATATAAATAATTAGTAAAGTTGATTCTGATACCAATAAATCACGCAATGTAAGATTGGTTGATGATAACGCTACATTTAGCAAACATGTTGATGTCTGTTACGCTTAATATTATAATATATCCCAGCGTTGCTGTCAGTGTATTTCAAGAAGCGTTCGTGAGGCGTCGATCCTGTCTAGACAAGTTTGAACGACCATTTCAATAAGATCCATTTAATCGCTACCTCCGAAAGCAGATTGATACTATCAATTATTGGAAAAATACATTCAAATTAACAAGCAGATCAAAAATAGTATTTAAGGTTACTAAAATTTATAACTTAGACTTACTAGTAATCTATAAACTGTAGCACGAATAATGATAACGATAAGGAAAAAATAAGCAATATAATATTACAATCGTTAATAGTGTTTTTTTAATTCTGTTTTGTAAAAGCGGTAAAATGAAAAGAAACTGTCGTGCTTTATAAGATTACATGTATAATAATGTTATTATTATAAAATTTACTTTAAAACTTCAGCAACAAAAAAACTGGCGCAGTTGGTTTACGAATATGGATAGGGTTGCATTGCTAATTTGTCGTCGCGTACATTTCCTCTATATTCACGAGCAATTTATACCTTTATGTTAATAGTGTCTAGGTTGATATTTGCATGAGAAATTGTTTTGCGACTGCGTCGAAGATTATGCAGATCCATAACGGTGCTTATAAACGTCCGACTCTGAACCGAGTATGGAGCGCACATGACGTGCGATTTGTTTCAGTTTATCTTGATTTCCTTTTATTGTTGTTTTAAAATCTTTTATATTATCAAAGCTGTAATTTGGAAGATTGTAAAATGAGACTTGTTCTGTTTTTATAAATTCAGTGAGCGTATTATCAACAAGCACATATAAAAATAACTAACAGAACTTTGCAATAAGTCCATAAATATTTGAAGATGCTTGAAAGGATTATTTGCAGGAATATTTTAATATTTATTCATAGCTGTACCTAGAAATGAATGCAAAATACAAACTTATAATTTATTTATCAATTGAAGATAACAATTTTTATTATATGAAACATGGTTCGTTTGAAACATATCAATTTTTAATACTAAAAAGATTACCTGAACTAAAATTTTAAATAAAGTTAGTAAACCAACAATGCAATGCTTTAAGTCCTGATGTTTAATTAATTTCCCTTTGAGTGTAGTTGTGTATTTCCTATTTAATCAAAAGATAAATATTAAAATGTTTCCAATGTTAAAGGTGCACTTGGTTATATTTTGCAAATAGAAATTGAAAAACCCAACTGGATTGCGAATCACGTCGTAGTTTCTTGCCGACACGAAACCCGATCTTCGCATTTCTCGGAACCAGCTCTCAAATCAGAGCCTTTGTTTTTGCTTCATCGGCATTGTTTTCGACGCATGCGTCTAACTCATCCTCAATTGATATTACAGTGTCAACGTACTTTAGTTTTACATTAAATGTTATAATATTATTTTGGCAATACTTAATTTAATACTTAACATTTCTTGAGTTAGAACGAAACAAAAAAATGTATTATTTCGTTTAATTTTAGTGCCGTCGTATAGATTATTTTAGCTTTTGTTATTATTATATCTTTATTACGTAAACAAAGATAACTATTTTAAATAATCGTGATATTCAGTCCGTCTGCTTGGAACGAATTAGCTGTCATAAATGTTGAAATAAATACTAAATATTATTATAAAATAAGCGGTTTTAATATTAAACAACTTGCTAATATTACCGTGATGTTCAACTCACGATTACTGGAAACATACTTCTACTAAGAATAATAAGATGGTTTATGGTATTATGTAATAATAAAATCCAATATTCAAATATATTTTTTAACGCTGATCATTCGGAACAGGTAAAAGAAGACAAAAATGCATGTGAGTCATTTAAAAACACGTCCGGTTCTTAGCGTATAAGAATAAAGGAAAAACACGACGACACCTTCCCAAAATCTGACTCAAATAAACCCGTAAATGGTGATAAGTTATCGCATTTTAATAAACTTAAATTAAGTATTGATTTCAATAAAAATAAAGACGTATAGAATCATTTTAAAGCAGGAAATAAATAATACATATAATAATAATAATAAAATACTCTATAAAATAATAAACAATTTGAAATTAGTGCATTGATATAAGTAAACATTATAAATTAAATTTTGAAATAAGTTTATCGTGTAATCGACTAAGTTCCATTGTCCCAAACAAGTTGCAAAGAACACTGAAACTTTGAATGTGAAACGAACAATTAGACGATATAAATTTGAATCGCTATCTGCTGGCTCGGCTGCATTTCAGCGACTCGTTCAAGCTAATTTATTTAGACAATTAAGACATTTATTAGCCATTGTTAGGTAAGCTGTATACAGTCATTCCGGTTTTAGTTATCGAAATTTTAATGCTAACACGCCCCATGTAATGAAATTTAATAATATTTGGTAGTAAATTCTTTAGAATTTTGAGTTATTATGTTATATGTCAATTTATAATAGCCGCTTGTTGTAAATTCGTTATCTGATGTTTTCACAATATTATTCATTGTTTTCAATTTCATGTTAAAACTGTATCACATATTTTGTTTTTAATAAAAGCTCTTACTTAATTGACAAACATGATCCTGGTAGTTATTTTATATTATAATAATATATATTGATGAAGTTAAGTTTAACACTGTCTGGGAAAATAAACGCGTATAGACATCATGAAAACAATTTAATTGTTGTGTCTAGTGAGCTGTCCCTCAGTTATAATTTTAAACGTACTCAATTTCGGATAGATTTTTTAAATCGACAATCAAAACCCGGCAGACGTTATTCAGACTGTGTATATGTTAAAGGGAAAATATGCTGCAGCGCCATCTAGTGTTGTTACAACAATGTTTTATACTATAAAATAACATCTATGAGAAAAGACAAATGTACCAACTTTCATGGTAATCAGTCACACGTAGTTTATTAATCTTAAACAGATATACCAAAATCAATTGTATATATGGCCAAGAATGGGATCTAAGTTATTTTTGTTTTTGTACTTATGTTACTGCCGCACGTTTATGATGTTAATGTCGGCCTCACAAATTTCGACCTCGGCGGTCTGTCTATTATATGTCTTACGCAGTTGGACATATTGTAGTGCACAAATGTGTGCACTCTATTACCTCACTTCTCAAAATCTGATGGAATGGAAATCTGATATGACCGGAAAGAGTTCAAGCGCAGTCACTTGAATATACACACTTCCAATTTCAAGACTGAGAATCTTCAAAAGAAACCCAATAACTATTTAATGGCCCGACCCGGGGCTTAAACCTGGAACCTCGGGATCTGCGGCATTATATCTCGCCACTAGACCAACGAGTCAAGTCCCACCGTTATACCCGAAATAAAAAATACTAATAAAGAATATATGGCATTCAAATATTAAGAAGTTACCAACTCCGTGTGTAAAATGCCAGACACACCTGGATGCAACAATATAATAAATTGTATTGCGCCGGTAATATCTGGAGAAGTTTTCGATGAAAGTTTATTTGAAGCACCAAATTTTAACACCTACGTTAATGGGACGTCCCGTGGTCATCTCCCGTCGCTCAGTAATACGGAATTTTAAATGAAAGATGATAAAGAAAGTATCTCTTGATCGTCCGAAGCTTTAACGTTGATATAATTTTTATATTATAACGGAAGCGGTATATTTCTGATAACAGTTGTCTATAAACCCAGCTGCTTTGTGTTTTTTTTCTACATTTTATACATTTATTTATATTTTCATTTAGTTACTATCGTCAACAGAAGATTACTTGAAAATTTTTATATAAATAAAATATTTTACAATACAAGTCCTTGATAATATTTGTAATAAAAATCAATAGGACTTTAAATAAAACGATTTCGATGAGTTTTATAACACTTCTCAACTTTCTCAAGCGAGTTTAAAAAATACACCAAAACACCATCCTGCGGCGGCAGCGATTAAAGTAAGAGCAAACATTCACAATTTCCTCGTAGATAAAACTCATAAACTGCATCGTTAAGATAAGAAGTGTTAATTTCATAAGAAACTATTAAGCGGTGCCTCTGTTATAAAGTAATATTTTTATCTAGGAACGGTGAAAGTTACTTGCTTCATCATCATCAATTATGTCGGTTATTGTAGATGTAATGACATCTATATTTTTTATGGAGACTACGCTTACAATATAAATTTTGTCTAAGTTTCACTGCCCATTCGGTTTACTGCTAGCTTAAACGACTGCATATCTCCAAGTCTATGGTTTGAAACTCGGGATGAGCTAGCAAAAGTTTTTGAGGTTATCTGTCTATTGGTTGTGTCATTTTGTCGCGTTCAGTCAACTGACTCTGGTGATTGTCCGCTGTTGCCGATTGGGTGAGGACTTTATTTACAAGATTATTTAGCAATGTTCTCAATTTAAGTTACGGATAACAATAACGAGAAACATCATTATTATATTTATATTCTTTTTTCTTATAAATTAGTTTCTAGGTTATTATTTTTGTTTAACAGGCAGTATCTTCCATTCATGGTATGTTTATTAGAGCACTCGTGTACTGACTGATATGTGAAGTAGTTAGTTGACGGACGCAAGACAACTCTCTTAACAGCACCTCTTAACAGCAGTTTCTATAGAAATCATTGGTTTTCAAGAATAAAAATAAGCCCACATTATTATATTGATCCAACTTAAAATCTAAAACCAATACATATACATTATTATAGTGATTCGCGATCAATTTTCAGACACATACTCGTAAGTGTGCAATGTTATTTTTAATTAATAATTATTTTTTTAACGTTTTACATTTACTATATGTTAACAATTACACAAGCTTAATGAAATAAGCTTGTGTAATTGTTTTAATAAATAAATCATATTAAGTAAAAGATTATTTACACATGAAAAAAGCTTGGAGTCAACATTTCTTTATATTTATATTGAATCGATGTAATGGTAGATGATTGATGTAACAGATAATTATTAAGTTTCTTGCCTCTTCTCGATAGAATCTTCATTATGAACCGGTTGTCACTCTAAATTTAATTTACCAATTGACGATTCAATTAAATTATATTTCATACCTTATTCAATTGAATTGAATAAGTTTTTTTATATAGAATAGGAAGGCGGACGAGCATATAGGCCACCAGATGCTAAGTGGTCACCAAAGCTCATAGACATTGGCATTGTAAGAAATGTTAACCATCGCTTACATCACCAATCGCCACCATCCTTGGGAACTAAGATGTTATGTCCCTTGTGCCTGTAATTACACTGTCTCACTCGCCCTTCAAACCGGAACACAACAATACCAAATACTGCTGTTTTGCGGTAGAATATCTGATCTATCACCCACTTGGGTGGTACCTACCCAGACGAGCTTGCACAAAACCCTACCACCAGTAAATTTAGCAGTAATTTTTACTACATATATATATATATATTATATATTGTATACCTATAAATATTTCTTGTAGGTACAGATTTAGCCCCGTTATAATTTTATATGTATACATTTGTGCAATTTAAAAAGTTTCATGTGTCAACAATAAAACGATTTTAAATTGAAGTTCTCGATACGAAAAGTAAATTAAGATCATCGTCGTTTTATCTTTCAGTTATGACAATTTTTTTGTATCAAACATATATAGCGTTGATGTAATTTTACATTACGTAACTGTAAATCAGTTTTGTATTACTTTACAGACTTTTTAAAATACTAAAATATGTAAGGTAGATTTTAATGTATACTTTAATACGATTATAATAAGGCTTCAATTTCAATGAAGGTTAAAGTAATGTTGATTTTTCTGTCCATTACGTCTTCCCTATATATGGCAATGACATAATATACTCATTTATTGAGTGGCTCTGACATCAACTCGCTATGTGATGTGATCGTTGATCACAATGATATATGTTTTATATGAAAATACAGCAGTGTGTCTGTGTAGTTTTATTACTTATTTATACTTCGTTAAACAAGAGGCTAGTTTATAAGGTTGTATATCCCGAAGTCCTAAGTTCAGACTCCGTCTGTAAATAATAAATCTGTAATAATAATAATAATAATAATATTCTGGGACATTTTTTACACACGGCCATCTGATCCCAAATTAAGCTTGTACAAAGCTTGTGCTATGGAAACCAGACAACTGATATACTACAATTACACCCAGACTAAGGACAAACAGACATGTTCATGCACACAAATGTCTGTCCTGGGTGGGAATCGAACCCACAACCTTCGGCGTGAAAGGCAAGTATCTACTAACCACGCCAACCGGCTCATCTGTAAATCTGTGCTACTTTTTTTTAAAAATAATTTCCGTAAATGTTAGAATTAGCATTAAAAAAAGTATAGAATATATGTACCCAATGAGTGGAAGGACCTATCAAAATATATATCTTTTTTATATTTCTAAGAACTTTGTAAATATCATCATATATAACTGAATGTAAAACACATGAATAAGGTCTTGCTTTTTATTATTTAAATTCATAATTATCACGTAAAGCAATAATTTTACCGACGCATAATTATAATTGCTCAAATGAATTCCATTCTATACAATTCCTATAGTATTGTAAACCGTTATGGCAATATATTTTCAATTAAAGCTAACGACTATGGCACTGAGCTGACACTTCAAATTTAACCCCCGCGGCGAACTGCTGTTAAAAAATCAACTTTTAATTGACAGTTATGACTTACAGTAATGTATCGACTATCAATTATATAAAATAGGCGCGATTTAACACGCTTTTTAGTTGATTCAACTTTTCATACAAGTCCCTTTAATAGGATCTTTTTGTAACTTCGAGATACAATTTCATGGTCGAATTTGAATTTTAAACTAATACTGGGCTTCTAACGCGTGACGCACGCTATTTATTTTCTTATTTCTGAAATTAAGATTTTTGCCTTATCTTAATAATAGTATGAATGTAAGTGATTTAGAATTGGTTAAAATGAAATTCGCTTATTGTATTATTTGTCACTTTTTATGATTATCAATAAAAATATATTCTTAGCGAATATATTCGTTTTAAATCAGAGAAATCAGTGCAGTGATAATTTACAATAATTATTTTTCTTAATGACGTCATCGATGTGCTGCTTAACTTTAATTAAAATATAGCCATATTATAATTTAGCACCGCAATATTCGTAGCGCCGCTTGCATACATAGATAATATATAAAACTATAAAATTTTGGGACATATTACAACTTTGTACTGTTCTCTTTGTATGTTAAGAATACTGAATATTATCCACATAAACATTGAAAATAAACAAACGGTATGCATGATGCAGTGAAGTACCTGTACGTCGGATGTGCATGCGCACCGTATTATTAGCGAAACGCTTAACAAATAAAAATATTAAACTCGTCCCACGCCCACGACCCGCGGCTGTATTGTCCTATTTGAATTCCTATTTAATTTATTTAAATCAGGCTAAAATATAAAACTATTTTATAGCATAAATTGTTTTAAATTAACATTCAAAAACGGGTATTTTGTAAATTATTCCAAATCCAAAATAATGTGTTCTTTTTATTTTAAATATGAATCACGTTACATTTTACAGGGCACGTAATTAAATAAATATAATTCAAAAGCATTTTTAAGCGATATATAAATTTTTACCTTTATCTTTATAGTTTAAAAAGAAAGCTATTCTTATTTAAAAACCTTTTTTTTAATTTTTTGTAGTTTTTTAATAATAACTTGTAGTAATATACCGTTCCCAGTTATTACACCAAGGCATGTGGCTTAAATTTCCCTATTGAGTCCTACATATTTAGATAAAATCATTTACTTAAAATCGAGTCAAATATTAAAAGATATTTTCAACCTACGAACCATGACTGGTAGTTTCATATTCCTTTAAATTGTTGTAAGGAAAGAGATTATTATATATCTTAAATATTGTATTGTTTTGTTATAACTCGGGTGTCCCGTCGCGCAAAATCGCGGTATAAAGCTTATAGAGGTCACCTGCTGGGTATGTAATACTTTGCGGCCCTTTGGTGATGAAAGGATGCAACATAAATTATTTCATGAATCTGGTAACATTGTTATTAAACGTTAAAAAATACTATACCTTGCATTTATTAATTTTGGTGCAAGTTATTTTTATAGTGAAATTGGCAGTATGAAAATTTATTCATTTATCCCGTCAAATTGTTTTGAATGGGATTTTATTAAAGTGACACTGTATACTTTTTTTAGTTTTGTTGTTTTTAGAATTGTCTTAATGCTTTTTGTACCTCACCTGCGTGAAGAGAGAAGTATTGTTATGACTACAGATTAACGCAAAAAATATTGTGTTAATCTTCGAATGCATCGACCGTTTCGTGTTGATAAAAGCAAAACCATGCAATCGAACATATATTACTGTATTTTATTGATGCAGCACAATTTCACAAGTATTCGATAATAATTTATTTAAATTTTCAAATGAAATTGTCAAGTTAAGTAAGAATATCATTAAATAGGAACACTTCCCCATTCGCAAAAGTCAGCTTGCATGTAAATTGTACTTAATACCAATTATACATTGCAAAATATCTTATTAAATACGTAATTTACTTGTTTCATTTCTTATGGTTTCAATTTGTATATTATTTAAATAATTATTCTCGAAACATCCAAATATTTGGATTTATATTAATTTGTAAAAAATCAAATGGTTAACATATATTTAAAGAAACTAGCGGAAAAATAATTGTCTATTGTTCCTATATTACTATATATTATTGTATTAATATTCAACTGCAAATAATAATATAAATATCAGTTAGGACAGAGAGAATATCCAGAAAAACATGACAATTTTGAAATATTTTCCACAGATTGCAAATCGCACAGAATCAATACCAAGAGAAAAGTTACATTTGGTATAGAAAATGTTGCCAAAAAGACGAATGAAGAAAGAAATAAACCATTGTAATAAAATTATGTCTAAAATGTACTTTTATGCGTTATTCGGTATGATATGTCACATGTCACTCAGTTTTTATTTTATTTACACCCTATTTTACACCACGTTTTACGATATGCCCAGGGCAGGAGCATATACTACAAAGGTCAAGTTGCTACATGGAATAGTAATTTAAATAAAGAGCTTATAATGTAGTAGCAATAACTGACGTAATTATGCAAAATACCTTGAAATTCTTTTTCTAACCAAGTTGATTATTTTTTGTAGAAGTAAGAAATTAAGTCTGCCTATTTATGAACACTAATTAAGCGTATGAAAATTCAGTAACGCTTGCCCCACTTGGTGGGGCTTACACCCACAATCTTCAGTTAAAATTTAGGTGTCCTAACCATTAGGACGAAATGTCTAGAATATGTATAACATTATAAATGTTTAATTAACAAATCATTAATTAACTAAAGGTCTGTATATCTTATTAAATAAATAAAAGCCCTTTAAATGAAGACCTACATTATAGGATTGAGACTAATGCTGCTGTTTCAAAATATAAACATACTTATCAATCAGTCAGTAAAATTGGAAACAGATGTTCATATAACGCAGATACGTAGCATGCACAATCCTTCACTCGTCAAAGGAATATAACCTTTATTGCGAAAAGAATAATAGTCACGGACTACGCGTAAGTGGCGGTACTGAAACCCGTAATTCAATGTATAATTTGCCTGTCTGGCCGACTCTGCGATTATGCAAATGACACTGATAATATCGACTGCGCTAACGGAATTCTAGACACATCAAATCGCAACAGAGATGTAGGGAACAGTCTTTATGCCGTATCTTTATTAGCTAACATAAGCTGATAAGTTCGTACAGACAAGAGAGAGTCAAATGTAAGCGGCTATTATCCTTTATGCTAATAATAGATAACAATTACCATCGAAAATATGTTTTTAGAAGACTTTAGGTGTATACCAAAGGCAGCGCTCACAAATTATGTAACCATACCAAAAATGGTTTTTTGATTGTACACTGAAAATAATTTCTGGTGTAAAAAGTATGTAGTTCTATAATATAAACTATCACCAAGCGGAAATTAATGTAAATTCATCTTATGTTTTCATGAAGTTTGTACGAAATTACAGACAAAGAGAATACCGCTCGAATATCCTTAATAGCTACATTCTACGATGCTTAGATTACCAACAGTAAAATTATAATTTGCAAGCTAACTGTAATGAGTTTTAAATAAAATTGCACACAGTCGTATATTTATATAATAATAAAAGACAATACAAATTCTTTCATATATATGAGATATTATGTAATATTTCCGTGCGCAGTAAACTAAAGTGTGTGGTACTCCACAAGTGCTCCTAGTAGCGGTAAGCACCGGTGTTGTTTATGATATGTTTAGATAGGGAAATAGTGTTATGACGCCATTTCATAAGTATGACAAGTTTTGTTTTCCCTTGTTATAATGTATTTACATAATCACATTGTATATTAGCAGACATATTGAACAAGTTTTTTTCAAGTTAGCAAAAGCATTTTTGCTAACAAAAATAGTAGTGTTAAGCATTACATCATACTTGTTACTTATTCTTAAAATTCCAAACAGTAGTTTATATATCTAGTTTCATCTAACTTATCTGGCTCAAAATAGATTCTCAACATAATTTTTCAGTGCCACCAGAGAATTGCTGTCAAAGCTACATTGATATATTGAAAGAAACAGTGCAAGCAACGCTTTCATATTCCTTCATCAGGTACGTAACTAGTACGTACGTGCTTTTCGTATTTAACAGCATTTTTCCTTGTTTGAGAACGAAAATCTTTAACGTCTTTATGTTCTCGTTACCATAAGAAATGATGCGAGCACATATAATCAAATCGACCGTTCACCATCACCTCAATGCAATATGCGGTTTGCTAAAATTATTGGATAATCAACGACACAACGTAACACGGTAGCTGCGACGCATACACACGGCTGGATTATGCAAATGAAAAACCAAGGATGTCGATACTGACGCCGAGTTTTAGAGAAACTATTCCGATATAGATGATAATAATGTTCCCCGTCAGAAGCGTTTGCTTGCACAGCTTGTCCTGTTGACTTTGCTTCAAGTTGTTCTACCACTTTGGCCTTTAAACAGTCTCTCGCTTTGATTTTCAATAGTTTGGAAAATATTATGCTTACTAAAACATTAAAATTTTCTAATTAATTATCATGTTAAGTTTATTAAACGTAACCGATACTAAGTCTTACAAAAAAGGAAATTAATCTTATATAAAATATTCTATATTCTTAATTTAAATATAAAAGCAATTTCAATAGGCGAAGATTCCCCATTTATAGAGCAACGCAACAAAGTCTGTCTGTCCGTTTCTCTGTCTATTTGACATTTTAAACACACATGTATAAGATAAGCCAATGTTATTTCTACACATAAATTGGATCAGTTGTTTCTGTCCACGTGGGTGGCCTGTCTCTCATAAACCTAGGTTTTAAGGCTTCTAGAAACTGTTTAGCTTTTCAAATGGCATATCTACCTTCCATATATGTTCCGTTACAATAGACCAATGTGGTCAAGCAATAACAAATTTAATCTTATTATTGCCATTTATGTCGGTGTTTTATAACTTTACAAAAATGACATTATTAAAATTGATTCTCAAACAAAATCAAGATTATATTATCTATTATACCGTAACAGCCTGTGAATGTCCCACTGCTGGGCTAAAGGCCTCCTCTCCTCTTTTTGAGGAGAAGGTTTGGAGCTTATTCCACCACGCTGCTCCAATGCGGGTTGGTGGAATACACATGTGGCAGAATTTCAGTGAAATTAGACACATGCAGGTTTCCTCACGATGTTTTCCTTCACCGTAAAGCACGAGATGAATTATAACCACAAATTAAGCACATGAAAATTCAGTGGTGCTTGCCCGGGTTTGAACCCACGATCATCGGTTAAGATTCACGCGTTCTTACCACTGGGCCATCTCGGCTCGCTTTATTTATTATCTATTATAATTGAGAATATACAGTTCAGATATCTTGGAATTAAATCTGGTCAAAACACTTATAGTCAAGTATTAATTATATTTAGTTTTATCATGATTACTATCTTAAGTATTAACAAGAAAAAATAATTTTTCGTAATATAAACGTAGCAAAATTTACCTACATGGAAATCCAGCTGTTCTCTTCAATGTTCATCACTTGAAGCTTCATTCTCTTATCAATTGTATTATTTTTAAGGTTAGCTCCTTACTCAGATCTCTGACGTTAACATAAATATGAGCTGACATGGTACATCCCAAGCAAATCGTTGGTTACAAGGCATTCAATGTCATTAAAGGTAGACAATAAGCGTTTTAACTGGCATTGAAAGTATAGAACCTTAATTAAACCTTATATATCTACTTGCAGGCTTAAGTATTTACTAAGAACGACGCTTGATAATATGTATTTACTTCTTCTCAACTCTTGATTTGTTCGTTTTCATCTTTTTCATATATAAGAAAATCATTTTAATAAATTTCTGTTAAGAGATGTTATTATGCTTTTAGAAAAACATATTTCCAATATTCTAAAAATCTTTAATGAGAACTTATATACAAAGGTCGTGAATTTAAGCTCGCTTTCTATTGGAAAGAAGGTATCTCATTACACATTACACGAAACTTTCAATATAATTATTCTATAACCATCCAAGTCCTAATTAGATTAAGCCAATCCTAGAAAGTACTAATTTACACGGTGATGTGACGACGCTAATTAATTTTGTCCCAAATGATTTGCGCTGTGACGACGTTTGTCCAGAAGTCACAAACGACTATCAGAAAAAAATCCCAATAGATTTAAGCAGAGCCTAGATGGCTTATTTGGTGAAATATATAGATCATAATCGAAGACAAAGTTTTAAATACGATCAAGAATAAGTTAGTTATTATCTTATGATGGAGTTAAACTCATTCCTGTTACAAGAACATTTGTGTTGTCTTCTTTTTTCGTATGTTAAATCAGTGAAGACAGAAAGAAAGAAAAATATTTAAATAAACATCAGCTCAACAACGTTTTTAACTAAGGTATTATATATGATACTTAATTTATTCTTATAATAAACAAAATTAAACGTATGTTGCTAATAGAAGCATTTAATGACCTGTCATTTTTAATGATAAGACCATATGCTAGCAATATTTTAATTTATTTTGTACTTAAAATATTGTAAGGATTGAGTATAAACTGTTCAACTAAGCCTTGTTTCCCATAGTCACGTTACGTAACCATAAGCTTCATAGATCACTAATCTTCAGGGATTATACTCTTACAAGGATGACTCTGATACCATTGTCATGTGTACAACTTGTGGAGATTGGAAGATGTTAAGGATTAGAATTTCGGTTATAACGTTCGAATTTATGAAATATTGAATTGCCAATGTGCTAAAGAGATTATATTCTGAATGTTTCGCAATATTCCACAGCTTTACTGATTCGTTTACATCGTTTTACATACTTCAGTCAGCTTACTGCTTTGCTATGGAATTAGCTCGGATAATCATAATAATATAACGTATTGGAATTTAATTTCGTAATTAAGCGCGACAACACTAAAAATTACTCAAAATCAACATAATTTTTGTTTCTTTACATCAATATTAACTCGACTTAAAGCTATTAAGGTCGAAACATACAATGATTCTTAATAAAGTTTCTTTTCAAAGAACATGATGCTGTTTTGTATGAGGTCATTGACGGAATTAATTTTTTTAATTAAAACATTTTTATCCTAATTACGTCAACTTATTACTTATAATATACTTAATTTATATAAAAATTTATTATAAATAATTATTTTATACAAAAAGTAATCATGCTATGGATGATAATATAGATATTATCATCATATTGAATTTCTACTTCTCTCTTAGCCAAGTTTTATTTTATGTTAAATTTAATTTTTGTATGTATCTTTATGTTATGTTTATGATGACGTCTTATATAAAGGTACTTAAATGTTATTATTATTAATTATTATTTTATTTTATATAATTATAATTAAGAACACGAAGATGTTAACAATGTTCCACTGCAGCATCAAACCTGTTTGGTAAGCACACATAATTTCTTCTAAAGCTATGCATGAACTTTAAAATTGAAAACAAACTTATCTCGTGGAAAACTTAAAAGCTTCGACCACTTTGTTATTTAATATAAATGTACAATTTTAACTCGATTACGTAGGTGTAAAAAGTAAAGACTTCATGCAGTTTGCATGTTATTATTAAATACGTACAATTATAAATGGTTAAATTTTTTCGTTTTACTTTTTACAATATTTACCTTCAAACCATCTAAAAATATATTTACCTGTGTATAGCTATCCCAATCGAAATGGTAAATATAAACAAACCATATATTTATATATCGATTTCCTATTTGCTATATTATTAACTACAAATATTTCTTGATTTTGAACATTATTTATACAAATTCATTCGACTTAATTACTTACGTTAACTTTAATTTTACTTCCGAAGTTCCGGTAACAAATTCGCCGAATTAAAACCATAGATTATTCATAATTTCGACCAATCATTACACGTCAATTCAATGTCAAAGTCGTTTATTGGTCTATACACCTCCTGTAATTGGAGTAAAAGTTTAGTCTATGTGTGTGTAAAAAGACATGATATGCTTTAACATACAATAAATGTTTGTAAGTTCGTTAAATTCTTATGACGGTATTTTGAAACATTTTAATGTTTAATTAATTTAAATATGTATAATAAAGGACTTCCGTTATCAAACGAAATTGTCATTTGTGATGGAAAATAAAAAAGCGAGTATCAAAGTCCCTAGCTCAGAGCGGCGCGCACGCATACATTATTCAAAGGACGCGACCAACTCGTAACCGTGTAATTACAACTTTGAATATATTACAGCACTTCAAACCTCGCCTTTTATAAATTACTCGTCATAAATATGCTAGGGCACATAATTGTGAGACAATCGCTTTAGACACTTCACATCATTTATACGGACAGAGCAGAAAGATAACGATATATTAGTACGATAAGAGATTTTGACATCGTTTTGTACGATTGCCGTTTGCACGTAGGTTTATTCTGTGTTAACAATTTCACTAAAAATACTATATGAACACATCTTGATATTTACTTATTGATAAAGCTTTGTGCAAGCTCGTCTAGACAGCTATCATACCGCCAATCAGCAATACTTAGTATTATTGTGTTCCGGTTTGAAGTAGGAGTAAGCCAACGTAACTACACGCACAAGAGTCATGATATCTTAGTGCCCAGGTTGATGGTGCACTGACGTTGTAAGGGATGGTCATTTTTTTTACAATGCCTTATGTGCTGTAGTGAATACTTACCATCTGTTGGGCTTTGCCAGTCTATCAAAAATTTTCGTTTTATTAAACGTAAAAGTACACGTATCAAGGTACCGGAATGTAGATTATAAAAAAAAGAACGGTAAAGTGTCTCAACAGCTTGTTATATACGAATTATATTTATATAATAAAACTATTATATATTATAAATATTTTTATGTTTCCTGAGTATTATTAACCATTATATATTACTCGACATTTTGAGCTTGTGATAATTATAATAAATTTTACAGTAATATTTATATCTTTGATGAAAATACGTTGAAGATTTAGTTTTTAAAAACTTTATTTCACATTAATGTTCGTGTTATTTTTTTCTGTTTTAAATTAATATTGTTATGGAATTCACTCTATGTATTAGTGTAGGATCTCTGTTTATAGTGTAAAGGATCGTGTGTGTAATTAAAGTTCAAATATGAAATTGCAAAAATCGTTTTATGGATATTTATTTTTACAACAATTTAACACATTAAAACTATTTTTTATGTTAATGTTTTAAAATGAGGAAAAAAAAACGAAATATATTTTTATACTTTTCCGTAAAATACATACCCACAAACTTACATACGCCCGTTCGAACTTATTATATCGGCATTTGAATATTTTTACTGGTGGTAGAGCTTTGTGCAAGCTCGTCTGGGTAGGTACCACCCACTCATCAGATATTCTACCACAAAACAGCAGTACTTGGTATTCTTGTGTTCCGGTTTGAAGGAAATTAAAATTATTTTTATATATTATAATTAAATATATATAAAAAAATATAAAAAAAACTATGCCCACGAAGAATGTATTAACTTGACTTTGAAAATTGATTTTGGTATAATAATGGTGCACTTATGACGATTTATAAAAAAGATTAGCCAACTGCACTTTACCTGGTACTGAGAAGGTGTTAACATAATAAATAAGCCCAATAAACCTTATATCCGGGATTCGAATACAAGAATATATCTGACTTCAGGCAATCACTGGACTAACAAGAAATTTATACATATTATAAAATGTTTTTCATACATAACTTAATCTACTGAAAACAGTTGTTTACAAAAAATATTGTGTTTTGTTCTTAATAAGCAAGTTTAAGTAACAACCATGGAAGTTCTTTTATATTTAAAGGATAAAAAAATCTAAATGAGCTATTGCTTCTATTTAATTGAAAAACTACGTATATATTTCACACTATATTTGACAAGTAATAATATTTGTACGACTCATAGGCACAGACGAGGTAATAATGGCGTAAAACTTTAAAGCATACATCTTAGCTTTAACAGCTAAAGAGTTGAGCTTGTTTCATTAATTTTATTTTTGAATCTATCTTCACGTAGCTGAGCTTCTTTTGACATTAGGGTTGTCAGCTTAAAAATTCTAATTAATATTATTATAAATACCACACGTTTGTTTTGTATTAACTAACAAATAAAATGTTATGTCAAAAAATGTGAATTTTCTTTATTATTTATTCGTAAATAAGCTCATAAAATATTTGTAGTCAATGCTTGCACTGGGTACTTTATTTTTTTTATTTAACTTTTAAAAGTTTCTTCTATAAAGAGCCTAATATTTGCAAGTTAATAACAATATAATTCATTAGAATTATACGCAACTAATTATAGTTGCGGTAAATGTGAACCTACTTTAGTAAGACGTAGGTTAAGCACATATGTGCTGTCTGTAGTTATTAATATAACACATTAATAAATCTCTGGCAATTAAAATAATACATGTAAAATCAAATTTTTACTAACCACATTAAATCGCGGTCTTTCCAACGCAATTTAAATAACGAATGAAATAAAACCAAGCAATTAAAATACACTTAAAAGTCAATTATGTGTTTCCTCTACTTATACATCACGTTACACTTAAAAAAAACTCTCCGAAGGTGAGTTGAGTGTTTCTCTTTTTCATTTGCATTGATATATTTATGACTGTATTTAACAACAATATCTCGTATTGAGAGTTATGCTCTATTTGTCACAATATGAAGTGCTCCTAGCCAAATTTGGACTTGCGTGGAGTCTAACATAGTGGTCAAGTGTGTGCGCCAACATAGATACTCCCTTTATTTACTTGATAAACTTTTAATTGCAACAGTTACTGTTACTGAAACTTTTAATGGTACGAATTCTGATTTGAATTCACGACCTCGAGATCCAAGGCCTTATAAACCTAATCTAATATTCTTAGTCTTGTCAAATTAGATTAGAGATTGCGTATAATAATATCGGTGCTATTGGATTTGTTAAAGTATATTTCTATTGCTTTTAGTATTTTGTAGAAGTCTTTTAACTGTTGTAGGAGGTATGACGTCAGTTTTGTCAGACGTGACGCATGTGAAGCCTGTATTTACTATTTTTACAAAACGTTCTAATGTGATATTGGCAAATTAAACTTCGTACACAAGCCGAAAATATTTTTACTCGTATTCATGTCCCGGTATATATTTTTAGTAGAGAGTTGTAAATACATATATATATAAATTTAAAGTATATCGATTGTAAAAATGGACTTGTATAATAAAGCAGAATCGTTTGCATATTACACCATATTTACATAATTTGATTTATGGGAATAATACAACATCCAGGAGCAACTCCATTAAACTAAATCTATACGGCTATTGGCTATCAAATAACGGTAGTTTGTCCGGAACAATTAATAACGAAATGGAAAGAGTAATAAGACATATAAATAATATATCAAACGTATTCTCACGATTTCTCACTATTCTATTTATTACTTTTTCTCAAGTGATACTTTAGAGGCAAATAGGGTATAATTTTATTATTGAAATTTCTGGCGCAAAACAATTTCGTTATATATATAAATATATATATTATATGTAAGAATGAAGATATATAACACCGGTTACGAGGTTCATTATGCAATATGTCTAAATTATTGATCATCAAAATAGCAAGTTAATAAGCGTGGTCATAATTCTAGACTTCGCGTCCAGTGTGTGGGCGCAGATCTCGTGAGAGCGTATTGGAGGCGCCATGTTCTAGACCGAATGGAATATAATTCTAATGCTGCTTAATAATATAGCAATAAGAATCATTTTAGTTTAATTAGAAGTAAAATTTTATCGTTTATTACGTAAATAAAATCTTCAGTTATCCATGTAATCTAAATGTTATATCTCAATTTTATGTTTATGGGATTACGTCCTTTAATGTATTTGAAACGAATATTATATAAAAGATACATATCCTACTTCAATGATGTATGACATATGATGACTTTTTAAGACTATTCGACAACTCTTCTCGAGTTAATCTGATGAATGACAATTTACGTTTGAGTTAACACATTAAATATTAAAATACAATTTCGTAAAAATCACGAGTAAAAATCACTATTAATTAAAACGGACGATTGTAATTGGTTTACTATCAGAAGTAAGTATAGTTTTCCTCTTTGCTTTCCTTTTTTATTTTTTTTATTCAACAACTTCAAAAAGAAATATGATGATATTTTCGTAACATTTTTGCAACCCTACAATTATCTTCATCATCCCTATCCGTCCGATCCTCTTAACATTACGGGAGTTATGATGTCCCTTACTCAGATACCCAGATTCTCCCTTAACAATGACCAACACATTTTATGTAAAGTTCGTGAAAGGTGACAATAAACTTGTAACAATAGAAGCAGTCATAATGCCGTTATACGACATTATTTCTTTATTTGAACCAATAAAGTAGATGAGCCCAATAAAAGAGCCTTGTAGCTATACACTATATACATGCACTTGTAATCTTATTTGTTACATTGTAAAAAAGTATGAGTTACAATAATGCGTTTAATTATGTCATACGTCTTTTATAAATAAAATCTTTAAACTGAAATAGCGTTTTTATCGTTTATATCAGACACGTCAACATAAAACTGTAATATTATAAAAGAGATTATTTATTTAATATTGAGTAAGAAACAATAATTTGTACCAGATTTTGATGAGTAAATTATGATACTTTTAAACTCTTGTCCTAGTCAATTATTCTTTCACAGCTTGGTAAATTCATGTAAAAAAGAAAGGTACTCTTATGTTACACGAAGAAGGATTTGAAGGTCATTCTACCATGTTGCTAGATTGAATTGGATTTAACACCAAAATTATCAAATAAATTTATCACCCAACATGAGATAGAACTAAAAACTAGTGGCCGGGATTCGACTCGTGTTTTTCAGTTAAAATCCTTGTGTTCTAGCCACTCGGCCATCTCGTTTCAACGTTATCTAGATAAATGTTTTTAAAACTTCGTCGTGAATATGTTTACAAGTCTTATCCGATACAAAAGCATGTGACATAATAAAAATATAAAAGATGCTTTACACAGATCTCCGCTTATAAATAGCACATGCAATAAAATACAAACAAACAGTTTTCAAAGCAGGTGAATGCTTTTTACCCTTCACTGCCACCCACGGGAATGAACCGACGAACCGGCGCCTGCTGCCGTGGGTGCTGCATTCCGTACCCACCCAGTGTAGCTTGTCACGAAGATAGACTACCTGTCCGGTCTAAGCGCTATGGCCGAAATTAATCGAAGCCGCGGAATGCATTATTCCATCAAATGACTTGATTGAAATAGAATGTCCATGCTGAGAACTGGTACCGAGTTTTGGATTGAACGAACAAATAGTTATTTCCCGGTAACAAATGAATGATATTATTGTTGGCCAATATTATTTATTGCGTCCACCTATCCTGTATTAATATTTACAATATTTGGTCTTTTTATCGGGATCCAGAAAGACACAAGTCTACAACATAAATAGAAATGATTAAGTCTTACCTAATTGCGATCATGATACCCAATCTCAAAGCTAAATAAAGGAGATTTCATAAAGTACAAATGCTCTCTCACTCTCTCTTTCTCTCTCTCCATATTGGGAATGTGAACTCGCAAGGCCCTTAAGTTTTAGTTCTAACCGGGATCACGCAGTTGCGTCAATCCCTCAAGGAGGGCTTCGTGCATTTCATTTTGGTGCGCAATAAAATATATAAAAATAAATGATACTATGAGATAAGTGATAAGATGCTCATTACGTAATACATATCTATCAAAAGCCCGAGTAACATTAAAATATTATGATTTTATAATTCAGAGCATTATAAGTTAACCATTACATCAAAGGAGCCTTCACAGACAATTATCGATGACTATAAAAAAATATAAAAACACTATGTACTGTGTACTTTGACCTTGTTTTAAAACTAAAACTCGCATATTTACACAGTCTGCGGAAAGTTAAAAATATGCTAGTTCCGATGAACTTTCTCCATGAAACAATACTTACATACACGCATTTGTCATTTCTTGGGGATTGGTAAAATGGTGTCGAGGTAAACAAATATATCGAAATCATTCGGCTCTCCAAAACGATAAAGTTTCAATAATCACGTTTATATTATACACTATTATGTTACGCTCGCATAATTTACATAATTGTATTTTGTACAGTCAAGTGAGCAAGTCAAGGACACCGCCTATTATCACCTAAGCGTTTTAGCACATTGGCTATATTTGAATAACCTTGTGAATGTCTTGTGATTACAGCAAGAAATTTGTGACGTAAACTTGAATATATTTTTAATTATAATTATTAGTATAATAATGTATTGGAATGTATATTTGTTACAAAAATCACAGTTTTGTAATGTACGTTTAATTTCCTTAAATTGCCATCTATTTAGTAAAGTAAAATAAATTCATGACGCGCCAACAATGACGATGAGTTGACGCATCTCATTCAAAAACCCAAGTAGCATATAAATAAAAAATATGCATCGAATATAGTTTGAAGTATATAAATTATAGTTAAGTTGACCCGCATGGCCCACGACTTAGGACCTTTTTCTCCGTTAAAAATATTCGAAGCTCTTTTGTTATTCTAACGAGATGATTTCGAAATAAAAATGTAACATTTGAAAAACTAAATATTCTTCGCCCTGATTTTAGTTTGACACGTTCAGTCAAGATCCTCATTCCTCGTGTTATCTGCGCTTTAGAAGAATTAAAATTATATAATAAAACATTTAGCGTTTTAATTACACAATAAGTTCATTTAAAGTATATATTTTACTAGTTTTATTTGAAATATTCCGATGTCCGCGCCAGATGCCTACAATGAAATTGAACTGGGGCCGATAAAATAACGAGTTCAGGTTTTAGAACGTCAAACGTAAGTTTAAAGATGGCGGCTGGGACACATTCTGCAGTTTACGAGCAATTAACTTTATTTCAGCGCATCGAGAGGCTGAGTTTTATGGATCCTTTAGTTGCCAGCTATTTTATTTTCAATTGCATTTCTTTATATGGAGTCGGGGTGTATGCTATTGTGCGCCGTCAATTCCTCGACTGTACGTTGAAAAATTTTCATGTTAATTCTTGTTTTTGTCCTCAAGAGACAATTGTGATGTGAGGGCTTATTAAATTAAGTATCGTGTGGTTTATATTCTGCCTTGTTAAAATGTTAATCTTTTTTGTAGTCTATACGAATATTATAAAAAGGTAAAGTTTGTGGGGTTGTAGGGGGTAATCTCTGGATCTACTAAACCGATTTCGGTTTTTTTTTACCAATAGAAAGCCGCATTATTTGTCAGTGTCATAGGCTATTAACCGGAAAACGAAAAGACTTTTTCGTGGTAGTCGGATTTCGTAGCCAACGCGACTTTTGACAGTAAGGAAATAAATCATAGCACTCAGTACTAACCGAATCACAATCATAATTTCATCACAAGTAAAAATGTTTACCGCCCAACGAAATGCGCACGGGTCAGCTAGTATTATATATACTATTTTGTAGTTAATTAAAATTGTAAGATATTTTTGTACCTTATAATGAATCTACTAATATTATAAATGCGAAAGTATCTGCCTATTTGTCCGTCTGTCTGTTTGTTGCGTTGTTACTAACGACTAAACAGATTTTGATGAAATTTGGCACCTTACACATGCCCAATCCAGGGGGGAACACGTTTTCGAAGACAAAATTTCACTTGATTTTTTTTGTGACCTTTAAAACCAAACTAAAAAAACTTTTGACAATTAACTTAAGGTTTAGAACTTCAGCTATAGGTTTGTACGATCATTTAGTTTTTCCGAGTTCAAACATCACACTTTCCTGACGGTTTCAACTAAAAAGGTGACACTTATATAAAAAATAAATCTAGCCTTACGTATGTATTTAGTAAAATCAAAACAGTATTTCAAGTCTAAAGCAATATTGACGGAGAAATAATTCTGTCTGTAATAGATTTAATTAATATTTGACGAAACTCGGTTCAGTCAATAAATTTAATATTAAATGGGTGATGATTTTCCTTATTGCAATTTGAGGAACAAACGAAACGAAAACAGACCAGGCTTAGACAAATGATTTCAATTTAATTTAAATATTTTTATCATTTATTTAAAGTAAGTATGTAGGATGAAAAATATGGACTTTCCCAACACACTGACACCAAGTCACCTATCATTCTTTTCTAAATATTTGGTTTGGTCATGTAATGATTGATGATGTCATGTAAAAATAAAAGTGAAATTTCTATACATTTTGGTGTATCCTACATACAAATTCTTCATTACATGGAATTTAAGAAACCGTCAGACCGTTGAGCGTCTCTCGATATAGATTATAATGTAAGAATGAAATATAAATAGTTAACAACAATGTTACAAACACTTACAGGCCTTTTAGTAGTAAGATTTAAACTTACGTATTGCAATGTAACGAGGAGCTTAAGCGTAAACTTTACCTCACATCAGTACACCTGTCTCATATTTGCTCGTTATATTCCAACACAACCTTTTATATGGCGAATGGATCTTAAAAGTGAAATATACAAGAAATTTTAAACCTTATTTCGTTACAATAAAATTCAAATTGATTTAACAAGACACACAACTTATTGATTTTGTGATTGCAATTCGTTTATTAGTATTCAAAACACGATCAAACATATTCACCTAGGTGCCGCTGGTACTTTGACAACTTTCGGTATAACAATAGTCATCGTATTATGACTTTACGAATAAATTAATATTATTATTAGTTTAAAAACATTATTACAAAATTAATTGCCTAATTTTCCAGGATAGAAACAACAAGATTAGACGCGCCACACTCACTGACTAAATTACCTTGCTTTCTATCAACAAACTACATAGTTTAGCCATTTGACTTGCGAGGAATCGCTGACCCTGATATTACAATTTATATTAGTTTCGGAGTCAGAGGTCCACCATCTATGTTGATTATTTAAAAACCTTTGATTTAGATAAAAATGTTAACTAAAATAAGGAATAAGCTCTAAACCTTCTCCTCAAAAAGGGAGAGGAGGCCGCAGCCCAGCAGTGAGATATTAATAGGCTGTTACTGTGTTAACTAAAATTGTGTACATGTTTTTAGGTGTAAATAAAATTTACTATTATTATTATTATTTGACGCTCACAAAGACTATACGAATATATTTTTTTTTTTTTAGATAATACTGCTGTATTAAATATAATAAAACTTAACGAGGCGTACATAAAATGCAATTACTCTTCTAAGTGAAATGATTTGAAGTTAATAATCTGTTCTGAATTTTGCATATCTATTAATCTCGTGAATCGCTTACGGACATTTGTACAATAGACAGACACACAAACATGCAAACATGAATACACTTGTTATTTGGATTCGAGATCGAGAATTCAAGAAATTCAAAATAGGAAATTAAAATTATCTATAATACAGAATGTAAAATTATTTAAATAAAATAATTACGTAATATCTCATTAACATGGTTAAGAAAGGTTTGTGGTAATTTCACTACGATCGTTCTACCGTTAAAGTGCTTCTGACATCGCATAATCAATGTGCAAGAAAGTGGTCTGTTGGCAAATCGACCGCTGCACTCAATTATCTGACTACCACACTATGACGTAACTTTCTTTCCTTAAAATTTCTTAACTCAAGGACTTAGACTTACAGACTTCGCTTAAAGGTATTTTAAATAGTAGTATCAATACGGTTAATTATATTTTAATTGATTTACATGCAATTTTATCAAATTATGCTAATCGCGTTGTATTTTTATTTTGCTACAATGCTTAATTTGACCGATCTATAATCAAACGCAAAGCAGTTGCGTGCGGAGGTTGCGCAAGAGCGTCACACTGGCGCCATCTATCGTGATCTATAGGCGCCGGCATTCGCCTCTCATTATAAACCACCTTATCGCGTCAATGCAAATCCGACGGCATTTTAATCTTAGAAAAGTCTGTTTTCGAGCAAATACTTCACTTGTTCTTGCCTAGACAGAAGAGTGGGTGTACCCACCGATTGTGAAAATCGGTACCCTTTTTAAATGCGCGTGGGCAGATAATTATACATCAAGCTTTAATCCATGACGGTTTATGTAGTCAAATGAATGGTACGGTGTTTGGATAGCGTAGCGTAATTTTTGTTTTTATTTAAATTAAATACAGCATACTAAGATTGACATTAAAATGAATATTCCTTGTAGTATATTTAACGTATCAATTTTGTATTTAAGCATCGAATCTTGTAGTTATTAAAACTATACTTTTACTTATACTTGTAATTATACTTTTTTTAAATAATATATACATATTTAACGTACCCATTTTTAGGATTTGCGTGTTGATGAATCAATCAAGTAACACGCCAATTTGTCATAATTAAATACACCTAATACTTACTCAATTGTTAAAAAATGTATTACAATTATTCAAATAAAATAGTCCCATGGCATACGCACACTCAGGACATAGAAAAAGATATATACATATATAATTTTTACAGAAGCCATATTTTTTGTAAATTTAAAAACGGAGTTTATAAAAAACGGACCGCGTAGTTTCTCCCTTAGGCAATTTCTGATTTATATTAATATTACGCTTAAGGCCCTAATGCCTCTATGTTCTTAATTTACTTTGACACCGTATTTTAGATTTTCTTACGACAAAAACATATAATTAAGTTTGTAATTTTGCGTACCTGTTAAAATTATTCGCTATTTATTTATAAGATAGGCAAAAATATATAATTATAAGCATATTTACAACTAACATTTTAATTTTAACGCCAAACTTCCGAAGCGAAATATTAAAAAATAAATGGTATTTTTTATACTTAGTTATTTATACCTTGTCGTTATACTTATAATAGGTACTTTATAGGTACTTTATAGAAAAAAAACAACGCTAGAAATTAGCACTGAATGTGTTTTTTTCTTTTTTATCTGTGTACCTTTCAGACATTGACGTTTATAATATTAATGTTTGTTTTTCTCATTTACAGGTAAGTCCAGTGTTCACTCAAGGCTACTTAAGATGAGTAAGATTTAAGATAAGTCATAAAACAGGTCTGAATAAATTAAGCCAGTGTCATTTTCGCGATGTCAGGACTTCGGATCAAGTTTAATAATTCAAATATGCGAGGGCGATGCTTGAACCCATAAAAGCAATTCTTAAAGTAGCCGTTGACTCGTAAAATCGGTAGGGAACGGGGAAAAAATGTTTACAAGCCATTCGGAGAAGACTCCGATTTTCGGAGCGGAAATTGGAACCTGGATACAATGGTGCAGGGAAATGAACGGATTTTAAATGGACCCTCGCGAGAACCTTCGGTAAATACGTAGAGTATTTTCGGGATAACACCAAATAAAATATTATCAATTTAATTATTTAAATATAAACTCATTTCGAAAGAGTCTAAAATGTATTCTTGCGTAAATATACAAACGATTGTTCTAAATATAAATAGAAAAATTTAACATAAATAGAAAGCAGGTGCTTAGTATAACTCATATATAATTTGCAGCCTGTTATCCTTAAACCCTCCACTGGAGTGTAGGTGTGAACTAATAAGCCCGTAGAGGTTCAAGATTTCCAACCGCGCTATATTGCCTTTTTATTATTTTGCTTTTTCCTTTTACAAGACCATATTTCATCTCGGCATTCTGAGAAGCGCCAGCGCGGCCTCGCGTGGGCTTAGCTATATTCCTATTTTAAAATTTCATGCACTTCACGTTTCGTTTCGATAGACGTATAACCCATTCGCTGCAACTTCGACGCAATATTATTTAGACTTATGTTTTTTTTGTGATTTACACAAATTCAAGTTTTATTTTATTCTCGTTTGGGAATACATTGCGATAACTTTTTTAGAATAAATCTTATTTAGGTGCGATGAGAAAGCCACGAATTTGAGAACCACCTTTGAGTGTAACGTTTCTGACGTAAATAATGTTAACTTAAAATGTCTGTGTGCATTTTTTATATCCGATATTTTAAAAAATGTGGAATCAACATAAAATTCGTTTGAAAATATTCAATCCATTCGAAATTTAAACAGTTTTATATTCATTGAATATTAAAATTTTAATTCCTGCGATATCATATTATTTTTGTCTCGTTCAAATTGTATGCATTGGAAGAGAGGTTATCCTTTCAACGGTAATAAAAGCGGTGCTCTGGAAAATCAACAAAGTTGTATACGGAGGCAATTCTTTATAGAATAAATTATTCAGAGCCGTACCCACTTGTTTAGACGTAGATTTCGTTTTGGTATAGCAGCATATTCACTTAAAAATAAATTAGCTTTTCAAAGGCAATTCGTTACTTGCTTTTATACAAATAAACTTCTGTCGTATTTCTGTCAAATAGAGTTAAGCTCGAGTTTATTTATTTATTTGAACTTTATTGCACATAATGAACATAACTTAAGGTATAAGAGAAATAGTAAGTTATATAATCGTTATCGCTTAATCTGTCGTTTGAATAACATTTATGTTGAAATCAAGGCAAAATATAAAAAATATAAATAAAGAAACTTATCATTAATAATAACTCGGACATATAAATGCCAAAAACTTCAAAATTTCGGTTTCTTTTCGCACAAGCTATGTGGTTTCTGACACGACAAGAATTCTTACTGTTATTTTATCTGAACTTACTTGAATATATGTGTTCATCCGATAACGTTTGATTTATCTTCACTTATTTACGAATCTGAAGTATTCGCGTATCTGTCAATGACTTGTTTAAAATTACGATCTTTCGTATGTTGTTGTCGTATATTTATAAAACCGTATCCAATATATCATTATGTAGGTACTATATACCAACGGTATATAAAAGAAAAACAAATTGCATTGACTGTTGCTGTTTTAATTTTTGACTCTTTTAATTTTGGAACTGCAAATGGAAACATGTATTCAATCTTCAATTAATATTAGTGCGATCCTGTAAGAATTCCGACTTATGGTGACAAACTATTTTTACGCGCGTATTCTTTAATTTGTTATTATTATTATCGTCGATGTCGCATGTCACTTTCTGACATTGCACGACCGATGTTTGCATTGAGTTTCGAGACACATTCTTTGCCCTTACGGAATAGTTTTACAGAACTGAAATAATCTAAATCGAAATGAAAAAAATACGATAAAGCAAGATATAAACGACATGATTTGTTACAAAATAACTAAATACTTCTGTTCATATTCTAATGCGCTTCTCTTAAAGCTTGCCAAACATTAAGGCTAACCGGATTTTGCTCATCACCGCTCTGAACAGTTGGCAAGTTCTTAAGCCTGTATATTTGTCTATGGCCAGCAATATAAGAAACAAACGATATGTCTTACAAATTGTCTATCACCATTGAATTACAATGTCGATACCATATGGAGGATGTAACACAATGTCACCATACAATGTCCCCGTCATCACCAGAGTTTAAAGAAATGTGTCACATACGAAATGTTATGGGAGCAAAGAGAATTCACCAGGCCATTTCGAAGCGATATCGTTTAAATTACTCTGGGGGAATGAAGTCGTATTGTAGAAACCTTTCAGGAGAGAATTGTTTTAGGCAATTCGTTTCACTGATTGCTTTGTAATGTCGGTTTTATGGTCATAACGTTCGTTTATAATGTACAGACTGTAGAAAAATATTTATCGTAAGGAAAGCTGATTTAAAAAAAAAAATACATATTTTATTTCTGGATATTTTTACAAATAGCCAAGAGAAGAACCAAGATACCTTTAATCGATGTTTTAATACCGCCTTTAATTAATTTAAATGTTACTATACCAAGATTCCCTTTGATAATAGACCTGATCCTAGGCAGGTGGTACCACGTCCCTTAATTAAATTTCTGCATAAAGTTCGCAAGCGCGAAAGGGTTAAGGCCATAAGAATTCAAAATGTCTCTCGCAATCACTCCTCGCCTTTATTGGAATCCATAATACCCCGGTTCAGGCGCCCGAAAGTTAATTTAGTCCAAAATGCCCGACTACGTCGAACTCGGTTCTTCATCAGGCGAAAAATTCGACGAATAGCTTTAAGAATTCTCTTCCATTCCTTAGACAAACGACAAAAGTCGTGTAACATCCACTTCGGAATGAGCTTTTGCTGAGAATTCTTTTTTTAAATATTATCAAGTTTTATGAAAAATAAATTTTTAGGAACGTGTCAGGTCAGTGACCTTTGACTTTGAAATAGCTTATAAGGTCAAAAACTAAATTGAAAAAAAAACGACTTGAACTTTTTTTATATTATTTTCCGATTAATACATTTTACCCATCAAATAGTAAATTAAAACACGAATATGATAATTCATATTTATATAATATCCAAAATTATATTTTAATGTTAGTTTTAAAAATAATAAAAAAATATCCGGTAGTGACAAACTTAACCCACTAAAGAAATAATTATTAACATTTTAACGACTGATGATAAGTTGGACCGTTCTTTTGACGACATACACATATTAACATAATTTCCCGTTATGTAGCAATTAGTCAACGCATCTGTCATAATCATGAATGATAATTACCACGAGAGCGCTTTGTAGATTAAAAATTAAAATTAAAAAAATATATACAAAAAAGGTTTTACTATGAAGATCGTTTAAAATAAAAAATAATTACGAATACTAAAAAGCTTACTTATATTAAAATAGGTATTTAAAAAAAACTGTTAAGTAATTATTTTATCACTAGACATATGCAAAATTTATCATATTATCGTTCAGGGTTGTGCAAAGTTTATCTATTTTATGATTGTCATTACCAGATGGCACGGTTTTTGGCGGCCATTTTATTTAGCGGTTGCCGTTTGATACATTCTCTGACCTATTTATTTCATATGAAACAGATAATTAAAAATGTATTTGGATTTTTATATTTATGTGACATATTTGAGTTAATAGTCTTTATTGTTTATAGAATAAAGATTATTTTAAATAGCATGCATAACACCGTTAGTAATTGTGTCAAAGGCACATCAATTTGGTGCCAATACGAACAAATCAACTGCCAATCATTGATATGACTTACAAATATATAATATTTGTACACTGTCCTTGCCTCTTCGACCGTTATTTTGTGAATGATTAGTTTTAATTTATAGCTTTATGATATCAATCTTAAAAACCAGTCATTTAATATACACGTGATATATCCATAATAAAATTAAAATATCATTTGTTTTCCATTCAAACGTCCAAAGGAAATGTTTGTATACTTGTAGTACGAATATGTGTATTTACAAACTAAAATTCGATTTTACAACAAACAACAGATAACGAAAGTAAACATCAATTTATTATTGAACATGCTAGTTAAATTACTAATAGCTATAACTTTGATAGCTCCGAACCCGAGGCGCACATGTTATCGAATAGAGCTCACGGGTTCCCCCGGGAAATCAAACTCTGTCTTGAAATTCAGACATAATTAAGGCAATATTCTGAACGGGACATGTATAATTTATGGCTTCAGGTCTAATTTATGTAGTTGCGTACATTTAAAATTCCGTATATTCTGTAATTTGTTTAAATTAAAAAAAATGTCAAACATATAAAACCGATTAGATAATAAAAAAAATATTAAAATAATTATAATATTCTTTACGGTTTTAATTCCTGAAATCCGTTTCGGTTGTGGGATTTTATGGCGTTATAGTCCCCCCGAAAAGTGCGTCTGCGTACAAACACCCCGTACACTAGACATTCTACAACCTTTCACAATACGTTGTATTGTTGTGTTTCAGTGTGAGTGCGTCTGTGACTCAGTAATTACAGTCCCAAGAGCCGTAACATCTTAAGAAATGGCGTAGCATAAAGGGTGGAGGAGTCGTCTTGCACTAGATGTACTTTTAAAAATATCCATTTAAGATTCGTAAAATTTTTAGCAACTGAACCATTGAATATGAAATTTAATAAACATTTACATTCTTTGATGTAATCGTAGTGACCTTTTTATGACTGATTAGAATAATTCGAGAAGAATGACAAGGGAGAGAACAACGGAAGCTAAAACGTGAACTCATTTATAATAATTCGTTAAGATTGACGCGTAAATTCTAAAGTACAAATTATTTGTCATTAAACATTTTTAAACTACATTTTTGGAGATACATTTTAAAAATCCTTGCTTCATACTATCTACGCAATATAAAAAAATATCTAAATTTTTAGGCCCATAGGCATGTTTCAGACCAATCGGTAGATACTGAGCTGTGTATATCAGTCAATCTTTTTCAAATCATATTAAGTAGACTATTCGAATAAATTCAAAATTTCGTCATATTTCATAACTATATATCTATGGGGTATCTGTAGAGTAAAACTTACTTGTGGTATAAAAAATACGCAAAAATGGCGACCGTATAAGCTTAAAAGGACAACGGAGATAAATCAACGCCTCGCACTTTTGTAAGCTTTCTGCATACGTGGTATATTTTTGAGCTATTTTACATTTTTATCACCAAACGACATCTGTCTTCTATATAACTATAAAGAATAAATACCACCAACGTGATAATTTATGTATATTTATTTTTATAGCAACTATAAAACTACAAACAAGCAAGTTAGTTTACTATCTGGTGATTTTTTGCCAAATAAATTTTATAATATACACAAATCCGGTAATAATAATAAAATTACAATAAAATCATACAGGAAAAAAACAGTCAGTATATTATTTATTACATATACAGTGATTTTCTATATATCTTTAGGACGTACGATTCAAGTACATTATAAAATATAAAATATTTATGGTTGTTTTTTTTTTTTTAATCTAATCAACGTTGTGCAAGTTATGGTCAAAACGTAGAAGAAAGCTTTAGAGTTTGTCTTTTTATCTTTCAATTACTCGAAAATATCTAGACGAATTTTATGTAAAAAAAAGAAAAGAAGTTTGTTACTCTTTTTGGTTAAAAATAAGGAGTTATTACATCGGGAATAAATATGACTTATATAGTAAGGCTATTATTTAAAACATATATGTATGTGCACACTATGTATATTATTTAAGTTTTGTAAACCACTGTATTCTCGGTACCCATGTGTAATAACTCCCGTCGTCTAATTTTGTCCCTGTTTTCTCTCATAAAATCGAATGGCACATAGCACAAACACGCCTCGACCTTATGGTTAATTTGCCATGGGACCTCCGTTGTAACATTGTAATTTATACCCCATTGTCTCTACAACGTGACATGACGTGAAGTGCTAATTTGATCGTGGGTGATGCCAAAACCGTGTAACCGTAAAAAAAATGCTATTTATTATTATAATGCGATTTTCTCAGCTGACAGATGCGATGTCTGACCAAAATATGTTGAATCTCATTTTTTAAATCCGGTAAATATCAAACAACGCGAAAGTTTTCTATAAATTATAGCTGTCGGGCGTTTTGAATAGTGAGTTGTTATTTTAAGAAAATTATTGAACATTAAATTTCAAGCTTGTCCACACTAGTGTTTTATGAGAAACGCCATAAAACACCGTGATAAAAATCTCAACGGTTGCTTTATTTTTTTATAATTAGTGAAATAATTATTAGATGTAATCCTAACTAGTGTTATGCAATTAAAAATTTAATGGCAAGTCCACAACGGTTCACGGTAAAAGGAAGTAGTTTTATTGGCGTGACAACTCTTATATCACGTTTGGAGTTTTATTCATCGAATGCTTGGGGTTACTAGCCTTTAAAACGAATAGAATAATTAATCGATATTATATTAGTATAAAAATATTCCGACACCTTCAAGCGATTTAATTTTAATATAACTTATGTGAAGCGTGTTTAAAAAAAAAAAACTAGTTCTGTATATTTAAAAACAAACGTAGTTTCTAAACGGGATGAGACATCAATAAAATCAATATTTTAAAATGTAATAATGCTGATACTTGAAAGTGTTTGTTGTATTAGCTTTTTAGGTCAACAGCGTACTTCACAAGGGCTTAGTAATATGGATCATATTATTATTATTCTGTAAACATGCTTGTGGCTCTGGCTTTCATTATGTTTATATAACCTCTTTGACGACAAAAATTATAACTTTTTCACGGATAAAAAATTATAAAAAAAATATATTTTAATTAACAAAGCGATGAAAACATATTTGAAATTTTCTCAAGATTGCTATTAAAACTTTCGAGATTAATAGTGATAGATGTGTGTTTCAACTATTTGTTTGATAGATTGAACTTCCTATGTAGTATATATATTTCTTTAAACAAATCACTCAATTGATTCCCTGATTCTATTGAGTAATTTTACCTAAGCACAAACCACTTTTTTCCCAGGGCAATGTTAGTCTAAGTTGTTGCGAGTTTCTTGATCGTGTGAACTGACCCATGTTAAAAAATAAAGACATATGCAACCCAATATTTTTAGCCTTATAACGTTGACAATATAGGTGACATTCGAACCGGGCTCAAGTACAAAAGGACTAAAGGGAAATTTGAATATCCATAACAAATGCCGAAAAGGAAGTGTCTCCGCACGATATTTTGTCCTATTGTAAGGCCTCATCAATATTCTTCGTTTGTGGCTTTTTGTAAGGGACCTTTGCACTGTAACGTTTAAAATTCATCATTTTTCATATTTTTTGTCTTGAATATATTTTTAACCGTAAGTATGAGATTTTTTTTGTTTCATAATTTTATATGAACGTTATCTCTCTCTGGATACATTTGCAATAAACAAACAAACAAACACATTGTATATAATAAAAAATGAATTTGAGGGCACAAATGGGCTCAATTCACTCTCACTAAATTATTTTGTTACGAACATCTTACTTATAGTATATATATCATAGAAATATTGTGTTTGTTAATAAAGTTTAATCAATAAAACATATATGCAACTACCATACAAGCGCAGAAAAAAAACTTTAATGGAATTGAACACCAAGGAAGTAAACAGACTACTTTTTTAAACATAACACCTGACCCCCGCAGACTCAAAAGTCTTCGAAAAAAGAAATTAATATTAATTATATCCGTAATTTATACATAAACTTAAAAAAAGCTATTTTTTTAAGTTAATTTCAAACATATTCCAATTTAGTTAATTCGATATAGTTACGTACATTTAATACATACATACAATTACGTAGAGTTAATTGTTATACAGAAACTATCCGCTCCTAAGGGTTATAAGAAACACATTTTATATTCACTGCAAAAATACTAAAATTATATTTAGGTCATTAGTGTAATCTATGACGTGGCTTCACTTGACACGTTTCCGTAACCGTACCGTAACAGCCTGTGAATGTCCCACTGCTGGGCTAAAGGCCTCCTCTCCTCTTTTCGAGGAGAAGGTACTGGAGCTTATTCCACCACACGTTTCACTTGACATTAATTTAATTTCTAAGTATATATAAAAAAAATAATCGATTTGTCCTAATATTTGTGTTTTTACAAACCAATTGGATTTATTCAATTGGAGTTGAAAAAAGTAACTACTAAAATTTAATTATTATTAATTAACTACTAAACTACTTACTATTAATTAACTACTACAGTTTAATTTAATCTTGCAAAATTACGATTCAAAAGTGATTACTGAATACGACTAAGTTAATTTTGATTTAACATTTTAAAAATGGCTTCTGTCAGCCATCAGTCCATATGAAAACGAATTATATGCGACACAAGGTAAGTTGAAAGTGTAAAATGATTTCTGAGAACACGACGCGACATGCACCAAACGTTATCTATATGTAATAATTTTCCCCAATTTTAAAAATAAATATTCACATTATGATAATTTGGCAGCTCTTTAATATTCCACGTGGCCCGAGGACTCGTGTCTCGGTTTAAAATAAAATTCACGACTAAATGGAAGAGTTTTCAATCCTTTGTTTGTTAATGTGATGGCTTTTTTATTGATATTATATTTTTTATGGTCTTCTAAAACCGTTGCGGAAGCTTTTATATCGTAAAAATATCTAATAATCTAATCTAAAATTTTTTTAAAGGAAGCCGAACATTTATTTTATTGTTATCAGATTTCTGGAAAACATAAAGTAACACAGCCTGGAATTATCTTTAGAAAATAGGGTTTGGAGCTTATTTCATCACGCTGTTACAAAGCGGTTTGTCTGATACACACACGGCAGATATTCTACCGACACATGCAGGTTTCCTCGCGGCCTGAAACCGCGACCTTCGGCTTAAATTCACATGTTTTAGCCATTGAACCATCATGGCTCTCTTGGTCATAGTCATAAATAGGGCGTGGCATACAAATTCTACTATACTAAAAAAAATAAACACGATATTATAGATGAGGCAGCATGGTGAGCTGCTATAGAAAAGTACGCTAAAAACTTTTTAAAATATTCAAAAGTCAATTTATTAGTTTCGACTTACACTTAGGAATCTTTTAAGAACATTTTCAGTGGCTAAATGGAAACTGGTAGCAAAATATTAATATTTCATATCACTGAAATAGAAAATAACGGTAACTTCAAAAAAGTGTAGCTCATATATACAATTATCGCTTAAGAAAATAATAATTATAAATATATATCTTTATATATGTTTCCGTGCCTTCTTTCAAAATAAACATAACGTGTTTTTATATTACTTTACTGTAAATTCTTCACAGAGTTCATTTTGACCGAGACGTTACCTCATAAATGTCAAGTTTTCTTTTTATCAAGACATCGACATCGTTTTCTGATGTCCACGTTATGAAAAGCAAATAATATTTTCATGATGATGTCCACCTCACCGATTTCGACCACGGCGGCCAATCTCATGAGTGATTGAGCCAACTGCAGGACTTATTATAGTGCACAAGTTTGTGGGCAAACACAGGTGCACTCTCTATTCCCTCGCTCTCGTTATCCGAGGTTCCGAAGGACGGCAATCCGAAACGACCGGAAAGTGTTCAGGTGCAGTACCAATGGCCTTACGTGCTTTACGAGGCACGGGAGTGCACACACTTCCAACTTTTAGACGGGTTGCTACTGAGAATCTTCAACAATAAAAACCCAATATTTTTTTTCGCCAGGACCTCGTATCTAGCCACTGAACCAGCGAGGTCTTTTGCGTACTGTTGGCACCAAACCTTAACGAAAATAATATAATCATTTTTATTATATTTACAAAACGGTACAATTTTACTTGGTGCGTTTTATTGTGTCTGTTGATAATGAATGATTATTCATTCGTTCATTATAGTTCAACAGTTTTAAAATTCGAATCGAAAAGTTTACACATCATAAACTTAGTCAATTATTTCAATGTAGACTATTTAGGGGAACGCAATAATTGCTGATTGATTATACGATGCCGTTCAAATGTGAACAGTAATTTTATACTAGCACATTTTGTGCTTTCATTTTACTTTTAAATTCGACACCATGTTATTTGCGCCAATCAAAAGTATAATTTAAATTCCTATGTAATACAATTTATAATGAATAACAATTTTAGAGACCAATAAAAAATGTATTTTTAAACTTTTAAAAAAATCTTTCTTCCTGATAACGTATGTTTTCCTAAGACAAATAAAATCAAAATATTCTTTATTCAAATAGGCTTTTAAAAGCACTTTTGAATCGTTATGTACCGTATACAATACGGTATAAATACATTATTATTTATTATATATTATTTATTAATGCTTATTGAGTAATAATTATATGCTGCTTATGCGTATTTACTTTGTTATAAGTATCTAAATTTGTAAATATATAGCAATGAAACCAAGATAGGAGCTATTAACAACGACAACTTGCATTAAAATCCTTTGTATGATTTTTGCGTAATGCCAAACAGAAATATAATATTTATGTTTTGGGCTCTATATTATTATATCTACGTCGATTATTTCTTAAAAAAAATAGAGCAAACACCACACGTGTTAATTTAATATAACTCGCTATAACGCCTGCACCTGTAATTTCAGAAACAATCTAAACTTTTCATTAAGCATTACGAAACAGTTCTGAAACAAAAGAGAACATAACTAATGCATTATGCGGTGAGAATTATGTCCGGGTATGCATGCATGCAATATGCCCCTGGAAGTCGTGTCGAAATTTCGATTCGGGACATAAATTCGGTACGCCCATGTCGCCAGCAGGGCTGTCGTTATTTCTGGGCAATATATTTTCTAAACATAAGACGAATAAACGGAACTCGTTGCTCTTTCCTATTTCAATTTACAGTCTAGACTGCGATTAGGAAAAAAGCAATATTATTCTTATTGACCTTGGAATTTCACTCACATCACGTCCAAAGTTTCTCTTTATAAATGTGACAGTTGCTTAACAATACTTTGTTCTATCATTTTTTATTACTTACAGATACTAAAAGATAACCTACAACGGAACAAGCAAGCAATTCGAAGAGTATCTTATCTTTTTACAGACCATGCCCAGGAATCTCGAGGACCTAACTGACCTTCACCGAACTTATTCTATCAGCAAGATTACTACTCTATTGTATTGATACTCCTCTATTGTATTACAATTGCTACAAATAACAAAATACATAAATCACATTTAACAAAAGACTAGCTGGTCTGCCTGGTTAAACGTTACCGCATTGGTCATAATGTGATGTTATGTAGTCTAAAGGTTATACATAAACAGGCTACCTATTTTTCCCGAGATTAAGCCGTTCAAACTAACAATCCCTTCTGCCTTATATTTATAAAACGAAAATACTCGGAAGAGCTTCTATTAATTTAAACACGTTCGTACATAAACTTGTAAAAATATGACGCGACATCAGAGACATAATTTCGTGAGCTGTCACGGGCCGTTAGTTGGTTCATTATAATTCAACGTGGGCCGAGGCATCCCTGTTGCACAATGCATTTGATACGTGAGCTCTTTGTGATGTGCCGATTTGTCGCCGTTTTGCAGATCTCGCTAAAGTTGTTTTGTTATAAATAATAAGACGCTTTTGTTTTTGATTATTTTATTTTTATTACGATCGTTGACTTAGCGACATTAAATAAAGGTTATTGACCGTAAATATTACAGTAATATCTTTTATTTAATAATTATAATTAAAAAAATAGTTAAAACACGTTTCGCACAAACTCATACAAATACTGCACAGAAATTGCGAGTGGATAGTCTTAAAGCTGTTGCTTGTAACAAATGCTTACGATTTTACTAGCAATTGACAATTGCTTAAAATTAAAAATTATTAAACATACAATTTCTACTAAGTACTTGTTAATAATCTCAATGTGTGTTCTATATTTATATGCATACGAAAAACGAATACGACTTTTTTTATTTATTTTATTAAATATTAAAATTGCCTAGAATATACAGAAGTAGTTACTTTGACTGTTAATGTTAAAATTATTTATTTCTGTCAATGTATTTATAAATATTGACCTCCAATGTACTAAAATGAATAAATATTGTTACTTAATTTAATTATACCTCTGTTGTTATTAAGTAAATTGTTTTCTTTAAATCGAGCTTCACTGATAATAACTTATATAAATTGTTTTAGTAAATTAAACCGTGTAACATAAATTGTTGAAGTATTATCCATTGTTAAAAATATTTATGAGTAAAATCATCATGTTTTGAACTACAAATCACGAGTGAGCAAATCAAGCTGTCGACCGTTGCCGCGGGCTGCGGGTTTCGACTTCTTTAAACTTTTAACAGGCTATGAAAAGAGGTTATTTGAGGTCATTCGTCATTCGAAATTACGTGTAATTCGAGAGGCATCTTTAAACTTCAATGATTTTAAAGTCTAAAGCAAGAAAGAGCATTTGATCTCACAATGTTAAAGAAAAACTGGCCGCAAAAAATTGTCTGATTGAATAGAAATATAAATCCATAGGTACTAACGAGAAATAATAAACTTTGTAAAAGTTTTTTTAATCTGTCTTATTTAAATTTATTTTTTAAACTATCCACAGTTTAAAAATTAATTTAAATATGTATATAATTGAACATATCGTACCGAATTATATGTGGGTTAAAATATTACTACAACAAAAATATATTTCTTTCTACGCATGATGTCAATGTTTAAAAAAATGTAAAATAAATGGCATGTGAATGAGCACGTATTGACCTTTTACGATACCACAGAACATATTTACATCGGTTTTAATGAATACCAATAAAGGAGAAGTTTATTTTAATGAAGACATACCTACGTTTGAATGCATTTCAAAAATCCTTTTTTATTTGTTAACGAGAATGTTGAAAGATTAAGCAATTCAAATAACTTATTTCAGTACAGCACCGAATATAAATGAAAACAATAATATAATAGATTTTTGAAACGATAATATTAGCTTGTCATGCAACAGTTTTACTGCCTTTCGTCGACTGTTCCGATCCAATTTTTTTCACTGCAAACGCAATAAAAATGAATTATTGACATGTGAAATGATAGAAAGCCTGCAATAATGATCGCGTTTGTTAAAATAATCGACCTATTCATCTTTAGTTATAATAAACTGTCAGAGGGTCGTGTTCGTTTTCTGCAATATCTTTTAAACAACGAATAGTGTTGAACTTTAAAAAAAAACTAATAACTTTTTTTTTTGTTTTAAAATTGCATAGCTGGTCAATAACCTCCTCTCCTCTTGAGGTTAGATTTGGTTTGGTTTGGTTGGAGATGGTTTGGAGCTTACTCTACCACGCTACTCCAATGCGAGTTGGTGAATAAACATGGAGCGGAATTTCATCTGACACTTGCAGGTTTCCTCACGATGTTTTCTGGGTCAGCTCGGCTTGGCTTTTTATATATTAATATTATTTATTAAGATATATTAATAAAATAATAGATTTACAGTTCTTTCTCAGCCTTAAAATATAGTACTGTCGAAAACGACTTCTATTGATAAGAAGATTTGGAGCTGATTCCATGACTCTACTTTTGTGCGGTTAGAAAATAAATATCTGGCAGAATTATTCCAGACCTACAGTAAGCAAAAATAAGTGAGCAACATTTGCCTGAATTTTACCTAGCGATCTTGTGTTCTACCCAGAGCCATTCCGACTGTTTCAATAATAGATTTATTAAACGTTAATTCAGCTCCGTCATGCGATGTTTTTTCAACATCTGTTGATTGTAAATTGCTTCGTCTGTCTGTGGTAATGGCCCTCTTGTATTGCGTCGTATCACGTCATCGCGACTGAGAAATGCGATGCACTCGTTGAGCGATTATCGCGCTTACTTTTGTGCACGTCATTTTTGTTTGCACTTTAAATGCGAAAACGTTCATATATCCGAAGTAAACTGGTTCTTATTATTGGAATCTTTATTTAATTTACTTATATTTTGAAGTGAGTCAGTATCAATATATTTAGTTGTTTATTTAAGTGGAATTTCTTTTAAATAAAAATTATTAACAAGCTTTTAGACTCATGGATCTGCAATGTTACCTGTTATCATAAAAGGATGCGATTTTTACTAAAATATTTAGTGGATTTCAGGAATATATTTTTTGGCGTTCTTATTTGTTAAGGAATAGTGTTGTTACTAATTTTGTTTTTTTAAATCAATGTTCAAAGACTCATATTGTTCATAAATATAACGTTTCAGGAACGTTACTCGGATAATGGGTGATGTTTATTGGTCAACAACGAAATCTAGATTTTACAAGGATTGTAATTAGCTGTGCCTTACGTGGCTTGCGCAATCCGAAGGTCCAAGGCGCACCTTTACTTTAAAAGTAGTCCAACATGTTTATGCATTTATTTAAATAAAGCAAAAAATGCGATAATCACTATTGATTGATCAACTGCAAAACATATTCTCTCACTTTCGTTAATTGATGATTTACAATATAACTTCAAATTGACTTTGGTAAATTATCACCATAACTTGCTAAAAGTGTCTATAATAGGGACCATTTTTTTCTATATTTATTAATAAACAATATAATACACGAAGATCGCTTATGATGATTATTATTTATACTATATGTATAACATATGAAATAATAATGTCGTTTGAACATAATTAGAAATAGAAACAGCCACGTCGACAAATTTCAGAGACTAGCCTGCGCAGACACAAATGCATTTTATATTCTCTATAATAGTCCAATAGGACGGCAATGCGACCGGAGAGCTCAGACTCTGAGCCTACGGTTTTATGTTACACGGAGCTCCCGCACTAAGAAATTATAGAAGCTTTATTTGCCTATCCGGGGCTTGAACATGATGCCCCTAATCTGCCGAAACTGGCCACTACACCAACAATGCAGTCTAAATATATATAACATATATACAAACATCGCGAAATATTATGTGTATTTAGAATATCAATGTTTCATTTAAATCAATTAAGTTGCTTTCCCGTCAAACACGCCCAAATATACAGACTATATGAAAAAAGTTTTCAACCTCCATTAAACTAATTAAAACAGCAAAATTTATTATTAAAAAATTAAATAAAATTGAAATATATATATATCATATTGCCAATAGAGATCGTTTCAATTTTATTATACGTATAATAACGAACAAGCATTTAAACAATATGAACTGAATTATAAACATGAGTACAAATGAATTAAAAGTGTCAAAGTTCCAGACACAACTGGGCATAATGAAAGCTAATTAGGAGACCGCAATATCGTAGAGGCGGGGCGAGGCGTAGCGCCATTCAATTTGTAAATTAAAGAGGTCAACTTGATAGGAGAAAATGTCAATGGGACAGAGAAATAAAGGTCTTTTCGTGAAGTGGTGAAATATGTCGAAATATCTAATTTAGATAAATGGGAACAGATAGAAATTTTGATTTAATCATATAATTATTACATGTTCTTCCAACTATACTTTCCTAGCTTTATGTTGAAATACGACAACAAGCGAAGTATTGTTTTATTATAGTGAAGGTGCATCTAAAGGATGTTTCGGTATTCATAGAACCACTTCTGGTCATAATTTTTAATGATAAATGCGTCGAAATTAAAAATCAAAATTTATATTTGGCAAGCTATGTTGAACTATGTCTGTAGTATTGTTTTTAATATAATTGAATTTCATAGAAGAGAATTATTGGAACGATCATCCACAAAAATACACAAGGATATACAAGGATAACACAGATATTGATTGTCAATTGTAGATATGAAACGTTTTTAATTTGAAACGTTACATACACAAACTTTTCACTCAAATAACTTTGTTATTTAACTATCTTCGAAATAAAACAGTATAGATATTTTACTAAACGATTTTACTTATCGTCAAATACTAAATAGATAAGTAGATTCATAAATCGATCCCATTAAACATAATGCACTTATATAAAGGTGTGGGATATTTAGTTTTACTAACGTTAAAGCAATTTGTGCTTTTAAAGACCCGTCTTATCTACATCTGTATACACCCACGCGGACTTGCAAAACTAGCAATTCAATTTAAACTTTCTTCGCATGTATATATGTACATAGAAACATGCTATAAGCAAAACTCTTTTCGACAAAATTACTGTATACGATGTAAAGTACACACGTTGATATTTTTTTAGGTTAATTTCATTTTATATCACTCAACGTGATATTTTTAAAACATGGATATTCCCTGACCGGTCCTTGTTCTGGTTACAAGTAGACTATAGCACGTTTACAAATATAAAACAAATCTAACCTACAAATATATTTAGTCAAAAGTACATTTGCCTAATTTTGTGGGTAGTTTTGACTGGAATACTGTAACATACACCTTCAGTAACTAAACTACGGGTAGATAGATATAGAAGTAGGGTTATTTGATTTTCCTAAAACTTAGCAAAATTATCGAAATCGAAATGCGATACAAAGAAAACAATATCTATTTTCTCTTTTACTCTATACAATATATAAATATTTTTTTATGTCTTTTACACTATCAGGTTTAATTACACTTTATTTTATAGTATCATTTAGATAAATATAAAAAATATACTATAGCCAAATTGGACTCTTGAACTTTTTCAGAATAAAATAATAAAAACACTTTAGTTACGTTCTACTGAGAAAAACCGGCAAGAATCTGAGTAGTTACTGTTTTTTACAATTTAAAATATATCTATAAATTCCGAGTTTTTATTATGATATTAATAAAAATCTTATATTTGAATTTACTTATAATACGTCTTTTCTATTAATGACTTGAAGTTGATGATGTAAACTTGATATAGATCACTAACGGTCTTATAAACGTTATGCTTAGCGGCTGCTTAGTTAAGCACTGATTTTTATCACTTCACTCTTTCTATCATTACTGATTTGACATTCGAAAGAAGAAGACAGCTTTGTTAAACTAATCACCCGCTAAACAACGTTATAAGTAAGGCCTTAAATATAAAATATTAATACTAAGATAGTTTTTAATAATGTGTACGTGCTTTCACGATGCATATTTCACATATCCCAATATATGCGTTTCGGTTAAGCCCAGTCCGTGTACCATAATTGAGGGCAAATCGTAAATCGCTTCTATATCGGATATTGAGTGGGCCGGCGCCAAGAGGTAACTTGCGGACAAGTTGTTTGAAAAATAAGCACGAATTCGCTTAACTAGCCTCAAAATTGCAGCGCGATTAAAACGATTATTTATTTATATGAAATATATTTTTTTTAGTATAATATCAAAAATACGTAAAAACAAACAGGCGTGCAAGCAAGAAATTATGGATTTGGATTGGATTATGGAGTTTTTATTTGTTGAGTCGTAATTCTAACCAACCCTTCTGTTAATAGGGCTACCCAATCCGAACTCCTGTGTGTGTGACACTCGAAAGAGCCTAATGAAGGACTTTTTGTTAAGCACCTCCAATGAAGCACGTAAGCGCCTTAACCCACCGCAATCAATTTGGATAGCTGTGTTCAGTTTTAAAGGTTCAAGCCAATCTAATTGCAGTATAAAAAGACAACGCACTGACATTATAATAAATAATTGATTGAAGTGAAATCATCAAGTATCCGAATAACCTGTAAAAAAACAACAATTAATTTTCTCTGCTTATATTTAATAGCTTTTTTTTACTTGGTGGCTGTGTATCATCTGATATTGTACCGCAAAACAGAAGCAGGGACACATAGTTATACTAATTGTTCTGTTCCGGTTTGAAAGGTGAGTGAGCCAGTGCTTCTTAGTTCACAAGGATGATGGCGCAGTGTCAATGTATCAGATGGCCCATTTGCCCGCCTAACTATTCTATAAAAAATAACCTACTTTTTTATCAACAAGACTTGTTTAATAAATATGTTACCGCCAAATAAATTAACGCTTTAAAATGTACATAAATCCTAATTCAGAAACCTTAACGCCAGTAATTGGTTAAATGACACGGAAATAAGAGAACTTACATGGTATTATGACGAAATCGACATTTCGACGACTTAATCCGCCACACTTAAATATTTAACATTATGAAAAGGTCAAGCAATGCTTATTAAGCTACGCCCTGTATATTTTACTTGTAGACAAGATTATTATCCTATAAGATTTTACTTTCGTAATTTGCGTAAGTTCTATGTTTAAATTTCAACATTTATTTATTCATAATTCTCTCTATTAACAATATTTCTATTTCTAATACGTAACATAATTATTACTATCAAGCACCACACCCTTTTTTACTCTAATTAAATGTAATATTAATTTAAAATGATCTTTCACTTTTTTTTTATGGAAACGTTTTTATTCAAGGTGTAATTTATATTATTTAATAATAGAAACTTTAAAATTCCTTATTTTTAACATAGTTGTATTTCAATATGGGCCATTCCGGACGCTTGCACAGATAACATTACGTTCCACAGATAACATAAATCCAGCCTTCGGACCGGGACACCCGGTCCGAAGGCTGGATGCTCAAGACCTGCTCGTAGAAATTTAACTTGTTTATATGTCATGAAATTCCGTAATTTGATGTGAAATTATGAATAATTATTTGTCAACAACAAAATACATTCAATATACATTTTAACTAAATAAAAAACTAAAAATTGCTTGATAAGAAATCATTAACATAGGCGTAGACTGAAAAGCAGCCTAGCTGAGACTACGACCTTTTCACCAAATTATGATATTGTCAACTCTTTTTTTATGGTTTTGTATCTTAATTTTTTTGTCTTTGTTTCTTTTTGGTGAATTAAATTATTTATTATTATTATTATTATTTTTATAACATGCTATTTTGCACGAATATTTTTGACTACGTATCGTTTTCCATTTTTAAATACGTATCTTGTAGGTGTGTTCGTACTCAGTGCCAGTTTTTTGAGTAAACATTATACTTCATATTCATATATATATATATATATATATATGTATTAGTAACGACTTAATGACGTGATGAAGTCTATATATAATTCAACATTAATACTAAGTTAATATTCAAAGAAAAGATCTATCGAAGGTCTAAATTATTAGATTTATTTATTTAGCACATAGCCATCCTCTTATATATAAATTCGACTCTCTATCGTCATTCACGGTTATACGCTATTTTGAAACGTGTCTTCCTTAAATATTATAATTAGGGCAGTCAATGCATGTCACTATCCGACATTTTACAATCGTGTTCTTCTTTGGGTTTCGAATATGTTATTTAGAATAGCCTTTTTTCTTAAATAAAAAAAAAACCTTAAATTACTTTTAATAAAACTGACAGTTAATTTTTCATTCTCATTTAATTAAAATTGTAATTAGGTACATGTATCGGGAACATAATTTAAATACCGTACGAAACCCATATAAAAACATTCGTGCTAACAAGCACTAATAAATGTCTCAAGTCTGAGTTTAATTACGTAATACTCAATTAAAACAAAGCTCAGACCGATAGCCTTTAAGCTTTTGCCATTTTGTGAGAAAAATAAAGCATTTTGTTACCACTATCGATTATGTAGATACAAGTATATATATTCTAGGGTTTGTCGGAGCAAATGTATTTATTATTTCGTTTGAAAATACGAATGTTTAATTTTAGAACGTGACTTGAATTCTAATAAATTTGATAAATTGATTTTGAAGTGTATATACGTACTTTGGCTACGATAAGAGTAAATTATGAAGGTTAAAATTGAATGCAACAATTCTGGGTGTAACATTAAAATAAAACATTTCTGACGCAAAAAAATCAATGTTACGTTTAATATTTAATTAACATTTTATATATATATATTTTTTTATTAATTTCTACTTTTAAATTTTACTTTGGGTTAGAGTGATACATATTTTTAAACAAATAAATAAAATAATTTATTCTTTAAGAAGATATAAATACAAAAATAACTGTAATGTTCTTACAAAAAAAACATAAAAGAGTAAAATATCGTTATTCTAATAACTAAAAATAGCAAACTGTCGATGCTGTCGGTGAAATTATAATCCCTACCAGTTTTCCTAATCTTGAGCAACATTGGCACACATAAATACTCGCTGTACAAAGCCATTAAGGTCCAAAATCCCTTGACACGCTATATCAACTGGGAACGATTATTCATCAGTATCATTCAAGTCCACTTAATGGTTGACGCGGAGCATGCAGCATTTATTGGAAGGAATATATAAATGATTACTTTGTATTGGTTGTAAATCAACAGACATCGGTGTAGATTGATAGGAGTTGTATATATCTGATTGTCGTCATAGAAATCTTGTTAAGACCACGAAGGTTTCGACAATAAAGATTGTCACACAAATCTATTGACATAAATTAAAATAATACGTTTAAGACAATTTAACAAGCTTGCATTGTTTAAATTAAACAAATATATTTGAAGTTGAGCAAAATTACCTGAATAATTAAATATTTGTAAAACATTAATATTTTTGTTTTTATTAATTTCATATATGTTGGCAGACTTGGCATATGAACCTGATGTTAAGTGGTCACCACCGCCCAAAGACATTAGTATGTACTGTAAGAAATAATAACCATCATTTATATCGATAATGCACCACCAATCTGGCAACTAAAATGTTGTTGTATAATAGGTATGTGGGCTACCCAGATCACAGAGTAAATTTAGAGTTACCTCCGGCTCAGAATATTTTACCGATAAGATCCGGCAAGAAACTCTGTTTTTATTTTTATGCTTTACCATTAGGTAACTATTAAGTTAGTTAACATAAGATCAATGTTAAATGTATTAATTAAAAAAAAAACAAAATGAATTCATCAAAGAGTAAAAATAACATATTGCTTACATTACGTAAAGAAAATTAATTCTCAATTCAATTAATTAAAACAATTTAACCAAAATCATTCTGTCGTTTGTGAATGTAATAATTTATAACTACACAAGCTCAGTAACTTAGCACTTTCTAGTTCTATACAAATTGTATTCAGTAGCTTAAGTAACGTATACAATTCGTCTATATTCTTAGGTGAGATTCGCTTATCTTTGAGCTTATGGATTTTGGCTCTTATACACATGCAAATAAGGGTCATATACACTTAATGGGGAAGCTCCCTGTAGTTTCTAAGTTAGGTCGTGCATACAATGATACATTTATCTCAGATTAAAATCAGCCAGAAACAAATCGCCACGTCTTACTCTTTATTTAGTGTAAGATTTATTTATTATCAAGTGCTTTGAAATATCGTTGTGATTAACGCTCTTTATTATAATGTAATATTGTATTTAAGATAATCGAGTAACGGGTATCGATAATGTAATCAATTAATTTTTTTATCCGATTCAATTGTCGTTAATCATTTATTTACACGCTGTAAAATATAGTACTCGTAAGCTAAGGAATTATTTGGAATAACCAAATTGATGTAAAACTTTAAATTACAATGAAACATTTCCACTTGCTCTTGTATTAAAGAAAACGTTTGGAGCTTATTCCATCGCGCTGCTCATGTGGGGTTGGGTGGATAAACAAGTGTTATATTTTCATTGGATATGATTTGTTTTGAGTGGAAACAGCGCCATCTAGTGAAAAAAATCGAAATTCCATTCGATAATTTCAAAAAACTCGCACCAAGCACACGGATGTCATATACTGTATTCATCTATTCGTCATACATGACAATCATTCATTGACAGCATTAATTGCGAAAATAGATTTAGACATAACATAATATGACAGACAGTTGTGAGTATTTGCGAACAATTCTCTATGTACTATGCATGTCTTATATATAAATTTTAATGCTTGTTGTTGTTATAATCATGCGTTCAAGCGTCGTCGCACCGATTGAATTGAAACCTGACAGTTGCTGTTGACACTTGCTACCATCAATATTTAATTTAGTTGCGAGTTGTATAGGAAATTATAATAACAAAATATATATATTGAACGCTTATAGTACTAAGGCCTTCGAAATGTTATATCTTAGAATAATGGCGTCCTTTATTGAAATAAATCTAGCTTACAATTATACTCACGAATAAGCAGATGCGAACGATTTATCACTTCAGATACAATAAGAATGACCTCGCTTTGTACACGACTGTTAAAAACTAATATATTATTATTATGGGTCTAACGTTTGCAATAGTTGGTATGGTAGTACTTTAATTACTAGCAAAACTCTTGTAAGAAAATAAATTAAAATTAGTAGTGACAAATATATGTTAATAAAAATTAAAAAAGGTAATAAAGGTGAATGAAATAAAAAAGAAGAAATATCTTATTTTCTTAGCGGAACAAAAACGCTATTACCAGAGCATTATATGTATTTTTATTCATTATAAACTACGACACAGATCTGTCAATGCTTCGGGCGACAAGTCTCGCTTTCTCCAAACATTAGACAATGTTTGGCGCCAAAATTCCTAGCCTATGATTTGACAATTGCCTCCGATAACAAAACATACCTTTTTTTAGATAGCACTCCTTTCACGACTAAGTGCTGATGTCTATGGTAGTGAAATACTAACGTTAAAACACTTTAAATAAACTAATGGTACCTACTTGTAGTGTTTTATATTTGTATTCATCAAAGCTTCGAGTACTTGCTTAATCTCTCGATCTTCTGGTTCTTAGGCGATTTTACGTTCGTGCTTAGTGAGCAAATCATTATCAGTTATTAACATCTTGACCCACTGACGAGTCACGACGCGCGGCACACAAGCATACACGATATAAAATTTAGTCGATTTTTTCCTATTATTCAGTACCGGTTTTACACATCACTATCTGAAATACCCTTTAATAATCTGTATTGTAAATCGATTTACTTTTATTGCCGCGATAAAACTAAGCCTATATGATAAATTATTATTATTGCGCGTTTTGTATTTTAAAATTTGAACCGTGAAATAATTTATTAAAATAAACGTGAAAATTATAATAATCTTGACATTTAGTGATACTTTCCATTTAAATCGCCGTTGTGGCGCCATGTTTATGCAAATATTTTCTACAAGATTATTTTTGTTAGTTATAAAATTCCTAACCTAATACATCTTTACGATATTATGATCGACTTATGTATAATTTATAGAGAACATTTACGATTTTAAACACTCGTATTTATTGTTTTTTTTTTCAGGTAAGTCACTTGGAATGTTAATCATCAATGACCTCGGTTTGAGTATGTATAACATATATTGGAAATTCAAAATGTATCTTATGTTTTCTAATAGTAGGATTTAAAATATATTTCAAGCTTTACGAAAATTATTTTCAATTGTATGAGCAACCTTTGTTATTTTTAAAGCTGGAAAGGAGACAAGCAAAGCCTATTGTAAATTGGTATATTTGCTTATAGCGTTGCGTCATTGCGTTGCCGACATTATCCTTATTTACTATTGCTGTCCCTTGCTATTTATCTTTATCCTAAAAATAATAGTCTCATTACTTTGAGGTATATAACAATCGTTATAAATATTATCACAATTGTATGTCGAAGTCTATAGATCTACCTCTGAAATGCTACCTTTGCTCTAGAAATGCTTCTAACTAATAAAACATAATTAGTCAAAGTTGCTTGAGACACATCTAGATACTATATAGTAATAATACACACGCACACCAACAATATTTATCTTAGCATAGTTGGTAAAGGAGAAATTTATTAGGAGAAAATAAATTATCTTATTTAAATTAATACAAGTAATTTAAATCAAAATCGTTTTATTGAAATTACTAATTGCTTTAATGATAACTCTACCATTTAATAAATGTTTTATAATAAGTCGTTAGCAATTATTTGCTCGATTAAATTGGTCGCGGTATAATTTCGAAACGACATTTTATAGTCAGCAATTACTGTTGTGTTTATATATTGTTGTTAGTGAGTAATTTATCGTGACCGCTAAATACATACGAAAGGTATGGGCTTATGCATCTTCGTAATATTTTACTTTTAAGTGTCAAGTGTCAACGTCAGTGACCTCAAGCTTTAAATCTTAAAGAGGAAATAGAAGAATAATTCTGTGGAAATAATTGTATACTATTTTGGATTTAAAGTAAAGTAAAAACCTGTAAATATCCCACTGCTGGGGTTTAGCCTAGAGGTCTTAACCTATTCTTTCTTTTGAGGAGAAGTTTTAGAGCTCATTCCACCAAGCTGCTCCAATGCGGCTTGGTTGATATATATGTGGCAGATTTCAAATAAATTAAACACCAGCCAATTCCAGTTTCCTCACGATGTTTTCACCGACGAGCACAAGTTGAATTATTAACACAAATTAAGCACTAGATAAATCATTGATGCTTGCGTGAGTTTGTACGCGTCATCGTCAGTGACCAACTTCTAACCACTTTCTTCATAGAAATAGCAAAATAATTTGCTCAAATGGCCATGTTGGCTGTTACCGTGTAGCCTAATTTGTAGTTAAAGGGAATATATTCGTACAACACCAGACTATATTTGACGCCCCTAGTTAAAACCGCGCACTCGTGCGTTTCACGATGCAAACTCTGCACGTTCCTTTACCGATTAAACAGCTGTTTATTAGTATGAAAAATTAAATGTGACCGATGATTGCGGGTTCAAACCCAGGTAAGCACTACTGAATTATCATATGCTTAATTTGTTTTTATAATTCATCTCGAAAACATCGTGAGAACACATATCAAATTTTACTGAAATTCTGCCACTTGCATGTCCACCAACTCGCATTTGTCTAGCATGGTGGAATAAGCTACAAACGTCCTCAAAAGGAAAGGAGATCTTAGGCCGGATACTTTTCTTTACAATGAAGAAAGACAACCTACATTCGCCAAGGAACTCTCTTTAAGAATTAACGAATATACATATACTAAAATTTCTTCTAAGACATACACTATCCATGTTTTCTACAACTGCAGGGCACAAGATGAAAATTATTAGTAGGTTCTCCTGAAATTCTGCACATTTGATATTATACTGCACAAACGTGTGCGCAAAGACAGGCACAATATCTATGTGGCAATCCGAAGAGGAATCAAAAGCAATACCAAATATATAACGTGCCCTAAATAGAGGAATGTTACACTGCCAACTTCCTACCGCCCAGTTCCCGCGATCTTTTCGTTAATAATCTCACGTGGTATTCACTGGATAACATCTCTAACTGGTACAGATAAATTCCAAAAATTTCAGCAACGTTTTAACCATATCGAAATGTTTACCAAGTATACAACAAATTAATCAACACATGTTTTCAATTAGCAATTAATGTATACACTTTATTTTCCTCACGAAGTTTTCCTTCACCGCAAAGTGCGTCATAAATTATATATTAACTGATAATAACAGGTGTCGCCTAATTATAATCATGTGTATGAATAAATTTAAATAAAGCAAATATGGTACAAGATTTCCAAGCTCCAGTTTTTGATTACTTAAATGGAATCATGAATTTGCATTCATAATGTCTTCAGCAAAAAACGTTACAATTAGATACTCGTGGGGAAATAACTCACCTGATATTACTAAATTAAAATTGTAATTAAAAGTGCCCCGTGCCTTTAGGGCGGCATGACCTCATTAAACGGTCAGATAATTAGCAATTTTGTAAACGGCCTCTTTCATTAATTTACGAAGCAAATTAAACAGTGTCGAGTATAAGGCGAGTTTCATAATAAGTCGAGTAATTTTTAACGCTAATTTGTGAAGCACTGCCGAGTGCGTAAAGTATAGACACTAGACTAAAGTCTAGCCAGGAGGGTGGGAAATGGATAATTAATACAACAACAGACTAATTACTCTTCAAATTGTCCATTAAATTATTTATGCTTGAACGATTTAACTTGTCATACTAGTCAAAACAAGACACTATATTTATTTTATTTAAATTCATATGAACATAGGAGTTAACATGTCAACTCTGACGTGATTAGTTTTTTTTATGATGAGATTGTATCTTTAGGCGAAGATCGCTCCACTTACAACGTAAAAAAGGAAATACATTAAAAAAACTCTCAACCGACATTCGAATGAAGCAGTGCTACAGATAGTTTTGTTTTTTTTTTCTCTATTAGCTGTCACAACTTAACTTGCGTGAAAGTGGTCGAATGTTTACTACTTAAGAAAGTTATTGTAAATTTATACTGCTTAATAAATGTTGTATTACTAGTAATTATCAAATAAGCAGATATATTAAATTGATTTACGTTCGTTTTTTTTCTCAATACGATGTAATTTCTTAAATACAATTATTTAATATAACTTACATAAGACAAGTAAATAAAGTACACACTACACAACACTATATAATATGTAATTGTATGAGTGGTCTTGGATGGTAGCCTCCTTTTTTAATCATAATTTCGTATGACATAATATATATATTATGTTATCTCTTTATATAAAGGCAGGTTCTTGCGATGTTTTTGTTTAAATAAATAATTATTAATACGTGATCAACACACGATGCATGTCCAGATTTAAACTCAAGTGTTCTACTCTTGTTCTACTGGGCACTGGTTTTGAGTTCTATTATCTCTTAATCTAATGTATGATTTATAATTAAGATCTCGATCTTCGATAAATTATGTCAAAAAAAAAACAAATGTACATGTTTAGTTGACAGCGCCATGTTGTCGTTCGAGTAATTTATGATAAATGCCTTTAGGGAATTATTTTTGTCATTACACTACTCGCCCAGCAACGATAATTAATTTTGACTATTTTTGACACGAAACCTTAAAATATTGTTTTTATTCGACTAATTACAACATTTCGTCACATGGAACGCTTGTTTTAATTATGTGTGATTTTATTCCAATTGCAAAAATTCGAATTTGCAAAAATGAATTCGCTAATGGATATCTATTTATTGTTTTGTCAAGAAATTTCGAATTGTTTAATGAAAATGAATTTAATATTGTTTAATGTATAACAATTCAAAGGTGCTTAAAAATCTTTAAATCAAGTAAATTTAAGTTTAAGTATGTTGGATTAAAAAAAATATTAAGTTTTAATGCTTCAATGATTAAGTTTCAAGTTAATAATCAAACATAATTAATCATCGTTAAACGAATAAATGTATCCGCAATAATATAGATTAAAAAGTAGTTTTAGTGTCTATGGAAACATTTAATTTCTGGGATGGTTTTTAAATAATTTCCCGCGAAACAACTTACTACACACGATTCTTAAAGAGGAAAAGAAACTTTGATGTCATATTATTTCTCGTTTATTTTATATGCATAAAATCAATGCATATAATCAGCTTACATTAGTAAATTAACAAAAATTACATTGGTGTACTTAGAATATATTTAAAAAAATTAACTTTTAGGCTCGTGACAATTATATCATATATATAAATAATATTTATAATTACTACATTTTATTATTATTGATAAAAAGTTATATATTCTGTATATAATATATGATTATACTGTAATTCTTTGACAATATGTTTCCTCAGAGGACACATTAAAAATTCACTTCAATTAAGACATCGAACACGTTAATATTAATAGTAGTTGAAAATGCATTATGTTAAAACAATACGATTGCTTAAAATATAACAAACCATAAACCTTATTGGAGGAGATGCCTGTGGCGAGAACATTCCGTTTTCGCATCCTGTCCAATAAAACTCCAACGTGTATTTATTAAAATTAATCTCTTAATTTATTCACAAGAAACTTCAATAAATTCTCATCTATATCGTCTCTTCGAACGATATAAAGGAAATATTTTGTATTAAATTTTTATGTACGATTGTTCGTATACCCGAAGCAATTAGAGATGAAACGCGGGGCTTCCATTGCCGCTTCGAAATTAACTTGTTACTTACGCAATGATACGAAATACCATTTACGAAGTCATAGTCAATACAATATAGGTCTTATGTGTGGGCAATATAAGACACATTATGTTATCGTAAATGTAATTCGTATTCGGCTAATGCATGAAAAGACATTCCAACGATACAATGAGACGCTCCCGTTTAAACTATCCAGGTTATCTGAGTACTGTTTTGAGAGGAAATTGAAATATTGGTTTAATTTGGTATTTAATTATTACTAACCTTTTGACTTTGAAACCATAACGAGATCTAAAATTATAATTGAAATTAATATTTATTCAAGTAGGTTCTACAAGCGCCTAGTTATAAAGCCCTATTGTACAAATATAATTAAACAAAAACTAACATAATTAACATCATTAAATAAACGGCTTATTCTTTAAATTTATTTAGGTCGTCAAAGTCAAATAGTCGTATTAAGTAGGTATTTAAAAAGTTCTTTTTTTTAAAGTGTTTTAATGTTGCCACATTCGTTGTTATAAATATAACATGCTTATAATTGCGTAAAACATCAATTGCTGTGACAAAGCATTGTACCGTTACACAGACTAATTAATTACACTCCATTACACGTTAGAGATTGACGCAAACTAGCCACTGTTGTGACACTTAAACCATGCTTAAACCTTTATAATAAAACTTATTAGTGGAAATTCAATAATGTTAAAAAACGAGCTACCCGTCCCGGCTTCGCACGGGTAAAATAAGGATCTATATAAAAATGTACGTTTATGTCGTAATTATAAGTATTTCGCTTAATGATTCGTTAAAGTAATTAAGTAAAATACGTATTTATTTTATTAGTATGGATTGAATTAGGTTATAAGGTATAATTTAATATCTTTATAACAATAAATCAAACATGACATAACAGTAATGATGTATTAATTTTATCTTTGATAAAAAACTAAGAACGGTGTATAGCAGATATCAATTCAGTGAAGTTGAAGTGAAGCTTTGAATCCTTTGCGTTTCGCTTTGTCTCTGCCATGCTTAGACTGATGTGGCTCGGGTATGTAATTGGCTCCTTTTGTCATATCATCGTCAAAGGAATGTGTTACGCAGCGAAACCAAACGACTAGGGTATGTTTAAAAGAGTAATAATAATAAGCAGACAAACATTGAGATGTTTCTGCTACGATTATTCCGTCGACAAACAAAGGTTTTTCCTAATGGATCGTAAGCATATTTTATAATTAACACAAATTATTAAAAACAAAACCTCTATTTTTTTGGGTATGACAAGTTTACTTATAAATGTTGCTTAGCGACTCTTTAAATTAAACACTATTTGCTCTCTTTCTGTTATTATTGATTTGACATTCGAAAGAAAGAGACGATAATGTTTAACTAATCACGTCATCTTAAAACCCGTCCCGCGAGTGTTATCCATTGCGAGCAATACACAAGAAACATTGTAAGATATAGCCTGATATCGAAATATCGGGAACTGATGCTCCCGATATGTCATGTCTTGTGGAATAGGAGCTACCTCAGTTCGAATTACTCTATTGAGGTCAGCAAGAGGACGCGGTGTGAATGCGATGTGTGTAAGAATTGGCTGTAACCGCTAAGAATAAGACTATTTTTGATAATCTGTATATTATAAAAAAAGTTCATAAAAAAATTGTATTAAAGAATATCAGTATAGATCTTTTCAGTAATCTACTTAAATATTTTTTTCGTTACAACATGAAATAATATGTCATTGTTTTTCTTGAACCTTACTTTATATTTATTTGTGACACATTTTGATTCAGATTTTTACTATATATAAAAGAGATCAAAAATACGAAAACATAATTATTAAAAAGATAAATATGCTTTCTCAGATCATCCTTGTGAATTAAAGAGAAACTTCCCACTGTAAAGTTTCTTGAATATAACGTTGGTTATCTCTTGGTACGAGAACCAGTGAAATCTGCCTACATTGAAATCATAATTGTCCGTTTCCCATGCATTTCAAGCTCATTACTTCGAGGTGTAACAACACATTGAAATTATGAAACGAGACAGACCTTAAACGTTTTATCGGAACGGAATCGATTTCGTAACGGTATTAAATAGTATTCGGTTACAGTAATTGTGCATGAAGATGTCTATCGAGTTTTATCTCAGGGATCGTAGATTTAAGTGCATTATTGTGGCCTTTTCTAAATGTCAATTTAACAAGGGAAAGTGGGTGTTGTTTAGCGGACATCGGCGTCCGGCAATCCGGCAATCCGGCGGATGGAGATTCGTTGAACCGCCAAGATCTCACGGTAATCAGCTGATTGGCGTGATAGGGACGGTATAATCGCTACTCATACATATGGAAGCGAATTGTCAGAATATTCATTATTAAAATATTATTCGATGTTTATTTTTGAAAATTTTAAAATCGTGTCTTTTAATAACGTTAATGTTTTATGTCCAATAATTAAATGTTATTAATGATTTAAAAATAAAACACCAAAAATAGACCGGTAATCCTCAAAAATCCCTCACTGCGTATGAAAACAATAACATAAGTTAAAATATATATGATTTTTTAGTATCATATATATTATAAATCATAAATATATCATAAATATTGTGTATTAAACACATTATTTATCACATAATAAGCAAAAACTTGCGTTCACAAATCATCCTATAGGCTGCCAACAGATGGCGTTCATAGTAGTCTCCGAATGTGTATCCAATTTTAGCTTCATATTCAAACAACAGTTTGGCCTCGTGGTACCATATTACGTTAAGAGCGAGCGAGTTGCGAGTTCTGTTCTCACTTGCAAATATAAAAATATTTATTATTGTATGTAATGTTGATATGAATTTAGACATATTATTAATATTCTTCCCATAATATTCAGGTGCCGGAAACTTCATTGTTCCGATGCCTTGCATGCGTGGGATATATAAAATCGGTGCCGCAACAAGTGAGCTAAGTCCACCGCGACGTTCACTTCTGTTAAGCCCTCGTACATTTTACATATTAATTAAATAATATTTTTTTTATATTAAATATAAAATTGGTTTACTACAATTTTACTGCATGATACATTTCACTCCTTAACCGATTATAACTTTGAATCTATGAAATGTGAAAGCTAGGATCTTGATACTTCAAATATAATTATTATATTACCAATTTTATGTTTATTATCCGTATAAGGATTTCGTATGAAATATTGACGAAACATTTTAATGTATAAAAAATATCACACTTTATGCTGTTCTCCAAGAAGTTAATTTCTTTTTTATATCGTATAATTCGATGCTTATTAAGCGATTTTCTAATAATTACACTGCGAAATGAAAGATATAATAAATATAAAAATATTTAAAAACAGATTTAGATAAATCTTTTCGTAATTAAAATTACTAATTACTCTGTATCTATGTTAAAAATATTAATTAATTAAAAATAAAAAAATTACCAAGGCATAATTTTAAAAATATTTTTAAACTGGTAATTGTAAGCTTATTAAAATACATATTAAGGTGATAAGATTAATAAATAATCTGTAAAATGCTTTCACTTTTAGTGTATACGTATGTATCAAAAAAGAACAGTAGCCCTTATTTTCAAATAATTAAGATATACAGTCGCATACAGTTATATGTAAATATTAACATTGTACACGATAAACTAATTAAATTTTATCTTAAGATCGAGGGTTACGAAATCGCTTGTGATAATAAAGTCAATCTATTTTAGATGTATGATAATGTTTTACTGGTGGTAGAGCTTTGTGCAAGCTCGTCTGGGTAGGTACCACCCACTCATCAGATATTCTACCGCAAAACAGCAGTACTTGTTATTGTTGTGTTCCGGTTTGAAGGGTGAGTGAGCCAGTGTAAATACAGGCACAAGGGACATAAAATCTTAGTTCCCAAGGTTGGTGATGCATTGGCTGTATAAGCGATGGTTGACATTTCTTACAATGCCAATGTCTAAGGGCGTTTGGTGACCACTTCCCATCAGGTGGTCCATATGCTCGCCCGCCTTCCTATTCTATATAAAAAAAAAGTCATAACTTCAATTGTCCTATCAGTAAGGGAGCAGGCGAGCAAACTTTCTCTCTTATATGCTCATGTGGCTCATGGCTCATTATAATAGCGATAATAGTGCTACGAGAAACAATAAGGATCGCGTCTGCCACCATGGTAGCCCTGCGCATGGTAATATGGTAACGCATTGTTAATTTATAGCGTTTCAAAAATGTCGAATTAAAAGGTGTGTTTTATAATTTGCTTATAGTTGCCTCGTAAGGAAAGTTTACATTTTCTATAAAAAAGAATGATTAGACACCCTGACCTCTGATTTTCCAAAGGAATACGTAATAATAATACCATTTAAGTACCAATAAAACGACTCTTGTGCCAAGCATTTAATATAAAATACCACTGGAAACAATTCATGTTAGATAAACAATCGATAGGAGCGATGACAAATTTAAAATTCAAATATTCGGGTTCTGAGTTATCTTCTAAATATGTGCAGCTCGAAATCAAAAACAAAATGTCCGAATTTTTTTCTACAAGATAAAATACCTCGGCATAAATTTAACAATATCTATCTAGATTATAAAGCTAGTGTGTTTGTATGGTAAGCGGTAATTTCAGGAACTGCCAGACACATTTGACCAGGTTACTTTCATAGACTATTATACTTCATGCTACGACCCATAGAGCAGAGCTGAAGTATCCATAAACGTCAACTACTAGCACAAATTTTATGAAACATGTACATGTTAAGTAAATGCAATAACTTCTGACAAGTCGTAACGTTTATAATTATACAGAAAATAAATACGGTAAAATATTGTAATTAGTATAAGATAAATATATACCACATGCAATCAATACAGAGTGCGTAAATGCCTTATTTTAAAGAAAAATGGTACAGATTAAAAATATATTGTTAAAAAAAGTTCGATATTTTATACAAACAATGAAATATAGATAATATATAATTTACAGAAAATGTCTATTATTATAAATTCCCAACAATACTATTTTCGAAACTAAGAGTTTGAGGTGTTAAGTGAAAACAAAGAGGCATTATTATCAGGCCGTCTGTCATAGCAGTCATTATGATACAATTACGCTCGCTAATGATTTAACCGGCGATAATTAGTTGCGCAACTAAATTGCTTTGACCGACATTACAGAAGGTTCTGGAAGAGTGATCGACGAGAATGCTATTTCCTTATCAAACAATATAGACACAACAAACGTAAAAGCTTTTGAAAAAAAATATAACCTTTTTTACAATACAATAACGATATATATTTGAAAATGAAATGATTGTTTTAAATATTGATTGTATTAAATGCATGTTGTATGAATATTAAATGTAAATTAAAAAATAAAACATATAAAAAAGTAGTCGTATTTTTTCTAATTTTATTAATATTACATAATCCGTTTTTATTTGTATTATTATTTATCGAGAAATGCTCGACACGTTTTGAGTAGAGGATTCCGTCATTAACGTAGACGACAAAGCTTTCGCTCACAGTTGTTGACGTGAAAAGTCTTTCAAATATAACTTTTCATATATGTTGTAATAAAAGCGGTTTTATTATTACTGCAACTTGTTTCATCCAGAATTCTCGTAAAACGTCAGTAAAGCTTATTCAACGTCCCCTATCTTTTCACCTAAATTGAATAAGTACCGACGTCGAGAATTTAATAACTAACTAACGACTATAAGCGCTTTCCATTAGTGCCCCAGTTACGAGTCACTTACTCACATGTATAATTACTGAGATATTACATGACAATATTAATATGTTATGTATTATAATATAAAGCATTCTATATTATGTGAGCCGAGATGCCCCAGCGATTAGAATATGTAAAACTTAACCAAAGATTGTTAGTTCAAACCAAGGCTTCCCTTAACCAATCTTGTATTCTTATATATATTATTATTGAAACTTACAAATGAGTGACGTAAATCTGCCGAGCGTAATTTGAGCAACGTGAAGGTATAAGCTCCAAACCTTCTCCTCAAAAAGGAGAGGAGGACTTAGCCCGGCAGTGGGACATTTACAGGCTGTTACTTTCCTTTTTTATGTATTCTATGTGCTATTGTGATCTAGAAAATTAACAGTAAGTAAATTAATCCCGTAATTTTAATCATTATGTCCTCATATAGGTTGTAGTCTAATTTCTATTATCTTTACCAATAATAAGTGCTACAACTGAAGCGATTTGATGAAATTTCGTATGAAGCAAGTTTTCAAGCTAAGAATAGGCTACTTTTTTACACCTAACACCTGCCCCCTGACACTTGTCCCAAAAACGCGGGTGAAGCTACAGGCGAAAACTATGTGTTTTATAAAGCATACATTTATTTTTAATTATTTATGACGGTTTCATGTAAAACTTGGACATGAGGCAATGTATACTCACGTAAAATTAAGCGGTTTAATGACAGTCGACTTTGGTTAGTTAACTTCGGATGATTGACTTGTCTTAAACAAGTATATATTGCCTTAACGAGACAGCTATTACGTTGCTTAATAAATAATATGCCTCGTTGTATGTTTGTTTGTAAGGTAATTAAATTGTATGAAATAATTGAACATATTTTATATAATTAACTTTTGAATAATTATATATTCGTAGTGCATTATTATGTTATTATATGACAATATATGTACATCGAGTGATTATTGTCGGTTCGTTTTACATTCAACGAGTTAATAATAAATATAGTATTGGTAAAAAGATGCAAATACGCATGCGTGGATAAAGTTTTGCTTCTCCATTGCCCTCATGTTTAGTTCAATATAAAAAACAAGGACCACTAGCAAAATTTTACTGACGGTTGTCCTTATCGAGACTTGTAGAAATGTAAATCATTATCGTCATAAATAGCTTGCCCTCATAACATTATACAAGTTCGATATAAAAGATATTCATGGCTGGCTACCTGCCTGATACCTGTAATGCTTTTGGTGTGTCACCAAAAAATGTTATAATAAGCTCTTACGACTATTATGTTATGATAATGATGAATATTTTATAAAGTTCAAATCAAATTGATAGGATATCACACTATCCGTCGTCAACACCAACTTACACTTTAAAATACACAGCCTTATATTCAGGCTATACAATAACAAAATATTTACATACATATTACAATCTCAGTAATTCTAATTATGTACAAGCTATATTAAAAAAAATTGTCTATGACATTAACGTCAATTTTAATAAATTTATTCTTTGTTGATATTTTTGAACAGTACAGAACTGTAAGATTAAAAAAAAGTACGATAATTGATTTCAAAAATGCTTCTAAAAGACTATATAAATAGTCTATATATACCTCATATGTCTTTACTCAAGTAACAGAGGTATGTATATATATTTGTTCTTTCATATCAGTTTCTATTCCAATACCTTTAAGCTTGCGATTGTGTTTTGTTATCGGGAAATATTTGTATCCGTTAGCATTGTAACTAAGCCCTTAATTGGGCATGATACAATAGACAATGTCAATATTGTTTTTAATGTGATTTCGATATTGTTGTACAGAATCTCTTAACGAAGCGACGTTGATAGGACTAAAATGAATTGCTATATTGTTCACACCATTCACAAAGAAAAATATATTTATAAGTGAATACTCCTGTCGAAATGAGATTGGTGACAAGCACATAAAAACCTCAACTAAAAAACTGTATGAAATTAAATAAAAAAATGTTTTGGTTATCATAATAGTAAATAAACACAACTTAATTCTATTTATTTGCTTTTTATAATAAGTATAATAAATATATAAAAGATTAATTAAAATAAGTACGAAATCCGATAGTCAATTTGATACATAATTAAAAAAGACATGTAGTCCTTACCATATCTTGAATACACGTCTCTCCAGCATTGTAACAGATTTGCATTTGTTGTGAAACATATTTTGATAACTTTCACTGTAAGACCGCTTCAGCTTTTGACTGACTATGCGACAACACGTCATGACGTAACAGTGTCCTATTAATTCATTGTTAAATTCAAATACATATTAGCTTAGCTAATAATAATATTTAACTTAAAATTACTATTACTATAAAGTTTAAATATTATTTAATAATTAAAATGTATGATGGGTAATGGATGGGGATAAGAAAACAGTTTTTTTAAATTAACAGCCTTTTTAAATGTCCCACTGCTGGGCTAAGGCCTTCTCTTTTTTTAAGGAGAAAGTTTGGTATTTGTTCCATTTACGCATGTGACTGATTTTCATCCGACCCATGTTTGGGTTTTGTCTTAATTTCCATCGCCGCGGGAGGAATTATGAACACAAATTAACTAAAATTCAGTGGGGCTAGCGGATTTTGTAACCCACAATCTTCGGTTAAGATTTAATTGTTGTAAAAGTAAAAATAAACATACCCATTCTACCGTGTACAATAAGATGAATGCGAAGAAAACCAACTTTCTAATATATATTTTTTGTATGCAGTACAAATCGTTGTTTTCGTGTTTCTGGAAATTTCGGCCAGAACAAAAGCTGTTTGTTTTGCATTCTAATAACACAAGAATGAAGAAATAAATTCGAAATGCGAATGTCTGATCTGGTTTTCGTAACATGCGTGCTTAATCTGTTACCTGTCAAATTCATTTTCTTTTGTCTTTATTTTTAATTATCTGTTTCAATAATTATCGAACTCAAATATATCTATAAATATTACATTATACAACCAATCGATTTTTAATCTAGAAATACTTTAGCCAGCCTTTATTATAATTAAAATAAAATATTTTAATTACATTGGAAAGTTTTGTTATTTTGATTGCTATTCTACGCTTTAATGCTTTTTATTAATATTAAAAAAAATGTGTCTCTAACCCGTTCCCCTAACGAACATTGGGAACAAAGGTGGGTATTGATAAAACTTGGGTAACGCTTATTTATTACGATTTTTTAACAAGTTGTTCTATTTACGTACTCACTTCCGCCTGCGGCTATGCTGGAGTGTGAGGAAGGGATGCCCCCTTTCTCACACTCCGGTGATAGATATATATGTTAAATCAGAGTATAAGCTATATTCTAAATTCCATCCAAATCAATTTTATTGTCAGTAGTTTTTCATAAGAGATTGATTTAAATATCGTAATTAAATGAGTTTTCATGTAAATATTATAATGAGATAGAATAACAATGGCTTTATATAATATTCTGTTCTTAAAACAAATGTAATTAAATTTTTCGAACTATCAAAAATGTTATATATTATAAGTTTAGTATATTGTTTTAATCCATTAAGGACGAAATAAATTTATTTATTTTCATTAAAATTGGTAACCTGTAAAAAAAACTAACAGAGTATCTCATTTTTAAAATATTCATAACCAACTTACGGTATACGTTATTTTGATGCGTGTTTCGTGATTAGTTCTTACGGAATAGCTCTCCTGATTATTACTATTATTTTTATTTTCAAGTATTCGAATGTTTCCTTAAACCTTACAAGTATTGCAGATACATTATAATTATAAGGGAAAACGAATTTGTATAAAGAATCCTTTTACCTTAATCATTGTTCTTGTTTATAGTCACACAAGGTTCCTCCGCATTCCTGGATCCCTGTATCAAAATAAACCAGATGATCGTATCTATAGGGAACACTTAAATACACATAAAGAGTAGTAGGTATATTTGTTTGTCCACGTGTTCACATTCAATTATTATTTAACGCTAAATTGTTTGCGTTGCTGTGTTCTGGATTGTGATATAGAAGGAAAACAACAAGAACAGTCTTTGAAAAATATATTCAACTTTGTTCGAAGCTTTTCAAATCAAATTTTTAATTAATTGGTATTCATTAATAATATGCACATAACCACATATGGTCGCATTGGTGACGTAAGCGATGGTTAACATTTCTTACAATGCCAATGTCTATGGGCGTTGGTGATCACTTACCATCAGGTGGCCCATATGCAAGTCCGCCTTCCTATTATATAAAAAAAAATTTTTATTCGCCTGCATGCTGTATACAAATATACAATAATGTGTAATGCAAGTGACCCAGATTATAGTCTATGGTGCTTTGCACCGCTAGTTCTTGAGGTGGTGCTCAATAGTATTAATAATTAACTTCAAGTTGTCATGAAAAGTTGATACAATTTTGTGTTATTGTTAATGAATCTCTGAGGAATTAAAGATAAGTTCAAAGTTCAAGCACAAATATTGACGGTTACTTTAGTGAAAACGCACCTTATCGGTGGTTACATTCGGAAATCATAACACATTTACCGAGTAAAAATACAACAAAAAAGCGCTGTGGCTTCTCAGGTTTGTGCAAAAAATCGTGTCACGCCACGTGCAAGAAAAAACGCAAAATGTTTTGTAGAAATCAAAAAGAAAACAAAACGATGATTACATTGTGGTTCTTTTACTTTAATATTTGATCACGAAGCTTTGTTGTTTTTGAGTGTTTGTCATTGATTTGTCCTTAAAGCAATATGACAACGTACAAAAATTTTAACATGTGAGTACCATTTTTGCGCTTATCTATAACGGTTTCTGTTAAGCAAAATTATTATTGGAATATATATGTAAGGTATACGTATATATTGTATCTTTATAAAAATACTCGTATGTTGCGTACCAGAATAAAGGATCCCATTGAGTGTGTTTCGAACTTATTTAAATTTAATAAATGGGCAAATTTGTTAACTTAACATTAACCCTTAAATAACAGCACCTAATAAATAGGTCCGTTATATTTGGTGATGACTTTATAGGACATATAATCCGTGTCGATAAAAATAGGCTATGATACATATTTTAACACTTTCAAATTAAACAAAACAGAATTTTTAAATTACAACAACAATAATAAAAACAATAACAATTTAATACAAAAAGGAAACGCTTTCATAGAACGAGATTGCAACTTTTATTTTAAAAATACTACGCAGTTGAGATGGAATTTCATTTATCAGCGCTAACATTGGAGTTCTACAAGTCGTTCTCAATTAGTGAAATCCGGTCAGATCAATCAATCAGTTTGAAGCACTTTGCGGCTTCACGCTAATCCTGAGGTTCATCCAATACGATTAGCGCGAACTTACTAATCCAATGTTCACCAACGTGGTTGGTTTGACAACTATATTATATTTCACAAAGAATGACAATGATTGACAAGTTCAAACGGTCATTGTCTTCGATTTTAGTTACTCCGACTGTGCTACATTACTCCGAAAAATAATAATATAATATTTTAAAATGTTACTATTAATTTGGAATAACGCCAAACGATTTACATTAAACTGTTAAATTAAACATAGGTATGGTACTCAACAGTATAATTTGTAACGAGTACACAGACCCTTATTAAAATATATATATTTTTTTTAAATATTAAATTAACAGTTGAAGTTAAAATGCGTGCGTCTAATACGGTTATACAGTAATGTCTGTCATGTCACGTCGTGATAAGCGTATCTATTACTTGATTGTTCTGATCAATCATATTTGATTCTCTCTCGTTAGCCGGTCTACTTTCACTAGCTATATATCAATGCTCAGAACATTATATTTTCTATAGCATTGTACTCAAAAGATATTGCTGTAGACTCGACGTTAGTTTGAATTAGGTAAAACGTAGTTTAAAATTTTATTCGAACACACTTTTTTTATGCAATTTAATTTTCACTTTTAAACATCAACACGTATTGAGTACCGATGACAATCTCATTTGATGTTACGTTTTTCTTTATTAAAAATATTGAGCAATTTAATGTTTCGATTGCGCTTTCAAGAATAGAATACAACAATACAATTAATTATTATTCCGTAGACATCTAGTTAGTAGGTGACATCGTCCCAGTGGAACATGCATTCCCAAAACATCATATGTAATTTTGTCTCTTATTATTAAACATAAATTACCTTCGCTCTGCGAAAATTTATGATTAATTTGTCATCGGTGGATTTAACGATTATTACAAGCTTATAACGGTTATAATCATATACGTAATATTTAACCGCAGCTGCAATTTACAGAACGTTTCTAAAAATAAACACGTAATAACGTTGGCGCCGCATAATTGTATTTTAATAAAGTCCGCCGACGTTAAGAATGTTGTTAGAATCAAATCAGCTCCGTATCACACCGATTTGTACCTAATTGATTCAATACGTCGCGTCTAGATGGCGCTTAAATCAATGAGGCGACAGATTTGCAATTTAAATAATATAGATAAACCCCATTTATAATAGTCGCAAACTTTTTTTTACCTCTGAGAATACATACTACGATAACTGAATGTTTTAACCATTGATATATGAGTTATTAAAGAAAATTTGAGCAGCTTCATATTCTTGTAGTATTTAAAAAAAAAAGCCAAATATTATTTAACAATCATACATTAACTTCTCAATTACGTTTCGTTGCAGCACTAAAGTCTACATCACCTATTTTATTTAAGGAAAACCGAGAAGTTAATTGAATTTATCTCATCACTGAATTCCAACGTGTTTCCTAGTAATAGATTTTATTCAATTAATAGAAGAAAGGTAAATTTAACGCGCGTTTTAAGTACTAGAGTGTTGACATCAACATCAGCTGTTAATATAGGACACTGGCTTCATTAATCCAGAACAAAATAAATACGATTCTGACGCCTACTCGAAATTTTTCGGACGTAAAAAATTAATGATGTTATTTGAGCGTAATCCCCGTGAAATACCGCCTTTATTACACCTTTCACCCTCGTAAAGCGTGCGGCGCTAACGTCAGAAGAAATACATCAAACCAAAGGTCCAATGATCCGCTAAATAAATGGAGATTTTAAGCTAGATTCACACTGTTAAAACTCAGAACTCTAGACTAGATGAAAATAATATTGAACATATGTATATAACGCATTACGAAGTTAATGAACTGCTATAGAATGTAACTTGCTATAGAACGTATTATACTGACATTGTTTAATGATTATGTCACATCGCATCATAAATAAAGATTGTTCCTTGTTCAATATCAATATTATGCTTCGTGTGCAGTCAGCTTTACAGCGATAAAAGAAAGTAGGTGGTAATGTTTGCCAGATTATGAGCTCTAAGCGCAAACCCAATGCCTGTGACACCTGTACTGATTACAGACTTAACGACCTCACTGATAACACGTCGTTGTTTTTTTTTATTATTATTTCGTACTTCTATTTGTGCAAACGAAAATAATGTAAAATTTGTATAAATTATCTCGTCGTATTTACAAATAAAACAAGCGATCAAACTCAAATATTATCAATGAAAATTAAATATTTTTAATTATTAAGCGCGATTGATAAAAAAGATATATTAAATTAAAAATTCATGATTGCAAACACTTAAAATGAATGTTTGATTAAATACTTTATTTAATGTTATTTCCTTATTTGTAATTAGATTTTATTAACAATTAATCTTAAATTAATATAAGCAATAAATTCGCGTATCGCGTGCCTTCATAATTACCAAAAATTATATTGTAATGACCGTCTTAATAATCGGACAGCTTGCGTGCGGGTAATTGAAGAAATAATTTCTCTTTCTTAAAAGAGTGCCGTGCCATGTTCCTCGGATGTGGCGAAATGTTTGCGATATTGAATTTTAAATTCACAGTAAGTAATAATTAAACGTTCCGCGTATGTACTAAAGTAACATTGTAATATTAAAAAGAGTAAATTCAATTAAATACGAATACCACGAAGACGTAAATAATCTTAATCAGTACTTTATTAAAGATATTTCATTCTGTCATGTTGTATAAAAATGATAATCTCCATAAAAATTACATTTTTTCGCTTGTTCCAAGCCTGTTACTGTGCAAAACAATCTCACGGAAAAAGTTTTTATGTCACAAACTGCCTCGGCTCTTGCAAAAACATTTGCAATTCCGTCGGTTACCATGAAGTTTCACACTCCCAGACGGCCCTCTACAATGTCGGCTGGGAATTTTTTTGTCGATTTATGTTTGCATCGCGATTATTTTAATGACGTTTTTTTTTCGGCCATTAGTTAGCTTTATCGATTCGGCACGAGCAATTAGGTGTCCGATCCGATCCGGTCGTCCGATCGCAGCAAGTGGCCGATCATGATTGATGATGTTTTTGGGTTATTACGAAACTCCCGCACCTCCCCTTTCGCTTATCGCTATGGGTGGAACGGGGATGAATGTTACTCATTTTGTTAATGCGGTTGACGTCTCGCACAAAGCAGATAACGGTGTTTGAAGCTACTTTGACGTAAATGAGATTTTCTTGGCTTCACCTAAGGGTTCCATTAAGGATAATAATGGAATTATAAGAATAAGTAGACGTGAATGATTTTTCCATCGGCATTAAGGGAACGAAAATAGATATGAAGTTTAAATGGTTTATTGAAGGGATGCTATGATGAAGATAAGTTAAAAGGAATTTAACGATATCTGTGCAAACTCCTTGAATGTTTTATCAATTTCAAAGACTTAATTTTTATGATACTTATTGGAGACTCACTCAAGAACAAGTAAAATAAAGATTGAAGATATACTTTGATTAATGTCGTGAAATCATGATTTAGTCCAACACCACACTGCTTGTTTTGTTGTCTTAATTTCACAATTTAATAAGTCGTCTACGTTTTCAGTGGGCGGCATGTCCCGCGGTGGTAGCGGCACCGGTAAGACGGCGACTGCGAAGCGCGTGCCGCCGCCGGCTGTACCCGGAGACGCGTTCGGCACACCACAGCACAGACACTCTGGATCTAGTTTTGGATCTCAAGGTTACGCGTCCTGCGAGGAACAGGCCTATCCTCAGCCACCTGACACACCTTCACATACCAGAGGTGAGTAATGATATACGGTAACTAAAGTGCACATTTTTTGTTTAAGATAATGTAGTAAAATAGAGTAAAAAAAGAACACAAACATTTCATATAATAAACATTTCATATGATACTGTCTCAACATCTTGTTGTGTACTCAAAATTTTAGTAAAATTTAATATAATTTCTCCAACTTTTCAATATTATTCTATTAATACGTGCATTTTACCCAAAATTTCATTATTTAATAATCGTTATTTATCAACACCACTAATTCTATTTTGTTCATGAATATTGGTCTTCTCGTTCAATTTGTCTAACACATACCTTATAATTATACGTTTATTTAGTAAATTATTAATAATATTGAAACTAATATTATTAGACTCTTATACTCTTTGCACCCTTTTCCAGATGACCATTCAGACTATGGCAGCACAGTATCAGGCGTGTCAGGAGTGTCGGGAGCAAGTGGAAGCTTGGGCAAGAGTCCAGCAGGTGGAGGAACCTTCACCTTCCCGCCACCCACACAACCTCTCACACATAAAGCAGCTGTTTACTATCACCACCAGCTAGCGCTGAGTGATGATCAGGGAATAGATATGACACAGGTGAGGGAATTGAAAAAACGTCTTTAATATTTATGAGAGAAAGTCTATAAAATAAATCTTCATTAGCACCTTCAAAATACTATCTTCTAAATTACTCACTGGGTACCATAAATTATTATTAACAAGAAATAAATCATCCGTCAATCAGTTGCTTACTTGTTTGTTTGCTTTGTTTTTATTTAAAGCAGTGTAAATTACGCAAGATTGATTGATTGTTTTAAATTAAGAATGTTCATAATAAAGCATAATAATGCATAATAAATAAATGTTTTATAAATAATTCACAAATGTCAATAAATCATTTTTTCAATTTTCAGAGTCCCGGCCGTGACAGTCCAGGCTCATCGTCAGGATCAGCGGGTTCGGGATCTAGGCACTCTTCAGCGTCATTAGACAGCGGGAGAGCATCGGGTCGTATGCCTCATCATCACCATGCTGCATGTCACTGTGGCGACACCGTAGACAGAGTTCGTGCTATGATCGCACAAGGACTACCTGTAAGTGTATATAAATTCAGGATTTTAAAATTTTGTGATGAACTTCCAAATTTTCGTTTCTTTTTATTTATTATCAATATAACCATGCCCAGTGCCCAGAAAATTACTAAGAACAGGTTAATCTTAAACTGATTTTTCATGTGCTTCATTTGTGTTTATAATTCATCGTATCATCAGGTATTGTTTAAGTATATTCAACCAAACCGCATTGCAGCAGCGGAATAAGCCTTAACCCGTCTCTTCGAACAGAGAGCAAACGATAGCGCCAGCACAGGGACATTTAGGCTTTTACTATACTTACATTCATAATATTTTAATGTATTATTTTGTCTTTTTCAGGATCCAGATATAATTCACGCTTGGTTAGCCGACTTACAAATGGAGGAATACGCTAGACTCTTCATAGAAGCAGGTTACGATCTACCAACTGTTACAAGAATGACACCCGAAGATCTGACGGCAGTTGGCATCAAGAAACCAAATCATCGCAAGAGATTAAAGGCTGAACTCGCAAATTTAAACGTACCGGACAATTTACCAGACTACATTCCGGTAAGTAATTCTAAGCATGTAATGCAATGTAAGCCGAGTGGCCTAGTGGTTAGAACGCGTGAATCTTAACTGATGATCGTGGGTTCAAACCCGAGCAAGCACCACTGAATATTCATGTGCTTAATTTGTGTTTATAATTCATCTCGTGTTTGACGGTGAAGGAAAACATCGTGAGGAAACCTGCATGTGTCTAACTTCATCGAAATTCTGCCACATGTGTATTCTACCCGGGTTGGTAGAATACACATTGGAGCAGCGTGGTGGAATAACCTTCAAACCTTCTCCTCAAAATGGAGGCCTTAGCCCAGCAGTGGACATTGACAGTCTGTTACTGCACTATATAAATGCAATGTCAAATGTTGAACAACATAAATATTTAAAAAAAATCTTATCATTACACAATTGTGTAAGGTTAGATTTCAATGAAATACTCTTTAGCTATTGTAAATCACATCTTAAAACACATTATAAACACCAAAACAAGAGATAGACCAAGATATACCAAGACGGTCCTGTAGCTAATAAATAAATCTTATTCAAACAACCTTTGGCATAGGTCTCGATATAGTTCTTGGAAAGGCACACTGACTCACTCAGTATTGATTCAATAAATAAATTATTCTTGAATATATAGATACATGAGATGTAAATACATATGAATGAATATACTAATTCGATTATATACAAAATAGATAACCATGGCTTAAAAATCAATCCTTAAGCAGAACGGATTGTATAAACATTATGGTTTCTAAGAAATTGTTTCTACTTAAAGAAATAAGTTCTTATCCGAAATCGGAATGAGCTATTATACATGATATGTAGTTATTTATATTTTATGAGCAACATGAAGAACTCATTTTGATTTGTGCGTTTGACGTATTGATACATATTTTTATGGTGTACAAAAATAAAGTCTCTTGATTAAATTTTGTATTTTTATTTAAAAAAAAAAACACTATGCGGTTCTTTTGAAACTAGTTTTCTCCCGTGGCTTCACCCGCTTGCTAGGAGGAAGGGGGGCAGATCTGAAGTCAAAAAAGTAGCCCATGGCCATCTTCGGGATTAAAGCTTGCTTCATACCCACTTTCATCAAAATGGGTTCAGTAGTTTAGTGTGAAAGCGTAACAGACTGAGTTACTTTCACATTTATAATATTAGGATAGAAACAATTATTGTACATTCCATTATACCCTTTTTGTAAAATACTTCCGTTCTCTCAGGAAGATTGATTTACATTAATAACTATACTATGCATATCGTATATATATATCAGATAAAGTCCCGAGATGGACCAGTGGTTAGAACGGGTGAATCTTAACCGATGATCTTGGGTTCAAAGCCGAGCAAGCACCACTGAATTTTCATGTGCTTAATTTGTGTTTATAATTCGTGAGGAAATCTGCATGTATCTCATTTCACTGAAATTCTGCCATATGTGTATTCCACCAACCCGCATTCGAGCAGCGTGTTGGAATAAGCTCCAAACCTTCTCATCAAGAAAGGATATGAGGCATTAACCTAGCAATGAGACATTCACAGGCTTCTGGGTGAAGTAAATGTTGTTAAAAGAGTGATTAATAATTATTATTTTTTCAGGGTTCACTAGAAGAATGGCTCCGTCTACTGAGGTTGGAAGAATACGGTCCCGCCCTCGTGGCTCAAGGTTACCGAACCGTCCACGACGTGACACAACTGGCTTGGGAGGTAATTGGTTTGAAAATAAAAAGACTATATACATGAACATACAGTTTCTTTATATTTTATCAACCATAACGAATTTGTCATTTTATTACAGATTCATATTCTGTCTTCAATAAATCCGCTTTTGATAAGCTATGCATGAACACAATAAAAAATACACATTACTTTTGTTTCAAGCCTTATTAACTCTCCATTTACTCTATCCGTAGGATTTAGAGGATATGGGTATAGTTCGCCTCGGTCACCAGAAGAAGATCCTGTTAGCTATAAAAAGAGTGAAGGATATAAGAGCTGGAAAACGGAGTATTAGTAGCCAGGGATCGATCGACTTCACGCGAATATCAGGACAGGTACGACATAGACAAGTAGCAATTTTTTCTAATTGTTTGTAGTGATGTTTTAGATTTATAATCCTATAGATGATTCTTAACATGAAAGTGGATTTTATAATATTTTCATACCAATGGCTTTTAACCATATCCACTTTCATAACTATTATAAATTTACAAATACTTGACCATAGAGCAACTTTTAGTTTTTCTGTTAAATCAAATTATATGTTATCTATGAATCATCACCTCAAAACAATAATGTCTTAAATTATGATTTAACTATTTTTTATGTATATTTATTTTTTTATCATTCATAATTTCATTTCATTCATAATTTATATCTTTTAAACTGTTTTCTTTTTTAATGATTAAGTTTCCACTAATATTTTTTTTATTGTCTTTTGTTATTATTTTAACAAATAGAACCAATTATTAATGAATAATAATATCTAACCATTTTATATTTTACTAACGACGCTTAAAATAACATATGGCGTTTAGTAAAACTTAATAACCAGTCGTTCTGCAGGCCATATAGGGCTTTAAATGTTAGCTCCATGTGTAAACAGCCCAGCACTAAAGTTTTTTCTTTGCAAAGCCAGACGTGGACAATTTATGGGAAAATAAAGTCCATAAGGACCGAATTGGCTTCAGGTTATCAGACAATTATCGAAATTCAAATTTTCCCGACACGTTCTGATTTTCATTTACGCTTAGACGTTTAGAAGTTTCTTTTCCATCGCCATCACTGTCGCTGTCAAACATCTTTGCGACTTTGAATAAAAAAAACAACTGTCAATAATATTTGTTTAAGAAAAGTATCAAAGACTTTTATAAATATGAGTCGCAGAGCTGTCCACATCACCCGTCAACGCTGCATCCACCTCATACCACTAGCCCGAAGCAGCATGTGAATGTTTTGTTTTCTTTTCTTTTTCCAAACACAAACCGCACTTGGACCTAGAAGGATTTATATCCGAGGGAGCATTACCAGCCCTGGGAGAGACACGCGAGAAGTTACCATAAACCCCCCGATCTAAAGTTTGACGCCCTACCAACGCCCCTATGTGGCACAGACTTGGTCCCCATCCAGGTATGACACTGACAGATGTCAGTTTGACATTGCACCTCGGCACCCGGCTTTTATGTGCACCTGACTTTTGAACGTGTTCTATGCGTGTGTTACCCTTGTTTCGTGTTTACTATGCCTAGGTTGATCTTATAGGAGCTGAATAACGTAGATTGCACGGTAGATATTAGTATATTTATATTATAACAAGATTATTATAAAGCATGATACTTTAATAATGATTAATAAAAATCACAGATATTATAATAAAATTAATAAAATAATATTTTTTATTAAAATATAAGTATTTATATATAGTATTTGTACATGCTAATGCATGTTTAATATTCTAACGGTAATGTTTCAATGATTGTGATTTGTATTGTGAAAAGTTGAAAGCTGTAAATAAAAACCGTCTATTTGCTACAAATACAAAAGAAAGACTAATAGATCTCAACTTCTCAGATACGTCATCCACGCGGTAAATCACTTGAGAGTCTGGAAGACCCTTCGGAGAGAGCATCGCATACGACATTTTCGCCCGAAGCCGGGCTTTACTATGGAGGTCAATGGCGACGTTCCTACGACGACGGAGATATAACTCCAACAAATGACAGCTCCTACGAAGGCGGAGGTACCCTACCTCGCCCGAGAGGATTAGTTAGACCACGACCGGTAGCAAAAATCCAAGCGACACCGGCATACAGAGATAAATCTCCTGATTACACGTACGACGAAATCGCGTACTCGGCGAGACTTCAACGCGTCGCGTATGGAGCGAGCCCCCACGTTGCCAGGAAGCCTCCGCCGGAGCCCCCGAAAAGGCAGAGCTCACAATACGCTCCGTTTACCAGATTCGGGCAGACCACAGTAGAAATACATCCGGAAAAGAGCCTCCCACTCAGCCTACCGGCGTACCCGAGCTCGGACTCGCTGAGCGTGTCGCTGGACAGCACGGGGCTGCTGCCGCCGCCGCCCGCGCCCTCCTCCCCGCCGCGCCGCTACGACGACGACAAGCTGCGGACCGGCTCCGACGCCAGCTTCAAGGTAGGGCGTAGCTAGTAGTAGCTCACGTGTAAATCGAAATATTGGTAACAAAAACCCCTATCTTGCCCCTACCGATACATCTTCTCAATCCTTCTAATGTATTATTTTGTAAATATATACTATTTTTTTAAATCATGGTATTTCCGTTTTATGAATATTTTTTTAAAATGTTTATGAATTTTGACAGAGAAATCTCACAGAATATTTTGCTCCGCAGTCAAGTTCGAGCACCGAATCGGATAGCATTCCATTTGCAAATGAAAACGCAGGAACTATAAAACAGAATCGGGGTCAGATAGCGGGGCGTCCCCACACCGTCGACTATGGCCGGGCGGGGATCCCCCTCGCCAACCTGCCGAGGAACCCCGACAAGTCCAACCCCCTACCGGAGCACAAGGAAGAGAACAAAAGTTCAGAACCCGTAGACGTCCTCAACGACATCGGCAACATGCTCGCTAATCTCACGGACGAGTTGGACGCTATGTTAGAAGAAGAGAAACGTCAAGGCCTGGCCGATTCCTAAAATCCCCCCTACAAAAGCATTGTACTCGAATACAAAATTGATTTAAATAGAATGAATAAATTCCAAAGATTAATGTCTTGATATCTGCAACATTGATGCGAACTATTGGAAGTGAATGTTAATTTTTTTAGTGTATTTTGGGTAATAATGGAAGTTATTTATGAAAACTAAACGATTGTAACAGTTGTTTTATCGTTGTTCATGTGTAAGACAATTCTTAATAGCAATAATTCTGGTTTGACAGTCATAAAAGAAATTAATGATTAGCTTAAATCGCCAAAGCATGCTTTTACAAAGTCTGCAAGACATCGTGTGACATATCCGAAACGCTGTTTAGTTGAAGATAATTAAGATTTAAGTGTTAAATCTTTTAAAATTTGCTACTTTTATCTCTCTTTATTGTACTGTGTTTAACATAAGGATTATGTTAATATCAAATACGAATTATAAGGTATTTAAAAACTAATGTCATTCAACGGACATTTTGCGGTTTGTCTTCGACTAGCGCGCTTACACTGCCTTGATCCGTCGCCTTGCTATATTCCTACCAAGTATCAAAATAGTTACATCAAATCAACTTTTAACCGACCTCGTATTTTAACTTATATCAAGCCAGAATGCTGTTTTATTGCAATAATAAAAAATATGCATAGTTTCTTAAATACCTCCAAAAATCTGTACTATCTAGTACTTTTTTTTAATATTTGTTTTTCGATAAATTCCATTTTTGTTGTTCTTTATAAATAGTTCCTTATTTAAATTTACAATAGTTGTGTTTTCGTTTCCCTCGGGATAGCTTAAAATTAGATTTAGTCGGATCCAACAGATGAGAATGGCTATTTTTGTAAATAACATTTTTACTTAAATTATGTCATAGAATAAATATATCCTGTAGTTAGTTTTCCATGTACAATAAAATTGTAGAGTACTTTAACAATATTGTGTAGAATAGAATAGTTAGAATTTATACAAAATGATAGCTCTAGCGATAGTGTGAAAATTTAGGGATTACAATGAATGTATAATAGCCCTTCTTATAAAGTAGTTATAGATTTCATACATGTTTGTACCCTTTGATTCCTTTTCACCCACATTAATTGCAATTGCCAAGGGCATTTGGCATGGCATTGGACCAACAATTTGCCAAAATAGTGACGTCACGAGCGATATACAAACCTTTCCTGACACCTCTATAAGGCACACTCGATTGGTTAAACGACCCTTGTGCCCACGCTGGCGCTTAATGCGAATCATTAAAGTTATAACTGCTTACACTGATGCCTGTTACAAAAGTTTAAATGTGGCTTGTACCACAATAGTTATATATATATGAAAACTGATGTACCAATTCTCATACTTTTGTATTTTAATAAAAATCATAACTGTATCTCTAACACGTAATTTTAATACTGTCCACTAACAATGTGATATGAAGTGGCCATATTATAATACTGGTGAACAATTTCGTTTAAATAAAGAATAAAGTGGTTGTTAGAGCCGTGTAACATATAGCAACACTCCTTTTTATACACATGACTAGATTTTTCAAGCTAACATGAAGTAAACAATAAATAATTTTAGTAACTAAAGGTAGCAAGTTATAAAATATTTTTAGCTTTGTATTGTAAATATATATAGATATCAGTGTTTCTATACCGTCTCCTTTGATACCTAACACGTCATATTTAGAACTTTTGTATACCTACCTGTTAACGAAGCCGTCACTCGTATGTTTTTTATTTTATTTTTAATGAGCTAGGGTCGCTAGAATAGATCGGTGCTAGATATGATATCTGAATCAAGCCATATATTTTGCGTCATTATTATCGTTAATTTAAAATTAACATTATCCTTGGTCTATGAACTAGTCAAAATTATTTTGTTGAGTGACGGTTATTTATGATTAATGTTTAATGGTAATCAACTATTACTGGAAGCAGCTTATAAATCTCTTATTTTATAATTCATTTCTTATTTGAATAAATATTTGTAATATCCAATGATCTGTGTTTTTTTTTGTCTTATGAAATATACTGTACCTCGGATAGCACTTACAACAGTAACAGCCTGTGAAAGTCCCACTGGTGGGCTAAGCCCGCCTCTCCTTTTGAGGACAAGGTTTTTGGTGCTTATTCCATAGCACTTAGGTTATAATCTATCTCAATCGCAGAAGGAGCAAAGATAAACAGACCGTACATTTATCTATTCTATGCGATTTGCTAATAGCCGTATTACTACAAACAGTTCTTGATTAATTTTGATATACAGGTAATTAATTTAAAAAAAACATCTAATACTCTGGAAATCATTCAATGTTTCAATTGTTCCTCATGAGGTCACTACATACATTAATCTAAAAATTTATAAAATTCTTTACCTTGAGCTTGGTTTGTTGGAGACACGTTCAAGTTCACTTTTTTGTTAATTTTAATCATTAATAATTATTTTATTATACATTAAAAACCTACAAACTAAGCTAACATTTTTAACACGACAAGTTATACATATTATTCAATTAACATAATATTTTCAATATAAAATTGCGATTCTTTGCTTAAGAAAATAAAGCAAAACATATGAACTTTGAAATAATGACAAACAAAGTAACATTTTTAACATATTTGATATCTGTAAAATACCTACAACAAAGCAACAGCAAAAACACATAAATCTATCAAATGTAGAATGTAATGTCAACTGTGATGGATGTAATAGTTCTTTTTGATAATAAATAAATATATATTTTACAACGTCAGTATTTAACTAAAAAATTGTGGAGTAAACTAGAGGGTCAGGACAACACATAAACATACTCTTGCCTTGCTGAGCCTTCAGTCTTCGTTCTGGTTTGATTCACTTTTTGTAGAAATTAAACAATAGGTATCTCTATCATTACCCTACATTAATATGCCGTTAGACATAATACGATATACGAAATAGATAAACTTCGAACCTAAACTTTCTGAACTATTTGACTTAAGTGATCGAGAGATTATTAATATTCTAACATGTATAGGCGTTTCGTCACAATCAAAAGTTTCTTTTTTTTTATATGCGCTGGTATGGCAAATGACTCTACTCCACCTGATGGTAAGTGGTAGTAGAGTCCAAACACGACGACGGCCAGTACAGTCGGGAAGAATGTTCTGTACTAGCCGTCCCCGCCTTACCGGCCCGCAAGATGGATCTTCACGCCTCGTTTGAAGGAACCCGGGTTGTAAGAGGAGGGGAACACGTGAGCTGGTAAGGAATTCCATTTTTTGGTAGTACGACTAAGAAAGGAGTTGCCAAATTTCTTTGTGTGCAATGTAATTGATGTCACAGTTAGGCGGTGACATCGAGAACCAGCTCGCGTGGACTTAAGAAGGAAGGGGGAAGCAGGAATTAGAGAGAATAATTCCTCAGAGCACTCGCCGTGATGCAGTCGATAGAAAGCGCTCAGTGCTGCTATCTCGCGACGCAATTGTAAAGGTTCAAGGGTTTGTGACCTTTAGGTCGCCAATAATGCGTACAGCATGTCGCTGCAACCGGTCTTCAAATCACAGAATAGTTACGCCATAAGAATTTTGTAATTTCCCCCGTAGATCCTATTTTAAGAATTGATTCCAGTGTCCTATAATATAGCCGTGTTGCTCATCATGAGATACTTTACTTATATCGATGTAGACAAGATATTGATTTAATACATATATATTTCTTTATTTTACTCAAAGACGGAAGTATTTCATAAATAGCTATTTAATTGTTGGGATCAGACTTGGACAAAATGTAATCATATTAATCATTAACGAACAAACAAATATCTGTCACTGTTGTTTTAATAACGCTGTTATTTTCATAAATTCATTAGATCTCGTTGTATATCTATAAACATAAATATATTTTTATCGCAAATACGACACTATTATTCATAATATTCTCATAAATTAATCCTAACATGTAACGCTACGAGCGTAAATAATAAATTTATGACAATATCATGACAATTACCTTGGTTATATTTAAAAATATATAGAATGAACATTAATATAATAAATACAAAATAGTGAGCAACTCTTTGTTTAGCATTAAATTTTATTCAAAATTAGCAAAATGAAATAATTCATTTTGTACATTTAATCTGTTACGTAGGCTCTTTCTTTATTAAATTTAAAAAATATTTTATCTGTTGTATTTGTCACTGTTTGCAAATTTGAGCTGAGTAAGCTGCGCGAGCCGCGATCGATAACTTATATTGGAAGATATTCGGAGTTTGTGAGGTCAGAGCAGAGACATTGATGGGCTGTAAGGTTCAACACTAAAATACTTACAGTATCTTTGAAAAGTGCATAAAATGGATACGGCTGGAGCTTACGGTGGCGGAAAGGCCGGAGGAGCCTTTGATCCTCAAGCTTTTATCCAGCGGCCTCCTGTGATAGTCCGATCAGTTTGTTGGGTAAGTTATATATGTAACATTTGATATTATGTCATATAACAAGACAGTGGAAGAGTTTTTTTAAATATATACTAACTATTTCATAGTTCGAATTTGATAACTGGATTCTTCTATCTTTTATTCGAAAAAAACCTACTAATTTAAAACAAAAATATTTTTTATATTTTTATATTGGTCATATATATATATATATATACGGATATGAATATGAAAAGTTAACATTATCCATTAATGTGACAAAAATCATGTGACTGACCTTGTGAATTCAAATGTTATACATTTTCTTAACAAGTTTCAATATACGTACCACAATATATTACAGAATCAATACAATGCCATCAATAGGTCAACAGGGAACACTTAACATATAGTTATAATAGCATATTCAGCTTCATACCACTCCCTTATATTGTATTGATTTACAACCCTTTATTTTATTTATTTTCCTTTCACATAAATATATTTTATATTTGCCTAATATATTTTCATAATTAAAACAGAGATATTATCACAAATACTTAAATGGAAAATATGTCAATTTTAAATTGCAACTATACTCTTAAGATTCATAATTTCTCAATTTTTGTTAAATATATAATTGAACATATACATATAATTATATCAAATGTAATTTATGTATATTAAGAAAGAAAGAGAAACATTTGGTATTAAATGGATTCATTCAGTGTATTAATTCTGATGATATTTTTATTTATTTATTTTAACATTTTTGTAATTCCATTTTGATTGGAGGAATAATTACTAATTATAGTACAAATAATTGTAAATCATTTAACATATTTTTTGAAATTATATTGTATAGTTGAATTTATAATAGTAATCTGAATATAAATATGTTCAGTTTACATAGCTTTGTGTATTTTTATCTGCACTGCCTATGTATTTAATTAAAAAAATTTTTTAGGAGTTCTTTGAAATCACATAAAACGATTTTGTTCAATTTGGAATAAGAGATAAATGTTTGCAATGATTGATTGATTGGTTTCTGATTCAGCTTTAAATAAATTATCAATAATTTATATCTTTATTTGAGTCTAGAATATTTGTGTAACGATCTAGAAACAAAATAAAAACAAATTCATATATAGCATTACACAAGCAATATTCTGATCAAAATCAAAATGTATGGTAAATTTACTTTTGAAAAATAACCCGTTTCAATGAACAATGAACATTTGCCGTAAAATTTCCTGGTTGTTCTTAAAGTTCTCCTTTAATTATCTTGGTAACATGACAATTTAAAAGTGTTTGTCATGTGTAGATTATAATAAAGCTTTTTTATACATTGTGTATATATTAAATATTCTTTCGCAGCTCTTCAGCGTAATTGTAATGGGTTGCATATCAGCCAAGGGCTGGTATGTAAGCAAGGCTGATGGCAACGAGTACTGCGTGTACAACAACGATACGAACGCTTGTAACTACGGTGTCGGTATATCGGTTATAGCTTTCGTAGCGTCAATCGCCTTCATCGCCGGAGAGTATCTCTTCGAGCAGATGTCGTCTGTGAAGACTAGGAAGCATTACGTGTTAGCCGATATGGGATTCTCAGGTAAGGTTTAAAAAAAAATTTTTTTGGACATGATTAGATTATAATTTTAAGACTGAATTCAAGTAACTTTTTGTCTGTATATTTTCTACTGTCCGATTTCGGTCACAGCGGTTATTCTCAAGGTAGACAAATCAACAGCGCAGAACATATTGCAAACACAAGTGTACTCTCCTTTTTTTTTAACGCTGGAAAAATGCATTACGCATTTCCCCCACGGGGACAGTGAGGGGATGTGTGGGGCTCACTGGTGTATAGGCGCCGAGTGCGCCCCGAACATCGGAATACCCACTAAAAAACCAGCGGTAACCTTTCCGTCTTAACGAACGATGTTCTGACGAAGTGTACTCTCCTTCCCTTACTCTCCTAATTCGACGGGACAACCAATCCACGAGCGGAATGAGTTAAGGAAAACGGCATTACGTGCTTTCCGAGGCGCGGGAGACTAAACAGTGGTAACTTCCGGGTGCTACTGAATGTTTCTTGACAGAAAAACCGAAAAACTTTTTTGGTCCGACCCGGAGTTTGAATCTAATAGGATCTTTGAATGTAATAGGACCGCGAGATCTGCGGCCTTAGCGGCGCATTCTTTGTTGCTACATTTTTTTTCTCGCTGGAAAAACACATTTATGTGTTTCCCCCACATGAGGTGGGGGGTATGTGGGACTCGCCGGCGCTGAAGGGGCTGGAATACCCACTAAAAACCAGCGGTACCCACTCCGTCTTGTCGGGGGACGTCACGGGATCGCTTGCGTATACTACCGTGCCGTCCCGACGGTTGGCCCGCTTCTGCGTGTACCACTTACTGTTGGTAGGGCTTTGTGCAAGCTCGTCTGGGTAGGTACCACCCACTCATCAAATATTCTACCGCAAAACAGCAATACTTGATATTGTTGTGTTCCGGTTTGAAGGGTGAGTGAGCCAGTGTAATTACAGGCACAAGGGACATAAAATCTTAGTTCCCAAGGTTGGTGGCGCATTGGCTATACGCGATGGTTGACATTTCTTACAATGCCAATGTCTAAGGGCGTTTGGTGACCACTTACCATCAGATGGCCCATATGCTCGTCCACCTTCCTATTCTATAAAAAAAAAAAAATCCTAGGGAGTTCTCGGGGTACAGAGACCCCCTAGCCCCGGCGACACTCACGGCGGGAGGAGAAGATGCGCATAGCGCCGACGTCTTCTCCCCGGTCTTCTTCGGCGAAGCGGGTCAGCGGAGGCACTCTCCTCGCGCTCCCGCTCCGCGGCCTCCTGCGAAAATGTCATGTCGCTGAAGGAGACCAATTGTTGCTACATATGTGTAACATACACATTATCACTTCATGAAATATTAATCATCCCATACATCGTCAATGGGCCACCAACCTTGGAACTAAGATGTAATTGACAGTCCATACATAACACTGGCTAACTCGCCCGTCAAACATGAACACCAAAAAACTAGGTATTGCTGTATGGCGGTAGATCGTGTGATGAGTGGGTGGGTTATGTTGGGTACCCAGGCGGACTGCACAGCCCTAAACACAATTAATTGAAATTTTGTGATTTATAAAGTATTGCGACCTCCTTAGTACCCGGAAACTATTTGCTGTGATCCAAGATACACTATAATTTTAATAAAAATCTAGTTACTTTAGCTACAATCGTACTTAGACAATTTGATTTAACTAAATACAAAAGCCAGTATTTTTTTATGAAAAATTAAATAATGATACATCGTTGTATTTTTAATTTATTTATGTATGAAAGTAAGTTTTCATATCGTTTCCTTTACATGCAACTTGTTGTAACATTATACAGAATGATATTACGTAAATACGTTTATTTCCAGTGAATGCTAATTCCTAAACAATAATAGGTATTTGAAGACATAATGTGAAGTAAAGTCTATGTAAAAAATAAGTGTTATCTGATGCGAAAAGTCGTAACTTTTATTTGTTAAAATGTAATATTTATTATAGTATTCTAAAATTTTTTAACATTTAAGATGGTTTAATTGTCAGAAAAACATAAATTTTACGTTCAAACCAAATGAAATAAAAACTAAATCATATCAATTAGCTACAAGCTGTTATATACAATATAAAACGGTAAGAATTGAAAGGATTAAAGACTACTATCCTTTTTAAACGCATACATAAAAACGAGATAGCAATATATATACTGAGCCTTGTCAAGCTATTTTAGTCCAGCGATTGTATTGATTCCGGTACATACTCTCCGGAAGTTCTCAAAAGTAGACTGACAAACCGTGCAGGATATAATATTATAGATTACAAATGTGTACGCAATTACAGATGCATTCAATTCTCATCATCCCATATGATTGAGAAAATTCTGAAACAGGAACAACGCATTTACGTGCTTTTTGAGGTCGGAGAGTGTGACACTGCCACTTCACAATCTTGGGGCTGCAAATGAAAATTTATTGACAGTTACTATAGCTTAATAGGCTAACTATTACCTAAAACTTGAAGAAAAACTTGAAGATAGTTAAATTGTTTTGTTTATACTAGAATGGGCGTCATTGTAACGATCTGTTATTTTTAAAACTCGTCAAAAACAATTTGAATGAAAAATCATAGTGTTTAGTTTTTATTTCTTCTTACATTTAAACTCGGAACTAGTTCTTGTGACTGTAGCACTAGTGCTATATCCGGCTCCGATCACAATAATCAATAGTTCGAAAATATTCATGTTTGATAACAGACTAAATTGCTGTGTCATTATGGCACTTTTAACCGACTGCAAAGAAGTATTATTATTCCACAATATATATGTACATTCACCTTTGTCGTAATATTGTTATTACAATGGTATCAAATTTACAGTGTTTTTTTTTTTGATATACCGAATTTAAATCTTAGGCAGGTACATTTAGCAGTAGTTATATATACATATATAATTTTTATTTATTTAATCATCGTTAAATGGGTCACCTGGTGGTCACCTCCGGCCACTCGGATTGAGGGACATGTAGAGTCCTTTACACAGTGAATGTGCCGCCAACAATGGCATCCAATTTTTACGTCTTCAAGGATAACCTAGTTAAACAAGAACATGAATTTATTTTTGAATTGAATTAAATTTATTTTTACCGAATAAAGTTTAAAATTGTAAACCAAATAAAATAAATTACTATAACAGTAACCAAGAATAATAATGACAATTCAAGCACTAATTTAAATTAAAGCGTGATTCTTAACCGATGATCGTGGGTTCAAACCCGGGCAAGCACCACTGAATTTTCTTGTGCTTAATTCCTGATTATAATTAATCTCGTGCTTGACGATGAAGGAAAACATCGTGAGGAAACCTGCATGTGTCTAATTTCACTGAAATTTAGCTACATGTGTATTCCACCAACCCGCATTGGAGCAGCGTAGTGGAATAAGCTCCAAAACCTTCTCCTCAAAAAAGGAGAAGAAGCCTTAGCCCAGCAGTGGGATATTTACAGGCTGTTACTGGTAAGCACTAATTTCCTTAACAAACATTTTTTTTGCTCGCTTTTAGTTGCCAATCAAAATTAGACATCGTTTGACTCAAAAATGAAACGCAGGTAATTGAAAAGGCGTTGAAAAGAAAATTCAATGAATATTCAACTACGTAATTCTTAACCCAACGCAATTTTAAAATAAAAGTGAAATTACACTATAAGACTTATATTCAGGGTTGCTATTACGAGTCACGGCTCACTTTTTGGAGAAAAAATATAAGGGATTTGATGGAATTTTTAATTTTATACTAGCATTCCATATTCGTAAGTGTAAAATAAGGATTTTATCCCGTCCTATATAAGACATTCGCCGACTGATCTATTGTCATATCTATCTTTTTTACGCAATGGAAACCTTCTGAAACGTACCTGTTGACGGGTTATGTTGGATTCATACCCACTAAAACCACTAAAATGGACCGTCTTCGGCGCGGATCGAAAAGACGGCGGGATCGTATCGATATAACGTATCCGCGGCCCCACCCTAGCCATCGTACATACAATACGCCCCGCATCTTATGCGTTTATTTAAGTATCTTGTAATATTTCTAAAACTACCGTTTTAAATTGCAAATTGTTAAAAAATAAATATCTATCTACATAAACATTAAAATTAATATTTTATTAATTTCGGATTATTTTTTTGTTTCCTTAAACTAAATTACGGTTGTGGTAAGTATTTCCTCTTTTTTTAAACATAATAGGGGTCACACTGAGTTATGTAAAAAGTATATATATTTGCTGTCTTTGAGGTTTTCGTAGACATTTTGGAGACAACAAAACTCTAATACAGTTTTTCTGCAACTGCTATAGTTATGGTAGCGTTCTCTTCAAAAATGCCTGCGCTGATAAATTTATTTTAGACTACGTTAGCATATTATATACTAAAAAAGCCACATATTAATATACTATAGTTATAGCCTATGTCCGTTTCCTAACTGTAAACTAAAATAATATGGGAGTTGCATATCAATAGGATTTTAATTTATTGCGTGAAAACGGAAACAAAATTTACATCTTTATAATATTAGTGTAATGTTTAAAAATTGTACTATACAAAAGAGAACATTATTACCACGTTCGGGCCTTTTAAATCTATTAACCTATTCAGGGCCTTTTTCGAACCTTTTAGGAATCCCAAAAAAAAATACAAACGACACTGGGTTTCGCAATTTCGAGTCCTATTAGGCCTTGGGGCCTTGTGCCGAACGTGCGCATAGAGTAATGGGAGAAATAAACGCTCCGAATCTCATTAGCATCCAACCAACGAAGTCCTCGTACCCGTTCTAAAAAGATCCACCGCAATTTATCTCTGAAAGATTTTTAATTTTATATACAAACTCGGTTCCATTCTCTCGAGTTCGAGGAATTAATAAACGCCGGTATAAAATGCAACGATGTAATAAAACCATTAAGTATCGAGTCATATTATTTGACATTAGCTTGGATCGTTCGTTCTACAGCAATTGATTTTATGGGGGTCACGAATCTTTAACGTCCTTCATACGTACGCTTTCCATGGCTCTAATTACCGACTTTTAAGTATTTCATTATTTTTGTTACAATAATGTTACACTATTGTTAACGATCTCTCCGCTGAATAATATAAATTCGACAATGACTTTGTATGTTTTGTTCAGCAATTTGAATTAATTTAGTATTAAACAAGTCCTAACTTCGTATTAGAAAATATATAATCGATATTAATTTGTAATTGATATGTTTATGTGTATATTTATCTCGATATTTTAATCTTCATTAAAATACATGACAGTAATTTAAGCATATATCGTTACTAAAAATTGTCGTTTACAATTTGGACCAGAATTGTTGAGATAATCCGCCAGCTCCCTAACTTTTAGTGCGGTACTTGATTTAAAAAAATCTTGAACTCTCGAATCTTAAAGTTTTTACTTCCATATTCTCCTTACAAAATCGGGACAGGTTTTTAGTTCATTATAATCAGTGATCATGCTATTTACAATGTACCATCAACCATGAATTGACGATTTTTTTTATATGATTAAAGTTTTTTTTTTCTAACGACATCTCGACCACTGGAAGCTATTTAAATTTCTTTCCACCTAATTTAAAATCAATTATTATTATAAAAATTGATAAAAAATATCAAGCCTCCATAATTCTATGGTATAATGGCCGCCGAGCTATTCAAAATTCGCAGGTTCAATCCTGCCCTGTGGCTATTGCAGTACTAATTCCGAATTTTAGTATTTCTATAACTCATGATCGAATTTTCATGTGCTTTATATTTGTGTTCATATTTCATCTCGTGCTCATAGGTGAAAAAAAAACATAGTGATAAGAACTCTTTGAGTCTACTAAAATTCTGCCCATATGTATCCACCAGCCCGCATTGGAACAGCGATGTGTAGTAAATTCCAAACCTCCTCCTACAAGAGAAAGGAGGCTATAACCCAGCAGTGGGATATATATATATATATATATATATATATATTTGTCGCGTTTGGACTCTACTACCACTTACCATCAGGTGGAGTAGAGTCATTTGCCCTCCCGGCGAATATAAAAAAAAAAGACTGCCACTTTACGCTACTCTCAGAAATTGCTAATATTCTTTTAAAAATAAAACAAAGAATGTTAATTCCTATCGTTTATTTAAATTACGCGATCGTTGAAAGCGGCTTTTGTTTCAATAATTACGAACGCGTACATTGCCTGGCTGAAAATAAACGATAAAATAAATCGACTCGATAAAAAAAAATTACGTAACTTTTTAAATTATATTTTCAACGTTTTTGTCACGGTGGTCACGGCATCACCATTTGTTTCGTTATTTTTTGTAATCTTTCTAAACATATATTCAAAACATGACGAACCAAATTTCCGTTTAACAAAAATAATGATATTTAAACCCAATGAAAAAAATATGTATATATCCGTACTTTGGAATTTGACCATGTCTCTCGTGCCTCGAAAACCAAGTGAATCTGTCGATTCTGCGCCTGTAATAACTACAGTCGTAATTTAATAAAAAAATAAAAAAGCAAAAATTGATAAATAAATTAACATTGTTCTTAGACATTTTTACAAATCATTTACTAATCACACAAGGACAGGCGTAGCAATAATGATACAATGTATTGTTGTTGGCTGAAAGTTTTAACTAATTAGTTAGTCATATCTCAAACCAGCTTATACAAGTGTCTTAGTGGGTTCTAATGGTAGACACTTGTATAAGAGATGAATCATAGAATAGTCTAGTATATGGTCAACGTAACCAACCATAAAAGAGCTGCAGTGCTATTCTGTAAGAACTTACTTCATTACTCATTCGTAAAATATTGACAACCGACTTATGATCATATACTATTTATCATTACTTTTATATAGTGTAATTACAGGCACAAGGGACATAAAATCTTAGTTCCCAAGGTTGGTGGCGCATTGGCTATAAGCGATGGTTGACATTTCTTACAATGCCAATGTCTAAGAACGTTTGGTGACCACTTACCATCAGGTGGCCCAAATGCTCGTCCACCTTCCTATTCTATCAAAAAAAAAAAAAACGTGTATTCTTAAAATGTTATAATTATTATGTTCAATGTCGCATATCACTTATATATTATTTCTGTTATTTAACGAACCGTTTCTGCAGTGATTTTCGGGTTTGTTCTTACAGAACAGCCTAATCCTACTGGCCTTTTTAAAATTAACTATATTATGCGTTGTCAATTTCGAACTAAACTAATTACCTACATTTAATTTTACGTTTATATCAAACAACGGCATTAATATACGTGTAAGTCCTTTAAAATCATTGAGAACTAATACCGTGTCACGACCATGACCCACTTAAAGCGTTTTATCCACTAGAAAATCTGGGTTGCCTACGGCGTTTGTTTTACGATTAAATACAAAGCTTTATACACATGTAGACAAGTGTATATGTCCGTCCATTATGACATTAATATTTTAAGGCTGTTCTGATTTTAAATAATATCACAATATATAATTTTGTGCTACAAATTCGTCTCAGTTCAAATTATTTATTACCAGCCAGTATCGGAATCTACTTTTCAGGACTAAAATATTGATCGAGATATGGTATTCATTTTCAATATAAATGTTGGTTTGCATTTGACGTCGTAGAGTCCAAATGGCTTGTTCATTGACTCGGAATGTTTCCTAGTTGACTTCCTTGAAGAGGTGTTAGTTATCTGCGTGGGATTCTGAATTAATAAATCGATCCGAATAATATATACAAATAATAGGATGTGCTCCTGACCCACTTCGGCCACGGCGGCCATTTTCCACACAAGCGCAAACACATCGCCTTCTATTCCCTCGTTCTGTCACAAGTGTGTATGAAACCACAAATGCAATCTATTCGATTTCATCAAATACGATTTTTATTCTGCCGTACGTGCTATTCGTGCAATTTCTAACCCGAGCCCAATTATTATTTTCGAAAACGTTACGTGAAACATAGATTTTTTATAGAATAGGAAGGTGGACGAGCATATGGGCCATCTGATGATAAGTAGTCACCAACGCCCATAAACATTGGCATTGTAAGAAATGTTAACCATCGCTTACGTCACCAATGTGCCACCAACCTTGGGAACTAAGATGTTCTGTCCCTTGTGCTTGTAATTACACTGGCTCACTCACCCTTCAAACCGAAATACAACAATATCAAGTACTGCTGTTGTTCGGTAGTATATCTGATGAGTGGGTGGTACCTACCCAGACGAGCTTGCACAAAGCCCTACTACCAGTAAATATTAGTAAGGATTACGCTTAATTACGTTGAAATTCTAAACGCGTCGTAAATAAATGATCAATGTAGTTTATTAATTGAAAAAAATTACACAAGGTTTTATTTAGATTGGTAACTACATAATAGCAGTAAGGTGTTGCAATGTCCTTTTATATATTTTTGTAAATAGAAATTCCGCTATTATTAATAAAAAAAAATGGTTTACGGATGTGTGTTATGGACACACGCAAAGAAACAATATTTATATATCTATATATATGTCCTTCTGCTCTCTGCCTCATTGGTCTAGTGGCTTGATGTAAGGCCACAGACGCGGAGGTCCAGGGTTCAATTCCCAGGTCGGGCCAGTAAAAAGTTATTGGGTTTTTCTGTCAGAAAATTCTCAGTAGCAACCCGGCGTCTGGAAGTGGTCGATCGTGTCGGATTGCCGTCCCATCGGATTATGAGAGTTAGGGAATAGAGAGTGCACCTGTGTTTGCGCACACTTGTGCTCTATAATATCTCCTGCATAGTTGGCCTCTCTTGAGATTGGCCGCCGTGGCCAAAATCGATGTTGCGGATAATATTATTATATGTCCTACTTATCAATTACAGCGTTCTGGGCATTCCTGTACTTCGTCGGCTTCTGTTACCTGTCTAACGCCTGGGGCAAGACCGAGACCCCTCCGATGGGCACTGCTAACAATATGCAAGGCGCCATCGCTTTTTGCTTCTTCTCTATATTTGCTTGGGTAAGTATTTAAGATAAAACGATAATTTTAAACGGCTTCTAACAACAGACGACCATTGTTCTACCCAGCTGTGAGAGAATAGTCGCAAGCGAATATATAAAAATAGATATCAATGTAGATTGAACTAATTTCAACTGTCTTTTGTTAGATTGCATGTTTTCCACTGGACCTTCTTGGCTCCAATGCTTAACATACTTGCAGACATGGATACATAAAGATAGTGATATAGGCACTATTTCAATCAATGTAGGTGTTAAGACAAATAAACCACATTGACATTGAATTGACGTGATGTCATTGGTCGACATCTTAAATAATATCTATGGTATTCATTATGAATTCGTGAAGATATACCATTTTGACAGTCGACGAAGTTGTTTGTGGTTTTTACAATTTTCTTTTTTTTTTTTTGCTAGTTAGTTTTTATCTTTCGGGCGTAAAATTAAAGTGAATAAAAAAATATTATAAATGAAGATGCACGTATGTTAAACAAGAACTGTTTAACAATCAAATCTATTAAAAAAATCTCATGAAGTGTGTTAAGCTAAAGTTTGCTTATCCTTACTACTTCTTCGATTTGTATAGGCTGTAGGTGTTCGGCTTTGTACGTCGACTACTACAATAAAGTTCTAGTTAGATCACGTTTGTGTATAAAGCCACATACCATTTAGTAACCGTTACTACGGTGTTAAATCATCTATAAATAAATAAGTTAAAGTCAAACTAATGGTGAATAAATAACTGTACTTTTCGTACTTTGCAGGTGGCATGCGCGTTCTTCGCGTTCCAACGGTTCCGCATGGGCGCGGACGCGGCTTTCGCACCGGCCTACGAGGTGGAGGGTGCGGGCAGCCCTGGAGCCTTCCCTGCCTACCCCGGCGCGCCCGACCCGCAGCCCGCTTACAGCGACCCGCCCTTCTCGCAGCCCCACACTGGTGCAGCATCATATACACACACACAAACATATACATAATAACTATATAGGATAACCACTCTTTCATTATATCTATGGTGCTTAATTATGCTATGCTTCATTGATTTTTATCATTTGTTTTATTTAGTAATTAAACCTATTGCTACAAGAAAAATAGTTTTTAAAAATCGCTTTGAAATAGAAAAACTTCTTTTTAATAAAGTATAGGATAACAGTGTTATTTTTCTTTATTCCAGGCAATGTGGACTACACTGCTCCGACTTACTAAACTGGCTCTTTGGTGTCATCTTTCATGATTATGTTATTGAAGCAAGTAAGTTATAATTAATACATTTTTATGTCAACAAAACATACTTGTGACATACAACAAGGATCATTCAAAAGTGTTTTTTTTACCACAAATGATGGTATACATAGAATTCAATCAATACAATAATTTGACCTTTAATTATTATCAAATAGTATTCAGAAGAAACATGAAGTAAAACTATTAAATTTATTTTTATATCTAGTCAATATATTTCTTAAGCTTTGGATTATAAGATAATGACTCGGGTGGTGGCAAGCATTTCAGTATATGATTTGCTTAAGTTTCTTATTGATAAAGGTTGAAGTCCAGATCAATACAAATCGATTTGATCCGGTTAATAAATGCCCTATGTTGCTAGAATTTCAAATTTGAGGGTGTTGTATTTTACAAATTCAGCGGTACCTTGGTAGCCGACGCGGTCCACAATGTATCTATTAATAGTGTCTGCCATATTAGCAAATCATATAGAAATTTTGCTCGACAGCTCCCTTATTTAGTCTCGAATAATTAAATGATTTTACCAAAATGAAATACTTTTACCTCTCAACTCTTAACTATAAATATAAATTAGAAAAATAAACATGTGTTAATTATAGCTTTAAACTTTGTGATCCATTTTGTTACTTATAATTTTATCTTAAGTGTTAAGACTTATTACTTTGTCTCGTGATATAATCATGTTAAGTTAAATATGTTATTTTTAATTAATTTTAAATCATGTTTTAGCTTAATATCGACTTTGGTATTTATATATTTTCATTTGATATGACAGTACAGATTATATAAACTCATGTAAACATTTGTATCTGTCAGAGATGTGTTTGATTTTTATTAATCTGTTTCGAATATTAATTTTAATATTTTATTTTATTGTTATACAATTTATGTAGATATATATATATTGCTTCACAGTACCTGCATGTAGGTATATATTCGACAATATACCCCCATTTTTGTAAAATAATAACCTATATATGTAAATAACAAGAAAGTAAATATATATTACTTATACATATATTCTTTATGTGATTCGTTGTTATTGTGATATTTTTATTATTTATTATTATTTTTAAAGATTAACCATTGACATACATTTTGTGCCATGTGCATAGATGTCATAACATTGATTAGAAATAATATCAAATTGTATTTAAGAATGCAATATTTTAATGCATCATTATAGTAATATATCACAGTATGATCACTCAAATAGGCAGAGAAATTCATCACCATTTATTCGAGAAGCTATGCAGTGACAGGATTTAATAGAGTGCTTTTGCTTTCAATTGTATGGACAGAACGAGCTCTAGGATAGAAGGAAGAAAGTATTCACTCGCAGTTGAAATTTCAAGCGAAAAATAATATAACGTATGCATCCTATGACATAAATAGAAAAACTTGTATGATTGTAGAAGTCAAGGCCAAGATTACAGCCAATATGGTGAGGATAAAAGGGTGACGACGAACTGTATATTTTAACACCCTGATAAAATGTCTAGGACAAGCGCTGCTTGAAAAGTTAAAGGATAGCATGTCTTTTAGTCCTGTAAAATTAGCACAGAGGTTGGTTATAAAAGAACAAACACCATAGTTCACTTTTTAAATCAAAATTATATCTGTTTCGAACAAGATACATATAGCAAAGGCCCCAAATTGTTGCAGATAATAAAAGTTAGTAAAATAAATATAATCTATATAAAAATTAATCAACCTTGTGTCTCAATTTTAAAGAAAAAAATATATACAGACATTTAACCTTAAATTTCTCCATTTCATGATGTCTTATTAAGTGAGTAGTAGTGATTGTGCTGTATATATTTTAATTAACTTGTAAGTTAACAAGAAGTTGATGAAGATTTTCAGTATTTAATGACGAAATGCTTTTTTTATTTACATATTGAGTAAAATAAATTGACTTAAATCAACTGAGTGTAAACAAAAAAAGTATTATGTTGCTTGCAATTTATAAACATAGAATGTAGGTAATCTTTAACTTGCATATCGATGTAATTTCTCCTTAATGTATAAGACGCAAGTGGTATCGTTCGAAAATTAAATATTACACTATAAATTAGATAAGGTCAATGTGCAATTGTTTTTTTTTATTTGATTAATGTCGACTGTTAAAATAGCTTCGCTGTTATCGTGTATTGTAAACTGTTATTGGTGTTAATAATCTGTGTCGTTTGACTATACCTGAAATAAAGACACTAAGTATACAAATAAATTGCTACTACGTGACCCCTGTCGTTTAATTTGTTAACGACAGAAGTCGTTTAATTCGTTAAATATACTTTACTTTTTTTAAATAACGAATGTAATAGCAATTTTTAATAGGTCAAGAGCATAAGTAAATGAGGCTGTATGGTAGTAAACCTTTGCCCATTCTGAATATTGCAAACGAACGGCAAAAAGCAAAATTTTAACATAAATTATTTGTAGTAAAATCAATATAATACAAATCATGAATAGTCAAACGTTCACGTAAAAATTAAGACATTTCAGTATTATTATATCTTGACATTATAAAATTAATAGACACTGTAATGCTGTTTTCAGACATAGTATTTTTTTATAAATTGTAAAAGTTATAATATTAACTTTATATATTCTTAGCGTAATATTTTTCTTAGAAAAATGTATCAGATATTAAAACCATACTTTTTGTTGCTAACAGTATTTCGAATTAATTTAAAATTTTAAACAATCCAAGGTCTAAAATTTAGTACAAATCAAATAATGGTGTATAGTATTTTTTATCTGTACCTCATTCCATTAGGAAAGTCATTTTCTTTTGTTGACAATTTGTTGTGCACTGCAAAGAATGTGTTATTTAATACAATAATTACTTATTTTTATTGAACCTAATAATTGAGCGACTTCTTTAAATATTTCAATAATAAATATTGTTTTTAAAATAATAAGACCTTTTTGGAATAGGTATCTGAACAGTAGTGTTATCAATACTGTTAATGATATGTCAGGGACTGATGTATGTATACAACTATAATGCCAGTGGATGATACTAAGCGTTATGTACGATGATCCAATCTCAGTATTGCACATGTTTCCAATATAATAGTAAATAAACGAGACACATTGATTGAAAAATATTTTGATTATTTAGTGATCATATTATTTTACTTGAAATTGCTCCAATTTTAGGAACACTCCTAACAAAAATTAAAAATAAACGAACACCTAATCATTTTCTCCAACACTTCTTACATAATACTTGAATGCAGGACATCTTTGGTGTAACAGTATCTTATTTATACAGTCATCTTTCAATCGGCTCTTCCAGTCATATTGAGAGCTATTGTTAGGTATAACAATAACTTGAAATGCCTAGAGATTATATATTATAAATCTCAAACAAACCCTTAAAAATGTGAGTGGAATCCATTATCAATTAAATGAACATTTCGAAACGTTTTTTTATAGTTATTTGTAATTTAATCACATTGTAATAATGTAACATTAAGATATGGGTCGATAACGTTTTATTTAAAATATATAACTTTATCAGTATTGATAACAATTATGGCTATAAAATATTAATTCATAGCATGCACTGTTATTTGTATAAAGTATTAGCAATAATATTCAATTTATTATACTGTTTCATCCAAAGAATATATTATAATGTTATGTAATCCGTGTGCATTTTATAAATTCATTTATTTTTATTATAAATGAAACTTTGTATAATATTATTATTAGTCGCGTGGATCATATAGCTTATGAAATTCTTTAGAATCACCTAATTTAAATATGATAGAAAAATTTATCGTAAACAATATCATATTAGTAAGTATATAGTATGGTTTTAATTTTATGATTAAATCTTCAAAAAGGGATGACAAATGAAAGATATTTTATTGCCTAAAATTTTTTAAATTAGAATGTCTTCATTATCAGTAGAATCATATGGATGATATAGCTTCTATTTTTTATAATTATAATTATGCCAGTTTAAAAATAATGTTTGGTAGTCACTGTATCGATTGTAACTCGCTGAGTCATCGTTATTTCTTGACACTTAATTGTAGATGTGTACTATCTAGATGTAGATACAACACCTATATTAGAAATCTGTTCTGATAATAACGAATATTTACTAATCATTACACGAAAAGAAAATTGTAATAAGTGTTAAATATTATGCTAAAGTCAGTGTTTGGTGATCAAATGTTATTGTGCATAGTTATATATAAAACCAGTTTCATCTTGTTAACATTGTACGGCTGATTGGAATCGTGTTCTTCAAGACTAATACTGAAGCCGTATATGAGTGTTTTTAAACTGGGTCGGTAAGTTGTTAGGCTAGTTATCTTCCATTCCTTATGGATAAGCTATTTACAAGATATAATGGCAGGCTACTATTCTTTTTTATTTGTTCAAGTAAAGAGAACAAATATTCATGATAGCACTCAGCGTAGTCGTATTTGATGGATGCAATTCGCATTTCTTGTTTAATCGTGAATTTTAAAGACATTTGCCGATTGATAACTGTTTTAAAACACTGTCATATAAAATAATTAATTTTATATGATTCGTATTGTTTCAGCAAAGTTTTAAGAACACAATTTAAAACAGCAATATTTCTAAAACCTTTCATTTAACTTTAACCGCCAAATATTAGGTAAGTATGTTAAATTGTCATATGTCAGTTGGAATTGATAACAGACTATACCATATCAATATATTGTATAGTTTATATATTGTTATAATAAACTCACATTTTACGTAATAGCGCATTTTATGAAAACTTTTTTTATATCATAAATCGAACATCTAAATTATATTTTGAAATGATTTTATCTTTCGAACCGGATGAATTTCATTATTTAACTAATTAAAATATCATCACTTTTGCTTACTTTGTGGTAATAACTGACATAGACAATTTTTTAAAGTTACCAAAGATTTTTAAATGATACATCAATTGAATATAATTTATACTCTCTCATTTAAGTTGAAGCAATGTTATTGGAATGTGGTCTCTGGTTCTATAAAGGAATTAAAAAGTGTCTGTTGGCAAGTATGATTTATTAACTTATAGTATTTTTATTTCTAAAAATGTTACCAAAAATTTCACACGCACAACTAAAAAGTGGAGAGTATATTATAATTATATTCAATAAGATGACAAATATTTGTTTATTGCATTGTATTATCATGTAAATGAGGAAATAATGAAATAAATTAAATGATAGATATGTGTATAGCTTGTTTTATTTAAAAAATACCTAAGTTTTGGACAAATAATTTTGAAATCATTTGTCGGTGTCATATTAGTTCATCGTATGAAGTTCACTCAACATAAGGAAGCACTACGTGTACGTTGTGGTTGGTTTAACGCATTTGGAGAGCTGAATTTATTATTGCATAAGTATTTAAATATTTTTATTCAAAAGAATATATTTTATTATTGAACGAACATTTCTTCAATAATTGTAACAAGTTTCTATACAACTTCACTTGTTAGTATAACTAGGCCTAATCTTCTAAGTGAATTTTAAACCAATTACAGAGATAAACATTTCCTTCTTCCAATCCTTTTGATGCTGGTGACAATACAATATAATTACTTCTACTTAGTCTTGTAACTAGTTCGATATTTCCGAAAAATTAAATGCTTGTTTTTAAAACTGTCACGTATTAAATATTATAAAACTTATCTACGAGCACACTTAAAAGTTTAAGAACCAATTGGTTTCAGGATTAAAACTTTTAGCTTTTATTTATCTTTGTACCTATCTAAAGTTATTTTACTATATTGTTATCTTATAATTATTGATTGTTAGCGGAAAGTGTCAGCTGGTAGCAGCGACTAGTATAATATCTTGTTATATATAATAATATAGGAAGCAATAATCTCTATGGGCAATGGTGACAAAAAATAAATACAAATTATACAACAACTATGTACTTACTATGTTATCAATAAATTTCTACATAACAAAATAAAATTCCACCTCCGCACTGGTGCTTAAGGAACAGGGTTTCTGGTACAGTGGTATCTGGCGATGTTACACGATTTTCGCGTCGATGGACTCGAAAATGAATATTCGACAAATGTTTTGCGGAACCTAGATTCGTTTTAGTTCGACCCTTTTTTGGTTCAACCGGATGTTTTTTTAAATGCAGAAAAATATTAAATTATTATTCATTTATATATAATTATTATTATTTTGATACCATTGGACATTGCTAACTTATTACTTCCCAGCGTGGAATGGCTGGTAATTTTTTTTTTCAGCCTTTTGCCGTCCACTGCTGGACGAAAGCCTCCCCCATAGAACGCCAATCATCCCGATCTTGGGCAGTCCGCATCCATCCCGAACCTGCCACCTTTTTTAAATCGTCGGACCATCTTGTCACAGGGCGTCCTACACTACGTATGCCTAAGCGTGGTCTCCACTCTAACACGTGTCGGCTCCATCGGCCATCAATGCGCCTGGAGACATGACCAGCCCACATCCACTTCAGCGAACTAATTCTACGCGTGATGTCGGTGACTTTAGTTCTCTGGCGAATGTCCTCATTTCGGATTCTATCTGCCAGAGAAACCCCAAGCATCGCGCTTTCCATTGCTCCCTGAGCGACCTTAAATTTTTGGACTAGTCCTACGGTAAGTGTCCACGTTTCGGCACCGTATGTCATTACAGGTAGGACGCACTGATCCTAATCCTAAAGACCCTGGTCTTAAGCGACTGTGGGATCGACGGTTCAAAAATATGACGTAACCTCCCGAATGCCGCCCAGCTTAAACGTATTCTTCTTTTAGCCTCCTTCTCAAGGTTGTGCCGGCCAAGTTGTATAGTTTGGCCCAGGTAGATATATTCCTGTACAACTTCAAGTGGAGAGCCATTTACGACCACTGGTCTCGGGGATACATGTCGGTTTGCCATAATTTTGGTCTTTTCAATGTTCATCCCGAGACCTACTTGTCTTGAAGAATCGCTCAGGCTGTTTAGCATCTCTTCCAAATCCTGCAGAGTCTCCGCCATGATGACAATGTCGTCGGCAAATCGCAGATGTGTAATATGTTGGCCATTTATATTAATGCCGCGTCCGTTCCAATCGAGCGTCTTGAAGACGTCCTCCAATGCATTGTTAAAGAGTTTCGATGAGATTACATCTCCCTGTCTTACCCCGCGATGCAATTGGATTGGTCTTGTGCTCTGAACTTGTACTTGGACGGTCATGGTTGCGGCTTCGTACAAACACTTCACCACCTGGACATACCGACAGTCAATTAGGCATCTCTGCATGGATTCCAGAACAGCCCAGGTCTAGATGGTATCGAAGATTATTTCGTAGTCCACAAACGCTAGGCATAGAGGCTGATTATATTCCTCGGTCTTCTGTATTATTCGCCTGAGTGTGTGTATGTGGTCTAGGGTACTGAAGCCTTTTTGAAACCCAGCCTGTTCCACGGGTTGCAAGTCATCGAATTATCGGGCAAGACGATTCGTGATTACCCTTGAAAACAATTTGTAAACATGGCTTAAAAGTGAAATAGGGCGGTAGTTTTTCAGGAGAGCTTTATCGCCCTTCTTGAAAAACAGCACCACCACACTTCTGCTCCATGTCTTCGGTGTTATACCATTGTGGAGGACGGAATTAAAGATGTTCGCCAGCTCTCTCAGAACTGGTGTGCCTCCTGCTTTGAGAAGCTCTGAGGTAATTCCGTCATCTTCTGGAGCCTTGTTGTTACCAAGTTGCCCGAGAGCAATCCTAATCTCGCCCAAATCGATGTCGGGAAGATCGTCTGACAGGTGGCGTGTTAGTCTGGCTCGTGGGTCATCCGCACTGTGGGAGTCAGGTGGAGGTACTCGTGATGAGTATAAATCGCCATAGTACTTTTCGACTTCAGCTAGAATCTCTGGTTTTGAGGTGACGGTTGTGCCTTGTATGGTTCTGAGTTGTGTCAGGTGACAAGACTGTGACTTTGCAAGAACCTTTGAGCTCCTATTGAGTGCAATAACATCTTCAATATTCCGGGTATTCGCTTGTCTTGTGTCACGTCTTATTAGTTTTTTAACCTTCCTGTTAAGTGCCTGACACTCAGATGGCGTCATGTTCTGCTGTTCTCATCTCCTCGTCATCTCGTTCAGAGTCTCGCCTGAGAGCTTCGACTTACGTCCATTGCTCTTGTCGAAAGTAATTTTGGCCTACCTCGCGGATGACACGCACCAGACTATTGGTGGCGTCGTCAATGCCCTGCCTGGTTTCCAATATGGCAAATCGGTTTTGTAGTTCCAGCTAAAAGCTTTCGCAACCAGCTTCGACCTGAGGCAGAGTCTAAGAGTCGACTTCATTAACCGGGATCGTTCAATTTTAGTGTTAACATTCAGGGTGCCTCTTACCAGGCGGTGGTCACTTCCAGTGTTTACCCTGTTGATCACGGAGACATCCTTGAATATTTAGCTCTTATTGGATAAAATGAAGTCGATCTCATTCATCGCTATGTTATCGGAGCTTCGCCAGGTTAACTTCCTTTGGCTTTTTCTGGAAAAATGAATTCATCAGAAATAATCCCTGAGCCTCGAGGAAGTTTACCAGCATTTGCCCCCGATAATTTCTGCGCCCATAGCCGAATTTTCTTACCCTCGATTCACCATCTTCTTGTACTCCCACTTTGGCATTGTAGTCACCATAACAATTGTGTAGGAGGTACTGGTACGAGACATAGCTTTCACTATGTCTTCGTACATGGCTTCGACCTCTTCGTCAGTGTATGTAGACGTTGGGGCATACACTTGTATAACCTTCAAGGCATACCTCACGGTTATCTTTAAGACAAGGTATGCCACCCTCGCCGACACATTGCCAACCTCCACGACCTTGCTTCTGAGTGACTTGTGGATCAAAAAACCGACGCCACCTTGGGATGGTCGGTGTCCTTCTCGAAAGTAGAGTAAGTGACCGGCATCTAGTGTCATCGTGTCCTCGCCTCGGCTGGTATTTGTATTATACAGGGTTACAGGGTAATATGTCACGATCCTTTTAAAGGGTTATAGTTCAGGACAATAGCTATCAAATGACCCCCAAAATGCTTATGCAAAAGTGTATCGTTTTCGAGTTATTAATTTTTTAATATTTTTTTTATTTAAAGTATGTTTAAGATTCTAAAATTCAATAAAAAAAAATCAACGTATTTTCCCTATTTTTTTTTGTATTTCTTGCTAGGGTACATCCTAGTTAATAATAACCAGTTATAAAACAAAAACAATCTTCAAGCATTTTTAAATTACAGATCCAAAACTGTACAACTTTTCGATTTTTAATTTTGATTCTTTAAGTTACTCGCAATTTTTTTGTAAAAATCACTATGGCTCTTATCGTGCGGATCATTTTAAAAACATCTGCGTTTCCTTAGCTATCCATCGGTACATAAAAAGTACAGTAACATTCATAAACTCAGGAGAAAATTAGATAACAAAGAGACCAGGTAGGAAATTCTAAGAAATGCTATTGTTAAGAAATTAAATCTGGATCAAAGACAAAAGGACCTCAATGCAAAGTAGTTAAAGATTATTTTTAATAGGGGTAATAGGTAAAAAAGGAGAGATAAACCAGAGCTGTTTGTGGAATACTATTATCAATTCCTTTGAATTTACCGTCATTTTTTCTAATTTCCTTTTATCTCATTTCTTTTAGGAATAAGAGTAATAAAACCTTGTCGGGGTACATAATACTCACTGTACTTGCACTGCTCGTATAGTGTGGACGCGCTTTAGTGAATATTGGTCTCTTAAATTTTTGAAAAAAACCGCTTCGTTTACTGGACTCTGTTTCTTACAACTTCGTGACTCGGCTAGCTAAAAGGAATTTGTGATTTGTGTTTATGATAACTTGGCGCGTAAAAAGGACTATTATGGCTGCAGAACAAAATTCTTCTCGTCGTCCGTACTCTAATGAGGAATACGCTGACATCTTATTTTGCTATGGATATTGTAACGGTGACGCCGCAGCTGCTCGTCGTGAGTATAATCGTCGATTTCCGGATCGCCGGACACCTGACAATAGTGTCTTTATTGGTGTGTATCGTCGAATTAGAGAAACTGGTCGCGTGCAAAGGAGACAATCTGTTGACTCGATATTGGTCTCAAAAAGAACAGGGAAACCCTCACAAAAAGCGATTAAGCGGTTCCCAAAGACGTTTCTCGGTAAACGTCTGGATGGGGATTATCAATGATAATCTTATTGGGCCACATTTCCTACCTGATAACTTAAATGGTGAAAGTTATGAAAGCTTGCTTAGAGAAATCCTGCATGAGTTACTCGAAAATGTTTCGCTGAAACTTAGGCAGAGAATGATATTCCAGCATGATGGTTGCCCCGCACACTTTCGAATGTCCGTAAGCCAGTGGCTAGACAGCAATTATCGTAATAGATGGATTGGCAGAGGAGGACCAATCCCATGGCCAGCGAGAAGTCCAGATTTGACTCCGATGGACTATTATGTCTGGGGGCATATGAAAAGCCTGGTTTATGATGTTTCACCAGTACAAACAATTGAAGAACTCAAAACAAGAATAATGAATGCTGCAAATTCTATTCGACATAGCTTGAGTAGTGTTGTAGTAAAAAGTGAATTAAGAAAAAGAATGCGTATTAGTATACGAAATAGGGGATCTCATTTTGAACACGAATTATGAATAATAAACAGTGTAATTTCGAAAGTATGGAGTAACTAAAAAGATTAAGGGTCCGTTCACACAGACCGGCTCGGAGAGGAGAGCAGATTTTTATCACGTTGGAAACAGTGTTTTGAGTGATTGTAGTAAAGTTTATTTTTGCATTTGCACCTTTTTTGTCATTAAAAATGCCTGAACGCGCTTCGTGTGAAGTAATAAAAGGAGCCGACCGGCTCCGCTTGCGTGCTCTTTCTCGCTCGCACCCGCTTTCAGATCTCTTCCAGCCGGTCGATGTGAAATAGTTGGCGGCTCCGCTCCGGCCAATTCCAAGCGTATACGACCCGGTCTGTGTGAAAAGAAAAAAGCAGGCCGATGCTCTCCGAGCCGGTCTGTGTGAACGGACCCTAAGTATTTTGTTTTTGATTTAAATTCAAAATTGCAATGACAGCTCTGGTTTATCTCTCCTTTTTTACCTATTACCCCTATTAAAAATAATCTTTAACTACTTTGCATTGAGGTCCTTTTGTCTTTGATCCAGATTTAATTTCTTAACAATAGCATTTCTTAGAATTTCCTACCTGGTCTCTTTGTTATCTAATTTTCTCCTGAGTTTATGATTGTTACTGTACTTTTTATGTACCGATGGATAGCTAAGGAAACGCAGATGTTTTTAAAATGATCCGCACGATAAGAGCCATAGTGATTTTTACAAAAAAATTGCGAGTAACTTAAAGAATCAAAATTAAAAATCGAAAAGTTGTACAGTTTTGGATCTGTAATTTAAAAATGCTTGAAGATTGTTTTTGTTTTATAACTTGTTATTATTAACTAGGATGTACCCTAGCAAGAAATACAAAAAAAAAATAGGGAAAATACGTTGATTTTTTTTTTATTGAATTTTAGAATCTTAAACATCCTTTAAATAAAAAAAATATTAAAAAATTAATAACTCGAAAACGATACACTTTTGCATAAGCATTTTGGGGGTCATTTGATAGCTATTGTCCTGAACTATAACCCTTTAAAAGGATCGTGACATATTACCCTGTAACCCTGTATATATTGAAAATGTATGAGAATTGTTTACTGACATTTCAGTACCTACACTAACCTTAAGAAAACCTTGGAAACAAAATCGAATGGCAATAAAGTTTTTGACTTAACTAATGTTTGAAAATCTCACATCTAACATTTTCGAAAGTGCAGTGAATTAAGTTGGTTTTCCTTTAGCTATAATGATTAACCCATTCAAGGCCCAAATGGGAGCTTGCCTTGTTTACCTGTCTCTTTCAAACCAGTATATTAATAAAAAGCCTTAAACAACGCGTATAAAATATTAGGGAAATAATTAAAAATAAAACAATCAAGTTCTGTTCCAGATTTATTTTTGAATGACATTTTTCTCTTAAAACTAATGGATTATCACAAATAAATAGTGAAAACGGGATGATTCACAGAATCTTATATTACAATGGGAAGATCTTTCGTTTCTCAATCTGACAAAGGTCAAATTGTTAATAAGATGATCATTTACAAAATAATCACATAAATGTAATTAAGCTATCCTATAATGATTTAACTGCTAAATTAGTTGATAATTATAGACAGGACAGATTTTTGTTCTTATCATTTAGAAACCAATTCAGTAAATAATCTAAATAGCTATTAGCAATACTGAAAAAGAATTTACCAAAATAATGTACAAAAACAACTTGAACTACAATTATAAATTACATTTCTATGATCATCTTTTTTTTTAATGTTATATTAAAAATATCTCTTACTTGTGAAATCAAATATAAATTTGTTCACAAACGATACAAATGTCAGTATATTAATACTTTAGTCTTGCGCTTAAAACAAAAAGATCATACACATTTTTTTTTATCAATTAAACTTACAAAATAAGTATATACAATTGAAACTTAAGATTACATTTATTTTACATAAAACATACGAAACTAAGAACACTAAATAAGAAACCTAATTCAAACTTAAAAATAATATCACTTTCAAAATTAGACAAAGGAACTGAATGACTATATACCAGATCTCAAAATGTACACAGATTTTCTTAAAGATGATTAATATAATAATGACAATGATAACATGTTCATTACTTCAAAAAAATCTAAACTATATTCAAAAAGAAATAATTAGAAAGGTAGCAAACATTAAATATAAACTTGTATTTTTTTAGAATTTTTTTACGACAATTATTCTTTACTAGCAAGTCAACTCATAATGAAGTATACAATTTTGTGTAGTTAATTATTAAAAAATATTCTATGATAAAAGTCGTAAAGAAATTTTTTTTTTTGATAATCATAAAACTACATTGAAATATTTGTGTGATTTAATATAAATTAATTTTTATTTCAGTATTATTATTTTTTTAGTTTTATTATAATGGATAGTGACTATGTCTGTGATTTAATTAATTATTTAACATCAATTTTACATAAAATTTAATTTATAAGTAATACTATTCAACTGGAAAACCATTTTGTTTACTGTGGAATCTAACAATATGATAAGATCAATTATAACATTAACAACAAATGCCACTGTTTAATCTACTGTTACACTTAATATATATACTCATAAAAAACATAGGTCTGATCACATGAAGACAAAAGTTAGCAGCAGGCTTTCACTTAGAGAAAATCCTTTGGTGAATGGTGTATTAAACATTCTCTAAGCCCTGCCTGTAAGCCTATACTATTTCTTAGCTTTTGCAGAGTGCCCTTGCTTATTAGGTGGTGTCCATCTTAATGCTGAAGGGTCTACTGATAGTCGAGGCTTCTTAAAATGTGAACTAGCTAATTGTTCAGCAACAATCTTGGGCGTTACACAAATAACATGCTGTCCCTTCCAATATTTCACCATATTCATTGATTGTAAGGTGGATATAATATCCGTCTGAGATATGCCGGTCATCTGGCTTAGATCTTTGATGCTTAACGTGCCACGACTTGCACTAAGGACTTCTAGAAGTACATAAGACCAGTATGATCTGTAACTGAGCTTACCCAAATCCGACAGAGGTTTTTCTGGACTACCAACCACTTGCTCCAACCTTGAAAGTTCATAACTAAATGCAATCAGCAGCTTTCCATACCCTTGCCTCTGGTATGGAGGAAGTGTCAAAATACATGCAACATTGTTACCCTCAGGTGAATCTTTTTCTTTAGAAAAATAGCCCACAAGATGTGCTCCATGTTTGTCAACTTCACATAGAATATAGAAGAGGAACTGTTCTATATCGAAATAAAGGGTTTTATGGTCAAGGAATAATTTCGCCAATAAACATAGATTCTGACAGTAGGTTTTATGTACTTTGCCGTCAGCCTCGAAAATAGCGATTGTTCCCTTTCGATATATTTCGCCCCCTTGCGGTTGCCTTGCGGTACATTCGCTCAAGTGATATCTGTATGTTTTTTCCATTCGCATATATTTAAGACAATACTCACAAATCCATAATTTAGACTGTTTACCATACTCGTCGGGGTAAGGACTGAAGTACCAAGTGTCTATTTCGTATTTACCGATCTGTATCCTATCGATGTATTTGACTTTAGTGATCGCTTCGTGTTCCTTTTCCAATGCCGCTGTCGTTGGATCCATTTCCGCGTAGGACTTTTGTACATGATTAATCTCATCATGTTTACGTTTCTGATTGCGTGTTATTTTTCGACCGGACTTGTCGGTAAGTAAATGATCGGAGTTTATGTTGTTATTAGAATTTTCACAAACGTCAAATCTATCAGACATAACCCGATGCCGGGATACCCACTCATCGAGTCGACGATCGTATCCCACATAATGAACATAATATTCATAACAAGATTCCGAAGCATTATACCGCGTCTGTATAATCTCAGCCGGGTGCCATGACTCATCGGAACGCCGCACTAAATAATGCTCTCCGATATCCAAAGGTTGATCCTGTGTAGACTCCGAGTCTTCATTGTCTGTACTACGACATTCAGGATTCGGTAACTCATTGTTCACGATTGGTTTTTCTAACTCTTTATCACCTTTAGCCATATTAAACAAAAAACCATTAATTGGATCACGCAATACCGCGCAACACAATCTATCGCAGTAGCCATGCCATTTAATCCATAGATAAAAGAAAATATAACGCGCAAAAACGTGCCTTAGTGAAGTACAAAATCGTTAAATAACGGTTTTTATTATTATCTATTTTAAATTAAAAAGATATTTTAAATAAAATACAAAAAACATTAAAACAAGCCTAAAATTGTCATTAAATGAAAAATTCCAAATTTGATTCAAAAAATCAGTTTAATCCTACATATATCAAAAGATATAAATAATGTAGAGAACTCAATTCTAATTTAGTCTCATGATACATTTGTTTTCAATTGCGATAAATAAAAAGAGCATCATTTTTATTATCTGGGAAACGACAAGTTATGTGGCTGCTACAAGGTACATTACATCTTCATTATACAAAATTAATATGTAAATTTAACACTGCATAATTATTGTGCTTATAACTAATATATGGCAATCATGTTCTCTCTGTATAATTCCTATAAAAATCTTTAGCCGATTCATATCTACATCTAAAACAGATTTCATTTTGTACGTTAGGTAATATATTTTAGAAAGGAACCTTCATATTTTAATATGGCAACACTGATTGCTACCACTACCAAATGAGACGTAAGTTGCTGCCTGCTGAGCGCTGAACGTAACGTAATCGCTATCGGCAGAACGTCTGTTCCGTGTTCTGATTTGTAAATCGTTTCTCAATCGCTGAAAGTGAGATATGAAATTAATTTCGTTATCTAAAAACTGTGCTGTTCATTTATGCGAGTGTTGATTGTAATGCCGAAGTGTATTGATTGCAATTAGAGGTGGTTTAAGTGCAGTGGTAACCATTCGAGATTGGATCGGAGGCCTTCGCTGTGATAATCGTCCGTTGTTTTAGTGAGAACGGAATACTGAACCACAGAAATGCAAGCGATCAAGTGTGTCGTTGTAGGTGACGGGTGAGTCTGATTTTATTTTAATTGCAATTGATATAGTTCAAGTACCTTTGTAATACACTTATTATCGTAAACTATCTGACGTCATTTTATGAAACAGTCATTTGTGCCGCATCCAGTGCTGTAACCGAACGGTCGCGATAACACATGTGTTTATCAAACTCTTGACCATTATCGTTAAAAATGGAAATATAAAATATTTTTATTATGTCTAAGTTAAATGACATAAATCTAGAATATATTTCAATGTAATGTATAGTTTTGTAATAAACAACTTGTCTTATCAGTAATCTAGAATCTTACATAAGCTCTTTTATATTTATTAAAACTGCAAATTAATGTTATCATTTTTTGATGAAGTTATTATAACTGTAGTAAAAAAATATTATAGCTTTGTTGATACATATTCAGTCTTTTCTCCTTAAAATGACATTTAAATCAAAATGAAACACATAATTATGTGTTTTTTTTTAATTGTCATGACATACATATGATATAATTATTTTAATATTTATAACTAGTACTTAGCAAACATACATACACAGACATTTTTTTTTACTATTCTCACAATCATAAAAATACTAAAATAATTTACAAAGTTATATTTAAATTTACTAAAGAAAAACTATAAATAAAATTTAACTTAAATCTTTGCTTCATATAAAAAAAAACAAGTCATTTTATACTGGGAGTTGAAATCTACATATGTTTTGCCATAGTGTAAGAGAGGAAATAGAATAATTTGCATTCACCCCGGTGTCTTCATGTCACTGGCCTTTTAAGCTCACCTTGAGTCATCTTTAGAAAAATAAAATATTTGTATGAAGTCTATGAATACAAATAACATGATGGATAATGAAGAATAATTTTCAGATTTGTATATGTAAATATCATGGGATTAACAAAAGCTTAAACCAAGGATATTAATACATTTTATTTTAATAAATGAGAAGTGTTGTTTTTCTTTGAAATTACTTGGGACTATTTTTTTTAAATATTACATAAAACTTGTTCCTATTTCTAGTGGCAAATTCATTTAAACATACAAATATTACACAGCATATAAAAACCACTATATGTAATGTTAAACAAATTAACATAATTGATTTTGGCAATGGAATAATATATTGGAATAAAATTTAGATTGAAATTCTAACATCACCAAACCACAATTCTATGGAACAATAAATGTGTAATAAATTATGGCTGATATCAACATAATCTATTTAATTGGTTGTGGGCTAAATATGATTATAAAGAATATTAAATAATTACTTTTATGGTAACATCAATAAGAACTGGCAATACCCAGTTAGCCATCAATATTGTATTTGTTATTTAATTACTATTCATACAAGTGTCTATAATTAATTAAAATGGCTATGTTTTTAGAAAATCAAGCTCTCATTAATTTTTTTTATGAAAATGTTTTCATTAAATGTTTTTTTTATTCAGAAACTAAGATACAAAAATTACTTCATGCTTCAACAGATATAAACAAATAGACCAAGGTCTTAGTGTAATAATTTGCAAGAAATATGTGGAAACTATTCTTTTGCAAATATTTCGCAGTTGCTGAGTTTTAAAATAAACGGCTAACATAGAACGGTAAATTTATATAATTGATTAAATCATGGCCTCAACTTTATGAATAGGTTACTGGCAGTGAATACACAAATAAACGTTATTTTTGTATCATGTATTCTCCTTGGTTCTGCAAGGTCGTTCTATGACATTTGGAATTTAGTATAGTGACATGTTTATTAGATCTGGAACTTAGTCCAAAAAAAAAATTTGGGAGTCAATCTGCTTAATGAGTCTAATCAATAAATTGATTGTACGTTTTTTATTATTCAAATGTATTTCTAATACAACATATTATGTATGTTTTACTAAATTATACTAATTTCAAATAACATATATATATATATATATATATATATATATATATTTTTTTTTTTAATAGACCATATTACATTTTGCATGACACACATATATTAGCTATTATGTATATCAGAGCAACCTTATAAATGCGAAAGGAACTCTCCATTGTTACCATATTACAATGTAAACATTTGACCTATCATAATGGAATTGATTAATGAGTTTTGATTTGTTGAATGTGAGGTAGCCTGGTAGCTATCCTGATAAGCTTGATTGAATTGATATATTAATAATGAATAAATGGGAAACACATGGAGTCATGGGGAATAGCTAGTTGCATCTAAAGTGTTGGATGTTAACATATTAGTTTAGTTTAACAAAAATATTTTTAACAGATGAATTATTTCAACCAAGCGCTTTATCTTCTTTATTTTTGATAACAGTTTAAATGTCGGCTGAAGTTAAAATCGTGTTACGCATCTTCAATGATTACAGCGTAAGAGAAGGCCCGACTTGTGTTTGCAATTCGTAACATACTCTCGATCCGATATAATTTCGCTAACGTTACTAGAATTCAAATTCTTCGACTGAATTGAAAACAAAAACGCGATTACGCAATGGATGTCTCGTATGTCAAATTATAGACTTCTGCAATATGTAAACAACTAGCAATGACTAACATGCAAAACAAACCAATGCTTCTTATTTTTCTGAATAAATTTATCAAACCCGACTTGCGCGCCACCTTGTACGTTTAATGGTACCGTGCCAGAAACCTTCGCGAGCGTTTGCACGATAACAGACCAAAGTATAGCGTCAATTAGCATTACATTTTAATAATGATAATGATGAACAGAAATATCGTCATATTTTTGAATCGTCGATCCCACAGTCGCTTAAGACCAGGGTCTTCAATCAGTGCGTCCTACCTATAATGACTTACGGTGCCGAAACGTGGACACTTACCGTAGGACTGGTCTACAAATTTAGGGTCGCTTAGCGAGCAATGGAACGCGCGATGCTTGGGGTTTCTCTGGCAGATAGAATCCGAAATGAGGACATTCGCCAGAGAACTAAAGTCACCGACATCGCGCGTAGAATTAGCTCGCTGAAGTGGAAGTGGGCTGGTCATGTCTCCAGGCGCATTGATGGCCGATGGAGCCGACACGTGTTAGAGTGGAGACCACGCTTAGGCAAACGTAGTGTAGGACGCCCTGTGACAAGATGGGCCGATGATTTAAAAAAGGTGGCAGGTTCGGGATGGATGCGGACTGCCCAAGATCGGGATGGTTGGCGTTCTATGGGGGAGGCTTTCGTCCAGCAATGGACGGCAAAAGGCTGAAAAAAAATAAAACATATATATTTATTCTTTTATATATATTGTGTGAATAGTAAGTAAGCTTGTTTGCTATTTACGTATAAATTGTTTTTTTGTAATTTTATAGTTTTTTAGTCTGTTATACAAATTATGGTTGTATTCCGCATTTACAAGCGTCGTTAGAAATCCAACCTTTCTAACATTCAAGTTAATGTTGGCCAAATATAGAAACTTACGACATGTGCTTGGAAAGTCGATGGTATGCACGTGAAAGAAAGTGTCCTGGTAGCTGGTACTGTGAGTTTATTAGCGGCTGAGTTGCCATGTGTAAAATTAAATATTAACACATGGATAATTTTAATCACGCCCAACAATGCATCTTGCGAAATTTCGTACACTCACTAATAAGGTTGTGCGTTTGGCAATCGGACAATTGACATATCAATAAAAATATTTGAAACATTTAACTATTGAGTATGGAATTATTATTTGAGCCAATTTGAATGGATTAAGCACTTATTTTTTTATATTAATTGAAATTCGACGTTAACTTTTTACACGTCACAATTATCAGAACTTTTCCGCAGGTTAGATTGAATACGAAGCTCAAAATGATCATCCGCTAATTGTAAGCCTATTGTAGACTTATCTTTCATAATGTAAGACGTCTACAAAAATGTATACTCAGAGGATATAAACGTAATTCAACCGTGACCTTAACTATTTAATTTGGTTCCCCCGTCACCTTTATACCACAGAACTGCGCATCGTAAAGATCTGCACCCGTACGTAGTTTTATGTATCTAAGACACGATTTGCTTCCTCGTTTCTGATACGCACCGCTAAGGTCTGGAATATTCTCCCGACCTCTATTTTTCCACTACCTACAATATGGGTACCTTCAAGTCAAGAGTGAATAGACTTCTTCTAGGCAAGCGCGCTCCACCTTAGACTGTATCCTCACTTTCCATTAGGTGTGATAACAGTCAAGCGCTATACTATATATTTAAAAAGAATGACTAACCGCAAAACAATTATTTTTAAACCGATTTGTGGTGGTCTGCGCCAGTAAAAGCAAAGAAAAGAAACATATGTTCATGTATAAAATACTTGGAAAGCTTTGTAAGCTTATTCAAGATTTGATTTGTAATGATAGTATTTAAATAATCTGATTAACAAATTGGAGCAAACAAGATATATAACATTTTCCCAAATATTTACCTGATAATTTTTGAATTTTATTTATTTTATTTGTAATTAAATGATTAATTCGGCTACGTTAGGTTGGGTAGTGTTATTTTGTTTCATTCCATTATAGGTTAAAGAAATGATCAAGGAAAACTTGATAATTAACTATTTTCCTAATAGTATTTAGTTACACCATATTTTAAATATACAACAGTTTATAAATTAGTTTTCATCATATTGTTTTTTTTTTTATTGAAAGTCATAAACATATCAAGCCGCCATGATTGTTTTAAGACATGACGTCATCGTTCAACGAAGTACTGTTGTTTTGTTCGGTTTGCCCAGGTCTTAGATACAATAATCCATAAGGTGTTAGACTCTAAGATATTATTGTTAATCTTAATAAATCCACACCCATTAACTGTATTATAAGTCTCCTATTGAAAATATTCGGTGACACATTTAATAAAATAAATTTCTTATATTATTAAATACAGCGTCTTCGTCATGAATGGACTTTATTTGTGACGTCAATAATAACTTTAAACATGGCGTTGAATTCGCGCGTGAAAATGCGCTTTAATTAAACAAAATAAAATAATACAATTTTCTCTAAAAAGAAAATTCAAATTGATGACGAATCTTAAATTTCGATTTGTCATACTGTTAAGTTAAAAATAAACAAGGAAACTCATTAGTTACTAAGTACTTACTTTCCTTAAAATACGAATATTCGAAATAATTATTTATCATTTCAATATTATATAAATTATTACACAAAGCAATTAAATTTATTTTGTTACGTTATAAAAAAATGAAACGTTGTTTATTCAATTTATGGAAATTTCGATCTCGGTTAGTTTTTGAATTGTAAAATACACTTTCCCTGTCTTTGTGCGTTTTATTTTAAATTTAAATTGGATTACACCACGCAGCCTCAACAGTATAACTAAACTGCAAGAACAAACTCGAAACTCACTACAGAGCACGATCGTTAGATGTCAGTAAATGATATTGATCTATAGTAATTAATACCATCGAAACGAAACACGCATCGAAATGTAAGTTTTAAACAATTGACGAGTGAGAGACGAAGTGAGTTCTCACAAAATAGCACTAATACTATTTACTTTGACATAACTTTTAATAGTTTCTGCCTATGCCTATTCTGTTAAGTACCTTGTTTTTAGCCAGCATAAAATCCATTTCTATTCCAAATTTAAATCATCGGGTCAGTAGTTTTGCATGAAAGAGTAACAAAGTTGTGATGTAAGAAGAAGTGGATTGACTGCATTCATCCTCACAAACTTACGCGAAATTAGTTGGATTTATCTGCAATCGTTTTAGTGAAAATCCATATTTTACTGAAGGGAAACTTTTTACTTCACTTTCGAGTTAGATTGGAAATTGTTATTATAGTAACTGAGTGACTACATATTTTTTTTCTGTTAGGGGTTAGTAAGTTGACAGTGTTCGCGTGCCTCAGTAAACACGTAGCTGTTCGTGACGCCCCTGATCTCTCTCCAGTCGTGCCAGCCCTTTGGATTATAAAAATACGTTAAAAGAGTAATTTCTAGATACTTATCGATTTTCTCTCCCTCTTTTCTCGATATAAGCCTCAATTTTCATTTCCTTTATTAAACGTGTTGACGAAAAACTGTCTTGACAATATAATACGCCAATTCAAAAATGCTTGTGAAAAAAAATTGAATACAACTGATTAAATCTTGCGGCCATATTCATTGATATTTAATCACGTACCCGCATAATCTCGCATGTCATGTATCATGACGTAGCCGGTTTCCCACGTCCCGGGTGATTGATTAAACTGCAACAAGTGTTGAAATAATATATTTGGTTATTTAAGAGAGTGATGCTGATATTCAGTACATTATTAGTATATCATTTGTGTCTATCATTTGATGTTTTTCGATACGTGTTATAGAATCGGGGAAGGTTTCTCGGTTATTAATTCAATTCATGTGGATTTTGAAATGGTTATTAAACTTCTGGTTTCCGTTTTGGAAGAAACGGTTAGATTTACGCAAGGAGGATAATTCTATTAAGGTTTTAGCCTTGCGATGGCAATCAGATATTGAATATGATTCTGACGTTCGATTTTAAAATTAGTCTATTTAATTCAGTATCTCCATGAAAGATAGTTGTTTGTTCACGGTTGTTAATTGTTTTATGTTAAAAACGCCTGAACTCTTTCCAGTCGTGTCGGACTGCCGTCCCATCGGATTATGAGAACTAGGGAATATAGAGTGCACCTGTGTTTGCGCACACACTTGTGCACTATAATATATTCTGCCAACTGGATAATCTTTGGCCGCCGTGACCGAAATCGGTCTGGAGGTTATTACAATATGCCGCCTTATGTCTGCTATCTAACATTTTTCGGTATATCACCAAGGTTTTATGTTAATGACCGATGAATTCGTCTCAATATAATTTATTTTCAGTAAATAAGAACAATCGACTTTTTTGTAGATATAGTTGGTAGATATTTCATCAGCTCTATAGTGTTCAAAGTTGAAAGATCGATATATGATTTCCATTACGCGGTACTAGTTAGTAAATATTGCACCTAACGGGGGAAAGGTTCATTTTAGCGGTCTCAACGAATGGGAACCCTTTCACCGCTGGAACGACAGGGTCCTATTAAACGAGCTCGATTCACATCAAGGCCCTTAGATAGAAACGCAGACATTTTAAGTGCTTATGGTATATTTCTATTTCCGACTGTTTTAAGTGGTAGTTCGTATTCCAATTAGGGTAGTGAGAAGTTTCAAAATCGGATAGTAGGTGATATTTATTACTATATAACTATTGCCTAGTTAAAAGTTATCATCTAATAATTATTAGTAAGTATTCGATTAATTCTAGAAACCTTAAAGCTTTTGCGACATACGGATATGATTAATATTCATTTTCTCTTTTTTTTTAAAAGTTTAACAAAATAATAGCCTCGAAATAGGCATATTAAAAAGTTTTTTTTTTTTTAAGTAATAATTTAATTTAAAAAATTAAAATAATAAATAATATATGTAATAGGTTAAAATGCTATCATACATTTTCCACGCGAGCAAGTTGCGTACAGAAATCTGTATATTGAATTATATAATATAATGTAGGCTTAAATTGTACATACATTTTGTTTCTATTGCATTCCACACATTTTGTTCAAAGTTACGTAACTCCTTACAATATCCGTTCATGCTTTGATCTGATTAAACAATTTATCCATCGCATAGGCCTAGGCACTTGCCTCTTACGCTCCCTTCTTAATTACCAACACTCTCGCAGTCGTTAATTGGGTCACGTGTAGTTTTTTTTTTTTTTAAATCTGGCAATTTACACCTTTTACGGGGGTTAATCAAATCAACTATATGGTACTTATATATGTGTTTAATGTTTTTGGGTGTAGTTTAATATTCCTAGTAAATCCCAATTTTTTTGCAATGTCATTTACATCATTCCCGAGTATTCCATTTGTTTGTAAGGAGTTGTTAAAACACAAAAATATGGCGAGTTATTCAGCATAATTGGTTATTCAGCAAGCATTTGGGATTTTTTAGGGGATTGATTGAATCACTACACATAGCTTCTGACGTCGGACATCAAAGTTAAATATAATATAGGAATTTTTAACAGAAAACTTGTTTTTTAGATGATTTTAACAGTTATGTTCAGTACGTACGGTGTGCGGTTATACTTATGAATCTTTATACAAATTCCATTTAAATGGATATGAATGCGTTTGTATAATATTTTCAATAGGCAGACTGGACGGTACTTATGTAAGTTAAGTGAGCAACAATTGCACTTGTCGTCCTCATTGCAGGAGGGTAACGAACGGTATAGATGGGGTCTTTATTATGTTTAAAGTTTGATGTACTCGTATGCCAGTAATTGGTAGTTAATTGATGATTATTTAACAATTATTTTTGTTTAGTTACGCTTACGGAAAGGCGAATTTAGTTAAATAAATTATCTGTCTCACTGTGCTTTAAGTCGATGTTAAGCGTTTTTTTATGGATTCTAGCATTCATAAATTCATTACTTATTCAAAGCAATCTAATAGCCGCCATACTGTTAATTTTACATGATTCGTTTGGAAATTGATTACATACGTTGTTTAAATATATTAGTCGAACTTATGTCGTCAACCACCCCTATGTAAAATTTCCATTTTATATCAATTGAAACAATTAGGCTTACTTTATTCAGGACTGATAAAAAATGATATTTAATAAACAGGGTCTTTATTATGTTTAAAGTTTCATATACTCGTATTGCAATGATTATTTATGAATTGATGATTATTTAACTTTCATTATATCAATTTATGGCGTTACTCAGAATTATGTATAAGTTAATTATTATTGTTGGTGATTTTTTCAATCGCAATTTATTCTAAAAATTGTCCATCGCGGGTGAAATATAATAATAAAGTTTGTTTATTATCTATGACTTTATTAAATATATTTTTAAATTATATTCCTGCATCTTTTTTTAGTTCGTAAAGGTTAATACAAAATAAGTCATATAAGATGAACGTCCTTTTCTGATGTGCTATATTTTAAAACTTGATTAAGGACCGATTTAAATAAATCTTCATAAATGTAATGAGTATAAAACTATCATAAAATCAGACGAACATTCCTGTAATCCTGTCACATGTGCTGATTTCATAACCTTGCTCTCCCCTCCTACGGAAACTTCGTTTAGTACGGATCGACAGAATTTAACAGGAGAATCAACAGTTACATGTTTAAATTTAAAATTATTTAATATAGCAATACACATTATACCATTGTGTGAGTTCATTCGTATATCGTTGTTTTATACATACATTGAATATTCCATTTGTGTTATTGAATTTATAACGTCCATCTTATTTTTTGAAATTTAATCGAATTTATGCTACCAACATTGAAAATTAAAAGAGATTAATGTGTTAGTACAGATTAAAAAGTGACAATTACCTAAACAAAATGGAAGCCATAATCAAAATATATTAAAACCTATTATCATAATAAATAAATAGCATGTTTTTTTGGATAGATTATAATTTTTCTATATAACTGTCACTTATAACTGTAACTTGTCTATTAAATATAACATATTTAATAAACAATTTAAACGTCAAACGTAGAAAATTTTCTCTTATTACCCGATAGTAAGTACATAACCGTAAACCGTAACCGTAACAGCCTGTGAATGTCCCACTGCTGGGCTAAAGGCCTCCTCTCCTCTTTTTGAGGAGAAGGTTTGGAGCTTATTCCACCACGCTGCTCCAATGCGCGTTGGTAGAATTCACATGTGGCAGAATTTCAGTGAAATTAGACACATGCAGGTTTCCTCACGATGTTTTCCTTCACCGTAAAGCACGAGATGAATTATAATTACAAAATAAAGCACATGAAAATTCAGTGGTGCTTGCCCGTGTTTGAACCCACGATCATCGGTTAAGATTCACGCGTTCTTACCACAGGGCCATCTCGGCTTTTTTACATAAGTAAAGTAAGTACATAAGTAAGACAATATTCCATCATAGTATTGTATATAGTAATATAGTATATATAATATGTATATGTTTGTTGTAGGACAAGAAAGCATAACATCAATCTTGCAGATCTCATACATATTTCAAACAGTTCCCGTCATTCGGCACTCGTTAAAAAATTCGCTACAAATTTTCTATAATATATATCACTAGAATCATCTTACTTCATATCAAAAAGATTTAAAAGCGACGTAAAATAAAATACTGCAATTTTTCTGTCCCTTTTACTAGAATAACGTTGTATGACTTTGAAATGAAGTAAATACATTTGATCCAATTTTGGAGATTTCATTTCCGTTCCTGCGGTCATTGAGATTGACCTTACATATTGACACTGAAATTGCGACCCGACCGAATATTAAACTGGCAGGCCAAATGTCGAACACACTTGATATCACTGCAGTAAATACTTCGACAGTTTACGTCTGCTTCATCTGTTCAGCCTGAAAGTAAACCAAATCTGATATCGTCGTCACCAAGTCTTGCAAATCTATTTTTTTTAATAATGCAGCAACTCTTATATAGTCTTTCAAAATGTAATACATAAATAATGGATGTGGTGAATTTGTATTTTTTAAAGGATATAAAATAAACCATTGTTTTGCAGGATATGTATCTGCCGTAACCAGAATGTGGTAAATGAAATGAATGGACATGTATTTCCGTTTGTGCTCAAATGCATCTATCACTGTGGACGAAACACACATATGTTCATAAGATATGATAATTAGAAGCGAAGAACCACATTCCAATAGAAACTTTCTATAGAAACTTGTGACTTTCTTTAATTTGGAGAAAATATCTTAATTATATTCAATTTACGCCGCGAACTCGTTTAAATGTCTATTACGTTGTTTTAATTAAAAATTCAAGTATATGTTAAGCAAATTATAGCCCAAACTTCTCTGTCACACAAATAAACTTTACTTCATAATTCACAGCTTTTCGCTCGGTACATGGAAAGGTATGACGACAAAAGAAACTAGAACATTGTTTAACGTACCGTGTACATTATCCGCACAAAGCCCTTTTAACACGAGCACCCCTAGCTCCAGTAATCACTACCATCCCCACTAGCCTAATTCCCGTGCTGTGATCCTGTCTAGTCAGTCGACTGACCTGGTTGCGTTGTCGACTCACAGTGTCGTGCGAAGTCTCTGCAATACATAAAATAATCGCAATTGTGGTTTGAATACGTTTAAGGAATCTTTCATGAATTTCCACTTTTCCATTAAGCAGATCTAGTATCGTCTGTGCACTTTTATGTAACACTATATTTGGCGATTTAGATATCAAAAGTATTGATCAAATTGAGACACTTTTTTTCTTTATCAAGACAAGTAATATCAAAATTTATCTTATCAGTACAGTTATCTAAAATCGATTATAATTCCGCTTAATTGATAAAATGTGTATAAGCAAACAATCAGTTAGTTCGAGTTCAGTAAAATTAGAATTTCAATTACGTCAGCACAATTTTATTCTCGCTTTACGATTGCATAAAATTGCTCGATCAACGAGCAATTTTCTAGGTCGATGATTATGTTGGTTTGTTATAAAAATATATTGTATTTAGTCGTTAGTATTGAATAAGGATATTGGGAAATAAAAGAGGATTTAACGATTTCGTAGAAAAGTCAATTTGTATTGATCAGAGTATGTTTTTTTTGCTGAGAAAATAGCTTTCCAGCGGATTTCGCGTTAATTATAAATACGTTCTTAACATTGATTCTATTCTTATTAATGCTTTTGTTGAAACAGGGAAAAATTTACACGAAAATTAATCACGCTACCGAAAATGCTGGTATGAAAAATTCTTTGGCAAGGTAATTGAGTTAGGCCGGAATCGCCTTATTGGGTAATTGGATAATTTACTCGCTAAAAATCCTTTATGCCAAGTCTGCCGTTTGAAATTTAGTTTTGTAATGTAATTTTTATTCGTCATAAAATTTTGATGTTCATTTTTAAAAAATATTTTGCTAGTCAATAGGGGCTCACGAGGCAGTCACTAATTATATTTTAATAATAATAAGTATTGTATTGACCGTTTTTAAAGATAGTCTGAATTTTTCTTATCTATTTATCGTCCATGTCTTGTAATATTTGTAGAAATGATACGCTTCAAATACAATCATAAGTCATCAACAACTCTGGTGACCAATCGTCTCGAGCTAATTCTTAAATAGCATCAAGTCAATTGTTGATTTAAACTTTTTTGTAGTTTATTTTATAATATAAAAAACAAATTTCCGTTCAATTGTACATAACGTACGTAACGTTTTGCAAATATCTAGTTAAAGAAACTGTTAATCCTTGCAAGGTTGGTATTGCATTCCATTTGGAAACAGTGATAATTGAGTGCATCCGTTTCCTCCGTAACATATTCCTTTACATTGTAAATAATGTACGTAACATTATACATATATTTAAAACATTTGTGTCGTTAAGACATATTATACATTATGAACATTCATAATTTACTTACTTTTTTAACATGGTGAGTTGTGATTATTAGAAACTGCTTAGTCAATTTTCGTTAGTCGTGAAGAATCTTGCATTTGTCAACTAATATTTCGCCATAATCGAAACCGCGGTGTAGCAGCATGTTGGACTCAATTTAATATCCTTATCCGAGGTAGGAGGTATTGACTTTTTGGGAGGGATTTTTACAATCCCGTCTGAATAGGCAACAATCACTCATCACTTTTTCTACTGTCAAACAATAACTGATATTGCTGAGTTCCAGTTAGAAGGCACGGTGTAACATCTTAGTTCCCATGGCTAATAGCCTATTGATGATGCAAGGAATGGTTAGTATTTCTTGCGGTGCCAATATCTTTAGGCGCTGATGATAACTTACAATCATGATGACCACATTTACTCTTTTATCTTTCTATTTTAAATCAATTAAAAAGCAGGACATTTACGATCCGTTACTGTATTCGAACACGAGTTTTGTATGCAGAAAATAGTAAAATCAATTATAATAGACCCTTTGGAGTAACAGCCTGTGAGTGTCCCACTGCTGGGCTAAGGCCTCCTCCCCCTTTTTGAGGAGAAGGTTTGGAGCTTATTCCACCACGCTGCTCCAATGCGGAATGGTTCCAATGGTTGGTGGAATACATATGTGGCAGAATTTCAGTGAAATTCGACACATGCAGGTTTCCTCACGATGTTTTCCTTCACTGTCAAACACGAAACCGTTCAGATTCACGCGTTCTTACCACTGGGCCATCTCAGCAGATAGTTAATATATATATAACTTCTGTATAAAACTATGCTGACTCTAGGGATTCATAGTAGACTATGAAAGGGTAAAGTTACCCCATAATTATGCTATAAAGTGTTTCCTCCCGCGTTATCTTACGAGGGTCTCATAATGAGGGTAAATAATGACTCAGCTATCACGTTGCAGCGAATTATAAGTGAGCTAGAAAATGTTTACCACGAGGGTCATAGAACCTGTCGACTGTGCAAGTATTTTTTATTAGAAATGTAGGTTATAACTAATTTTTAATTTTTTATTTTAAACGAATATATAAAAATTTGAAAAAAGAACAACAAATATCTTATGTTTTGATTTTGTTTCTACATTACGATAAACGTTATTTTTGGTGAAATTACCTTTTGAGAGAGTTTTTTTTATTCTTATGCATGGTTTGTCAATAATCCTTGCGTTCGACCAAACGAAGTTCCTCCAGTTGTATATCCTGTAAGTTAAATGTTGCGAGAGGCCGTTTAATCGACTGGTTAATGAGGGGTTTTGTTTGACAGTATTTCATAAAGGAATATTGGTTTATAATACAGTTACATGGTTAGAAAATTGTAATGCACATTTATTGTACAATTCAACTTTTTACGAATTAGCACTTAAAATATATTATTTGATTATTATTATTAATTATGATTTCTTAAAGTTCAAATTTACCGCTGTATAGTTTTGGAATTTCTCAGCAATTTGATTTATTTTTAGCATTAATATGATGCAAAATTTATAAATTAATTACAATTCGTTTTCTAAACATAAATTTCAACTGTCCGCATTTATCACGCGAATTTTCACGTACAAATAAACAAGCAATATTTTCAAACCCTTTTCATCGAAACAATTATCGACAAGCTACTGTGATTATGGATCAAATTACTTTGAATTAATTAATGTACTATAACTTCTAACACACATATACAAACTTCATGCTTGGTAGAGCACTGTCAATGTCATGAACTCGCGAATGAGTAATGTGTGCTAGTCATATGCTTTTTAAGCGGGTGCAAAGTCCACATCTCTCAAGTTCTCAAGTTGTTAAATTTGACGAAATCTTTACTTATACCCTATACCTACATATGTATCGTTTATCATATACCTATGTACATATATTACAAATCATCTTTATAATAACCATTTATAATAAGAGTTTTATATAGGCATATAGCAGTACTTTGTACTATTGAAGTAAAACAAAATTTTCTAAACAAAAATAGAAATTTGGTTTTTATAGTTGCTAGCCGAATTGAAGTTGGATATCTGCATGGTTGATTATCATATACTCTCGTATCAGTTATTCTATTGCTGAAACATTAAACCACAATGAACAAACACAAATTTGAAGGGTGAGTGAGCCAGTGTAATCCTGTAAAACAGGTACAAGGTATGTAAAGTTCTTATGTTAGGGCCGAGGTGACCATTTCAAAGTTGCCTTTTTTCCTAATCTATGTAACTTACTACAGTAAAAAATGATTTAGTAGTGGATAAAGAACTCCTGCTAAAATAAAGTTGACTTATATTTAATGTAAAGTAAGAGCCCGCTAATATCCCGCTTTTGAGCTAAGGCCTCCATTCCTTTTGATGAGAAGGTTTGACGCTCACTCCACCACTGCTTTGAATCGGGTTGGTTGTACCCATGTAGCAGATTTCCTAACGATTTGTTTTCATGTTGTCCTTGATTATGAGGTGAATTATGAACACAATTAAAGCATATGAGAATGTAGTGGTGCTTGTCCGGATTCGAACCCGCATTCTTCGGTTACGATTCACGTGTTAGAACCACTGAGCAATCACGGCTGATTAACAATATTGTGATATAAAAGGGTAGCACAAAATTTATACATAAAATAAAGACCAATTTTACCTGTTATATGCCATAATCGTATAAATCGCCACAGCTATGAATCACAATCAAATAAACATTAATAATTAAACTTGTGGTATTTGTTTAACATGTAACGTAATACTAAAAATTAGATGATGACGTCACGGCATACTCGGCGAAGGATAACCAACTCGCAGGAGTTATTGTATAGTGCTCAACTGCAATCACAGAAGTACACATTGTTCTCTCACTCACAATTCGATGGCAAACACACAAATGGAGAGAGTACAGGCACAATATTAACGGCTTTACCTGGTTTTTGAATGGAATATTACCAATATCAACTTTTAAATTTAGTGGTAATTTTTTTTTATGTAATAGGTAGGAGATCGGGCAAATGGGCCACCTGTTGTTAATTGATCACTACCGCCCATAGACATCCTTTATCGCCAATGCGTCACTTTGGGAACGATGATGTTATGGCCCTTGTGCTTGTTGTTACACTGGTTCTCTCATCCTTCAAACCGGAACGCAATGATAAGTGGGTGGTATCTATTCAGACGGGCTGACACAAAGCCCTACCACCCAGTAATAGAAATAATAATACCTACTGGGAATATATTCACAAAAACTTTATTTTTTTATTATAATTGTATTGGCCCGTATCGGGATTTGAACACGAGACTTCAAGATCTGCAGTCTTATAAAAGAGACAGTCAAACATCCTGTTTCTAAAAAATAGACTACATAGTCAGATTGTAAGGAACGGCAATGGTCGTACTATCCCTTTTTGCGTCCACTCAGCTGCGCTTGAGAGATGTATTTTATTACAACCCTGAAAAGGCTCTCAACAAACTTTAATTTTATTGCTTTGCAACTTTTATGTGCCGTTTGGCTAATGAGAAATGTTATAGTTTTTTTTTCTTCTCTTTAATTTTTTTCTACGTTTAAGCTAATATAAATAAATTTAATCAAATCATAAAAAGTGCCTATTGCCTACTATTTATTATTTTTGAATTTTTAAAGACAATTATTTTTAAATTCGTTATGTTTTTTACGAAATCCTTACTAAATCCTTAATATTATAAACGTTTCTTTGTTTATTTGGTACGCTTTCACTGCTCAACTGATAATACACAACATTCTCAGGGGTACAAAAAAAAAGGGTACTTAATAAATAACATTACGTGCGGGCGAAGTCCCGGGCGGAAACTATTATAATAAGAGATAAAATGACTCAGTGGGCAAAACAATCTAAATCAAAGATAACTAGTTCAACTCCGGTCTGTTGGTAGAACTTTGTGCCAGCTCGTCTGGGTAAGTACTACCCACTCATCAGATATTCTACCGCAAAAAAGCAGTACTTGGTATTGTTGTGTCCCGGTTTGAAGGATGAGTGAGCCAGTGTAATTACAGGCACAAGGGACATAACATCTTAGTTCCCAAGGTTGTTGGCGCATTGGTGATGTAAGCGATGGTTAACATTTCTTACAATGCCAATGTCTATGGGCGTTGGTGACCACTTACCATCAGGTGCCCCATATGCTCGTCCGCCTTGATATTCTATATAAAAAAGAAGGACTAGTGTTACTCACTAACTCATCACGTGCTTAATTTAACGAATTTAGTTTATCTCGTGCTCATCGGTGATGATTTAATGTGAGAAAATTAGCATGTGTCGAATATAATTTCTAACAACAACCAATGAAGCAGCGTAATGCAATAAATTCGAAATATTTTCACTAGAAGAATATTTGTGTCCGGCCCTGAGATATTAACGGACTTACTATATCCAAATTTTTGCAATTGATATTCTGTTTAAGCTTCAAATATATTATAATAGTCTCATTGTAATGTCGCCAAACTTCACATAATACTATCACCTAAAAATTCAGTACAATCGATAGCTGTTATTGATTCTATTGTTCTTTCTTTAATCGATAAGAAACAAAGGCGTGAAATAACTACAGACAGATGGTTCTGGTGAAGCGGCAATCGGACCCAAAAGTTTATTGTACTCGTTATTGTATAACTTTGTTTGTTATATAACATACGTCTAACATTTCTCCTTTCAAAACATTAGAAACTTATACCCGCATACTTTTTTATTAATAATTGCTTCATAATTAAAAACAAAAATTTTATATGTTAAAATGTAAGGATCGTCTAATTTAACTTTAGAATATTCGATAGTTCAAATTTAAGAAAAATCTGCCATACACTATATTGATATTGCAAATAGAAATAAATAATATTCAATAATTCTTATCGAAAGTTTAAACATGAAATCAAACCGGCCTATTGAGTCATGTTAAAAGAAAGGTTTGTGATACATATATTAAGCCTGGAGCGGACAGTGTATAGAGATGGGACTAGTGTTAATTAACGTTTACGAAAAGAAAAACTTATTTTTAATTATCATAGTGACACAAAATGTACATGTTAAAATATATAGTTTAAAAAAATAATAATTTAATAACTATTGTAGCTTTTATGTAATCATTATGTACAATACAGTAACATCCTGTTAATGTCCCACTGTAGGGCTAAGGCCTCCTCTCACGTTTGAGGTGAAGGTTTGGAGCTTATTCAACCACGCTGCTCCAATGCGGCTTGGTAGAATACACATGTGGCATAATTTTAATAAAATTAGACACATGCAGGTTTCCTCACGATGTTTTTCTTCATCGTCAAGCACGATGAATTAAAAACAGAAATTAAGCACATGAAAATTTAATGGTGCATGCCCGGATTTGAACCCATAATCATCGGTTAAGATTCACGCTTTTGTAACCAGTAGGCTATCTCGACTTAATGATGGAAATCATTATGTGTAGGTACTAGAATAAATTATATCTAGTATACTCAAATGTATTATCCAAATTTTAACAAATTGTAAAACAAATTGTAGGAGCAAAGTTTGCAAAAATTTAACTCTACGGTTGGAGTTGGTTTCAATCCAGTTGCAAAAATTAATCTATGCTAACAGGCGAAGTTAAATAAAAACTTGGAAATATTGAAACACTTGCAGTTTATATATGTATATATAACTGTAGCCTACTTTAGAGATACTTGCCTACTTTAGATACGTCCAGCTTCGCACGGGTTGATAAGGGGAAATATGTATTTTGGATAGAATTTGCGTAAAATCCGTTCTTAGTGAGAAGGAATAACTGATACAAATTTACTATTATTTACAATCGTGCGGATATTTTAGAAAATCTCGCGTTGGTTGGTATTTCACATATATTATTATATGGATATTTAATTATAGTTATATTATTTTTTCTAATTCTAGTATTTATTTAAACGTCTAAAGAGCAATTATCTATTGCTATATAGTAAATAATATATAATAATGTGTTTCTTATAAATATTTTAGCTAGTTTTATACGATATATTGGAAAAGAAAGAAAAATCGATTATTCGTTCGTTGTTGTTTCGATGGTTGCCAATCGAGTCATCCCATCACTAGGCAGTGTTCATGGGAACATATATGACGCATGCGTTCATTACTCATGCGAGTACAGTTGAGTGGCATTACAATTACACGCGGTTGCTATAGGAAGACATTCCAGCTGGGTCGGATTACGTTCCTTTTAAACGAAGGGATAAAATAAATGAATTAATTCGTTTCTGGTTTATTGTTTTACAAGAAGAAATGTTCGGGGATTTGTTTAACAAAATAAGAGGATATCACATTACAAGTACCGAGATTTATTATTAAACAACGTTCACTTTAGCCTTCTTTACTAAAGAGATCCTTTTTTTTGTTAGAAACGTTACACTTATGTTGCAGTCATTCTCGATCACGACGATTTACTCTCATCGCGCACAAACATTTTTCATATCAAAACACCTCACGGAAGGTCAGTTTGTTATTGAAGCAGTAAAATAAATAGTTGAAAATAAATAATGTAAGTTTTTATAACTTGAAAATATAATGTTCATGTTTTTGCTGACAGAAAAATAACGAACTTCCAACAAAATAAACGACACGAGTTCGATTCTTGTGAATCGATCCGTCTCGATAGGACCGTGTGGTACGACAAAGACTTCATGGAAATAAAAGACTAAAGACACGGGTGTCGCTATGTGGAATATGGTTTGAATCAAAAGAGTTTTTAGCATTTTATATAGCATCTTTATTTGTAAAACATTTTTAGTAGTGGTAGTCAAATTCTGTTTTCATCAACAATGGGGTGTTTCTTGGACATTGGCCTACTTCTAATCCTTGCTTCTCTGAACTGTTGTCCCATTCATTGACTGGCCTGCTTCTGCATCCACTTGTTCACAACTAATACAGCTTAATGCTAAAGGCATTGTCTATCCGATACACAATGGCACGTGCAGGAAAGCACGTTTGTATGTATAGAATTTTTTTTTTTTTACATAAAACACTATTTGCTCAAAAACGCATTTGTGTCTGTATGTGTGTTTTTACACACATGCAAAACATTTTAATTGTCATTTATATAAGTGATCTCACTTAAAATTACGTGTTATTCTATTAAGTAAAATATGTACTAAATAAAAGGAGGTAATTAAAATGTTTGCAAGAGCAATATTTGTCGTTAATGACGTTTTTTAAATAAATATGGTACACGCTTCTGGAGTTTTCCTTGTTTGCGTATATCCTATTTATGCGTAAATTTGAATTTTGTACCAGTGTACGTAATAGTTGCGGTTAAACAGGCGAAAATAAATTCAGTTTGTATGCACTTGTCTTTTTTTTTTATTTATTTTTTAACGCTGGAAAAACGCATTACGCGTTTCCCCCACGGGAACGTTTAGCCCCCCCGGCTAAACGTTTATTTGAATAAAAATTTAATAAGAATGAGCAAATTATGCCAAAAAACCTTTTTATTAAAATTATAATTAAATATCATTTTAAAATGAATATCACAAACATATATTCAACATTAACTTTATAATATAAAAATACTAAATGATTCGGAATTTTTGATTTAAAATAGAAATCAACGTGACAATGAAGAAGCACTACGGGACCGAATCGTTTTGTTCCTTTACCAAAATGTACGAAACATTGAAAGCACAATAAGAACAAAAAAAATTATCAATCGACCCTGTTATCAATAATTCAAAACAAAATTAAGTTTATTATGTAAAATTAGAAGGCATTTTATACAAATACGGTAGTGGTTTACATACCGTACTATATATGTGAGTAGTATAGATGTCTGACAAAAAGCCGATGCGAAATGAATGTATAATTAGAATATGTAAAAAAAAACATACGAGAACTATTACACGAACCAAATAAATCTATATTTTACTTCCAAAGGACAATTGCAACTTTGGCGAAAATTAAAAAGCCGTTTTTATATAATTCTAAAGTATCGTCGATTCTCAAATTGATAGATGATTAAAACGACCACTGATATGACGTCAGTTCAATGACAAAGCTGTATAATTGTACTCCTCTTGCCATTGGAATTGGCAATTGCATACAAGAGCGTCACGGTAGCATGCGAAAGCGATGCCGTGGCGCTCCTCGTTAAGACGGAAAGGGTACCGCTGGTTTTTTAGTGGGTATTCCGATGTTCGGGGGACACCGGCGAGCCCCACATGCCCCACGTTGATTTCTATTTTAAATCAAAAATTCCGAATCACTTAGTATTTTTATATTATAATGTTGAATATATGTTTGTGATATTCATTTTAAAATGATATTTAATTATAATTTTAATAAAAAGGTTTTTTGGCATAATTTGCTCATTCTTATTAAATTTTTATTCAAATAAACGTTTAAAAGCTATAACAGAAGCAACGAAATACCGACAATAAGTGCTTAAACGATTTTTATCGTTTTAATTAATGCTTTAGTGACCAGTAGCATTTGTGATACAAAAATATCCATAATTTATATTAATATTAAACTACACTTTTAATTGCGATTCTATAATTGGATTGTTTCAAAGGGTTCGAGGTATTAAAAAATGTAACCTTGAATTAGCAGTCTTTAAAAATAGAATCGGAAACAGATCGGCGCAATTCACAGCCAATTACCAGGTGGATACTAATTGTTTAGTTTTCATAGAAAAAAATATACTAAACTAACTTTTAATTGTTATGATTCGTCTACCAGATAACACCTCGACCAGATATAACGTAAAACTAACAATATCGATTTGTGAAGTAATTTTAAAAGCCAATACGAATTACTAGTATATTATTAAGTTGCTTGTGTTTAGATTTAGAACGAGAACGCACTAGGGAAAAGGATGTCTATATATATATATATATATATATATATATATATATATATATATATACCTTTACAAGAAGACCAAGGTCTAGTCTTATAAAATCAAACGAAAGCATCTTGTAGTGACGTAAATATGTAATAGCGGAAATAGAGTTTATTGAACATTAAAATGATATGACACTTAATGTCACAAAATTTTTATTCATCGGCTATTATAATTCAACAAGTGTTGTTGTTTTTTATATTTATAATATTAATGTTTCCTTTTGGAGTTTACTGTTTGAAACAAACAAAAAACAAACTGTTATATCACATATGTATGTTGCTACGTCACGTTTGTTTCTCGTCTCTTTTTCCTGTTCATAATAAAAATATTTATATATATATGGTTTCTCATCGACATAAAATTTCTGAACGGGTTTTAAACAATTTGTGAAAATAAATTAATTTTGTTGGTTTGATGTTTATGGAATTAATTTAGATATAATCTATTTTTGAAAAAGAAATTTGTCAAACTGGCAAAACAATTGAGCAATTTATACACAAAACATATACCAGAAGACGCAGTGTATTTCGGAGGTGTATAATATTATTATACATAAGTAGCAGTGTTTCACAGTTTTTCGCATTTTCGCAAACGTGAATTTCGTGTTCTTGAAAGACGTGTTGATAAAGTGGTTGGAACTCAAACCCAGGCAAGCACCTCTCATGCTCGTTCATGATCGCTCATAAAATCGTGTATATGAAAATCTGTCTTGTGTATGGGCTCACTCACACAACGCTCACATTAGAGGAGAGTAGTGAAATAAACTCTAAACCCAGTTATAACTTTGATATTGTTCATACATGACATGGTCATTACTATAATTAAAAATAATATGTGGTATACCTGTATATGTACATTATTTAACATTTAGATTAATCGTATTCGTATATACAATACTATGTATAACAAGAAATAACAAGAAAAGACAACTATTTTCTTGTTATTCACAAAGCGTTCTAGTTTAAACTCCTCTCAATATTTCATACGTAAATAATCTAAAATTTAACGAAACTTTTAACTGTATATCCAGCTGAAGACGTAAATTGTCAGCCAACCGTTACGAGATGTTATCAAACAAACATTGTTATAGAGTAGAAATATACTGATTCCTAGCTAAGATTACGTTTAGCCGTGAGTAAAAAATGAAACACTACAAAAAAAAACTTAAAATTACTAATATATAGCATTAGTTTAACTTTCATCATCATCATCATCACCAGCCGAAAGACGTCCACTGCTGGACAAAGGCCTCCCCCAAGGATTTCCACGTTGGCCGATCTTGCGCTGCCCGCATCCAACGGCTTCCCGCGACTCGTTCTAAGTCGTCGGTCCACCTTGTAGGGGGCCTGCCCACGCTGCGTCTTCCGGTTCGTGGTCGCCACTCGAGAACCTTTCTGCCCCAGCGGCCGTCGGTTCTGCGAGCAATGTGCCCCGCCCACTGCCACTTCAATTTAGCAATTCTTCGGGCTATGTCGGTTACTTTGGTTCGCCTGCGGATTTCATCATTTCTGATTCGATCTCGCAGAGAAACTCCGAGCATAGCCCTCTCCATTGCCCTTTGAGTGACCTTGAGCCTTCTTATGAGGCCCATTTTTTTATCCAACTTTTTTTTCTGACACAGGAAATATTTTTGAAGACTTCATAGGTCTTATTGACTTGACTCTTAATATGTATATTCTGCTATTCGTTTATTTTACTGTTTAACAATGTTTTGTTTTGCTCCGTTTGAAATTTTGAAAATAACTTAAACATTTTCCAGGATAATCATATTTATTGATAAATTAAATACCATATAAATAAATACGCTAAAATATTTTATAAATTGATATCAAATGTGTAGCTATATACTTAATAAATAATTGTCAAAATGTCCTGTCGCATGGAATAAACTACATTTGGAAAAATCCAGGAAGGAACTCATTGTGTTTTCCTTGAGTCGTATTTGGATTTTTGTTAATAATATCATAACTTTGGGCGCTTATATTCGCTAGTCCGAGTTTCGAGTTTTATATGTAACTAACGTTTTGAGTCATCGGTCACAGAATCGATGGCAAGTCGTTAATTACCCCTAATGAAGCTATGAACTTTTATGCATTGGAATAACATATTGGTGCGTTTTGAAATTCGAATTAGCAGCACACAATCGAGGTTGTTAATCTTTCCAATGCTGGGTTTTAGTTACCCCCCCCCCCATAACATTTTTTACTAATCCGTATCGAAAAATATTCTCCTCGAGCGAAGAGGAGGCGAACTGTCAGTGGGACATTTACAAGCTATTACTACTTTGCTTAACTATATAATCTTTTAAGTTAATATGAAAATTTAGAATATTCGTTAATATACATATAAAGTATGTTTTTTTATAAACAAGAACCTACAACTTAAGGGATATAACATCTTAGTTCCCAAGGTTGGTGACGCACTGGTGATGTAATGGATAGGTAATATTTCTTACGGCGCCAATATTTATACGCGACGGTGACCGTTTACTATCAAGTGGTCCATTTGCCCGTCCGCCTACCTATATAATAAAAAATAATCCCGAACAAAGCTCGATGTATTTGTGTCACCGTTACGTTACGATGAATGACCACATTCGCCACAAATAGTTTTACGCTCCTCGGTTATTTTTAACGAACGTGTAACTCTCCCGCGGTGATTTCGCGACGGCTTTTGTAATACCCCCTTTGCCTCGCTCTAAACAATATTGCTTATCTCACTCGCACGATCCTATTCTTGTAAGCTTGTAATAATTACTTATCACAATATCTCAATGTTTCGTACAATGGTAAAGTGTTTCATTTCTCGGAATCCGATTTCGTGACAAGATTATGTTTTTTTGGTATAATTCTTATGTTTTTATGGGTCAATATTTTGAAGAAAGTATAAAACTAAACATTTACAATAGTAAAATATCTGGAAATAAAAATATATTGAAAATTACTATTCGGATTTTGTTAAAATCAAAGTAAAAAACGTGAAAGTTAAAATCATGTAACGACAATAAATAATAAGCAACTTTATAAATACATTATAAACAAACTAAAATAATAATGTCATAAATTGATCACACATATTTGTTACTAGTTCCGACCGCGGCTTCGCCCCCGTCATAAGGGGGAGGTGTTAGGGAACCTATATGTTCTTTTCTGTAATCCCTGACAACTGCTTATGAAAAATCATGATTATTGGTTTAGTAGTGAAAGCGTAACAAACAAACAATCTCACTTTCGCATTTATGATATTATTATAAGGATGACAAGATAGAAAACAAACAAATTATTTTTTTTAATATAAAAAACGAAATAATTCAACGGCGGAAGTAGACGTGGGGAGTACCGAGTGGTTATGATGTGTGTGAAGTTCGTGTGATCATGAACTATGACACGGAACCACCTTGAATCCATTAAGGATCACTTTACATTCGTTCAGGATCCACATTACGTTATAAATAAACTCTACAACTCTCTAATCAACAACGTTCATAAACATTAACAGTTATACTGCCTGTACGCTACTGCTGTTACAAAAGCATATGGTCGTATGTGAATGTGGGTGAATTTGATATTTTAAAAGTTTTTTTATACATGTATAAGTTCACGTGTGTCGATTTTAGTTGATCGGCTGCTAAATCGAAAGCGATTTCTGAACAGTTGCTGTTGTTAAAAAAAAATTGTTAGTCAATTAAAATCGAACTGTGTGAACCCGCTTATTTATCATTTACTATGGTAACAGCAGAGAAAATAAATAAAAATTAAACAGCTTATAATCTCTTGTAAAGTACACTATTTTTACATACAAAAAGATAATAACCGTTTTTTTTTTTTTTTAATGAATTAGAAATTAACGTTATGTACTCTTTGTCGATGATTGTTTTTTAATTATATATAATCAAAATGCTTATTACCTCAATTATTAGTTGTAAAGGTAGATTGAATCAATTTAATAATAAGCTATAGAGGTAACAATAAACATAAACCTTAATTGGTAAAGTCTATACGGTGTTAAAGTATCGATGCGCCTTAGATATTTTCTTTACCAGCGGTACCACTCATAGCACGGAATAATCGTTTAGCTAAACGAAATATTAATAATAGTTATGCAATGGTCATTGCTATATTTCTTGCTTTAGAAAAAAAGTGTGTAAAATAACCCATAATATTAACTTCTTCTTACTTCACTGCACTTCGCTTTACCTGGTTGGTTCCTTTCACTGTGCCTGCAGATTTTTAAAGGAAAAAAATATATTTTTAGATATGTATGTACACGTTTAGCTAAAAAAATAACACTTTTAACAGATAGAATGCATGAAGTTTTATAATTAAGAGAGTGTACGGAAGCTACCGACTAGACTTAATTGAAATAAAAATGATTTACCGATCGCCAAGTTAGTTACTTTAAAAAAACGACTTGAACATCGGAAGTTATAACATACCAAACCAAATAGACTACCAAATTAATAGTTGATTTGTTTTACAATTTCCGAATACTGCGAATTTAGAATCCCCGGTCGTATTGAAATTTTAGACACATTGAATATTTCCGGAACGAAATGAAGGATAGTGTCAAGGGAAAATATGATCTATGACTATTTGGTACAGAGTTGCAAAAACCTTATCTGATTACTCATCCCATAAAACCATATGTTCGAAAAATAAAAACGTAGACAAAGGACTCTTGTACTGACTTTACTATGCCTATTATTTATGAATAATTTGTGTCCTATCAACTTATATAATCCTAAATAACAAAATAACCGTTTATCGAATTACAATATTTGAACATATTGAAAATTTCGTTTAAGTGTACTTCTAATGGAGTGTAAAGGCTCCAGGCTTCTAAATTCTAAAAGTAAAGTAACAATCTGTAAATGTTCCAAGGTTTAGAGCTTATTTCAATGCGTGTTGGTGGATTTTTATCCAACACCGGCATGCGGTTTCCTTGCGATGTTTTCCCAAGGCATGAGAAATCAAATGAACTTTGTTCAAACAATAAAGCGTTTTGAGTCGTCACTATTTTGACTCAACCACCGTTTCAGAACGCAGCCTCCAACTGTAAGAAACTCGAGTAGTTACTCTTTTAATGGTTCCTGGTCAGTCATACGTTTCAACCCGAGCTAGAATACAAGCATCTTTGTTCAAAGAGTATTATTTTAATGCGTAATAAAATTTGTTGATGATTTTTGACTTAATAAAGTTTTTAAATTGAGATGAATTATAAACAAAATTTAAGCACATTTACATACGTAACAATCATGGTACTCGTCAAACTCTAAACTCTAGGCATTGACATTCGATACTTGTTAAGTCCGGATACAAAGTATTATTAGTTTTACTGATCGATTATTTATTATTACTCATTTCAAGCGTCGACAGGCGTGTTATGAGTCACTGATAACAATGTTACTTTACCTTATCTGTCCACACGGGTGTTAACATAAATATGTTTTTCGTTCGAACCGTTTCAGATAATGAGAAAGTAAAATTGAATTGTTTTAACAGTACTTGAAGTAAGCTCTCGGTATCCTTAAAATCCTCAGTGCCGTTTTGGCAACATTTGACAAGTTACGGTTAATTGAATGTTATTTTTTTTAACTTTTTCAAACAATATAATATAAGTTTTTTTTTTTTTTTTATAGAATAGGAAGGCGGACGAGCATATGGGCCACCTGATGGTGAGTGGTCACCAAACGCCCATAGACATTGGCATTGTAAGAAATGTCAAGCATCGCTTACATAGCCAATGCGCCACCAACCTTGGGAACTAAGATTTTATGTCCCTTGCGTCTGTAATTACACTGGCTCACTCATCCTTCAAACCGGAACACAACAATATCAAGTATTGCTGTTTTGCGGTAGAATACCTGATGAGTGGGTGGTACCTACCCAGACGAGTTTGCACAAAGCTCTACCACCAGGATTTTTAGTAAATTCAGCGAAAAGCCATAGAATATTAACATAGTGTATTTGTGATATTGTACAGTAAGAGCAAATGGTTATCTTTTATTACAAGACATTTATTAGGGTTGCCAATAAAAATATACGAGGGAAAATAATCATTAAATGGTATTATCGATAAAATATAAAAGTCCATTCCGTCCGTGAGTACCGGTGATAGAAAATAACTTTTATATGATTTGTATTAGGAGTTTAATGTTATTGAATTCAGAACTTTGCAAAAATTTGAAGGTATTAATATTTTTTAAGACAGAATAAATATAGCTTAAATTAAAACATCATATTTCACAAATGTTGCATGAATAATGGCATTGAATTTAACTTCGCCTGTCAGAACTTTGAATTTATACGCCAGTTTATTCTTAAAAAACCGCGTCGTGGCGAAGTTTTTCATTTTATGAATTCTTCCGAACCGAATTTGCTTCGCACCGACTTTTCTAAGGCTTAGCCAACTGCCTTGGAAATATACACAACGTATAAATATGTGCGCTAACGTAGGTGCACTCTATTGCCTTACTCACTGGGTACGATGGGACGGCATTTTGAACAGGATCAGAGAGAGATCAAAGGCATTATAAAACAGAACCAAATAAAGTACGAAAATGTGCTTCCACCTTTCTAACCCAGGTCTTCTACAGATTTCAAGTCATAAGAACGCAATAACTCATTTTGGTTGTGTTAGTATTGTGCTTGGATTTTTCTATACTAATACAGAAATACGGAATTGCAAAATGGGCCACCTGATGATAAGTGGTCATCACCGCCCATAGACATTGCCGTCGGAAGAAATATTAACTATTCTTTGCAGCGTCATTAAGATGTTATGTCCCTTGTGAACTGAAATATTTACTTTGCAAGGATATGTAATTTCAATTACAAAATAAAATAAGTTGGTCCCATTGAGGAGCTGATTTAATAATTATGTCCTAAGGTGAGTAAAAAGACTCGAGATTAGACTCATTTGTTTTATAAAAATAGTACCATATATTACTCTGATATAATATGTTTCTTTTTTTATTTATATAAGCTATATTTTACAAATAAAATTTTACATCATCAACTACTTTTCTTGAAAAATTTTAAAGCTTTATTTTTAAAAGTTATATTATTGTTATTAATAGTAGAAGGAACTCATTAACTCTAACAACAGTCGTGTCTATTAAACGCTATATATGAAAGCGCTTAACACTCTCCAGCCAGCTCTAATTGGAATATCTGACAGGATGTCGTACTCGCCGCGATACGAGGGTTGAATATTGTACACTAGACCCAATAATCGCATCTCCTTTATTATGAAATGTGTAAGAGTCATAACGCATTGCAATGCGTATACCGTTTTGCCCACCGTACGTTGTAATATCAAGCGGCTGATTGAAACTGCACTATGACCTCCAGACGTTTGGATATGCGATGACGGGTACGTTTATTCGTTTGTTCTGATTATGGCCATTGAAAAGATTATTGGAATATTTGAGATTTTATTTGTCGGTATCCGCCTACCTATTCTATATAAAAAAAGACTTTAGTGATAATTGATTCATATTGTCTTGCCCGTTACTTTCGTTAGAATTTTTATTCCGAACCAATTGTAGTTTTACATGCAATTTAATCCTCTAAAATAAATTTAATATTGCTTACCTATTTGAATAAAGTATATTTTTTATTAAGATTATAAAAGTGTAGTAATTAATCAACGATTCAAATGCATTATAAGTAATAATGAAATATTTTTTCGTCACAAGTACTCGCTTAAACGATTTTCTTTTCATTGTTCCCCTGGCGATTGTTTTATTGTTTTTGATATTGAGCCAAAGTTTTCTAATTGAATATAATATGATGTTTATTATGAAGAGATTTAAATAAAGAAATTCCATAATATTATTATTATACGTGGAAATATATAATATATACTCAGTTATAATACCCCGTACCTTATACTTGTGTATATATAAAGTGTATGAAGATACAAAGTATATAATTTAAGCTTTTACCCGTTTGGAATTTTCAGTATTGTAAGAAAATAATATTCGTTTTTTTTTATATAATATAACGAATGCCCCATTTACAAAAGTCATAGACAAAAGTCCTTTCCTCTCGAAGTAAAGGTTTGAATCTTTTTAAATAATTATTTCACTGCGAGGAAACCAAAGCAGGTTTCCTAACGATGTTGCTTAATATTGTGTCGCATGAAAATCTGCCATATGTAAATCGGCATTAGGGCAGCATGTTAAAAGGTCCAAGCACCTACTTAAAAGGGTAGGATTACCACAGCTTTGATACGTTTTTAGGTTTTTATTATATTATATTATTTTGAATTAAACCAAATAAATACAAAGGAGTTTTATTGCTTACTTTACATTATCTTCCTATTGATAGAGCGTTACAATAGATGTTAATTTAATACATACATTTATTCATTTATTTTGTTCGTAAAACTGGATGAACACAATAAATAAGAATAAAAGAGTTAATTGTATCGTGCTAGATACAAACACAAGATGCAGAAATATAAAAGTAACATTAACTTCACTAGCAGAATAGCATAACGTAAATATATAACATATATTTTATAACAGATAGATATATCATGATAAATTTGCAAAATGTGATTTGATAAAAAAATATTATGAGGCAACACAACCAACAAAGTTCAAATATGATATTATTAGAAGAAAACAATCACATTCTATGTATTCATTAATTATGACTTATATTCGTAGTAAATAATAATGAATGAATATGCATTACTGACTAAATATACCCTTATATGTATGGTTGTTAATTATTGTTGAAATTCGAATCATACAAAATACCCCTCACGTCGAAAATAACTCGAAAAACCCGACTCATTTGATAATTGCTTAATTATTTTTAATAGCGTTGTATTTACGCTAAAACAAATAAATATATTCTTTATTCTGTTAAAGTTTGTGTGTTGCCATATAAACGGGATGTGGTAACGCGAATGATGATTGGTAGGTATAATAAATATCTTTGCTATTGTAACCTTTTGTATTCTAATTATTTACTAGATGAGAAAGATCAGGTCCGATAAAAATATGGGCAACATCAGACTCACCTAACGGAAATGGAATTCGCGTTTTTGAATGTCGCGGTTTTTTACTTGTGCAATTAATCGATTTTGTTCAACAAAATCCTAAACATGATTGCTTGCAGACTAGATTGCACGATTATAAATCGCTGCTGTTAAGTTTCGGCTGGAGCTACTACTACAGTATACTAACTGTAGTTGTAGTATATACAGCTACATCGCCAATGAGCGACCACCCTTGGGAACTAAGATGTTATGTTCCTAGTGCCTGCGGTCACACTGGCCTCCTTCGAAGCGGAACACAACAATATTAAATATTGCTGTTTGACGGTAGAAGTGAGTGTACATATACGACCTTTAGGTAGTATGTTAATCTAATATATGTTTCTTTTATTATTTTTGTTATAATTAGGTCGTTGTTACTTAAATAAATGAATAAATAATAATTATTATTAGAGGCTTAACATATTTTTAAAACGTTCAGCGCACGTAACTTATGCAATTAACCTGTTTTTTTTTATACAAAATAAATTTCGACTGCGTACTTCAACAAACGAAGCGGATATTATTATTTTAAATTAATTACAATCTTTTCAAATTAATTGAATCGAAATTTCATATTTATTTGACTTTTAAAATAGGACATTTACTAATTGGTAATGAATGTTGTTGAAATAATAATTTTTTCGAGTAATAAACTAATGTTTATGTTTATCTAACAAGTATCATAAGGATACCTGTCTATTTCGAATGAAAACAGCCAGTGCTGGTTGGGCTTAAGTTTCCTCAACGGACGAAAGACCAAGAGAGAATTATCAACTAGCTGTTCCGATTTCGACTTATTCTTCTACTAAATATTAAGTGTCGTTAACTAGAGGACAACTTTACTCAGCAAAAGCAATCGATTGTATATACATATATATATTTTTGCTAGAAAATATTGATAGCGTGATTCAGACCAACCGTGTATCATTTAAAAAATAATAAAACATATGATAATACATTTTTCACTGGTTTATTTGTATTATCTGGTTCCTTTTACATTGAGGTATTTTTTTTGTTTCGTTGCAATTGGTTAAGAATAACTAATAAAGTGTTGCCAGGTTCAAATATTTTTGAATAAACATGAACGTTATTTATTTTTTTCTATCAAAAACGTAACTCTCTAAAAGATAATAAAAATTAATATAAATTCTATACTCTAAATATAATAGTCTACTAAATTAACTAAACTACTAACTAAAGGAACAATGAAAACTATTTTTCTAAATCTAAAATCTGTCTCGACAGCTTTTGGAACTTATAACTTAAAAGTAATAAAGGAGTTAACAAGATTAAGTTACCAACATAATAGCCAAAGTTAAGTTACTACAAAGTATTTATAAAATTTATAGCGGCTCATAAAGTTAAGCGTACTTATTTCATTATGGGTATGTTGATAACATCCTTCAACGTAAGGATGCCCGACCGTGCTCAAGTTTTATTTTTTTTAGGTCGCCCTAGTTACTATGTAGAATTTGTATCGTGTCTCGTGATACTATGTTTTTATCCAATTACTGTGTATCCCACACACTGTATTTATTGTTGAGGTTTAGAGTTTTAGTTGGATGAGTACATACTGTGTTTGTTGTTAATTCGATGTTTTGATAATTTCATTTTCTCAAAAATTTAATACCAATAATTTTATGAACGATATTCAAATTAGAAGTACACGGTTTTTACTAACCAGTTTGCTTAAACGTACAAGAAACCTTTTTACTTATTCGTACGTGTAAAAATTTCAATATAATAAAATTCTTTAATATTATGTAACATAACGATAATTATTGTGTCTCATATAAGTAAATCAACATTTAATTTTCTAATGTATCAGTAACAAATATCGATTTAACAAGCTTTTAACATTTCCCGAACCAGATATTGCATAATCGATGTTTGTTATTCGTATAAGCAAGCTTCTCCGCTTTAACTAAGCACAACTTTGCGAAGACACGCTCTGATAATAATTTGTTGTATTTAGGTAGCGTGAAATATAATTACATGAATATGTAATGACTGTCATTATAAGGGGTTATGATAAAAATATATAATCAACAATTATGAAGAACTATAATAATAAGTAATTGTAATGTAATTTTTTTTATATACCGGAAAAGCAAATGACTCCACTCCACCTGATGGTAAATGGTAGTGGAGTCCAAACGCGACGACGGCTAGTACAGTCGGGAATGTTCTGCACTAGCCGCCCCCGCCTTGCCGGCCCGCAAGATGCCTCTTCACGCCTCGAATGAAATTTCTTTCTTTAATGAAAGAATTGAACGGATTCGTGACCTTTGCTTTGTACGGGTCGGGTCATTGGGTTCGATCTGTTTTGTGTTGGAAATATCTACAATTTTTTTTTTGTCCGCAGTGCCGTCGGTAAGACATGTCTACTCATCAGTTACACGACAAATGCCTTTCCCGGGGAGTACATACCAACAGTGTAAGTATAATTTACATAACTACTACCGCGTTGGTCTGGTGGCTAGGTGTAAGGCCGCAGACCTGGAGGTCCTGGTTTCAAATCCCAGGTCGGGCCAATAAAAAAGTTATTGAGTTTTGCTGTCTAAAATTCTCAGTAGTAGCCCGGAGTCTGGAAGTTGGAAGTGTGTACACTCCTGTGTTTCCAAAGCACTACACACTTCCAACTTCCAGATCGACTTTCCGGTCGTGTCGGATTGCCGTCCCATCGGATTATGAGAGTTAGGGAATAGAGAGTGCACCTGTGTTGGCGCACACACTTGTGCACCATGATATGTCCTGCGCAGTTGGCTAATCTCTCTTGAGATTGGCAGCCGTGACCGAAATCGGTCTGGAGGACTATTAATTTACATAATGCAAGCCTTATATTATTGACTACTTTTTGATATTAATTGAATCAGTTGTGCTGGTAGGTTGTTTTTTTTTCTCGACTACGAAGAACATTCATCCATATATTTACGGTAACAAATTGCATTACACGTTTTCATAGGAAGTATGTCACGTTGGGTTTAAATGCGTTTCAAATTTCAATTAAAATAAAAAGCACTAGTTTCAGTGTATTAAATACTTTACATATTCATCATATAAAGACCAGGTCGTTAGTATGACCCAAAGTGAATGATAAGATAATTTTTTTTTGTTCCTTTTATAATTTATGTTAGATATACATTTCATTAAAAAATTCCGACGAACGAAATCATTTTGTCCCAATTCTGGTGGAATGTTAATAATGAAATAACCATTTGCCCACCATACGGTAAATCCAGCTGGTCGTCTGCTTTTTTGCCATCTATAAAAAATGGTCAACGTATGTGACTAATTTTTAAAAAAACATTCCTTGTTCCATCGTTATCTGAAATACAATTTAAAAAAAACTAATGTGTTTTATATAACATTTGGATGTTTATTAAAAAACGGGAAAAATATGAGATATTATTGATCAGGCTTATATTATATATTTTTTATATTATTTCCAGAAAATAATAAAGATTTATTGAAATGATATTGTGATTCTCATAAACTTTGTTTAAAATTAACACGAAGCTATTTACGTCGTAAGTTGAATCATCTTAAGTGGATACAGTTTCTATCGGAACAGAAATCGATCATTATCTAAATATAGCCTTAACGTCTGTATCTAAGTTAAAATTAATTTAAGTGATAAATAATATCATTTACATATTATTTATTAAACAAATGTTCATTCAATTTAACTCTCCTCTTTAATATATTTTCATATAAAATTATTGTTTTACTGAAAAATCCCCTTTTGGAGATGTGGGCGTAATAACTGCGCAATAGTTTGATCTAAAGCAGTTCCTATTGTTTATTCTGTATCTAATGTAACAAAGTTTATATGTATAAATAAGTTTTAATATGGATGTTTAGTACAGTGCTAATATTTTTTTAAAACGAAAGTTTTATTTTGTCTTTTTACTAAAATAGCCGAGATGGCCCCAGTGGTAAGAACGCGTGAATCTTAATCGATGGTCGTGAGTTCAAACCCGTGCAAGCACCACTGAATTTTCATGTGCTTAATTTGTTATTATAATTCATCTCGTGCTATACGGTGGAAGAAAACATCGTAAGGAAACCTGCATGTGTTTAATTTCACTGAAATTCTGCCACATGTGTATTCACCAACCCGCATTGGAGCAGCGTGTTGGAATAAGTTCCATACCTATACCTTCCTATACCATCTCCTCAAAAAAAAGGGAGAGGAGGCCTTAGCCTAGCAGTAGGACATTCACAAGCTTTTAATGTAATGCAAATGTTATGTTGTACTAAAATTAATGAAGTTTAGAAAACCTGCTAGATGTATACTTATTGTCTCTAAGTGTGTCCAAAATTTTATATTAATCGGTTGTTCGGAACTGGTTTCAAATTATTTTGCAAGATTTGACCCACATATACTAAGAAATTAAGTTTTTTTTTATTAATATAGATAGACGGACAAGGCAATAGGTTACCTGGTGATTGCCCCTAGACATTGGCGCTGTAAGAAATGTCAATCATTCCTTACATCTTTAATGCGCCACTAACCATATATTATATTCAAGCATGTATCTAGACATGCTCACTCACCCTTCAAACTGGAACACAACATATTGGAGTATCTGATGAGTGGTTGGTACGTACCCGTCTGGCCACAAAGATCTACCACCAAGTAATATTAAAACTATGCCAATATATTGTATATTGGCATAGTTTTCATAGTAAATATCGTTGATTTTCTCCATTACGGTGAACTTGAAAGGGACTAGTTGGTCCTATATTTATTGAATACTTATATACTATACTTGATTGAATCCAATGAATGGTGCAAACAGATTGCGGAATAAGCAACCCGTTTTTATTAGAAAGCACGTTATATATGTATAAAAAATATACACTTCACATTCTCAGCAACACCAGTTCAGTAAATGTTCCACTGCTGGCCTAAGGCCTTCTCTCCCTTTTTTGTGAGGTGAAGGTTTAGAGCTTATTCCACCACGCTGCTCCAATGCGGGTTGGTGGAATACACATGTGGCAGAATTTCAGTGAAATTAGACACATGCAGGTTTCCTCACGATGTTTTCCTTCACCGTATAGCATGAGATGAATTACAGTCATTATATAAAAAAATTAAGCACATGAAAATTCAGTGGTTGCTTGCCCAGGTTTGAACCCACGATCATCGTTTAAGATTCACGCATATTATTTATATAATAGCTTAGTCATAATTGCCTTAAAATTACGATCATGTATGACGGTTTTTTTCTGAGAACTGCAACACCTGTTGCTCTGAGAAACCTTTATCATGACGGAAGTATTGAATTGATCGAGACGTTCGTGTTCAATCATCTATTAACGGCATTGTGTCTGATGACATATCTTGGTTTCTGTAGTATACTTCTTCTACTTCGTGTGCTTTATTACTGAAGGTCGTGCTTGTCATGAAATGCTTTCACCGATGTATCGACTAGATCCCACCACCCTACTCTCTGTCTTCGGCTTGTCTCAGGGCAGTCGGAATATTGTTTTTTTGTCATAACGTACACACATACAATATTAAATGCGATGTGTTATTATTATTATTGTGAGCTTGCTTGTGTATTTTTTTAAAATTATATATGTTAGTTTGTCTATGTTTAAGCAGCGCCCAAATAAGCTGACAGGTCTTATGGGTGCCATAATAAAAATAATGTTAATATTTTTTGGAATAAATAAATGAATATAAATTTAAAGATTCCATTTTTTTTTCTATTCCAAAGTGTTTTTTATTGATAACACTAAAGTTTGTCAATAGTTACCAAATAAAAAACCGATTGACAAATAGAGGAGGAATGCCCTGAAATGTTTTGTCTTTGCCGATATAGATTGTTGGAATTTGTTTGATTTCTGTAGTTATTTGTACAACATTATAGGAGTAACGTAGTACAATGATTATACAAAATCAAAAATAAAAATTAATTTGTTTAGGGTTCTGACTAAAAAAAACTGATATCAAATCAATGAGATATATTATGATATCATTTATATATAAAATTAAACGTAAAATAAACGTAAATAGTAAAGCTGTAAATAATTTTTATTAACGTTTATTTCAGATTCGACAATTACTCGGCGAATGTAATGGTTGATGGCAAGCCGATTAACCTGGGTCTATGGGATACGGCGGGTCAGGAGGACTACGACAGGCTGCGACCTCTCTCTTACCCACAGACTGACGTGTTCCTCATATGCTTCTCCCTCGTTAACCCGGCATCCTTCGAGAACGTTCGCGCAAAGGTAAAAACTTCTTTTTCTTCATATACTATTGGTAAAAAAATGTTTGGTTATTTCATGTAGAGAAGGTGATCCTACTGACTGTTTCCTAAACAACGTGTCGTTTTCTGTGACATATAAATTATCCAACTTGCTATAAAGCAGAATTGCGGTAGAGAAAGTTGTGTGTTGTTGATAATTTTTGCCATACATATATGTATTAATAAAATTGTTGGAGTTATTTAGCTAGAAGTTAAATTCATGTCGGCTTTGATTGGGCTAATTATTGTTACTTGATAATGAACTCTCAGAATGTTCAGTTAATTGTGTGTTTTCGAATATTCAAGAATTAATTTTATACATTAAAAAATCGGTCAAGTCACACGAACAGTTATTACATCATAATAGATAATGGTGGCCGTTTAATAAGAGACCTTTGAATACAGCAAAGCTAAGCTAAGGTTGACTGGTTTAACGTGTACATTACTATTGCGAAACATCAATTTGCATGTGTATCTAGACCTCGAACCAGTATTACCCGTTGATTATATCGAGAATTATTGCCGAGAATTATTACTTTTTAAATTTCAACGAAGGTCTTAATTTTACAGTAATTTCATGATTATTATATGTATATTGTTTTAAATAACGAAGAAAACCTACATCAAATATTACATTCGTATGTTTAGCCAGTTTTTCTCTATGATATATTTTATTTAATATACAAGAACATGAAATTCTTAATACTTTTAATACTTGTCCCGTCAATCGTCTTGATGTAAAATGGGTGTAACTACGAAGTACCTATACCTATTACCTAAGGTTTTACCTTCTCCAAAACACGCTGCATCATCTGGTATAAGTTTTATGTATATTGGTTTACTAGATTTTTCAGTTAGGCATTACAAAAAAAACGTCTTCTCATTTATTAATATACATAACCCGGAGTGTAAATTAATATCGTTCATCGTAATTTTAAATAGAACCGTCAACACTCATATGTATACGTCATCTCATAGTGATTAATTAAATATATTTTACAAAAAAAAAATCGACTTGATATTTCTCCCGTACAAAACGCTAATTTCATATGTAAGGGCCTAATATATCGAGTGTGTGTCAAACCAAAGATATGTTTTAGATCGTTTAAGCGATAATTTCTCAAAGCTTCCAATACGCCGCACAGCCTTTGCGACCATGTCGCCCTCAGTTTCATATCATATATTGCGTATATATTGCTAATTATGCTGACCTGATTCTGTTCAAGAGAGGTCTTCCCCCAGTTCTGGAACACTTACTTGCTTTTATTTTATTTTGAACATCAGTCGTGGAATGTAATTTATATTTCAATGTATAATATTTATTATAAAATATTAAAGTTTTGCCGATTTTTTGAATAGATTCTTCTACTCATTGGAGCTCAACAAAATACGTATGTATGTACTTGAACTAATGGAATGGAATGTATTAGATTAGATATATTATAATAGTGAATTATTACTATATATAATATGATTATAATGTATTCTGTTCCAGTGGTACCCAGAAGTTCGGCATCACTGCCCATCGACGCCCATCATCCTCGTTGGAACGAAGCTCGATCTCCGCGAAGACAAGGACACCATTGAAAAGCTCAAGGACAAAAAACTCGCACCCATCACTTATCCACAGGTAACTTTTATACTTTGAAGGCAGACATAAAAGATATATAATGGAAGATGTTTGAACATCTCAGGGTTCAGCCAATATTCCTTCAACCAAACTTTCTTAGTTCTAACCCTTGTGCCTGTAATTGTCGTCGACCTGTGACGCAATTAACACTAGTATATGCGTTAAAGTTACTTTTTCATATTCATACTATTATTTATCCCAATAACGTACTCATATTCATCGCAAATGTTTCACTTATATTAAGAGATTTTTTGTAATGTAGAGTGATATAAAAATCACAAATGTATCGCTCACGGTTCAAATCGGTTATTATAAAGTATATTATTAATTTATTATGAAAAACCGAGATGGCCCACTCGAAAGAACGCGTGAATCTTAACCGATGATCGTGGGTTCAAACCCGGGCAAGCACCACTGAATTTTCCTGCGCTTAATTTGTATTTATAATGCATCTCGTGATTGACGGTGAAAGAAAACATCTGTGTGAATCATGTTTGAATGGTTCTAATTTCGCTGAAATTCTGCTACATGTGTATTCCACCAACCCGCATTGGAGAAGCGTGGTGGAATAAGCTTTAAACCTTCTCAAAAAAAAGGAGAAGAGGCTTTAGCCCAAGAGTGTGACATTCACAGGCTGTAACTGTACTGTACTGTAATTTATTTATTAATCTTTGACGTATCTTTTGTATATTTTGTTGTACTCAATATTTACACCCAAAGCCTAAAGTAAGTGGGGAATCAAATGATGAATAAATCATAAATGACGATCTCGACCGTTCAGTGATATATTTTAACCACGTACCATCCAATAGCAAAAGTCTAGCTTGCGTGATTCAGAAACAAAAAAATATTTTTCTAATTACGATGAATGAATAGACTTACTAATGACCGGAATGTCAAAAGAAAAATTATAAAGAATCACGTTTTAATGTACCAGGGTCTGAGCATGGCGAAGGAGATCGGTGCCGTGAAGTACCTGGAATGCTCCGCGCTGACGCAGAAAGGACTCAAGACGGTGTTTGACGAAGCGATCCGCGCTGTCCTCTGCCCCGTCCAGCCGATCAAGGTGAAGCGGAAGTGCGTGCTACTGTAAGGATTGCGACGCTGAGGTTAGTATGAAGAATATTTTTAAACACGATCAATACCTTTAATGGACCTCCAAGTTAAAATATTTTATTTTAAATTGAATAGTCGGACAAAATATTATAAAATAGCTGTTAATACGAAAAGTATCTTTCTTTTAACATGAGATATATTTTGACAAGGAAAAAAAATGTTTAAACAGTTTTTTTTTTAATTGGTCTCTTAAAATTATATATTATATTGACAGAATATTTTATATCTAATTGAGTGTTTCGTTCTAAATTATATGTTTATTTTTTTTTAATTCAAACACGGCCATCTGATCCCAAACTAAGCAGAGCTTGTACTATGGAAACCAGACAACTGATTTACTACATACACTACTTTTCTTTTGTAAATACATACTCATATAGATAATTACACCCAGACTCAGGACAAACAGACATGTCAATGCACACAAATATTAATATTTATATATATAATTTAGTCTTGGGTGGGAATCGAACCCACAATCTTCGGCTTGAAAGGCAAGTATCTACCAACCACGCCAACCGGCCCGTCAATTGATGTTGTGTGATGGAATAAAGTAATGCTTTTATTTCGAGACTTGTCTCACTTAGTGTAAGATGTTGTTTGCTGTGAATCTAAAAGTAAAATGTAATTTAATAAACTATTTTCTGACAATTTATATGATATTGAAAAGTGAAATTTATATAAATTTTAAGACAATGGTATTTATAATAAAAACACAGTCAACACGGTGGGGATAATAGCGGTGGGTTTAGGATTTATAAAATATGCAATAAATAGATTATCGTGATCTTTAGCAAAGACCGCAGATTCAAACTCTGACTAACATACAATGTTTTTTTTATATATATAAGTTACGTAGGCCAGGCCACCTGATATTAAGTAGCCACCGCCGCCATAAATATTGTAAGAAATATTAACCATCTTCATGGTCAATACACCACCAAACTTGGGAACGAATGTTATGTGCCTGTAGTTACTCGGGCTCACTCTCCCTTCAAGCCAGAACGGAACGATAACAAATATTGCTGTTTATCAGTGAAGTATGTGATGAGTGGGCAGCAACTACCCAGACGAGCTGGCTTTTACAGCCTAAACTTAGCAACAAGTGAATGTTTCCCAAGGTTTTCATAGCTTATTCCGTGATTAATAGAAAACATCATTTTAAAAAATGCATGAATCATGGTTCATTGCCAATCTGTGTAAATTAACAAGAATCGTTTAATTTTGTCTTATATTTGTTTAAAAATATTTTAGACTAGTAATAAACACAGATAACGTGGAAACATTTAAGCGTAATAATTGACATTGCATTCAAAGTGCGATACACGAGGAATCAGATAAAGATAAGCAATGTCGTTTAATATAAAACAATTTTAATATTTCAGATAGTGCAGAAGCGTGTCGTAGCCAGTGTAAACAGCATAGCTATCTAACATGAGCACACCAAACGATCCGTCTCCAAATCGTACTACCAGAGTGCTGTATAAAACTATACATGGACTGCAAACAAATGCATACAATAGATGTTAAATTTTACTGATAATACGCATCATTAAATGTAACGTGGGTTCGTGTGAGTGACTTCCGTATATGTTAACGCTTTTGTATTATATGTGGGATGACACTGACAGTTGACAGTTGTCTATGGCTAAGTGACATCATTTGTACGATAAGGGAACATGTCAGTTTTTTAAATTTATTGGGTAATTCATATTTGGGTGCTTTTCTTAAACGCGATCTTAATGTTAAATGATTACATTCCTACATTTTTGCTTGAAAACCGTACGCCACATTGATTTCGTAATCGATTTAATTAAAAAATGTTTTCTATATCGCGCAACGGTGATTTTTAAACGTGGAATTGTTGAAATTTTTGTTTAGACAGAGATTATATTTTTCGATTTATTATTACTTATTTTTGTTCCCAATTGTTGTATTTCATTATAGGTGTCTATAAGTACATATGCAGTATTCGCTAAAATGTTATTAATATTTAACTTTCGTATAGATTCCTAAAAAACTTTACGTATATATAAATAATTTGTATTCATAATGATAATGTGTATTCATAAAGGTTAAGATTAATTTCTTTGTTGTTTTCGATATAAATGAATGTAACAGTTATCCCAAAGTTTAGTTTGTTTCAATTTGTTTTGATTACACTTCACGAGGCACAAATTAGCCATCGAGTAATTGTTGTCGACAGTACTTTTAGTGTTATTATAAAATGTTTTTGTGTCATTTTGAATATGGGCGCAAGTTTATTATTAAATACATATCGAAGCTAGTTAGAATGATAAAATTTGAAATAAAATGCCATCATTTTGACGAAAGCTACATCCTTTTTTATTATTAATTATTGTATTAAAAAAATATATTAAATTTGTCTGTAAAATGTATGTAAATGTCATCTTTATATGTTCAAAAACATGAATTTATCAAATATTTTATTAATTTTCTCCATTTCCTATATATATAACAAATTGTCGTCATAAACTCGCATCTTGATAATTTTCGAGTATACTTTATAACGCCGCACAATTATAACATTAAGCAATTGTTAACCGATCAAGTTGAAGTGGGCAATCATTTCGAGATTTATTTTGGAAATTTTGCCTTTTTCTATTTGGTTGCTTAAACACCTTCGACATTTTTCGCTAGAAATGTGATATTGGGTTTAGGCTTTAATTGACTGACGACACGGCCTTGTAACTTTTTTATGCCTAATGTTTTATTTTCTGTAGACACTCAAAATATACTGAAGATTTTTTATTGCTTTTAAATAATAGATATTAAGTTAATTACCGTCTAAATCCACACCTAAAATTGTAAGATGGTAAAGTTAGTACACGAAAAGTTGCATCTAAGGTGTGTGCAATTGTTATTGCTTGAAATTCAATATTAATTATATGGATGCCATAGACAATTTTTACTTAACAATTTGAAAATAGAATTTTAGGTTGTACTCTTTTTTTTATTTTTAAAGCATCAACAATTGCACAAAATAGGTACATAGCTATAAGGTTTTAATGTATTGTTCAGATGCAGATATTTAGAAGAAACAGCATGTAAATAACGGTAATATTAGTATTAATTAAAAATGTAAGTTAACGCGCCATTTACTATGGTGTTGCATTTTTATATAACTAGAAAACATTTAAATAGGGCGCTTCGATCGCATTTTATAACAGACAAAATGTATTTGCTATCATAAATAAAGGAATTATTACTTTTTAATTGGTTAATACTTTCTTCATTACCTGTGCGCTAACTTGTACAACATAACCTATATTCGATTAAGTGTTTGTCAATATGAAATTAATGATAACATATTTTTCTATGACTTTAAAAATAAAGATATATGTGAACAGTTTTCAATGATTCAATACTTCAAACGTAAAATATTATGCATTTTTTTTTAAATATATTGTTTTTTTTGTCTTCATATAGTCTAGTGTCCGAATGCAATCGACAGTTTCTTATGTAATTCATAATGGAATTATATATATACGAATAATAAAACTGTTACATAGACCATCATATATTAAATATTGACCAATATAGTTTCAATTATTTAAAAAAAATATACAAAATATTTTGTAAATTTTTAATGGATCGATTTTTTTTTTTTTGTTATCTATGAATGTCACTTTTAGTATTGAACACGCTTGGTATGTTAGCGCATAAAGATTTTAGTCGAAATTTTGCTCTAGTGTCTATTGTATGGGACATAATTATTGGTGTTAGCTTTTATTGTTATGTCATTGTTACTAATAAAATTTGTAATCACAAATTTATTAAGTGTGCTTTCTTTCGTAACAGCTTGTATGACTTATTTTATACAAAATAAAAATGAATGCGATGACCGTCATACATCCAAACGAGAACGCTGTCGAGTAATTCTTCCAAATATTGTGAAGCCTCTGAATAATTCGAAATATATTTATATTAACTGTTCAAATGCTGGTTTCATTTAATTCTACACCTCTAGTAAGCTAGTTGATATGTGAGATAGAAAAATAGATCAAAGTTCTTTTTTTTTTATAGAATAGGAAGGTCCGCCTTCCTATTCATATGGGCCACCTGATGGTAAGTGTGACCACTTACCAAACGCCCTTAGACATTGGCATTGTAAGAAATGACAACCATCGCTTACATAGCCAATGCGCCACCAACCTCGGGAACTAAGATTTTATGCCCCTTGTGCCTGTAATTACACTGGCTCACTCACCCTTCAAACCGGAACACAACAATAACAAGTACTGCTGTTTTGCGGTAGAATATCTGATGAGTGGGTGGTACCTACCCAGACGAGCTTGCACAAAGCTCTACCACCAGTAAAATTTAAGAAGTTAAACATTGCTGTTTTCTTGTTTCGAATATCAAACCAATAATGAAAGAAAGAGAGTAATCAGTGTTTGACCAAACCCCCGCTATATACACAGCGATGTTTATAAGTAAGGCCGAAAATTATAGTTAATTTTGGGTATTCGTTTTTGAAATTTCGTGATCGTGTTCTGGAGCCAGTTTCGAGTTTTTTTTTATATAATAGCTCTTCATGTCTTGTTTTGACAAAATACTTATTATTAATTATGACTCAGGTAGAACAAATTGGTTTTGGCCGAACTCCTTGGTTATTTAAGGTTGCGTGTGTTTACCAACTTTAAAATATCAATTTGGCTATTTTATATTACTTTTTTTATAGTTTAGATAGGCGGATATATGGCCATCTGAGGGTGAGTTCTCGCTACTGCTTGGCACTGTAAAAAAATGTAACCATTACCTTGGGAACTAAGACGCTACTTTCCTTGGGCCTGTAGTTACCGTTGTTTGTTTTTTTGTTAAGTGTGAACGCGATATCAGGAGGTAGCAGGTGGTCTCTTTTATATCCGTAATCCGTAACAGCCTGTGAATGTCCCACTGCTGGGCTAAAGGCCTCCTCTCCTCTTTTTGAGGAGAAGGTTTGGAGCTTATTCCACCACGCTGCTCCAATGCGGGTTGGTAGAATTCACATGTGGCAGAATTTCAGTGAAATTAGACACATGCAGGTTTCCTCACGATGTTTTCCTTCACCGTAAAGCACGAGATGAATTATAATCACAAATTAAGCACATGAAAATTCTGTGGTGCTTGCCCGGGTTTGAACCCACGATCATCAGTTAAGATTCACGCGTTCTTACCACAGGGCCATCTCTTTTATATATTATGATATTAATTGACTAGGGAGCATTTATTATAAGCACGTAAAGTCATGTTTATTTTAATAATGCATATCAATTATTTTAGAAAAGCTGAAACCTACGTGTCTGGAGTGTCTTTAGATAGTTTTTACATAATAGTTAGTGATATAAAAAATATATTAAAATAGTTATTAATTATGAGAAATCGAAAACACTCATATATATTCGATTACAAAGATAATAAATAGGATTGTGATAATAAATGATAAAAAATTATTTATCTCCTAATTAAATTAATCTTACGATTTAAATTGATATGAGCTATTATTGCCATATAGTAATTAAGATGTAACCGCGATAGTTTAGTGGCAAGATTATAAAGTTGAAAATCCTTTTGGTTCCTAAGTTCATACTGCGTATCGGAAAAAGTTATGTTGTTTTGCTGCATAAATTCTTAGCAGTAGACCAACATTTGGAAGTTCGCTGAATTTATACTCCCATGCGTCGTGTTGCGTCAATTGAATTATGAGAATGAGACTCGAGTTTTCGATTTCAACAGAATAAAATAGATATATTATAGATAGAAAATTAAGATATTGGAAACAATTTAAAAAAAATTACATGTTTCTAAATTCAGTAACTCACTCTTTATTCACAAATCAAGTATGATATGATGACATCTTATTTTTTTATTTATTCGTAAAAAAGAACGTTTTTATTGTTATCTGATTATTTATTATCAATGCTACGACCTTACTTAAACAGCAGTGCCTTTGAATTGAAAGTAATTCATTCAGAATAAAATAAATGGCAAGGTCTTTTTTGTCTGTGACAATAATAATTTAATTAGTTTACAGGCATTAACTATTTTATAATGAGAGAGGGAAAGTTATTCTATTGTTTAATAAAAATCCTACAATGCTAAATTCTTGTAATTTTAAATAACTAGGTAACCGTTCTACCTTCGCACTGGATAAAATAGGGTTGCCCAATCGTAATGATATTTTCTATATTGTATAAATCTATACCTACTAATATTCTAAAGCTGAAGAATTTGTTTGATTACGATAATATCAGAATCTAGCAATACTATAATTATAAAACTAATTTTCAAGACAATGTTTTTGGCACTGGATAATTAAATATTCACTTAAAATTCTTCCGTATTACCTGTGTAAAATATTCCGTGTTATTTAAATATTTATTTACTGCATATATTATAATCTATAATAGTAAAAAATTAACACCCTTTGAATATCCTACTACTGGGCTAAGGCCTCCTCTCCTTTTTTGAGGAGAATGTTTGGATCTTATTTTTCCTCGCTGCACCAATACGGGTTTGTGGAATACACATGTGGCAGAATTTCAATGCAATTATTCACATGCAGGTTTCCTCGCGAGGTTTTTCTTCACCGTTAAGCACGAGATTAATTATAAACACAAATAAAGCACATGAAAGTTTGCCATGCAAGCACCACTGAATTGAACCCACGATCATCGGTTAAGATTCACGCGTTCTTATCACAGGGCCATCTCGGCTATAATGATATAACCAATTATAGATTATAATAATATTAGTATAAAATTTGTCATTAAATAAATAAAATCCGTCGTCGACTTCTATTATTTAGTTCTCGAGGTTAATTTAACAAAGCAGACGGAATTACTCATTGTTATACGATGAATGCATTGAACATAAAGATTCAATTAGAATGCAACTTGTAATATGAATATATTAAATATAATTTTATTTATTAATTAAAGAACACTTAATAAATATTCTACGTAAGAGTTAAATAGATACCCACTTATCTTGCGTTTAAGAGATTGCATTTTCGATATTATGATAAGACATAAAACAATAGTAAGTTTGTTATAAATGCGTAAAATATATAGCTCAGTTTAAACTGGTCGAACTAGAACAAAGATATGAACTTGAAACGATGAAATTCGAGTCAGTCGTGAGTGTAGCGCTGCCAGTGAGCAGTCCACTGCGCCTACGTATTTCGTGCAAAAATTAACAAACGTTATTCAACCTTTTTTTAATATATATAAAGTTTATTTTCGATATGGCGAAACTTTTAAGTCGAGAGCTACCGGACATCGAGGTCAGTATACGAATTTTATACAACTAATGCGAATGTTTACAACACAAATTAAATAGAATCTCAAACATTATTCATTAGCTACGTGTGTCGCAATAGACCTTGGAATAAGCCTTTAAATAAAAACATTTCGGTATTAAAGTTTAACCATTATTACATATTAGGATTAAATATTTAAACTAAGAAATTTTATTTGTATAAGTAATTGAAAACAATATGGAATATATAAAATTCCACGAAATAATGTATAATACGATGAAATAAAAAAAATACCTACACGAATGACCTGCTTACTTATAAGACTGTACAAAATAAATTAAAACTGTAGTAGGTAATTATTATGACTGCGTCCAAATAATTAATTTATATTACTGGATATTTACTGTTGCGTTGCATTATTTCTATTAATATCATCAATGAAAACTTCGAAATTTGTTATTCAAATTAACTAAATTCTTACTTGTCTTCTATGTTATGTATACGTGATATTGGCAGAATATTTTGTGCAAAACCAGCGTTGATATACCAGAGAAAAGAAAAACAAAAAACGGCTGAACATTTAACTATGTTAAGATAGATACATTATATTCTCCAAAATAAATACGTTTGATTTTTCCATTAATTAATTCTACAATTAGTAATGGATTTCGTATAGCAATTAAAAACGATGTCAATAAAACGATATTTCGAAACAAATAATTTGATTATAATGCATTTTTTTAAATCTTTATGTAAAACAAAACTTATTCAAATTAACGACTTTTTACCGACACTGACAAGTTGTCGTTTCTTGAATTGTTGATCTTTTGGACCTTAAATTAGAGAACGAAAGGGAATAAATAACTAATTTAAAAGTAATCATGTATAAAAATGGATATTGGCTGACAGTATGAATATATATAAATAGCCCCCACTCATATACATTGTCATTATAAAAATATTAAGCGTTCCTTACATCGCGAATGCGCCACCAACCTTGGAAACTAAATTGTCTCTTGTGCCTGTAGTGCATCGCCCTTAAGCCGGAACACAACAATACATAAAAAATATTGCAGTTTGGCGGTAGAATATGTAATAAACATAGTACATACGAATGGAACATAATATTTTCGTTGGCTATTTCGTTGTCGCATCGTTGACCATCAACATAATTTTTCTTCTTGCGCGAGAATTTTAATTTTACCGTGACTCCTAAGATATTAATTTAAATTAATCCTTTTATAATTCCAGTGAGGCAACCGCGTCTTCGCCTTTCAATCGATTCAATTATTAGCAACTAACAGTTTCTATTAAAATAGACAAATTGAATTACTGCTAAATATTTTTTGAAATATAGTTTTTACACAACTCGAGATGATTTATTTCACACAAACTATATAAACAAACATAATCCGTTCAAAGGTGGTACTGCTAACAGAATTCAAATGGTGTTAAGTTTTACTTATTGTATTAAATTATTAAATTTGATTCAGAATATAATAAATATTCAGAATAGAGTATTTCTAAAGGATTTTATTTCGAATATTGTCAAAGTAAAGTATATAAGTATAGTGATTTTTTTTTATAGAATAGAAAGGCGGACGAGCATATGGGCCACCTGATGGTAAGTGGTCACCAACACCCATAGACATTGACATGTAAGAAATGTTAAGCATCGCTTACATCACCAATGCGCCACCAACCTTGGGAACTAAGATGTTATGTCCCTTGTGCCTGTAATTACACTGGCTCACTCACCCTTAAAACCGGAACACAACAATATCAAGTACTGTTGTTTTGCGGTAGAATATCTGATGAGTGGATGGTACCTACCCAGACGAGCTTGCATAAAGCTCTACCACCAGTAGTAAAGTAATAGTAAAAGTAATAAACCTTTTAACAATAAATTAAACATCAAAAATGTCTTTAATAGTTTCAAACGATCAAAGCAGAGTTTACTATAAATTAAATATTGTTATAATTGCTTAATAAATAATGGTCATTGATTTTGTTTTTTTTTTTTAAATATGGACTTTGTTTTTTTTAAATAAAGATTTTATTATTTACACTTGCTACAATTTCGGTTTCTTGACTTTCCTCCATAAAATTGCGTTGAAGACACGATATAAGTTCCGTGTATATTAAAACAATAACAAAACATGTACGGTTGGGGAAGAAGAGACCCGGGGAGGAACGAAGTCCTTTGCGATATTTTTTCTTGTGCGAATGAACTTCAGGAACAGTATACCAATTATGGTATATCGATAATGAATTTGATCTTATACTATTTTAACAACCTTTTTAATATCATAACACACGTTTATATTTCTTATCAATTAAAAAAATCGTTAAATATTTTGTAAATTTTTAAATGTTAAAATGACGCGACGCTTCTCGTGAATGACGTAGACGAAAGTACGATAAGGTTGACTTTAAATAATTATTTTGATATTGTTCATACAAAAATACTAAAATCGTGATTACAAAATGGGATGATGGGTAAGGAGGGTAAAAATTTGGCGTTATATGTATTTTTGATGCTTAATCAAAATAAAATACAAATTTAAAAAAATGTCTAAAAAAAATAGAAAAAAAATCTGGATAGGGACACTCTTATTAGCCAGCGGTATGAAAAATACTTTACAACCTATTCTCATACCTCCCAAATATATATAACAAATTTCATAAAAATTGGTCGAGCCGTTTCGGAGGAGTTCGAGTATAACCACCGTGACACGAGATTTTTATATATTAGATAAGGTTTATGGATATTTAAATGTGGAGTATGTACAACAAAATAGAATGTATATGTACATATATGCGACGTAATAATATAACAATTACGTATATTCGTAACACAATATTACATTTCATATCTCTTATCTAAGACCTTTGACATTTAACAGAGATTCATTTTAGATTGTTTGAAATATTATAAAAACATTTTAGTCAATTTCTTATATAATATAAACAATTTTTTTAGTTAAATATTAATATTATTCAAACGGTAACAAAATATGAGGTAAATCTAAAAAAACACATCTTAATCTCACGCACAGAGCAATGTATATATATATTTATTTATTTATATTTTATAGTATAGATTGGCGGACGAGAATATGGACCATAGAAAGTGGTCACCAACGCCTGTGACATTGGCATTGTAAGAAATGCTAAGCATCGCTTACATCGCCAATGCGCCACCAACTACGATGTTATGTCTCTTGTGCCTGCCTATATTCTATATATATATTCTAATACAAAAGTAATATTAAAGTTACAATGACAGAATTATAAACAACACAAAACATATTTAGTGATATAAGGTACCCGATAGTTTGTTTAGAAATATTACGATAAAGAGAACGGCTGGTGTAATATTTTTAGCTTTAGTTACATATTATAGCCATATGAAACTTTGCTATCGAATAAATTGATAAATAAAATAACGACAGCATATCAAGGAGTAGGTAACTAATGTTATACGATTTTCGCATTATATGGTATGGATTATAAGAATTACTACGTGAATTGATATAATGTAGGTTTTCAAATTATCATAAATATAGTATTTTTCGTCAAGAGGATCGGAATTACGATTCAAAAAATAACCTGTTGCAAAAATCATTCAACACTCATTTTTGAGGAAGTATATCAACATAAATTTAAAGATCTAAGCCAGTTCAATTGTCTGAATTTTGGTTATTGTGTTAGCCCAAATAACCTTGTCGTACTTTCTATGTGTAATACTTGTCGGTTATATGAAGACTATTCACTATGTTATGTTATACTTCTGTTTGATTCTCTTAGTTGTTGAATTGTAACTCGTTAATCGATCAGGCATTTGCTAAAATACTACGTAACAAATACTAATAAATCTCAATAGATCTCCCATAAAACCGCACAGTAATTGTATAAGAAGCATTTTGTGAGCTTCGAAGAGTAATTCAGGATCAAAGCCTATTTCTGCGAACAAGTGAAGTTTTGCATCACGGAAAGAAAGGATAACAATGTCCCTTGTAAATCGGAAAAGGAAGCTTCGGGTTTTTTCTTTATATTTATGATTCTACTACTCATACATTTCCTCAGTGGCAGTTCCATATGCAGTTTATTTATGATGTGTATGACATAAAACTTTAAATACAGAGAATTTAAGATAAATTGAAAATTACTTATATCAAATGTACATGCACACACATACAAGAACGCAACACATTTCTTCATTATTTTTTTAAAACCCTAATTAACAATGCCTTGGAATTGCACGTTGACAACCGCAACAAAGTTTTAATTTCATAAATAACCGAATTTTGTTTTCGAATTTCAGAATCTTTTAAAATTAAATCCAACGGTCAAACCCTACAGCAACTTGGTGCCGTCAGCTCAAACCAAGAAAAATAAACAACATTGGAAAAGGAATGAAGACCGAAAGTGTACCGTAAGTACATGATATAATTGTACCTACCGTAAAAATACTAAATATTATTTCCATCATCATCATCATTATAACTTTTTTGAAAAAAAAAAATTGTAACTGGTATAATTACTTGTAGTCAGTACTTGTTTTTATTGATTGAGGTTAGACAAATGCGTAGGAGATATAATAGTGCACAAGCATGTGCTATATGAAAAGTACTTTCTCTATTTACTTACTATACCATATATATAAACCGATGAAACCGATCCGACACCAGATGATCCGACACCAGACCAGCGAGAAATACACTTAGGGCAAATTAATTCACATGCTTTTCGAGGCACAGAAGTGTAAGCACTTCTAAGTTCCAAACTTCGGGCCACTGAGAATTTTTCTATAGAAAAAATCCTGATGATCTCATAAAAGAAAATATTTCAAATATAAATAATTATATTCCGTTAATTAAACAACAAATATCGCGTGGAATTTAGCCCATTTCTTTAAAAACAAGGGGAATGTTATGTTTCATCCTTTCGTTTTATAATAAATACAAAAAAATGCAAGTCATTTACGTCATACATTAATGTTTTACGTAATTTATTTTTCTAGAGCTGTCCAACATTGGAAAAGAACTTTGATGACATCAAGCACACAACGCTGTCTGAGCGCGGGGCACTGAAGGAAGCCGCGAGATGCCTCAAGTGCGCAGACGCACCGTGTCAGAAGTCCTGTCCAACACAAATCGATGTCAAAAGCTTCATTACTAGCATTGCAAATAAAGTAAGTCACAAATTAAACATATTTAATTTATTATTGTGAGATATATTTAACGTTAAAGGTTTACAAAATTTAAAGAAATAATTGGACATATCCTATGTAGATGACCTTTTTATAAATTATAACAATAGTATTAAAATATAGTGATAATGACAATACAATAAATATTATGTTGTAATATATACATGTGCTTACGTTAATAGCTACAAAGCAACAACAATACTTCTATAAACACCTAAACTATATTAAACTTTTTTTATTACAAAACCCATTTTGTTTTTTACAGAATTATTATGGAGCTGCCAAAGCAATCCTGTCCGACAACCCCTTAGGCCTCACCTGTGGTATGGTATGTCCGACCAGCGATCTTTGCGTAGGTGGCTGCAACCTACATGCCAGCGAGGAAGGAGCTATTAATATTGGCGGTTTGCAACATTTCGCGGTTGACGTAAGTTTATTTTGTTCCTTGATTTGACAAAAAAGACATAAGTATGCACCATACAGCCACCACCCATCATTGAAGTATGCTAACGATAAGTCCCTATAATATTAAGTTAAAATTATCTTTTTCATAAAAAAAAATTATAAATTCATAACATTGTGCTCCAAAATGATGAAATATGTATTTTGCTATTGAGATTATAATTGTGTAAAATATAATAAATTAGCAGTCTTATCAGAGATTATTCGCGACCTATCTAGATACGTTGGAAATGTAATACTGAAAGATAAATATACACTAAGAATTATTAAAGTATTACCTATATTTCAATAATATATGGATACGATCGAATTTTATTGATTATTTATTTAATGTTTTACTTTTAGATATTTATGAGGATGGGTATTCGTCAAACTGTGGACCCTAAAACAAAGCCTTTACCTAATGGTGGGGATCAGAAGATCGCGTTGATTGGCGGAGGACCTGCCAGTCTGAGTTGTGCGTGCTTCTTGGCACGTCTTGGTTATAAGAACGTAACAGTTTACGAAAAGGAGAGATTTTTAGGTGGACTTAGGTAAATTGATACTTTTTAATTAAAATTCCGCCCGGAAAAGAATTCTTAAAGATATTATTAAAGTATAATGTTAAACGTTTCACAAATAAACTTTAAGTACTCAAATATTAAACAATAATGTTTGTTAGTTTTTGTCGTATTAAAATCGTATTTACTGACACTTGATAAATGATAATTGGATAAAATAATTTGGAAGAGGCATCGCAACGTATTTTGGTGAATAGCACCTATGTGGTTAATAAAATTACTAGATAACTACTAAATGGTTTTTATATTTTAAATTAGTCTCGGATTATAATATAACTAATTTATATTTTTTTGTTTTAGTTCGTCTGAGATACCTCAATATCGTCTTCCATACGATGTGGTGCAATTTGAAATCGAACTTATAAAAAACTTGGGAGTTAATTTCGTAACTGGTAGAAGTCTTTCTTCAAATGATATTACGGTTGATGTATGTCGATGATTTCTCTTTTTAATAAAAAATAACTGTTAACAACCATAATTTGTATAGAAATTCTTTAATTTTATTTTGTACTTAATCAACAATACTTAAATTGTTGTGTTCAGTTTTGAGTAATGGGTAAATAAATATCATTAATGGCACCAGACATAACATTTTGGATCCGATTGTTGGCGGTCCGTTCATTACAGTAAGCGGTGATCATTTACTATCTTATGGTAGCCCATTTCCGCTTCTGCCGACCATATAGTACAAAAGTTAAAAATAGACTTTCGTTCTAGAATAATTTAATTTTTACGAAGTTTTAAGAGAGTGAATTTTGTAATTATAATAAATTGTTAACCAAAATTTGTTTTTTCTGTAATTGTTGGTGACTTATTGTTCAATTACGAACACGTGCTTAAAACTATTGATATTTGTATCTATATAAGTATTCCAAGTTCTAGAACAAGATGAACGCGTAATTGTTAAATGTAGTGGGAAATTTAAGAAAGGATAGATTAATATTTGTAATAAACTTAATATTTTAGAAAAACTATTATATTCGTAAAATTTAAATAATACGTTTATTTTCTAGGGTTTACTAAAAGATGGTCACTCCGCTGTTTTTCTAGGCATCGGTCTACCAGAACCTAAAAACATTCCTATCTTCAAAGATCTCACAAAGGATATGGGATTTTATACCAGTAAAGACTTCTTACCGCTCGTTTCTAAAGGAAGCAAAAGAGGTTTGTTGAAACGAACTAATCTTAGTTGGAATCTATTTTTACAATATATGTACGTCATATTTCAATTTATAAAATTTAGATATACATATGTATTTCTTCATATTATATATATTTATAAATATATAATTTGAATATGTGTTATTATTGTTGTTTCTGAGGTTGGCTAGTAGAAAAAGCAATAGCGTTAGCCGTTAAACCCACCTTTTGTGCAAATTCATTTTGTTCTACAAAGTAAATTAATAAATAAATCTCATAAATTACGATCGACGGCCATTTTTTCTGCTTTTGTATTACCAATAGATCATTATTAATTGTAAACGTTTAGCCGTATGTTATTTTTATTAAAATCACAATGTGTATCCAGGCATGTGTGCCTGCAAGTCCGCTTTGCCAGAGCTGTACGGCAACGTGATAGTCCTGGGAGCGGGAGACACCGCGTTTGACTGCGCGACCTCCGCCCTGCGCTGCGGCGCGAGGCGAGTGTTTGTTGTGTTCCGGAAGGGCTTCACTAACATCAGAGCTGTCCCGGAAGAGGTAATATACTTACATTTTTGTTTTTGTAAACTTCATATTCAAAAACGTAATAAATTTACTTATTTTCAAATTACCGACATGCACAAAAAATAACTTTACGCTTATCTAAATTATTATAATTATTATAAATGTATACATATATAAATAGTATTAAATGTATTACAGGTTGATCTCGCTAAAGAAGAAAAATGTGAATTCATGTCGTTCATGTCTCCACAAGAAGTTATTGTTCGAGATGGAAAGGTACAGACAGAACATTTACATTCTGTATCGAGGCGAAACAGCATACACTTATGCAATTATTCTATTAGTTGGGAGTTAAATATTGTGTATGTTTTTTTACTTATCAAGCTTATAACAAGTTTTGGTAAAAATGTAAAATGAGCGTATTGATATTTTTCTTCACAATTCCCTGTAATAAGCATATGTGGTTAGAATTCTCGCAACGGCTTTGCTTACTTTTTCGGGCACGGCAACTTTCAACTTCCAAACCCTAGATTGGCATTGAGATTTTCATGATAGAAAACCCATTTTAAACCCCAACTCCTTTTTAAAAACAAACTCATAGATGTTAAATTATATATCTTGGTGTAATAACATTATTTTATGTAATATTATATTATTATATTACAGATTGTTGCTCTTAAAATGTGTCGCACGGAACAGTTAGAAGATGGCGAATGGATCGAGGACCCGGATCAAGTTTTGCAGTTAAAAGCCAATTTTATAATATCAGCGTTCGGATCTGGACTTTATGATAATGACAGTAAATATGCTCCTTCCGTCGTTTGGAGCTATCATAAAAGTGCATTGTTATCAGAAACCAACATGAATATTTCAAGTCGTAGGATAAGAAAAAGTTTAGAAATTGCAAAAGATTGCAATTTAAATTAAAGCTTGTAAAAATTTTATTGTTCCTTCGAACTTTTTTTAAAAAAAAGATTTTTTATATATTTCAGTAAAAGAAGCTATGGCGGGTGTGAAGCTAAACCGTTGGGGGTTGCCAGAAGTGCATGAGACGACTATGCAGAGTGTCAGCAACCCTCAAGTGTTCGTCGGTGGAGACCTCGCTGGGGTCGCGGAGACCACCGTCGAGTCTGTGAACGATGGAAAAACTGCCGCTTGGTTTATGCATTGTTATTTACAAGTCAGTACTTACATTATTTCTTATGACTACAATAAAGGACACTACTAATTTGTACCTATTTTATGTAAGCCGTTTCGAGTATCATGCTCAAAATATGTTGTGTCTAGATGGGTGATTGTAATATTCCATGTGTCTGTAGTTACACTGGCTCACAGGACCGCAAATCAGAACACAACAATATAAAGTATTGATGTTTTGCGGTTAAGTAACTGGTGAGTTAGTGAGACCCATTTAAACGGGCATGAATAAAGTTCTATCCATGAAAGGGATCAGTGCGATGTATCACGGATTTCATTTCAAATGAATTTACTTTATTTGTCTATGGAATTAATGTAGTATTTAATAACAAAAACATTGTAAAGAAAATCGTTGGTCTGCAGGTCAATAAACGAACTGGATAGAAAGCAATAACCAATTAGTTGGACATTTACATGATGTTACTATAGACTCGCTCTATGATATTTAAAAATTTCAGGGTATTCCATATAATTCTCCAGTTGAACTGCCCAAGTTCCATTGCCCCATAGACGAGGTGGATCTCTCAGTAGAGGTGTGCGGCATTCGATTCGAGAACCCGTTCGGTTTGGCGAGCGCCCCTCCCACCACCAGCTCTGCCATGATCCGACGAGCTTTTGAACAGGGCTGGGGTTTCGTTGTAACCAAGACTTTTGGACTCGATAAGGTATAACTAGTTTGAATGTCCATCCATACATTGCCATTTTATATTTCTAAAGCTATTATCACAAAAACTATAATATAAATACACTTAAACACACTAAAGAATGAGTGGGCTTAAATTAATTAGTAATAATAATGTCCTCCAGACCGATTTCGGCCACGGCGGCCAATCTCAAGAGAGATTAGCCAACTACGCAGGAGATATTATAGTGCACATGTGTGTGCAAAAAACCAACAGGTGCACTCTCTCTTCCCTAACTCTCATAATCCGACGGGACGGCAATCCGACACGACCGGAAAGAGTTCAGGCGCAGGACCAACGGCTTTTACGTGCTTACCGAGGTACGGGAGTGCACACACTTCCAACTTCCAGACTCCGGGCTGCTACTAAGAATTTTCAGACAGAAAACCCCAATAACTTTTTATTAGCCCGACCTGCCAGCCAACCCAGGACCTCCGGGTCTGCGGCCTTACATTAAGCCACTAGACCAACGAGGCAATTAATTAGTAAATTCAACGAGAAAGACGTAATTTTTTCAACCTAACTCCAGGACCTGGTCACCAACGTGTCCCCGCGCATCGTGCGCGGCGTGACGGCGGGCGAGAACTACGGGCCGGGGCAGGGCGCCTTCCTCAACATCGAGCTCATCTCGGAGAAGTGCGCCGCCTACTGGTGTCAGAGTATAACGGAGTTGAAACGAGATTTCCCCACGAAGGTGACCGACATTGTCGACAAAACACTGCTACAAATATTGTATTCCAGTTTTTATCCGCAGCATAATTAATTGCTTAATAGTATTTTAGTAATATATAAATTTGTAAAAGAACTTGTTCATATTTGATTATTATCTTTATTGAAAAATAGGTTACGAGTACCCTCTTAATTGATTGCGGGATTTGGTAATGGATTTTGTATGTCTAATTACATTACTTTCATTAACTATTCATTTTGAGATGGGGAATTAATATACGCGATATTGGAAAAAAAGGTTTTTGATGATTAAACACACTACGTCTTGGCCTGTCAGCGTATATTTATGCGTCAAACAAAAAGTAATTATGATTATTATGTTGGTAGGTGGTTATAGCATCAATAATGTGCTCGTATAACGAAGCTGACTGGATAGAGCTGTCTCAGAAAGCGGAAGCGTCGGGTGCAGACGCGTTGGAGCTCAATCTGTCGTGTCCCCACGGAATGGGAGAGTCGGGGATGGGGCTCGCTTGTGGACAGGTATTTTCCAAATAATATTACATTGAAGATTTATTTTATATACTGGTATTGCTATTAAGAATATGTTTAATAGTAATAGCGTGTAAATATCCCATCATTGTCAGTGCTTGAAGAGTGTGATGAAGTATATAGAATTAACCTTCGAGACATTGAGAATAACTTGATTACCATTAAATAGTACCCAATACAAACGTGTGTTGGGAATTTATAACGAAATTCTAAATAATGATCTATAAAATAGTATATATTATGTATGCATTTTTATCAATAGATAAATAAATAGCTCAGTTATAAGGTAGATTTTTATTTAGCGTCATAAATACAATAAATAAAAAGTTTAAAAAAAGTTGATGTTGAAACAATGTTGCAATGATATAAATTATAGACTATACAATGTTGAATATCTTATTGAAAACCGATTGGAATACGTTTCGCAAGTATCGTGTGAAAGATCGTTTTTTTTTTAATTTAATAGGATCCAGTATTAGTCAAAGGAATAGCTCAATGGGTGCGTAAGGCGATAAAGATTCCTTTCTTCGTAAAGCTGACGCCCAACATCACCGACATTGTAGGCATTGCGAAGGCAGCTTATGAAGGTATGAACCCGCTTATTGTATATTTCAAAACTGTCAATTTTAAAAACTATTGACACTATTTTGATGTGAAACTTCTATGGTGTTTATTTATGTTTGAATTTGACTGCAACGTTTGTGTATAATATACTATATTATTATCGCAATTACTCTTTAAGAGTCTTGCATATCTCTTAACAATATATATACGTATTCATTATTGTAAGGGTATCCATTGATACACATAGCCATGTGTGAGTGGTGTCATGCCAGATTGAGGCGAACTGACAAATTATAAAGAGAGTTATGAATATTAATTTGCTAAATTTGTCCGAATATATAAGATAATTATTGTAAGTAATATTTAAATGACCAGGTGGAGCGAGCGGCGTGTCGGCTATTAACACTGTTTCGGGTTTAATGTCTGTAAGACCGGATGCGACACCATGGCCGAATGTGGGTGAGTTCATTAAAATATTTATAAAAAATTGTATTAGCTCGAAAATTAAGATATTACTCAAGGATAGCAAATCTTTTAATTCACGGCAATTTTTTTATCTATTTTTTACTACTACTCCCGTGCTTCGGAAAGCATATAACGCCGTTGGTCCTGCGTCTGACTTTTTCCGGTCGTGTCCGGTTGCCGTCACATCGGATTATGAGAGTAAAGAAATAGAGACCACCTGTCCCTGTATTTGTGCACACACTTTTGCACTATAATATGTCCTGCGCAGTTGGCTAATCTATTGCCATGGCCGAAAACGGTCTGGAGGGCATATTTATATTAAAAACTAAATTAATTATAGTGCTAAAAATTAAATTATTAAGACTCAACATTTTTGCCACACATAGTTACATATATCACCAGCTATAATAAGTCGAATGAATAATAAGGGTATATGCAAATATGTGTACGTTACCAATTTTTTTTATTGATAGGTCGCGAAAAGAACACAACTTACGGTGGCGTGTCAGGTAACGCCACTCGTCCCATGGGCCTGCGCGCTGTGTCCGCCATCGCCAACAAGCTGCCAGCCTTCCCCATACTGGGCATTGGCGGCATCGACTCCGCAGACTCCGCTTTGCAGTTTATTATGTGCGGCGCGCCCGTTGTTCAGGTTCGCGTCGTTTATCGACAATTTAAATTAAAAATGAGTGAGTACCGAGATAGATTGTGAAATAGAATCGCAATAATATCGTTAAATATTAAAATCATATATCGATTAGTAATCTGTAAAATTCTTAAAAATTACTGAAACTAAGGATATTTTGTTTCAAAGTTAAAATAATTTAATTCCCCTTTACTAACCTTACTAATATTTTAGGCATCTTTATATTCTTATATTCAATATTTTAGTTTAAAGGCTTTATCGTAAGGTAATGAAAATATTTATTTAAAAAAATATAAGTGTATTATTGTTATATTCAGTCTTTGTATATACACAAATATACTATTCACGTATTAATTATCACTGAGGTAACTGACATAGATTGATAATCGACTTATCTGATGAAAGATATCGGGATGAGATCGTAGACAATTTTTAGTACTTTTTATAGTTTTTAACATATTCCTATGCGACTTTTACATTGCTAGTCAACAATTAATTGTATTGTTATACATTTTTATAGATCTGCAGCGCGGTGCAAAACCAAGACTTTACATTAGTAGAGGATTATATAACAGGTCTCAAAGCTCTTCTATATCTACATTCTCAAGGCCTCAACGGTTGGAGCGGTCAGTCTCCTCCAACCCCTAAACACCAGAAAGGCAAACCAGTTCAGAGCCTGAAAGATGATAATGGCAAGGTAGAATCGTGAAAACTTTTTAGAATATTTATAATAGCCTGAAAGGCTATATTAAAGAATGTTATGTTAATTTTAGGTGCTGGCACATTTTGGTCCTTATAATAAGAGACGTGAAGAATTACTTCATAATATTAGGCTCAGTTCTGATATATTAGGTGAAAATAAAATCGATTGTCCATTAGCTAAGAAAGATATTATTGTCAATGGAAATGTCAACGTCCCTCGAATTCAGGACGTACTGGGTGAAGCATTGCCAAGGATCGGCACATATAAACAATTGGACAACACCAAGCAAGTTGTGGCCCTTATTGATGACGTGAGTAAAAAAGGACAGTACTTATGTTAGTATGGACAGCAAAAAAAATTACTTGTAATTAATTATATAATAAAATTAATTTAAGGTGCATAATATATTGATACGGCTGATATTATTCCAAATTAGGAAGACACACCTAAAAGTGTTTTATATTAAGTAACCGAAATAGTGCAATAGTTAAATGCAATAGTGTGCGAGTGCACAAAGGCACTTAAATATTTTCTCCATTGGCACAGATTACACAAATTATAATGTCGATATGTACCCGAGTTTATTTTAATAGAAAGTAGTAACTATTGACGATATACCTCAATTTCGCTCAAATATTTTCTATTTTTGTTTTTATTACGTAATTTTTAATTTCTATTAATATATGTGATTTATTTATTTTCTTTTAATATTCAGGATATGTGTATAAATTGCGGTAAATGCTACATGGCTTGTGCAGACTCAGGGTACCAAGCTATCGAGTAAGTATACTCTTATATATAACTCTTTTTATATATGTTAAGTACTGTATTAGTGTTGCAACATACGTATCATTTATGAAAATATAATATCTTATGAAAAAAAAAACTATATTTTCTTAAATATATTTTAATTATATATACGTAATCTAAACGCTTTGCATATAGAATAAAATTTTATTATTTTTCTTAGTTTTATATAAGCAAATTTATTTTTTCTAGATTCAATCCAGACACGCATATACCTCACGTAACGGACGATTGCACGGGGTGTACCTTGTGTCTATCCGTTTGTCCTATCATTGATTGCATTTCGTAAGTATAATAGTATAAATAATTAGTTTTTAAATACGTTTTCGTTAAATATATTTGTTCATAGCGTTATCTTTACCTTTTTAGGATGGTGCCCAAGCAAATACCCCACGTTATCAAACGAGGCTTGCATTATCAAGTACACCCGGTTTCGCCATTAAGCTCCGTATGTCAATAAAAAATAAATGGTATAAAAAATATATTCAAATATAAAATATATATTTCTATGGAATAACAAAATGATGTCGAATTTCATTTAAAATTAATAACTTTTTCGTAAATATCATCTGCTTTTTTCTTCGCCATTTCCCAAGAATAAACCCAATCATTAGAAGGATTCACTTGCAATGTCAATGCGGAGATTGGTTTAGGACAGTTATAATGTTTTTTACTCACAACCCGCTTTACTTGCGTCCCTAAATTATTGTTATGAAGTTTTCCACAGATAAAACATTCAAACTTTAAAGCTACTTCTAAAGCATCTTTTTGGTATTGTCTCGTTTTAAATTCATCTATCAGTCTTTTATTTGTTATTTCTTCTTTCGTCTTATGTGTTAAATATTCTTCGTATAAACTATCATTATTTAAAAGTTTCTTTAGATGATCACTCATCCTTTTCGGTGTTGGAAAATCCTCTAATAAAATAGCAGATTTGTTGTTTGGTAACCAGTCTTTTATTGTCGTTGAACCGAAATAAATAGGCACGGTACCAATTTTAATAGCCCGCCAAAACTTCTCCGTTACGTAATCCTCGCATACACCGTTTTCTATGGCCAGTACAAATTTGTACCTTGAAATGTAATTAAGGAAATCGTCATCATTCAAATTATTTAAGTAATCTTCTTGGAATTTCATCGGCATTTCTTTATTATTCAGGCAGATTCCATATGAGTCAATCTCAATAAACTTCATTAGTTCCTTTACGTAGGTGTCTCTTTCTGTTGCCGTTTCGCAGTCGGATTGAAGATATAATATAGGCGATATTTCGTTTAACAACTTTGTTTTAACTTTTGTTGGTTTAAAATATTTTGTACTCGTTATATCGTGTAAAGATTCTAAATACTGCAAAGGAAATGGAATGTCGCTGTATCGGCTAAATGTTGCAGAATAATTGAATAGACTTAGGGTTTTTTCATGCAACAACTCTTCAACATTTCTAGGTGATTCCTCATGATACAGGCCCCATAAAATTTTATTTGGATTCCTTGGTAATGGTAAATCATCAAATTTTATGTTACTTGCGTAAAACAAATACGCATTGACATTTAAAACATCATTATAATTTTTATCTTTTATAAAATCACACTTTAAGTTGTTTGGACAATGTATGGTTTCCGAGGTTCCTGGAAATCCTGAAGTCCACCACATTATCACTGGATTATCACCATATTTAATTACCTTAGTTTCTCCATTAATCCAAGTCCAGATGAGTAATATTGACAATGATGTCAAGCTGATCCATGCAACTTCATTCAATGTCAGTCTAGATATCCTTTTCAATATTTTAATCCAAATTTTGAAAACACAGCACATTTTTGTCATTACAACTTTTTTTAATTTACACTTTATATTTATCCACATATAAATTTATATTATATTGTCCACATTATTAAACATATCACATCACTATTTATCACAGGAAGTTATGATAGAGTTTTGTTTCTGTTAGAAATAACATATTACAAATAATTATTAAAAATAAAAGATAAGCCGCTCAACATTATTATTTTAATAGCCATCATAGAGTCAGTCCTCTCTCTTTGTACATATAATAACCATCCATACAAAATGCTATTATCAAATCTAAATAAAACAGTCCATAAATTGCTCCAACAATTTTACCACTAATGAAAAGATTTATAAATGCTATTATTGTCAAAATAAGTTCTATAATGATGAAATAAAATTCAGCTTCATATTGAACCTGATCAACGACATATAGCACCATTAAATATGTGGACAGCATAAGGGTCGGACCAGCGACCAAACATTGCCAAATATCCACCGGCTCCACAATATGAGGAATTATATTCAGAAGGAGTGCAACTACCTAAAAGTAAGATGCCCTTGTAGTTAGATGGTAGTATTAGATTTTACTTTATAAGTTTTGACTATTTTTAGTAAGTGTATTACCTAAATACCTATCCATTACTTGGACAACTATATTAGAACAATAAAATAATAGCATGTACGTAAATTAATTTATTAAATAAAATCAGTCATCATCATTGTCACCAAATAATATGAATCCTCTTTCTTTAATAACATAGTATTGGTCTATACAAAGAGCTATTAGGAGGTGGCAATAAAATAGTCCATACAATCCTCCTGAGGGTTCCGTTTGCAAAAGTACTAGGAGAAAAGCGGCAATATTCAAAAATATTTGTATGAATAAGTAAAGTTGTTCAGCCAAGTTATGCACTTGGTCCACTAAATAGAGTACTATAAACATAACAGACATGATGAGTGTTGGGGCAACAGCCAGACAGTGCATGATTCCAGCATCGTTCAATGCAAACGGAATTATCATGAGAAGCAATGACATTACCTAAAAGTAAACGAGATTCTATAATTTCGTAATCGAAAAAACTGTATACAATGGGATATGATATCGAATTTATTAACATTTTTTTTTAAATTGCATGTTCTAAGAAACAGCGATACTCAGCACATCTTAAGCAAAAATGACTGAGTACCTATATAAATTTAACAATATATATGTATATTCTTATTTATATAATATCTAAATGGCGTTCTTATTATCTTTTATTGAATTTAAAATCATTAAATTAATTTTGTTATATACTTTTAAGTTATATACTTTACTTGTAAGTTGTAAATGTCAATGTCAAAAACTTTGGAAATATTTGTAGGTAACTACATAATAATACCTAAAAATCACATAGATAATAAAGTTTTTTCATAATGTTCGTTCGCTAATTGTTTCTATTATGAAAAGTTAAAACAAAAATAATTTGATTATGACTTCTAGAATGTATGCTATAGGAGATATTTATTTCATAATTTTGATATGATTACGTCGCAAATCAGAAAAAAGTTTTTTTTACCCTATATACGATATACGTTTTTCTTGTTATCACACATAGTAAAAGCAAATAAAACAATAGTAAATAAAAAATATTATCTATTTAACTGTCGTATTATTTAAGTAACTATTTATAAATATTATCTTACACAAACCATTAAGCGCAACTAAATGTGCAACCTCTTTCATTTGCAATTAAAAATAGATCAAGAGACAGAGCTGTTAATAAGGCAAAATAAAAAACTCCATATATTAACCATAACCAAACTCTTACAAGGTTTAAAAGAAAACATTGAACAAACGCTCCAAAAGTAAACAAAATTTGGAAAAATAAATACATTTTCTCCATGAATAATGGCACCTTCCTGCGCAAGTACAATATTATGAATAAAAATGAAACCACTAAAGTGGGGCCTGTTGATATGCAGTACATATGACCTTGAGGCCTAGGAATTATCATCGGTAACAAGGTAATCGCTAGCGAAATAACCTATAAAAATAATTGCAGAACTAAATATTTTAAACGAATTTTAATTATAAACATTTAATATCTAGAGATAGAAATACTTACAAACTCAACTAGTTTCATCAAAAATATGTTATATCTGATTAACTCACTCCATTTTTTGTCGACAGGGACAGAATCTGTAAGAATAAGTAAATAATATTTGATTATTATAATTCTAATTCTAGACAAACACTAATTATTTATATTTTTTGTGAAGGTTAGTATACGACCTTTGTTATAAAAAATATTGTAAATGTTGAAAGTTAGTAACAAAATTTGTATTTTGGTATGTTATAAATAAACCTTACCGTTTATCATCATATCAGACATTTTGTCTGATTTTTAAGTCTTTACAGTCTCTAAAATATTATTTTATTTAAATATTCATAATGGAGAACTGTTATCATTTGGTAATAATTATTCTTCTTATTTATAATGTAATAGTAAACACAATAAAGGTTATGCTCCAATAGTAAATGTAATAATATACGCGAACGAACGCGAAACGAAGGTAAGAAAGAAGTTTGGCTTTCCGAATGTCATATTTTATTCTTCTTTGTATAGCACAATGAGGTCTTGTTAAGTAAAGTTTAATATAATTTGATGGAGCGAAAGTATTTGTTAAATAATTTTGAAGCTAAAATGTATTTTATATTTTAATCATCTTTTTTATGAAAAACATTTTTTATAAGTTAATCGAACTAGTGTGAGTGTGAAGTTATGATTCTCGTTTGATTTTATACTTACAATACTCACCTAGCCGTCAAACAAATGTCTTCAATCAAATTGTCAATTAAATAATGACAGTCAAACTTCAAAGGTGTAAGTTGTATGGTGTGAAGTCTATTAACTTATTATTGTAAGTTTAATATTGTTATGATTAAGCTAGTTAGTAAAATTTAAATAAACACAAGATGGAAGAAGACGATCCTGTTGTACAAGAGGTAATTATGTCGGTAATTTCACTTGACAACGTGTTTTAAAATAAGGTTATGTTTACCATGGAAAATCATCTAATTTCAAGTTAATTATATGTTACTTTCGAATAGATACCAGTCTATCTATCACAAGCATTATCGGAGCACCTGTATATATACCAGTACCCCGTGAGACCAGCTAATAGGGATTGGAAAGATGTTAAAGTTACTAATGCTTCTATTAAACCAAAAAACCAACTTGTTAGAATGGAGATCGGACTAAATACATATAGCGATAAATATTGTGCTTCTAAAGGTGAACAAATTGCTCTCAATACAGATGGGGCTCAGGTATGTACTTATTGCTTCATTTTTTTAAATATTTACCAGTGAATGAATTTCATTTTTGCTGCAATTTATATCATATATACAATTTTAGGAATCAAGATATATTAAAGACAAAGAGCGAGAAAGGAGTCAATACTTTAGGAATGGCATTATGGATAAAATAGTGTATGAAAGCAGCAAACCTTGTACTGAAACACAGCACTATGCTGTTGCTTTACTACAAGATAAGGAATTACACTGTACACCTATTAAAGGTATTTTTATTATTCTAAATTTGTAATTTCAGTAATAAACTCTTTACTATTGTATAGATAATAAATTAAAAGACTATAAAATTACACTTGTCACATTAACAGTCTAAGTTTAAAGTGGTGAAACTGCTAAGCACAGCAACTTTGGGGGTCAATGTTACTCGTGTCTGTAGGTCTCACCAAAGTCAAGTCTCATTCCTCATTACCCTCCACGACTCCCTTGGGTGGTAGGCTCTGGCTGTAGCTAGCATAACCACCCTGCGAACAAAGGTGCGTCCCTGTCCAAGTCGGTTGAGACGAACTTCTGTCATCCAGCGCTGCCTCCGGTGCTGAAGCCCGATGGATCCCTGGCCTTCACGGCAACAGAAAAAGCTAACTTATTAGTGGCCTTGTTTGCTGAATATTCGCATCTCGATGCGGGAAATGCCTCACTGCCAAACATACCACCTTGCTACTCTATCATGCCAGAGATACAAATTCGCCAAAGAGAGGTTCTAAAAATTCTCCGCACCTTGAACGTGAATAAGGCCAATGACTGATGGGATTCCAGCAATAGTCCTGAGAAATTGTGCACCTGAGCTGTATCCTGTTCTAACACGCTTGTAACGCCTCTCACTTAAATCCCCTCAAGTCCCTAAGGCTTGGAAGATTGCCAACATACAACCTGTACCTAAGAAGAATAGCTGTCCTGATCCGGCCAATTACAGACTCATAGCAATCACCTCCATACTTTGCAAAGGTTTGGAGCGTGTATTGTATAACTAACTCCTGGCGTACCTCAAAGAAAACGATGTCCTATCAGACCAGCAGTACGGCCTTCGTCGGAATCGATCAACAGGAGATCTTTTAGTGTACGCTACTCACATCTGGGGTGAAGCCATGGACAAGTATGCGTTAGCCGTTTCACTTGACGTGTCCAAGGCTTTCGATCAAGTCTGGCATGAGGGCCTTCTAAGCAAGCTTCCTAGCTACGGGATACCTTTACAACTGGATATCAGATTTCCTGAGTGGAACACTCTTTCTGCTACATATAAACGATCCACTGAAACTCGGTATCTTTGGGTATGCACACGGCAGCACTGTAACGGAGAGATGTTAGTGCACAGGGAGGCCTTGGTAAAACGCATCAATTTGACATTGGAGGATACCTCCTCCTATATACCTGGAAGATACCTCTTATTGGGGCGACGATAACCGAGTCAAATTTAATCTTACCAAGACTCAAGCGTGTTTGTTCACTGCCAAGAGGAGTCCCCCTGACTAACTTTCCGGAATGTATCTGTACCGACAGTATTGAGCTTCTTGGAGTTTCAAACTTAACTTTGGATTGAATCCAAAGCTAAAACTGCTGTAAAAAAACTTGGCATCCTCGATAAGGTCAAACAGTATTTCATACGGGAACAACTTCTGACCTTCAAGATCAAGCCCAAGTTGGATTGTGCATGGAGTACTGCAGCCATTTATGAGACGGCTCTGCTAAGTACCAGCTTGATTCTTTGGATTCAATGGATCGTCGTGCTGGAAGGCTCATTGGCGACCAGACACTGGTTGCCAGTCTGTCGGTATTCTACAGAATATATTTCAGAGAGTGTGCTCAGGAACTATTTAATTTGGTTCCCCCGTCACCTTTTTACCACTGAGCTGCGAGGCATCGTAAAGATCTGCACCCGTACGTAGTTGACGTATCTAAGACACGTACGAAACGATTTGCTTCCTCGTTTCTGATACGCACCGCTAAGATCTGGAATACCCTCCCGACCTCCATTTTTCCCACCACCTACAATACCTTCTAGTACCTACCTGGGTACCTTCAAGTCAAGAGTGAATAGGCATCTTCTAGGCAAGCGCGCTCCACCTTAAACTGTATCTTCACTTTCCATCAGGTGTGATAATAGTCAGGCGCTAGCCTATGTATTATAAAAAAAAAAACTTGTAAAATAATATTATATACTATCTAACTTTCTGTCTGAATGAATAAAATATTTTGTGAAAATTTCCAGGTATTTTGCAACTAAGGCCATCCTATTCCTATTTCGACAAACAAGATAAGAGAAAAGTTGATAAGAACAAGGATGAAAACGCTGATGATGAGGAGAAAGAACCTGAGGCACAGCAGGTACTTATGACATTAACTAAAAATACATATATAGTCGATTTTTCTTATATACAGATATATAATTAGAAAATTGTGTGAAATACGTTTTAAAACAATTGACAGACCATCAAATTAATCCTTATTATTTAACACAAAACTTTATAAATGACTGAGAGAAATGTCTGTATTCCTATGTATGAATAAGTAATGAACAGAGTGTTTTATATTCACAAGTGTAAGGATGCAAATCCCATATAAATCCTTACACTTGTGACTCTTTACTGGTGGTAGAGCTTTGTGCAAGCTCGTCTGGGTAGGTACCACCCACTCATCAGATATTCTACCGCAAAACAGCAGTACTTGATATTGTTGTGTTCCGGTTTGAAGGGTGAGTGAGTCAGTTTAATTACAGGCACAAGGGACATAACATCTTAGTTCCCAAGGTTGATGGCGCATTGGCGATGGTTGACATTTCTTACAATGCCAATGTCTATGAGTGTTGGTGACCACTTACCATCAGGTGGCCCATATGCCTTCCTATTCTATAAATAAATAAAAAAAATATAAATTGATGTGATAGGGATAAGAAAGAACATAACAAAACCATGCTTTATTTCTATTAACTCAATAAAACAGCTTTAAATAATAAATACAAATTAACTTTTTTAAGGTTTGCTTGTTAGGTTTTGCTTAAACTTAAATGGTCTTACTTATTAAAAATTAATATTTTAGTGGGTGTTTATACAGTTTCAGTTAAACAATGCTGTGTCTTCTTCTTTTGATTGTCAAATCAATAATGATAGAAAGAGCGAAATCAGTGTAATAAAACTGCTAAGCAAAGTTTATAAGTATGACCGATTAAAAAAAATCATTCATCCACAGATAAGCAGTAATATCTGACAGTTTTTTTAAAATAAAATAACAATAAAAGTCTAATGGCAGTTGACAAACTGATCGTCGAGGTCAGAGCTTATGACACTAAGGACAAATCTGGCAGAATATTAAAAAAAGAAAATATATAAATATAATATATAAAATGTGTTGCTGCTATAGTTTTGAATTATTTTTTAACAAAACTCATATTCTTTTTACAGGTAACAGTGAAATTTGCGAGAGTGGAAACAGATGTGGCAAAAAAAGCACGAGAAAAGTCTTTCGAGTCAATTTCACAGCGTATCGCAGATGAGCCCTGGTATGACGCCCTATGGAAACATTCAGATACAGACCATGCCGATGTATGTATTATTTGCTTTTGTACATAAAATCATATATTACTCAATTCAAATTCCTATGTGGTTGAATATTAAGAAGATAAAATATGATTTGTAAATTATACATTGTTAAAAACTTGTTTTCAGCTAGAGCGTATGAAGTTATTCAGTTCTACAGTTCAAGATGGATCCTCTCTCACTCTTGGACCAGCGGAGTACATAAGAACATTAGTTCCTCAGCTCAATGACGAAGCAGAAATTGCTCCACCGAAGAAGTTATCCTTACAGGATCAGATAAAAGAAATACTAATTAATGGTAAGTTATAATATAGATATTGATAATTTTCAATAAGTATATCTTAAAAAAAAATAAGTTATCCTTACTGCTTGCTCGGCAGGCATGGAACATCAATGTCAACGTCAATAATATTGAGTAAAAAAAAATATATATTTTTCTTATCATTATAAAAATGTAATGTAATGTAAACTAGCAAAGAAGTATATAGTTTATGTGCCACGCATGCATAAGAGATTAGAGAGCGATGGAGAGGGTTGGATGATGGCATAGGTCAAGTTTGAGGTCATCATAACACTCTCATACTCTGTGCTTCTGGTAAGGCTTCATTTCAAAGAACAGATGTTCCTTTTTGTTTTTTTAACGCTGGGAAAACCACTGTTCCCGCACGGGAACAGTGGGGGGAGGGGAGTATGTGGGGCTCGCCGGAGTCCAAGGCACCGAGTGCGCCCCGAAAATCGGAATACCCACAAAAAACCAGCGGAACCGTTTCCGTCTTAACGAGTAGTACTACGGGATCGCTTGCGCACGCTACCGTGACGCTCTGACATAATAATCAGTATCGTAGATATTCAATATCCTGTAGTTATCTTGTGCACACGTTCGTACCCAGAGAAGAGTGGAGACCGTTTGAACGGCACATCTCGGCGTCGCAGTTTTTACGATGCGACGTCACACCGCGGTAGAGTGGCCGCACCCTATTACACACCAAAAACAAAAATAAATTTGAATAATACTACGTGTTTCAGCAAAATTGATGACGTTCAACGAGCTGCTGAAACTCGTCCAAACGGAGGACGGGCAAGTGAGCGAGGCGGCGCTGCTGACGGCGCTGGGCGGCGCGGCGTGCTGCGTGCGCGGCCTGTGGGCGCCGCGCTCGCAGGCGCTCTACGTGCGCGCCGCGCCCGCGCCGCCGCGCCTGCTGTGCGCCGCGCGCGACCACGTCGTGAGGATTTTCTTACTTTTAATTGACGACATTTCATTTATTCAACATATATACATATTATTACATAGATTAAAACTAGATATAAAATTCTTTAGTTTTCATTCATAATATTTTTTTAATAGTACATTAATTTGTTTCATTTTAAACAGACGTAAACGCTAAACGACGTCACTCATACGGCTTCATGACGTTATACCTTTGATATGCAAAAAAAAACCGACAGAGACAATTGTCATTTATTTTTGCCTTATCAATTTGGCGCCATTTATACTTTGAGTTGTCTACGTTTCAAATTTTCAATACGTTAACTTTATTGGCTGGTATGAAACAATATTTGAAATCATTCATTAGCGTGTACTCATCACATGATCCATCTTGATTTGTAATTTTTAAAAATGCCGAGTTGATACTGTTTACAATAAAAATACATTAGTAACATTGTAAATTTTTTTACTTATTATTTAAGTTGGGCAAAGACTCCTACCTCAGTCAACTGTTATGTGCCGTCATCACACATTTTTTAGGTTTTATATATTTTCTCCCATTTTACCCATTAATATTTTTTTACAAATATTTGTCCACGCTCAGAATAGAAAAATAAAGAAACGGTGTATTTTATACCAGCACTTAAATTTTGAAATGTTGTCAATTGCATAATTTTGCATCAATATAACAGAAAAGCAAAGCAGTTTTATATGAATATATTGCCTATTTATTGCGCCAATAACAGCAGATAAATAAAATGAGCATTTATAATAAGAAATTTAGACATCTGTATAGATAATATTTCTTCTTTCAGCTTTATCTCTTCACCCAGCACGCATATGTGGATCGGCGTAAAATAACGGCAGCGGTTCGTTTGCCTCCACAGGAAGTGTTAGAAATATTAAATTCCGTCGCGAAGTTCAACCCGAGGACCGGTTGGGAACTCCTCCTGCCTCCGGACACAGCTTTCGAAACGAAATATCCGGAAGTCGTTCAGAGGCAGAACTTATACTGGGAAGCTCGTCAACGTCAGTTCAACGAGATGCTGATCGGTGAAAATGTACCTAAACGTCAGAGGAAGAAGTCTCAGAGGGACTCAGTGAGTTCGGACACGATGATGAGTCCTAAGCCTCGTAATAATAGTGTTAGTGAAGAAGACAGTGATAGGAAACGACATAAAAACAAATCGGCCACCGGAAGTGGTAAACGGACTAGAAATATCAGCTCCAGTAGTGGTCACGACGCAACGTGAGTGATCTTTTTAGTTAGGTTATCAAATTATCTGTAAAATCTTGTATCTTCCGATTGCTTTTGCTGCCATACGAACTGAATATTTGTTGTGCATACTGAAATAGTGGTTTAACTTTTCATGGAAATCTTGGCATTTCAATAAATGTGTAGTACATTAAGTACAATACTATTATTTTTTACTTTTTTATGTATAGCATGTTAAAAAAAAGAGAGAGAATGAAAGTAAAATCTTTATTTATAGGGGCCGGTTGGCGTAGTTGGTAGATACTTGCCTTTCACGCTGAAGATTGTGGGTTCGATTCCCACCCAGGACAGACATTTGTGTGCATGAACATGTCTGTTTGTCCTGAGTCTGGGTGTAATTATATAAGTATGTATTTACAAAAGAAAAGTAGCATATGTAATATATCAGTTGTCTGGTTTCCATAGTACAAGCTCTGCTTGGTTTGGGATCAGATGGCCGTGTCTGTATAATGTACCAGGATATTATTATTATTATTTTCGATTTAAAACAGGTATTGTAGACACAAATATTATAAATATTGTATGTTTGTAAAAAAAAAGTAATAAAAAGAAAAACGACAACAAATATTTACGTCGTTAAAGAATGCCGAGTCTTCTTTAGAATGTCAAATCAATTATAACAGAAAGAGCGAAATCGATGTTAAACTAAACAGACATTAAGCAACTATTATAAGCAAGGTAAAATAACTTTGTAAATAACATAATAAAATTTATAGTAAGTAATTTTGACAAACTTCCTCGCTGTGCGTGATTGTTTTACGATTAATTTAATCAATTGAAATGAACGTTTTTATTAAACAAACCTCATCGAAATAAGACTTACAAATTATAACTTTCAAACATTATATATGATAAAAGAAATTTCGGTGTTCGCATAAATGTACAACATAGTTCCTTTAATGTAAGCAGTTGTTAAATGCGAGAATTTTGTAAAAAAAAATCTTTGTATGTTCTATCATTTAACATGTGTTGTTAATTATAAATCTCCAAGGAATTATCTGATTTGTAATTAGAACATTTATAGCATAATTATGAAGGGTTTTTCCCGCCTAAAGGTAGGAATTATTATTATTAATAAATTATATAAAAACCCAAGTAGTAACATATAGTATTATTTATTTGCTTTTATTAAAATATAGCAACATTTTTAATTAGTCTAGACTGAAACAACGTGTAGTTTCATATTCGATTAATATTCGTAAATTTTAATGCACAGATAAAAAATTAATTGCTTTTAAGACTGATCGATTAAATATGGGTTTTACCGAATACGGATATTCCGTTCTAATAATTATCAAGATATGCATCACAACCAATGTTAATAAAGTGTTATTATTATTAACAACAAAACAAACAAAAAATATTTCGTGAGCACACATACGCATTGTTTTATATTACTAACATTTCACTACATTGCCATGTCGTGTGAAAGAGATGTAACTAGTGCGCATATAAACTAAGTAATATAAAAAAAGAAGATAGCTAGATGTTGTCACTTATGCGTAGTATACGCAAATTTTACGTAAATCAACCAATCAGTGCACTTTTAGCACAGACTAATGAAATAAATAGACAGAAGGTACAAGTGTATTACGTAGTAAGTACTATGTTTTTTATATTATATGAACATAGTACTTTGTTTAATTATTACGTTATTAGTGAACAATTGTCTAAAATTATTCAGTGATGTAATAATTTTTTTATTTAAAATTTATAGTCAAGTTTATTGTTACTACATTTAGTTCTACGATGCAGCGAGTTAAGCAAACGATTAGCGGAGTAATAGTGTGATATTTTTGATGTGTAAATATTTTAGTGCTCGATACACGGTAGGGGTAAAGAGTTCGAGCGTCAGATGACGTCAGCGTTGAGAGATTTGTAATTGGAAGTGCGCTAATGTGTGCGTGAGATCGGCACACGAGCTCACATGCTTACACATCAATTCTCACGAGTATTTTGGCACTCACACCAATTTTTCAGTAGTATTGATTGTTGATTGTTGAATGTCAAAACTAGAGAAATATTTCCATGTAAATGTAGTTGTCGAAGTTCCAATCTGGTGCAGGGGATTCACCTATTAAATTGTATGCTTTTAAATAATGTCATATATATTTTTCATAGAACGATAGATGAAGGTAATTAATTATTGCAAAATAATATTATACACAAAAATAAAACATGACAGAAATGAAAACATATTTATTTTGTATTGATTTCCTTTTTTTTAGATAATATTCCGTGAAAGTCGAATTAAACTTATAGTGAAATGTGTGGTTTAAGAAAGGAAAACTTCGTGAAGTGATTTTTCTTCACATACCAGATAAATCTAAAGGTATTGTTCATAAAAAAATGAATTAGAATCGTAGCTTATTTAAAAAACGGGACTAAAAACAACTGTTATTGAATTGACGTAATATTATTTGACAAATTCTTAAATAATCTATGATACTCAATATCGATTCGCGAAACAATGGCGTATTAAATGTCAGTGAAGTTATTACCGGAAGTGAATTATTGTCACTATATTGTCTATTGTCTTGTGTATGTAACTATGTGTTCATTGTCACAGAGCTATCCGACATATACGTGATCTTGTGGCGTATTGTCAATCATCTAATATTGGGATGAAACCATAGACAATTTAGTACTTTTTAATGATTTGATATATTCCTAACAGGAACTTCGAAAGCAAAATTAAAGTGGATATAAATAAAGTAATGGTGTTGCATTATAAATAAATATATCACATGGAATATGTAAGTCTATGGTTTGTTTATCTTCATTCCTTCGGTTGAAATAGTTATTATAATTATATAATTGCAATCTATTTAGATATTAACACTGAACTCAAAAATATCTCATTAATAAAGTGTTATAAATATTTAATACCTTAGGTCCCGTATAGTCCATAGACTTTAAGCTAATAGAATAGTGTGTTTTTCATCTTAAAAAATAGGTATAGCAATGAATTACTAATATTCCTGTTTACCCCCGAAAATTAAGCGTAATGCTTGTGTTAGGAGAAATGGCAATAGCCCTTTAAATAAGAACGGATCAAGATGCGAGCCTTGATGAAGCTCTAAGGGTCCATTAATAAAATGGATGCTAAACCTTCGTGTTCTAAAATATGAGGATACCCTATTAGACTTATAAATATAAACCTACAAATCAAAACTAAGAGGTCAATGGTTTTGAAGAAAAGTACGACGAATTACTATTAAACAATCAGGAATATACAAATATACATCATACCATACGCAGCTTTCGACTACTCACTGTAAAATAAACATTTTTTTTTAGTGAAAAATGTTTTTTTTTTTGCCTTAACTCCTAAATACGCTGTTAAATAATTGTGTAACAGAGGTATAATCAGTTTGCAGTAAAGACAAGCAAATCTACCAAGAATGTTATCTTTGTTATTGAGCATTATAATGACGCAAGCCGTTTTCGGTCATAAAATCTAGCAACATTTGTGCCATTCTTTTGAGCGATATGTGATATGTTGAACAATATGTGTACATGCTGAATATAGATTCCCAACAGCAAGTAATAGAAAAAATTTACAAGCCTTCTAATCTAATGAAACTATAAATAAAGTTAAAACTAAGCATAATATAATAGGTATCTCGCAAATAACTATATTAACTTTAAAATAGGCAGTTGTTTTGAAACGTACTCTAGATTCTAAAATACTCAGATTAAACAAAACTATTTGACTTACTGAAAATGTTTTTTATAATTAATAATCGTAGCACCTCTTTGTAAACGTCGGTTATATTCAATGACTGCCCTTGAGACTTATTGATTGTCATGGCGAAGCACACATTAAGAGGGAACTTGAAATTAATAATTTGATTTCTTTTAAATCAAATTTAAAGAAGTCCCCCCCCCCGGTCCCTGACGCAGGGCTGCCCATAAGACAGGCCACGTTTTTACGCTGTACGGCAATGGATGACCTTTGCGCCAAGTAAGACCTGGAGCGAATGTCAACTTGAAATTCGAAAAAATATTCTGACCACACCACTTATACCCTACCCGTTTGGGAGGAATTGGCATTTTTTTGTACTAATGTCTTCCGTTTGGGGTTGAATTTTCAAAAAGGACAAAATACGTATGCATACATTTTTGCTCAGACGTTTTAAAAAAATTAAATTCCATTCTTCTTACTTCAAAAATAAAGGACTCCCCATACAAACTTTTAACCATTATTATACCCTTATGGGGGTAGATTTTTCAAAACCCTCAAACACGTAGTTTATTATTTCTAACCAGAATTTTGTATTTAAAAGATCATGCTTCTAACTTTGAAAATGAAGGATTTCCATACAACGGTTCATCCCGTATTTCACCCCTTTAGAGGTGGAATTTCCAAAATCCTTTCTTAATGCGTTTTCATCATAAAATGCATTGTCAATGTCAACTGTCAAAATTTCAAGTTTCTAACCACAGTGGTTTAGGCTCTTCTTTGATGAGTTAGTCTGAACAAGTCATTATATAAATATATATATATAGATAACCTATTGTCGAGCAATTCACTAATTAAAATTACATAGCAGTTAAACAGGTGTCATATGATTAGGTATTTACTGACTTATTTATAATTGGAGTGCAGGATAAATAAAACAAAAGTATTTCTTTTAAACTCTTTAAGAGTGTAATTATTTCGTTCTTGGAACTGGGACACATTTGTAATTCATTTAAACGCACCGTATTCTTATTTTTATATTTTACAGTTAATCACTTTAGTATTTTTATTTAAAATAGTTTCTATAGATTTATTAATACATAAAAATATATTGAATAGGTACTGTAGTCGTAGATCACAAGAAAAGGGATTTAGAGCCGAACACCGCCCGCTCTCACTCGTCCGCACGCACGAGTGCGCACGCTCACGCACGACAGCGCACAAGCACGCACACAAGGCGGCGCGCGACACGCAACGCGTATTTACACACTTATAAGCTTATAGTATGGTTTTACAATCTAACTTGTACTCATTTACCTAAAAATAAATAAAATGACCTTTAAGAATCTACTACTATCACTTTTGCAACTTTTACAGTAGTCATATTAGATATTTTTAACATCAACAACAAATTTTAATGATAAAATATTTTATAATCTGTCTGCGTGCATATTCACCATAAAATCTAACGTTTATTTCTAAATCACAACGATACATAGGGACTCATAGGGTCCGCTCTGAAACTAATATAGTTTATACAAAAATAACTCTATGTGAAACATAAGTAGACAATAGTCGACTAAAGCTTCTCTCGATCACGCCCTAATACTGAAGAGTGCGGGCACACGCCCTCGATCACAGCACAGGCAAAGGCCTCCCCGAAACGCTAAATCTTTACTAAAATATATACGCAAGGATATCTTTACTGCGAAAAAAGGATTCTACGTCGACACCCAGAAGAGCGATCGAATCGAGACTGAATCGCCACCGCAGGGGGCGCCGGTGAGGGTTAACGAACTATCTCCATACGAAAATATCACACTTTCCGTCAAATTGTCTATGGTGGCGGTCATGCATGTAGTGGCGGCGGCTTGCGAGGCGCCAGGCGCTCGTCAGCCGCCAGCAGCCGGTCCAGCTCGTCGTCCTCGTAAAACACCACAAAGTGCTCGGGCTTAGCCACCGCCTCAAAGATGGAGCATACGGACGGCTTCACATTGTAGAAGTACAGTGGCTGCTGGCGCGCGTGGAAGTCGGCAGTCAGCTGCTCGATGCTCTTGGCTGCCGTGTAGTCGGCGCTGTAGATGTGCGTGCACTCGATGACTACGGGCACGGAACTACTGCTCGCGCACTTGGTCACAAGTCGCCGCACATAGTCAACAGATGGAAACATCAGACAGCGGTCCGGCGTGATCATCAGGTATTCCACTCCCTGCTCCGTCTGAGAAATTACACCAATCTATTAGTCTAACCTGTACGATGAGTGAGGACACAAGTAACTCAAAGAAAGTAATACTTACTTTAAGCATTTCCACGGAAAACTTCGGTCGCGCTGCGTGGTATAGAATGAATATTATATTGACGACTACACCAGTGAGAATGCCCAATTCAATTGGTAGAGTGAGACACAGCACGAAGGTTCCTACTCCCGGGATCAAGTCCAGTTCTACGAAAAATCAATGAATAACATAAATAAGTGGCATCACGTTTTATAAAGTAATTTTATTCAATTATTATATATAATTTTATTTAAAAATTATAATAATACTCACTCTTCGCCCGCCACATCGGTTTAATTACGTCATATTCAACCATAAATAATATAGCTGAAATAATAACAGCTGCCAGCGCCGCTTTTGGGATAAACTCGAAATACTGTGTGAAAAACTGGAGCGCCAAGATGACCATGACTCCTAAAAATAATAACTTGTTTGAATACTTAATAAAAAAAAAAAATGGCAACAATGAACAAAACTAACGATCAGAAACAAACCTGTATAGAGTCCACTAAAAGTGGTTTTAACACCCGAGCCATTGGATACCACGGACCGCGCCAGCGAGCCGCCGCCGGGGTATGCCTGCATGAAGGAGTTGGCGACGTTGGCGACGCCGAGCGCTATCATCTCCTGCGTGGCGTCAATGGTGCGGCCGTCAGAGAACGCTTTGCAGATGGCAATGTCCTCAAGTAACACGATGAGTGGAATCACGAGGAGACCCGAGCCGAGCTCCGACACCATGTCCAGGAAATCTGCAGTGGTGTTGTCGGCACGGACGTAGCCGAACGGCGGCAACTGCGGTGTCGGCACTCCCGAAGGAATAGCTCCTGTAATCATATCGAATGATTAACCTCTAAACTGCGTGTACATTCGAACCCTGAGATGAATTATATTTTAATTAATGTATCTAGTAATGGACGATACGCGTGTGACATGGCGACTACTGAGGAATGTGTTTTCTGTGGCTAGTTCTACGTAGAACGATTCTAGTATGTATACTAACCGTCAGGTGCATTATCGGCTAGAGAGAGCACAAAACAAAAAGAAATACGTTTACTAGATTTGGTCGACTACCGTTTTATGTTAAATTTATAAAAATTGTAATTAGTACTGACCCATGAGCCGCACGGGCGAGGACCCGTGTGTGGTGACGAACCAGAAGCCGAGTACGCCGGTGACGACCACGACAATAGCGTTGCGACATGTTCCCAGAAGCCACATACATTTCGTCAAAACTTTCTGTCGTGTGCTTGGACCTTCCGCCGATTTTTCACCAAGTTTAATCATTCCAATTTTCTAAAATAAAACGAATTGATAGAATTTAGCATCGTGACTCTAACCATTTTACTTTGCAATCTTAAATCATATTAGTAACCATATGGATTTTGTGACGTATTGAATAATAAAATGAGACATCTGGCTGATTTGGTCATGAACATATACAGACCAATATAAAATTGGTGTTAAGTTACAAACATATTTTTGATTAAAAACATATGATTAACATTTTTTTATGATACTTTAAATGTGTGTAATTATAATATTATTCTTACCCTCATAGAAAGCAAGAGTGCGATGCACACAAAACCGAGCACAGGATCCCATAGAGATGCATTGTGAATGTTTCGGAATATAGAAATCCATTGCTGCAAGAAAGTCGTGCCAGACACTGATATGGCGAACATGTCCTTCACTTGAGATGTGGCAATCATAAGAGCTACGGCTGACGTGAAGCCAGACGAGACGGGTCCCGACACGAAGTTGATAAGAAATCCAAGCCCCAGAACGCCCATCAGTAGCTCAACGAGACCGGTCAGGAAGTTGAGTAAGATCGCCTTCTCGACCACGCCACCGGCCACCTGCCACGTGAGCAAAGACGCAATGGCGGTCGGACCGGCGGGCACGGCGCGGCAGCCGCCCAATAGGATGTAGACGAAGCAACCGAAGAATGAGCCGTACAGCCCATACTGTGGCGGTAGGCCTGCGATGTTGGAATAAGCAAGCGATTGTGGTATCACCGTCAACCCCACTGTGATGCCAGCGATCACATCACCGATTGCTTTCTCCACGTTGTACCTGTAAATAAAAACACTTTTTAATTTTTTTCTTCTGATAAGTTTTATTTATCTTACGATATCGAATGTGATAATGCCAGACGAGCTTGGAGTCGCCGTTTAGTTACATTTTTAAAGTGTAGTTAAAATAACTCACTGTGGCAGCCAAGCAGTGATGGGGATGCGTTTATGAAGAGTTTTACGGTTAAAACGCCGCCTTAGCGCCGCGCGCCATCCGTCTCGTGCGCCGCTGTCCGTAACTAAAATTAAAGTGTAAAGATTAAATATGTTTGAAAGAAGTAAAGGAAAGTCGTTTGGTATAATATTCGTTAAGCCGAATAATTCGAGTTATTTTTGGTTGTATTGAATATCAAACACTAAAAAAAATAACTAAAGAACAACTAATACAAAATCCATAAAATTAAATGTTTGTTTGGACAAGATATATAAATTGTTACAAAGGTAAAAAAAAACGATGCTCAGATCGTATATGTACTGCAATGTGTCCGTGTAGATTCTAGTCACGAGCTGAAGTGGCGGCGGTCAAGATCAGGGCCGTGCAGTGCCGCCGTCTCTTCTATCGTATCTCTCAAGCTATTTATTCCGCAACTCAAGTTTGTTTAACGATCTTAAATCAATTTCATACTTCATTTCACGTAATTGTCCAATCATTGACATTGTTTGTAGCTTTATTAAAATACGATTGCGCAGTCGTTTTCGTGTCAGCTTCATTGCATATGTCGATAGCCCAAATGTTAATATATTGCTTTCATTATCTATAGGAATTTTAATGAGAATTGGGTTTTTACAAAACTACGTAGCTGTAGTGTAGGTTTATTTTGTATTGAAGCACATATGTATATAGCCTGCATAGGTACAGCTTACAGTCGCGAACACGGGTTATGCATGAATATCAACTTGCGTGTCGGTAGCCGTAATAGTCATCCGTCGGTGTGGATTGAACTTAAAGCGATGTAATAGTAAATATCAGTATACTCACGGATGTAATCGTTACTGGCGTGCTTGTCGTCAGGAGGCGGCAAGGAACCGGAGGATGCATTGTGCTTTCGCCGTGGAATCATTCTAAAAAGATAATATCAAAAATAAAATAAAAAAAATATATATTCCAATACATTACAAATAAGACTAGCGTAACTATTAATGTGAGACTATTTATTACGTGAACGTAAACCACTATCGTAAATATACATATAATGAGTTGAAAAAAAATTGGAAAACATCAACCAGTTGCGAAAACATCTGCATCACAGTCACCTAACATTCGCAGAAAAAACGCAAAACCACTTTCTCCTATACATTAGAACCCTTAAACTGTTGTAACAAGTTTTACTAACAATGTAAGCGAGGCCAGTTTTTCTCCTATAACAATAAAAAGTCAATTCGAAATCGATGTTCGGCTCAATAGTCGATAGATGTAAATGTACCTTCTAAGTTTAATTTTTAAACATCGAACAAAACATAATTATTACATTTATTATTAGTACAGTCCATAGCTTGCGATGCGGGTGTTGTTATCACTTCAGTTGAGACGTGAAATGAGGCGACCCATACGATATAAGTATGATGGTATAATTACGAATGGTAATTATACTATTATGTTTTAAAGACAACGAGAGCTGATAGGATGACGCTAGTTCTCCATGAATGGGGACGGGTTCTATTGTGGGACGCGACATTCATGGTCCCATTTAATGTCAAGGGAGAAGTATAATTTACGACCCTTATTCCATAATAATAATATCTATTTGTCGCTGACAGTTAAACAGTGACCTTGTAATATTGTAAAAAAATATTTGTCACCCCTTCTTATACGGGTAACTACCGTTGGTAACAGGATGCCGCTTCATTTTTCCATTCAATTCCACGATACAATCCTAGTATTCTTACCAGCAATCTACGCGGTAACGATATTTACGGTAATTGTTTTTATTTGTGTATATTTAATTCAGTCTACACTTAAAAAATATATCCTGTATGTTCTTAGATTGTAAAACATTTAAAAGGTCAATATAAACAAGACACGAATGATAGGTATTTAAAGGATTATAATCATGAAGAAGGGGATAAAATTAAATTTGAAGTGCGAACGATTCGAAAAGTTTCTGTTAAGAGAATAAAAAACCAATTAAGTTATTTTAGTCATAGAAAGAATAATTAAGTGATTAAATTTAAAAGTAAAATAGATAACTTTCGATAATGTTGAAGACACAGGTCTTTTCAACTTGGTGTGAGTCACGAGTATGTATTATATTATATACATTTGTACATACATGTGTTACCTTGTAAATAAATTCATAAGATTTTTTTATTTAATTAGTGACTTATGTAAGTAAAATGATGTTTTGTTTATTTGACCATCTTAACATCATTATCTGCGTAAAAAATGTATGAACAGCATAATCCTATAAGATGTGCACGATCTTTAAGGGTTTCAAAATAATTAAGAGAAAGCGAATAGATAAAAGTGATGTAAAAAATAAATTAAAAAGTTACTGGATTACTATTATACTTTGCCTGCGTCGCATATTATGAAGGGTGTCTGCATTTCTTTGCGATAATCAATTTGATCGAGTGCATTGGTATTTTTTAAGTTTATATGTGTCACAGTTTATCGATTTACTGATATTGATTTAATAAAATATTTCGGGCCTTTCAACTATACACTGTACACAATGTCCGACACTTCTTGACAAATTCTATTTCGCAGTCAGTTAAATAATACTGAAGGAAAGATATTAGGAAATCATGACTCACTTGAAAACTAGAAGTTTAGAAGAGTCAGTTTCATTGGCTTAATTTCTTGTTTACATTAATAACATATTATACATTTAATTATACATTCAATTTAGTTATTGCAAAGAGAAATCGTAGATTAATAAATGAACAAATAGTAAAAAACACTATTGGCAGCTTGTATCCTCACATCAGAAGTAACCACATATATTGACCACACAAAAAATCGGGGAACCAATTTTTGACTCCTGAAGAGTTTACAGCGGCCAGGAAGGCACTCACTTGTGCTTGATGCGAGGATCGTGATGTAGACGATATTGAGACCGGTGTCAGGTGCACATGCCGTGGGGTGACTGTGGACACTGCGTCGGTGGCGGCGTGTTGGGGCTGCGTGTGCGAACTGGGTGTCGAGAGGGCACGTTGGAAACGTGCTAACACAACCGCGAGCCGAGCGCGACTGATGGAGGGACGAGGCGTTCGGCCGCGCTGGGAGATGCGCCGCGCGCCGCACGCCGCGGAGGCTGCGCGCCGCCCCCTTCCCTCCTCGTCCAGCTCCCACAGGCCACATCGCACCGGCCACCGCACTGTGCTCGTCACTGTTTCATACTTACAGTTGCAGCATACTTCTCGAATCCACATCTGACGCTAGACCTTTATTGTAACAATTTAGTATGCAAAATGATATTGAAGCAGGAATTATTTATAATTTGATTTCTTTTTTTTCTATTATATTAGTCAAAATTATTATATTACGTAGTTATTTAATAAAATTAAATCTATTTACCCAAGATAAAGGTATACAAAAAAAACATCCCAATTATTGTATTATCTCACATTCACATATCACATATACTGTAACAATGTGTACTTATCCGTTACACACATTAACATGCTTTACAGTAGATATCTTTAACATAGACGAAAACAGTGGAAGTTTTGCAAAACAGCCAAGATTAAATATTTATTTATTGCTATTTTAATATATAATTTTTCTTAGAATGGCATTATCTGTCGCGGTAAAGGTCACACCGGTTGTGACATGAGTGTTAAGTTGAGAGCTTAGACTTTTCCTTCACGGGATCATCCATACGAATAGTATAAATGTTAAAGTAACTCCGCCTGTCGGTTACGCTTTCACAGCTAAACCACTGAACAGATTTTGATGAAATTAAGTACGGAGTTAGCTTATTTTTATTTCATCAAAAAACAAGATGATGTAGGCTTGTGTAAAAGCTCTTCAACTTCAACAAAATTTTGAAGTTGAAATTGTGCAAATGGAGATATGAATTTTTTAGGAAAAACGTTACAAAACTTAATCATATAATGTATTTGGAAATTCCATTCGTAATAGTTGTAGTAAAATGGGACAAAAATAGTAAGACCTCATACGGTGGTGCCGTAGTTTGACAAGATTAAAATGTGTATATCTAAGGGTTTCAAACAAATAACAAACTATGATTTCATCTTTTGTTTGGTACAGGAGCTATTATTTAAATATTGTTAATTTTTTAAGATAAACATGTTTAGTCTATATAAGGTTAGTATTATTATTTCCACGCCACGAACCTAATTCCAAGCTAGTAGTACTAAAATTAATGTTTTGTTAAACGTCGTGGACGTAATATATTGTTTAAAAAATAAAAAAATTAATTATGGCCGCTGGTAAATAGGTAAAACATAATACTTGCAAGTTAGCTATTTTATCTATATTAAATCATACTAACATTATAAAGATTACTTTGTTTTCTTGTCATGAAAAATGATATGGTACTTAATCACATAATTGCAGATTTTAGGATGGGCTTGGGTTATATAGTATTATACTTTTAAAAATAATAAATGATATTTTTTTAAAGTATAGCTAAACATTTAAATGCAGTAGGAGAGAAAATTGTTGGCCTTGGCCGTTTCCAAGCGAACGGTGCCAACACAATATGAAAACTTAATAGGTACCTTTGTAAGATTTGTAGTATTTTTAATGTCTACAGAATAGCCCTCAACATCATCCTATTTGATATATAAATGCGAAAATAACTTTGTCTGCCTGTTACGATTTCAAGGCTAAATGATTGAACCGATTTTGATGAAATTTGATATGAAGCAAGCTTCAGGAAGGACATAGGTTTGTATACCTTACACCTGATAAAAGTAAATTAAAGTAAGAGTCTGTGAATGTCCCACTGCTGAGCTAAGGCTTCCTCTCCTCTTTTGAGGAGAAGGTTATTTCAACACGCTGTTCCAATGCGGGTTAATAGAATACATATGTGACAGAATTTCAGTGAAATAAGACACCTGCAAGTTTCCTCCCGATGTTTTCCTTCACGATATATATTTTTAATTTATAATTGCTATAGTTGGATATTTTACTTGTACTACAGTATTATTTTATTATATAACAAATATCATAGGGTAACCCTAATATTACTCGTGTGAAGGCGATAAAGGTAAGTAAGTAAATAGCTACTTACTTACCGGAGATAACGTAGCTAGGCGTAGTTACTGACAATCAGTCGTAACAGACAGGCAGATAGAAAATGTGTTCATAAATACAGAAATTTGAAAAATTATCATCTATTCTAGAAAACTAATTGAATAAAATATCGAAAAAATATAGTTTTGGAGTAAATAGAACTTAAAATTTCTTCATAAATCATCTTATTCATATATGATATAGGTCCAAACCATATCTTTGAACCATATATTTACTAATAGCTTGCAATAGCTTTGGTTTCCGTTATAAAACCATGTCGTTAAAGCAACTCGTGCTGTTGACTGTCGTAGATAAAAATCAGTAACGAGCACATAATTATCTTTATCATAATTATTGACATAAGTACTTCATATATTTCTGTATATCTCTATTGTATGAATTCACAAACATGTCAAATGATACACGTGAACCTTAACCGAATTGCGGGTATAAACTTGGAAAGGCACTGTTGTGTTTTCATTTGCTTAGTTTGTGTTTATAAGCTAGTTGTCGATGGTGAAGGAATGAATAGACAGGTAATCTGCATGTGTCGAATTAAATTCTGCTACATGTGTATCCACGTGTAGCTGCGTGATGAAATAAGCTGAAAACTTGAGAAGACCTTGACCAGCTATGGAAAAAATATTCTTCCATCATTTATTTTTATCGTTGTTTTTATATTTACCCATTTTCTTAAGTTCAATGGTATATTATTTATTAGTGGCTTGATATTAAAAAAAAACAATATAATGTATACATTTTTATATATAAAATAAACTGTTCGAGTCGTTTACTATTAGTAACGCTTCAATTCCCCGTTCAAAGGTTGCCTGGATGAGATCGCAGCTTCAACGATAACGCTGCCTGTTGCAACCAATGCAAATGAGTACTTATATTTTAAAAAAGTGTATGTACACTTTATTTGTTATTTGAGTACAATACATAAAATATATTTAAATATATAATATTTAATAATATATTTTTACTACTACTATCTCTGACTGAATATATGGGTTGATCTCAAAATCTACGCAGGATATATGATATATGATAGGTGACAAGTATGTGCCCGTACATAATGCTCCAGGAGAGCACGATAATATTCAGCAGAAAATATTTAAAGTTTTACATATATTATAGAGTAGGTATAACACTATTAATATCGTAACCGCGATCTGCTACTAAAAATTTAATGATAGACCTAAACGCATATTGATCGAAAGGTCAACAGTAACAAGCAGCCGTAGAAGCTAGCCGCTAGACTTACTCGTACGAAGCAGTCGATAACATCTATATCTACAATTATATAGAATCCAGTTTGTTTGTTTGATCGCACTAGTCTCAGGATTTACCAGTATCTTTGAAAAAAATATATAAATAAACTAGTGAACCCGGCACACGTCCTGCCCATACAGACATTTTGTCATTTGGTGGCATACTGACAGCAGCGCCATCTACCGGGTCCTTGTTTTTAAAACACCCAGAAAGTTATTGAAATATACCCCCAAAATTTCGTTCAAATCAGTCCAGTCGTTTATGAGGAGTTAGGTGAACAACACACGTACAGAAGAATTATACATATATTTAGATATCTTATTTATTGAGAAACGATTCATATATAACATTATGCTACGACTCACGGGGGCTGAGCAGTAATATTTAATGCGGTTAGAACCGCAGAGCTAATGCATTCATTCATTTTTTGACGAGCCGTTTGGCGTGTTTGGTAGATACCTGCCTTTCACGCTGAAGGTTGTGGGTTCGACTCCCACCCAGGACAGAAATTTGTGTGCATGAACATGTCTGTTTGTCCTGAGTCTGGGTGTAATTATCTATATAAGTATGTATTTACAAAAGAAAAGTACTATATTTAATATATCAGTTGTCTGGTTTCCATGGCAGCTCTGCTTAATTTGGGATCAGATGGCCGTGTGTGAATAAAGTCCCAGGATATTATTATTATTATATTTTGCCTAAAGCTGATAATTAATCAAAGTATGATTTGATTATTTTTCGCTATTATTGCAATTGGAAATCACTTGAATCAAAAGCTTAATGACAATCGTCATTCGTGTTACGAGTTACGTAGACGTAAATAATACAAAAAAAAATGCTGTAAGTATAATGTTATGCGTATTATAATATAATTTTGCTCGTCATTTATCTCGAATTTACAGACAGAAGTCTGTCATAATTTAAATATTTTCCGTGATAATAATTAAAGCAACTTTCAATTTGCGACTGCAGCAACTGGTATAAATTAATGTAGATTATAATTGACAGCGTATACGAAAAGACTTTAGACATTTCGTAATTTATACGAAATATTTACAAAACAAAAATGAGTGACAGAACAAACTTACACAAGTGAAGAATGTCTCAATGTCGACTTACGACGGCGTATCATATATTAAAAATTCCGATATATTATGTACATATCTCTTTTAATCTCATTTAATCCCATAATCACTTTAACAATAATTATTTGGTCAAGCAAAGACAGTTATATAAAATTAAATAAAAAAAAAATTGTTTTACGATCACTTTAAACGCCGATTATAAGTGTCACCAATTCTGACAAATTATTAGATATTTTATTACCTTCAATATTATACATTAGCTTTAATGTAAACATCAAATCAACATAATTATTTATAATTTCAATATATGTAAATATGGTTATTACCTTTTTGTAATTGACAACCGTTCTCAATTACAGTGCTATGTATTATAAGATTAAATCATAAGTGTTTCAAATTGTTCCTCTTTACGAGCTCCTTAATAATAATTATACTACAATCATGGGAATCTCAAGTCGAGATAATGTTGTTAGATCCCGCACTGGGTATCTATTGTATAAAAATAATAATTTATGACTGAATTCTTAAGAAAGCAACTTCTTTTGTTCACGAGAAAGGGAGTTTAATATTGTACTACTAAGCTAGCCGTGTCGTCTTCGCGCAGGTAAGATAGAGGTTTTGCCCGGTGTACATTTTTTTCAAGCAATAATTTATAACCAAAGCTGTTATAATAATAATAATACAATCAGAATCGAGCCAAGCGGGTTGGAATGTTGCTTGTGTTTATACGTAACCAAATATGCAATCTAATAATAATCTTTTTTGAAAACCGGTATCAAAAGTGATTATCGTCTCCCATTTCACTTCTTTATTTATTTAAGCTTTTTTTCATTCTTATTACTAAAATAATCACATCACTGCAATACTATATAATGATTATACTAATACTGTTTATAACTGAAGTGTAATAAGGTGTTCACAGTAATTTATTTCCAGAAAGTTGTGCTTGCTTTTAAATGATTTTGCATTACTCTGTACAAGTTTTAATTTTATATTATGTGTTCTTTTAGTGTTTATTTATGTTAAAATCATCATAAATAAAATAAAAAAACTAATAAAATATTTGAGTCTTTCTAGTTTAATTACAGCAACAATTTCGCAGAAAGCAGGAACACCGAAATATTAACATTCATTTTACGATAATATTATATTACATAGAATATATCTAACTGGTAGTCGACAAATACAAATTATACGAATATTACTCGCGACTTTGTTTGAAACTTATCGTTGGGTACGCACGCACACTTGTCTTCGTTTCCTTTTTTTCGTTTTTGAATATCAAAAGTAACACAATGAAAATTAAGACCTTGGAGATAAACTTACATTAATTTTTTTGTATCCGATTATTACATGTATATGTTTATGAAAAGAAATAACTAGTTCTTACCGGTTCTTCACGGTGGAATACAACATCGATAGAACCGGTAGAAGTTTACTAATAGTAGCGTAGACAAATAAGGAGACATACCCAGCATTCTGGCTGACGGATGATGATGAAAATAATGATTTAAAATAACAGCAGCAGTGCACTCTAAAGTATATTTTAATTTTTTATTGAAGTTTAACAATAACCTCAGTTTTATAGTTTTTAGATTAGCGTTAAAAATATAATAATGCATAATGCAAATATTTAATGATTATCGAACAATATATTTCAATGTGTCACGCATGTTTAATATTTTATTTACACAAGAATTGCTTACATTGTGTGTATAAATATAGAATTTATACAGAGGGAAAATTTAAAATAAATACTACGTACACATTATAACATGGAATGGTTTCAAGAATGCTAGCAGCATTTCCCACTTGAATAGTCCGATTGTCTGGGTATAAAATAATTCAATTTTCCCTTTACCAATTATACGCACAATTGCATTGCATTGCTTATGATTAAAAAAAACATAATATAAGTTAAATATTTTAAAATAATAATTGCAAAATCATATACTTATTACACGTGTAAGATTAACATATATTATTTAATTTAGAAACCAATCACCAAACCGACAATCGTTTTATGATAATATAAATTAAAGTATGTTTACGATTTATATACCTAGTTATAATGTCGAGACTAAATGACTGTCCCAGATTGAAAGCAACGCGGCCTGGGTGATTGTGATGGCGACATCTCAGTGGGTTAGGTTTAGCGAAATTATTAATGTAAAGAATTTCGGTAGCACACTTTTTTGATTTACTATTATATTATCTGGCAAATATTGTGATACTTAGGCTGAGTGCGCGCTATGAATTTTAATCGTTGCGAATAATAACCGCCAATCTGTGTATAATAACCAATACACTAGAGGTGTAACATTGCGAAAATAATCATTTGCGATATAAAATAGTAGATGTTAAAATGTACTTATAGTATATAAAATATACAATACCGAAGCGATACGAACCGCGCAACGCGGAATAGTTAGCAAGCGCAGCCGCCGCAGCGATCAATCGTTTTGTGATTTTTGAAGATTTTTCGTTACGGTACAATGTTGACTGTCTTTGGCCTCCGCTGTTTCGCAGTCGATAATAAATTGTAGAGCGCGTAGGAATTAATATCAATTGATATGCATGCCCCTGAACTCTTTCCGGTCTAGTCGGATGTTCCGTCCCATCGTATTATGAGAGTGAGGGAATAGAGAGTGTACTCATGTTTGAGCTCAAACTTGTTTACTATATATGTCCAGCGCAGATGGCAGAATGTGCGCCGTGACCGATATCGGTCAGCAGGACATCATTTAGAATTACATAACACGTATTGTATTTTTGGTTTAACAAAAATCACATTACATCGTCATCAACGGAACTAATCAAAGCACCATTCTACCTGGACTTAGTAATACTCCACCTCCACACATACCATTGATGACTTTCTTTTATTTAAATAAGATGAGATAGACAAAACCTGCGTTGGAAATATATTTACTTTAAATTCAATTGGTACCACCGTTAATGAGCACACGAATGGTGATTCTGTTGATGTCTTCTTTAAACTTACGCCGAGAGGCGACCTTATTGCATAACTAACATAGTAAATAGATGTTAGAGGAAAATTTTGTCTTACTTTCACCGAGAATATAAATATTTAATCTTTAACTAACAATTATTATAAATAACTACATTCTATAATTTTGTGGGAATATTTTTTTTTTGTATTGTTTACCGTTATCACGCTTTGCATCCTTTTCTTCTAACAACACGTTTAAAATTTAAATAATGGCATAAATGATTAGAAATTCAAGCATATAAATTAATTTGAATCGCTTTTAAAAAAAAAACAAATGAATGACGATGCTGTTTACGATATCTGGATGTAGTGACCTCGGAGTATTAGCGCTTAGTGGAAACCTCACTATCGATTGCTTCTGAATAATAAATAGACAGATGTATATCTAAGGACGTCAATTATGAATTATAGAGACGGCCCAGAATATTTTTAGCAAACTTCAAGAAAAGAGGAGATTCTCAAGTCGTCTGTATTCTGTTTTTATTTATGATCGCGAACTTTTTTGATTATGAATAGATTTTGATAAATCTTTTTGCGTTGGGTACAGCTCCAAGGACGAACCTCAATTGTATTGGATCTTTTTAGGATATTACTGAAAAGGTACATTAAGGTTAATTTGTAAAGATGGTTTTAGCTTCTTTTATTAAATGTATTAATGAGTTGTATAAGGAAAACCTGCTAAATCTACATACACTAATTTACATAGTAACGAAATTATATCCTTTAATAGGATAATAACGCATGAAAAGATAGCACGATGGTAAGCCCATTATTGTTTTAGCGATGACTTTGAGCGCGCGCGCTGCACGCGGCTGACGGGTCGCTGACCGCGTCGCCGCAAAAACTTATCGTTCACTATTTACTTTGCCTCCTAGCACTGTCCTCGTCAACTCGTCACTCATTCCTTTGCATAAGTAGCCTCTGTTTGGTTTTGTTACGTCTGATCGCAAATCGACCTTATACATAATTAACTTGTAATATATATATATATATATATATATATTGACACCGTTAGTGCATATGGACGTATGTAAAATTACTTGTAGGTATTTTACAGCTATGCTCAGCCGTTTAATTTAATTAGAATTTATTATTTTCTAATGTCTCATTAATACAAAAACCATATTTTCAAAATATAAACGTACTAATCATAAAAAAGTAACAGGAATTTGAAGTTAAGTTTGAAGTTAAATAGTAACTGAATTTTGACTAACGACTTTTACAGTAAAGTGACATTATGTCATAAAATATCGTATTTATATTGCAAAGCCGTTTACAGTTAAAATTTAGTATGTCAGTTGCAAAAAGGATAAGATTTATCTTATGAGTCACCAAAACAGCCGCATTATGTTGAATGATACAATATGTACATGCGTACGCGCCGGACAATGCGTTGAACTCTTTCCTTCGACTATACATTTAAACTAGTTCATAATTTTGTAAAAAAATGATTAATAATTGTAAGATTATTATTATATAAATAAAGGTACAAGCTTTGAACGAAACAGTTTGAATTTCAAAGAATTATCCCTAAGAAGCTTGACGTTAGGTCTATGTTAGGAATTGATAATAGTGATAATTTGTTGAAATTCCGACCTCATCATCCCTCTCTCTACAATAGATTACATCAATTCTTTGTCTATAAATAATCGAAACATTTATTATTATTGAGTACGTCATAAAGCAATTTTTAATAAATAATAACATAACAGTCTCGTAAAAGTAAATTTGTCTTTTACTTTTACTCATTGTAATGTTTTTATAACGATATTGCATATTAATTCTAACTAATATTAAAAGTGGGAACGTGTGTGTTTGTTTGTTACGCTTACACGTCTTAACTACTCAACCATTCACAATGAAGTTTTTCAGACACGATGTCAGGGATTCAGGAAAGGATATATAATGTCTTCCAGACCGATTTCGGCCACGGCGGCCAATCTCAAGAGAGATTAGCTAACTACGCAAGAGATATTATAGTGCACAAGTGTGTGCGCAAACACAGGTGCACTCTCTATTCCCTAACTCTCATTATCCGATGGGACGGCAATCCGACACGACCGGAAAGAGTTCAGGCGCAGGACTAACGGCTTTACGTGCTTTCTGAGGCACGGGAGTCTACACACTTCCAATTTTTAAGTTGGAAGTGTGTACATATATAGAATACCTAACACCTGAATCCCCCTTATACACAGTCGAAGCCGCGGGCGGTAGCACGGCATTCGTTATATCAATGGAATATCGGAAAATTAATTTATTCATACTTTTATATGTGGTTAATTTACTGGTGGTAGGGCTTTGTGCAAGCCCGTCTGGGTAGGTACCACCCACTCATCAGATATTCTACCGCAAAACAGCAATACTTGATATTGTTGTGTTCCGGTTTGAAGGGTGAGTGAGCCAGTGTAATTACAGGCACAAGGGACATAAAATCTTAGTTCCCAAGGTTGGTGGCGCATTGGCTATAAGCGATGGTTGACATTTCTTACAATGCCAATGTCTAAGGGCGTTTGGTGACCACTTACCATCAGGTGGCCCATATGCTCGTCCACCTTCCTATTCTATAAAAAAAAAAATGTATACTTATATTATTAATATTTGTATATTATGCATACTTAACTACAAAATATATGTAATTTTATTAAAGAATTTAAGTTTTCATCATAAAATGAGCACCAAATAATTATAACAAATAACTTCTCAAATGAAATCCTACTTAAGCTATATGCGGTCGAACCGACGGGCGGTATTTACAAAAGCCCCTTTCAACTAAACCGTTATATACTCATTTGAAAACTAACAACAAATGGAAGTAATGCTGTTTATATTATGTCCACGCTTATAAAAGTTAATTAGTAATTTATTTATTTAAAAACATTTATCTTTAAGAAAACGTTTTTAAGCCATTCTTATGTAATTTTCTGGAAGAGATTAGTGCTGAGTAATAAATCGGTCCTTTATAAACTTGTTATATAATTTTCTCGTCTTGTTCTGTGTATATTTTTATTATGTATGTAATAAAGATATCTATTAATTGTTATTATTATAAGCTGCTCCAAGCGATACAACCCGCTTTAAACGTAACTGCTCCCATGGGTTGTACGTAAAGCGAAGTTAACCCTTCTCAATAAACGAGCTCTTTAAGGAAGATGTTTTCAAAACTGGTAGATCGTAATATTATCGCATTCAAGCAAAATAACATACTTTTGAAAAATCATTTAGAATAATGGTCTTTAAATGAGTCTTTAACTTCTATTCATAAATACCGGTTGATGAGAAATAAATTAAATATAAAAAAAACTTTTTGAGAACATCTTATTCACGCAATTTATTGAAACGAATAAAATTTTCTATAATCTATTGTAACGTCACCAGAGCCAAGTGTGATTAAAGTGAAATTCAGTCGGGTGACTAAAGTTAACTCGCCTAGATTTGATTTACACTTTTTTTCAAAAAAGGTATATAAAAAAGTTCACATTTATAAGTTACGTGGTGAATTACTTTAAAAATCGAAAGTTAAAACTACAATAACGTTACAAAAATTACTTCGTCATTAGTTTTAATCGTTATCTCAAAACAATAAATCCAGTTCAGAATATAGGGTATATAGAAAACTTCAATTCGATTCACGCATCAGTTTTAGTGCACCAGATAATCAACGAACAATTATAGTGATTGCTTGTCAATTAAATCAATATGTGATACAGAATTAGTTATTGTTGATAATACTATTTTTAAAACAAAATTATTGTAGACGTTACTAAACAAAATGACCAATCATTATTTTCTTCCTTTCTATAATTCATAGAAACCAAGCCACTACATACATATACATGTTAAAAAACAAGAATTTTTATTAAGTAGCAGTTTATGAGATCATTTAACGGATCGTTTTTCATACTATCGTGTTATGAAAGTACGTAAAGAGTGGAATGTGTGAGTAATCGGGTAAGGTAATAGGAACAGTGGGCGACAACGAACAGTCAGAGGTCGAAGTGAGGCGCGGGGAGGTATCAGCTATCAGCGCTCGTCACATGATGCGAAACAATCACTGATTGATTGATTCATTCTATTTCAGGACACATGTTGGGACCGTCGATAAACTGATACATTTTAATTAACATAGCATATGGAGTGGCGCAACTCGTAGCAGTAATAATATCTGCGGGACAAGCGCGCGGGCGCCGCGACGCGAGACCCAAGTACAAGGCCAGTATCTACAGACTCTACAGTCCATTATTTGTTATATTTCGTAATGGTTATTTATTTTTAATTACGTTCACTGAACCCGGTAATTTATAGCTAGAACTTAAAACGCAATACATTTATTGAACACGCAGTTAAACTTTATCCGTTTACGAAAGACCGTAAAATCTATCTACATATAATTATATTATATTGTAATAATAATTTTGTGCATTTCGTTAGAGGAAAACGATGAAAGCCGTTAAAAAAAAATTAAAGACCAAGGATAAATATCTTAGTCAAGGTAAATGAACTGTTACGATTACAAATCTTTAAACTTAAAAATTAAATTAAATTTCCTTGTGTGTACAAAGTTTACAAATCATACTTGACCCTATTTTTGAAATCGTCAATAAATATCGCATCAAGAGAAATAATACCAATAATATATAATTTCGTCGGTACACCAGCTGCAGTCATGCAGACATCGGTCAGCGGTTCCGCGATAGTGGCGGGACCGGCCGGGCGAGTGGGGCGAGTGCTGCCGGAGGCGGGACGTCATGTGACTACACGAGGGAGGAGGGACGTGTTCATTGATGGTCAGAAACCAGCTGCGTGACGTCAGAGCACGTGCATCGGCTCCCCGCTACGTCTCCGGCGCAAACTCGTCGAGCGGACCAGTTCTCTTTTAGAAAGTAACTCGGTCGTTTCTCTCGTAGGATTTCCCTAGATAAAGCATTCGAAGAGCGAGAGAGAGGCGCGAGGTACTCCGCAGCTGGGCATGTAGGTAAGGCATAGAACAGCTAGGACGAAAACCGGTTGCTGACTCGCCCCAGTCATGTGACTGACGCATAGCCACCGTGGACCTTACTTACTATATACATAATATGGATGCACATGTTATAGATTAAAATTTATGCCTCGCGGTTTGCCAACATCAACTCTAGCACTAACTAAGTAGCTATGGGTACCTAATATATGTCAGCCACAGGAATTAATTAATTATTAATCACCACTAATGTTTATGTAGGAGTTAAAAGGAAAATTATATAGATATGTAATATTAAACGAGACGCCACGTAATTCTAATTAAATGTTATGTAAACAAACGCCCTTTATCTTTGAGAAACTATTAACAGCAGTATGACATATAAATAATGTTAATTAAAAAAAAAATATTTTTTTGCGTGATATTTAACGAAAAATTTAAAAGGTAATTTTGAAATAAAAACATAAGTAATCAGCTTCTGTTGAAGTCATTTATTGATTAAGTACACTCATTATATTATATTTTTTTGGAACAATCAATGTCTAATCAACTTACGAACCCCTAATTTTCTACTCTTATTTCTGGTAGAAATTATTATCAGAGAAATAAGCGAACGAATAAAATAATAATAATCAAAATCGGTTTATTATCGACGAAGCTTTCGAGTGAAACATTGCCGACTAGACACGTTCCTTCAATTTAAAAACCAGCTAAAAAATCGCAAACTCAAACTAAGTATGATATTATTGTTTTAGGATTATAAATATGACCTTAACATATTGAAAACCTTTGAAGTTATTTATGTATGTAAATATACGTATAATATGTAAATGGATGTAAAGTAAAACTTAGAGACTTGAGCGATTCTACAATAACGCAGACATTGTTCTCGTATCATGTGACCGCTGAATAACAACTGCTAATCGTTTAAATCCCAACAGCACACTGAGGAAACAATAAGATCGTATATTATATTGACTCTCATAAAACCAAACCACGTAACTTTATATTTATTGTCAAAAAATTGCCTAGCTGATATAGTAGCTAGATTATAAGGCAGCAGATCCTGAGGTATTGGGTTCAAATTCCCGGACGGGATATTAAAATGTTATTGGATATTTTAAGCGCAGTCCGGAGTCTAGTATTGACTTTATTTAGACTTCCTCTTGAAACAGATGATCCTGCACATAAATTATTTCCAGTCGTGACGGATTGCCATCTCATCGGATTATGAGAATGAGGGAATAGGGAATGCACTTATGTTTGCGCATGCCCATAGTGCACAGCACTATAAAATCACGTAAGCATTTTACTAGTATCCCTTGAGGGTACTGTAGCCGAAATATTATAATATATGATTTTTGATATATAATAAATATAAAACTTATAATCTTTTTTTATGTAGATATAAAAATGTGTTGTTCTAATAAAATATTCATATTATGTTATTGTTAAAAATTATGATCACGCTACAAACTCGTGTGCCCTTACAGACAATACTTAATCAGTTACTTACTTAGTTAGTTTTGTGTAGTTTTTTTTAGTAAAAAATTGAATATGTGTGATTGGTGTTCTCCAGTTGTCAAAAAATATTTACTACTAATTTTAATTTACTGTATTCAGCTGCGGAAGATATGCTAAAGTGCATCAGTTTATGCGCAAGCACAGGTTCACTATTCCCTTATGAGTTACACTCATAGATCGATGGGTTGACAATCCTACATGACCTCAAATATTACAGTCGCATGATTCTTGCCTTTGCTTTAATTTCGTCAACATTGCCAAAGTCACTCAGTTTCTTAAGTTGTTTTGTGTTTTTTTATGACTCATAAGTTTTATAGGCCTGATTCGAGATTCGAACTCAGGACTAGATCAACGAGACAGTAATATCGTCCATATGATGTAATTATAATAATACTCAATCAGTCGATCTCGAGAGAGATTAGCAAACTGTGCAGGACATATTATAGTGCACAAGTGTGTGCGCAAAAACAGGTGTACTCTCTATTCCCTAACTCATAATCCGATGGGACTGCAATCCGACACAACCGGAAAGAGTTTAGGTGCAGGACCAACGGCTTTACGTGCTCTCCGAGGCACGGGAGTATACACACTTCCAACTTCCAGACTCCGGGCTGCCAAGAGAAATTTCGAATGAAAAACTCAATGACTTTTTATTGGCCCGACTTGGGAATTGAACCCAGGACCACCGGGTCTGCGGCCTTACATCTAGCCAACGAGGCAGTCGTATGATGTATAAGTACAATTAAGTTAACGTGATACATTACTATTTAGTTAGTTAATCCAATACGTTTGTTATAGTTAGTATTGTTAGCTTCATAGGATTAGTAGATTAAATTCGCAGCGCAAACGCTTTACAATTTACGACTGGCTTCATGTCGAAGTGTGAGTGTTATATGCGTGAGCCGAGCGCCGCAGCGGCTGAGCAGGTATTTGATAAACACATAAAAATTATATGTAAAATATTTGGTTATTATCCCTATTAGCATATTTACCTAAAGTACACAAGGCTTATTAAAATAGTTTCTCCATATTTTCGTATTTACGTGACGGTCCCAATTCAAAACCTAAAGAAATATGCTTTATTAAAGCTAAACTTTTAGAATACAACAAAATTAGAAAATATTTAATTTATGCTTTTATTAATTTGTTTCGTTAAATTCTACTACAAAATACTACAATAATAATTAGTACAACTTCTATGATTTTATCCGTAATAATAATTGTTCCTATAAATATTCATTTATAACCACTACTGTAAAATATATAATTTGTCATGCTATATGTAATTATGTATTAATTAAAAAAATCAGCAGCACTGTTCTGTATTTAAATTTTTTGTTTGTTAAAAAAAAATATTTTTATCTATTAAGTATCTTTTTATTACAGCAGTTGTTACTCGTTGGTAAACATATCATATAAACAGGAAAAAATAATACGAAATTTTAGTATAAAACGCTTCATTCAATTATCTCAAGGATTGAAGTGTTGTAATTAACACATTTATTAAAACACACATATTTAACATAGATCAAGCGTTTGTACAACGCTTAGGAAAGTTACATTTTAGAGGGTAACCATATATACGGAACAACTTAGCCAGTTCGGTTTTTTGACGTTTGTTCGGATGAAAAAAAAGGTAGATGATTGTATTGTGGTATTTTCTAAAATATTAACGAATTTGCTACATTCAAAAATACGGCAAATTGTGATGATTGTCCAGTTATCTCCGCATGGGTTGATCAGTTGTTTTCCATGACTACCATTCCGCTTCTTTGGCTACTTGTGTTGTTGCCCTACTCTCTTCATAAATTATCCCTGACCCAGTGCCATCACTTCACGCTATTTCCTTGATGAGTTGATGGCACGTTACCTACAAGTTAGCTAGTGCCGCTGCTGTTGCTGACGAGATCATGTTGGGAATGGAATACTACATTCCTAGCTCAGATCTCGTCAGTAGGAGTACGCGTAACCGTTGGTTCACTCGTGAATGTGCCGATGCTGTATCAGCTAAGCAGGCGGCATATCGCAAGTGGATCAACGGCTGCATTAGCGGGGCATCTAACATTGACTCACTGAAAGCAAACTATAATAAAAATTCCAAGTCCTGTAGAAAGGCATACACGAGAGCGGATGCACAGCGCATTGTACAGATTGGTCATGACCTTGTTTCGCATCCTAGGGGCTCCCGTAGCTTCTGGCGTCTGACCAAGTCTGTGCAAAACAATTTCTGCCAACCTTCGCTGCCACCGCTCAGAAATCCGGACGGATCGCTAGCTCACAGTCCGCAAGAGCAAGCTGATCTCCTGGCTAAACTCTTTGCCGATAATTCCGTTATCGATGATTGTAGTGCGCTGCCACCTACAATACCTTCATGTGGCCATACGATGCCTGACATCAAAATCAGGCAACGTGATGTGCGTGCGGAGCTGCAATCACTTGTGAATCACGGAAAGCTAGCGGTCCCGATGGAATACCAGCCATAGTGCTGAAGAAGTGCGCAGCGGAGCTGTCTTCTGTATTAACGCGCCTGTTCCAACTTTCTCTCTCTTCGGGATGTGTGCCGGAGGCTTGGAGAAGAGCTAATGTGCAAGCGGATCCCAAAAAAGGGGATCGGTCTGACCCGGCAAATTATCGGCCAATAGCTATCACCTCAGTACTTTGTAAGGTGATGGAACGGATTTTAAACAACCATTACCTAGAAGATCACTATCTAATTAATGATCGTCAGTACGGGTTTCGACCAAAACGGTCCACAGGTGATCTTCTAGCGTACGTAACACACCTCTGGGGTGAAGCTATCGACAAGCATGGAGAATCGTTGGCTGTCAGCCTCGATATCTCCAAGGCTTTCGACAGGGTCTGGCACAGAAGTCTTCTCTCCAAGCTACCGGCATATGGTCTGCCTGCTCAGCTATGCACCTGGATTGCCAGCTTCCTACACAAGCGTAGCCTTCGTGTTTTAGTAGATGGTTGCGCTTCACAATTCTATGTAGTGAATGCTGGGGTCCCCCAGGGATCTGTGCTATCTCCCACACTCTTTCTTTTGCATATCAATGATATGCTCTCCCTTGGGAACATACATTGCTATGCAGATGATAGTACAGTGCATGGTGGATACCACGGACGCGCAGTGGCTGGGCGGGCGGAAACTGAGGAGAGGCGGGAGAATCTTGTCATTGAACTCGATAGGACGTTAGATCTCATCGCCAAATGGGGCTCTGATAATCTTGTTGAGTTTAATGCCAAGAAAACACAGGTATGCGCTCTCACAGCGAAAAAGTCAGCATTTTCCCCTCTTCCCTCCCTCTGTGGTACTCCGCTGGTGATACAAAGCAAAATCGCCATGCTAGGGATTGACGTTCGCTGCAACCTTAGTCCAAAGGATTACATCGAGGCTATTATAAAAACAGCTTCACGGAAACTCGGAGTTCTGAACAAGGTGCGGCGTTTTTTCACGCCACAACAACTGTGCCTGCTGTATAAAATACAGGTACAGTCTTGCGTGGAATATTGCTCGCACCTTTGGGATGGCTCCGCTAAGTACCTACTGGAGGCCTTGGACCGGTTGCAGCGACGTTCCGTACGCATTATTGGCGACGTAAAGGTCACAAACACCTTTGAACCTTTACAATTGCGTCGTGAGATAGCAGCACTGAGCGCTGTCTATCGACTGTATCACGGCGAGTGCTCTGAGGAATTATTCTCTCTAATTCCTGCTTCCCCCTTCCTTCTTAAGTCCACGCGAGCTGGTTCTCGATGTCGACGCCTAACTGTGACAACAATTCTATCGCGAACAAAGAAATTTGGCAACTCCTTTCTTTGTCGCACTTCCAAAAAATGGAATTCCTTACCAGCTCACGTGTTCCCCTCCTCTTACAACCCGGGTTCCTTCAAACGAGGCGTGAAGAGGCATCTTGCGGGCCGGCAAGGCGAAGGCCGCTAGTGCAGAACGTTTTTCCCGTCTGTACTGGCCGTCGTCGCGTTTGGACTCTACTACCACTTACCATCAGGCGGAGTAGAGTCATTTGCCATCCCGGCAAATATAAAAAAAAAGTCTTGTGTAAGGTCTAAAGAAGCTCAAAGGTAAAGAAATAAACTGATTATTTAATTGAAACCAAATTAGTTAGTTGTTGGCCGTTGTCCGTTTTTTTATTCAATTAAATCTGGTAACCCTGTCACATCATCTCATATAAATTACTCAAAGCTTATCATGGTTTACCTCACAAATAAAAGTAAAAGTGCGTGATTTCACGTTCATATCTGTATGAATAAGAAGAGATCAGCGTGTACGGGTATGTCATGTTATACACAAAATAGCTGGTGCGGGGTAGACACTAATGACTAAAGGAATGGGCCCTTCCAATGATCATAGCGTAGCTGGGAAGTAAAATACGACGTTTACAAGTCTCGCTACTCTCACACCATACGATACGTTGGATTGTTTCGGAATACTTGTGAGAGATATATAGATAGAACAGTAAAGGTACTCGTTTTGTACGCAAGTCCCAGTCAATTAGCAAGCTAAGTGCACTCGTAGAGTTTATAAAACAAGTCCTCCGACTTGTGAGCCACGCGATATATCTATGTCAACGAAATGAATGCAATGAAGGCGTGCGTTGGAGATATTATATCAATTTTAAGAACGATTTTTTTTATAAAAGTATTACTATTTTATATTTTATAGCATATTATTTACCTGAGTAGAAATTATTTCGACTTTGAAATTTATGCTTCCTCAAAAAAACCTTAAACCTTAATAAAAAGGTGGTTACAAATGATTACTACAATTACTTTAATTATATTTTTATTGTAATTAAAAAAAATTGATGTAAGGTAAATAAAAAATATCGCAAACGGTTATTTAATTAAGAACAAATTATAAAATATTTGCAGTCTTATCAGCAGCATCTACGTGAGATTAACGCCCAATAGGAAGCAGGAAAGATAATATCTTGGTTCAGCAAATGATCTCATGTAGTCACGAGATTAACTGCGGAACATTGCTTTGTCATCTTAAATAAATCAATTATAACATGTCACAAATCATGAAACGGAAAAACTAATCGGGAAAATCGGGAATACACTTTTTTTTTTTCAAATAAAAATATCTAATTCGACATAGAGGATGCGACACACGCAGTAAACAATATGCTATTTAACTATACATATAGTAATGCCATAAAATTGCGTCATTGTATCGGAGCTGAAGAAAATCTACTGTTATTGAGTAAGCCGATCACAAAAGAATGATCATCACCGGCTGCGCAATAATTAATAATTAATGATTACAGGCGTCATGAACATAAAGGGATCCGCTTAGGCAACAGCGCAGAGTTTTACGTGCGTCACCATAGGAACGTGTACGAGGCGACAGCCTCCCGGGAAGGGTTATAAGAAAGGCTTGAGTTTATTCACACATAAATACACATTCACTATCAAATAATCCAACAGTTTTATTTTTAATTAAACATAATAACGTAATTTTAATGGTCTGAATTAAGTAGTATTATGCATAATTTAAAACATTTTTTTTATTCGGTAAATGAAATAATATAACGCTAACGGAACCATCAGCTTAGTTTTTCAAAATATCTTTCATAATAATCTTTAATGATTTTTGTACGTAACAGATACGCGCAAATCGCGTTATACTCCCTCCGTTTCCTAATAAATTAGAATTGGACGAGACGTTATTGAATAGACCAGTAACATTATTTGAACGGAATTTATTAAACATACCCCTCGTAAGCCGCGCACCCACTGTAGATACAGGGGTATTTTCATCAGTAACGCGCAATGGAGCAAGTTTAATGGCATATGTCCACCTCTTAATAATATATTTCTTAATTACGTAATAAAATTATACACCAAGACTGACACTTCCCACAGATAATGAAACTATATTATGATCATACTAATACAATAAGTGTCAAGATGCGAGATCAAATTATTTATTATATCGTTATTACGATTAACGTTTATTTTGTTATGTACGGTCTGCAATACGCAATTAATTACTTCGAGCTGAAAATGATTGCATTGTTCGTTATATGCGTCCCAGCAAAGCTAAATGTATCTGAAGCACTCAAACCTATTGCTCCAGAATAACACAGCGAATTTCAGATAATTATTACCGTCTATCATATCATTTTACTGTTATAATTACTTACCATTTCAGAGGAGTGCGTTTAGATTACGGAGAAGATCATAATAGAGTTGAGATCAATAAAATAATAATATGACGCTCACCCGCAATAATGAGATCTATTCCTTTAGTTTTAAAGGTTAGTTTGATATTTGTCAAACACGTAAGTTAGATTAAATTTAAACTTGAACTTATTATAATAACTCCGACTCCGCAAGTTAAATACATTCTACCTGGGCCTACAAGGTAGTTGTTTCAACTTTTTTTGTAGACTGACAAATGGGCCAATAGGGTTTATGATAAATGGTCATCACCACCTATAGACATTGGCGCCATAAGAAATATTAACCATTCGTTATTTTTCACGAACGATTCCTTACATCAACAATGCGCCACCAACCTTGGACACTAAGATGTTATGTCCCTTATGCTTATAGTGACATTGACTCATGCTTCAAATCAGAACAACATACGAATTATTATGCTAAAAACCCGCAAAGATTCGTCAAAAAATCGTTAATATATTATTGTCAAACGAAATCTTTATATGCCTACGTAATAATAATTAATAGGCTTATTAATCGATACAATATATATAGAATAACTATTCCCTGATTTTCATCGAGGATTAATAAATTGAGCTGTAAATTATAATATTTATCAACTAAATATAAATATTGTAAATGAGAAAGTAACTCTATCTGCTTATTAACCTATTGAATAAGCCACTGAACCGTTAGTAATGAAATTTGACATTGACGTAACCCGTGTCCTGGATCACGACAATCGAAAATAACGGAATATACACAATAAACAATTAAGCAGACATAGTCGCGGGGAATTGTTAATAAAGGGTATCTATTGAGTTATTTGACTGGTTTTTTCGACAGAGTCGATATTCCGTATCGATGGTAGATTTCATTGTAAAATGACGTGCTCGCTAGCTCCTTGACGTCTAAACTATATTTTATTTTTTTTTGTTTTGATATTTATGTTGATCGCATTATCATGATCACGATTTACTGTTCACCGCGAATGCTGAGCTAGACGTATTTTTAATTCTAATTTTCCTTTTCATAGAACGATTGCTAAATCATAAGGAAATCTGAAAATAATAATACTTGTATAACTTGTTACTAATTTAATTGATATTATCAAATTAAAGTAATTACTTTTTTACTGGCGAGGTTGGTCTGACGAAGCTAATGAACGGCTTAAATTATTTTAATCGCGTTTTTCCCTGTTCATTTAATGAACGAAATAATAGAATTTTTTTTGACTGCCTCGTTGATCTATTGGCTTGATATAAGGCCGCAGACCCGGAGGTCCTGGGTTCAATTCCTAGGTCGGGCCGATAAAAAGTTATTGGGTTTTTCTGTCAGAAAATTCTCAGTAGCAGCCCGGAGTCTGGAAGTTGGAAGTGTGTACACTCCCGTGCCTCGGAAAGCACGTAAAGCCGTTGGTCCTGCGCCTGAACTCTTTTCGGTCGTGTCGATGATTATATATAAATATTCGAAATGTGTAAACGGTACAAGGGAAGATCTATATCAAAAAGTAGTTGAAGACTGTCCGCGGACGATGAGTACGGGAATATATAGGGAATATGGAATGGAATATTGTTTGAAAATATTTGGAAAGTGTCACCGTGTAATTGATTTGAATTTAAAATAACTTATTTTTGAATATGAAAAAAATTTCATTATTTCTTGAAATGCCGTTTGAGTTTAAAATAAAATGTGCATTCGATTTACTATAAAAATTATACAATTTTAATAACAATTATCAAACTGGCTGCGTCTCTGTTGGTGTATAATTGCTTTTCTCTATATATGAGCTATCGAAAGTAAAAAGATTCAGTTCAATCAGACTTAGAGAAGCGAGTTTAAATAAACAATTAGGCCGATATCATGGATTAAAACAAAATTAAATTCACTTGTCAAATTATATATAAAATAAACCTGCAATATATTTTCGTACAATAATGTAAATAGAAATCAAATGTATGTTTATTTACTTGTATATTTTCCTTTGATCAACAATACTACTGTATAATACGTATTGTCGATCAAAGATATTTTTCCCCAATTTTAGCAATTAACATTTAATCAATAAATTTATAACAATCAAGATAACACAATCGCAAAATGTACATAGTCATTAGTGAGTCATTCGGATTTAATTTTAAAAAAGTATTATTCGATTGTAATAAAAAATAAATTGTATTTGTGCTTTATTTTCCGGTAGCAAATTGTGCTTATGTCTCATTATAAAAACTCCAGTCACGTAACGTATCTTGGTTTGTTGTACACAATACTGAAATACAAAAATAAATTTTACTTTATCAATATTATAAACGCGCATGTTTATGTTTGTCTGTTACTCAATTACATTAAATCTGTTCAACGAATTCCAATAAAACTTTTTATGTATATCTCCAAATGATATCTTGGAATAATAATACATAGGTAATTTCTAAAATTAGCTGATAAATTTGAATACATTTCTGAAGCGCTGATTAGTCAGATTAACTAATTTGACCCTAATCTGAATTGTCATTGGTCGGTGACAGCTAATGACGTAATACGCGACCAATGGGCATTCAGTATTTAGTCAGTTTAGGTAATCTGACTTCCTTTACCATTTCAGAAAATATCAGTAAAATTTTCCTTGAAATGTATTGTGATAGATATACATAAAGACTCGCCTGCTGTCCGACTCCACAGTTTATTGATTACGATTACATAATACTCTATCGCACGAATGAAACATCTTCGTAATTGAGACTTACATTGCTGATCGATTGATTTGCTCAAATTAAACACAATGAAGTATCATTTTTTACTTATTTTCGAATTATCTAAAAGTAATGAATTTAATTTTAATTTTATATATTATAAAAATGACTGTACGTAGCATTAGTTATATCTTTGTGCTCCTAATTTAAACCTTTTAAATCCCAATAACATCATCAAAAGGAACCTATTATTTTGACATAGATATTAATATATAATTTGTGTTTTTATTATAAATGTATGACGCTGTATATAAAATGCGTGTCGAGATTTTTAAGCTCTGAAAATAGCTGAGGGGTTGTATGCATATACCTTTGTTAATCATTACTCACGATATCATGTTTCATATATCACGTGTCAAACTGCGCACATCGTGCAAGTCACCGCGTCAGCTGGCGTGTGGTGTACCACGCACCAACCAGCAAAGCTTACCTCAACGTATTTTGCATTACTTAGTTACATAATTCAATTATGTCATCAGAACAATAACGTTATAAACTCTAATCAAACATTTCGATGCGATAAAATACTATATAAAGATAAAGTGCTTTCCAATGTACATAGTCATGTCTTCATTTGGCCCATTTCTTATGGAATATCGATTTTATTCGAAGTGGATACAAAGCATTCAAGGACTAGATCATTTTATCACATTTACATAACTATTTAACGAATTTATACATTGCTCTATCATATATTTTGTTGTGTATCCCAACATGTGGATAATTCCCTCAGGTATAATAGATAACAAATGACATCAGGTGAACATCGGACCCCTTTCAACGAGTACCAATTCTAAGAAATTTTTCGTAGGGAACGATGAGTCCCACCGAACAAAGGATTGACGCAGGAATAAAAAAATAAAGGATAAGGTAACGCACTGTAGACTGCGGTCGGGACAATGCGACCCGCAGCGCACCCGGTGCACGTGTTCCTGACGTAGTCTCGTGTGACGTCAGACATGCGACGCCTTCTGTGCGAGACTTGGTTGTCGTTGTCAAAATATAATTTATTCAATTCGTGACATTTTTCATTATTTAAATCTACCATCGGTTCGGAATATAGATTCTACCTTCAACCTGCAACTCAGTAGGTACTCTTTTCCAACAATTAATTACATCGATATGTAGATTAAATACAATTAATTTATTATTTATTCTGCATGAAAATCAACGAATGCTAACTACACGTTTTTTTATAATCTATATAATATTTTATCTAGTAATGCGCCTTATTTATCAATACTTTTTAAATAACTTTATTACTGTTACTTTTGTAATTTTTGTTATACAAGTTTATTATATAATCTTATAGCCTAGCCTATGTGTATATTTCCAAAATATATGTAAATAGTGATTTGGACTAGCTATAATACTAAGAGTTTGTAAACGTCCCACAATTATTCGGCGAAAGCTTATTTCTTTTATAGAAAAAACATTATTTCCACGACGCTGCATCAAAGCGGGTTCGTGGTTATACATGTGGCAGGATTTCTTAGGAAACAAGGAGCTTTCCTCACAATGTTTTGCTTCATCACCGAGCACGAGATGAAATTTAAGCACAAATTAAGCGCATGCATGTATACTGAGCGGTGCTAGCCCGCTTGAACTCTTTTCGGCTCTCGGACTAAGTATAAACTTTTAGAACTTCATTAATTTGAATTTTATTATTGCTTAAGAGGAAAGCTGCTTGTTACTGTTCAGAGTCGCGTGCCACGACCGACCTCGCTCCACATCATCTTACAGTGATCTTAATAAATAAATTTATTGATAAAATGCGAAACTGATTTGCGACTTAATTTAGTTGTTACATCAGCCTGCGATTAATTCATTTCTTGAGCAAGCCGGTCGTGTCCTTGAACGTGTGGGCACGAGGCAGTAGACAGTTGGCGCTACACCACACTCGATGGATTGTTGATACTTATTGCTATTGATACGTCAATTATGGAACAATTAATTGCAAGCTACCAATATTATACGTATAAAGAATATGTAAACACATCTTAAAAGCTTAACAAGCTGACAAACATGATACTAAATCTATTTTACTTTGATCACTAATACTATAGTTAATCTTTAAATTGTTACATTTCTCAACTTTTATACGTCTTGTCATTTCACGCTGTTTGAGATTATTATCATCACCAATCCTTCGTCGTCCACAGCTGGACATAAGCCTCTCCAATGGCACGCTAATGACTCGATTTGAAGATCCAGAAGCTGAAGCTCTTAATCTCCATCCGCTGCTAGCCACTTTGCGTATATCGTTACTCCACCTAGCTGGAGGGCGTCCTACGCTACCAAAGTTATCGACATAGCCCCAAAGGATTAGTAAGCCAAAGTGGGCTGGACATATATGTCGCAGAACCGATAACCGTGGGGAGTAACGTGTTTTGGATGTTTTTTTTTTTTTTTAATAAAAGGCTTTCATACAATCCACTGTCGTAACTAAAATCAACTTCTATACTGATATTATAAACACAATTTTTTTTATAAGATATAGCAATACACCTTGACTAAACACATATGCTACCGAACACGGACCCCCTAAATCCACACGCGGAAGCAGCGAGCCGAAGGCAGTTATATATATACGTTAACGTTTGCCGGGTTTTACGTGTACAATATAAGTTTAATCTAATCGAATTTCAAGAAACATTTATGATAATCATTATAGTCCAGTCATTGAATTAAAAACATGACAGTTTTTGTAGTCTTCAAAAAAACCAATGGCTTTAAATCACGCACCGTGGCTGTAATTAACAATGAAATTAACTAAGGAATTATACAGACGTGTAAATTATAATAATTGGTTTTATATATGACGTGACAGATTAAATATGTATTTATTATAATAGCAAAAATTATTATGAATATAAAAACTAATTTTCATATAATTGCGCTGAATTTTAATACTGTGCAAACAATTGATTTTTAAATAAAAGCTAGTAATAATATGAACTATTTTTAAAGAATTATATGGCTAATTATTAAAAATATTTAGTTATTTATTTAACTCACGCACACGGACATACTATCTTCCATAGACAAATGTAGTAAAAATAAACAAACCATAGACTTACATATTACGCGTGATTTTCTCATAGCTATGTTACTATATTATGCACTACAAACATCTTGATTAATATACATTTATTTATGATACTATCCACTTTTACTTACAAAGTTCCGATGACAACTTTGCCAACGTTTAAAAGGCAATATTTTACGAATATATCAACTTCTTGGAATATTTTTCTTTCATTACTAATAACTTTATTCTAGTCCCTGACATATCTAAATTGTTTATTTATTTCCTAAACCGGACTGTAAACGAATGTCTTTATTGGTGTGATGCGTATATCAGACGTCATTGTAAAGTATTTTCCTTCTTTTTATCAAATAAAATATCTCCGTAAAATATATGTGAATTTTTATTTGTTGGAATATTTTTATAGAAACAGGCTTTTAACCGATTGAGCCGAAACTTGCCTATAATTTTAGTGCTAGCCAGAACTAAATCGTAATAATTTTAAAACAGATTAATTAATAATCTGTTTTAAAATTAATACAATTTAGTTTATCTTATAGTTTTTAGTAGTTTTTTTATTCTGGCTAGCACTAAATTATAGTCAAGTTTCAGCTCAATCAGTTGGGAGGAAGTGGTTTATAAAATTGACCAACCCATACAGTACAGTAACAGCCTGTAAATGTCCCACTGCTGGGCTAAGGCCTCCTCTCCCTTTTTTTTTTTTTTTTGAGGAGAAGGTTTGGAGCTTATTCCACCACGCTGCTCCAGTGCGGGTTGGTGGAATACACATGTGGCAGAATTTCAATGAAATTAGGCATATGCAGGTTTCCTCACGATGTTTTCCTTCACCGTAAAGCACGAGATGAATTATAATTACAAATTAAGCACATGAAAAGTCAGTGGTGCTTGCCCGGGCTTGAACCCACGATCATCGGTTAAGATTCACGCGTTCTTACCACTGGGCCATCTCGGCCAACCCATACTAAAAGGTAATGTAATTATGTTAAATAAAAGCTTGTACTAAGAACGCACCACTCATGTGTTCTATTTTTGGGATAAATCGACGTTGTTTGCACAATGGCATACCAGCTTGCATGAGCTATGAGCATGTGTAAGTGGCATGCCTGTAGCTGGCAGGTAAGTAAATTGCATATCAAATCAAACTTGAGTAGCGCATTAAAGCACGTGACATCCATGTTCATGCCAGTAGCCGCAGATTATTTGTTCCTATTTGAATCTTTTGTTTCGTTTGTAATATTTTTTTTTTTTTACATCGTGCACATAACCGGAATGCCATAGAGTAAATTGAATGCAATATTATTTGCAAATGATCCTCGGCGCAAATGTATGGCGTTTTAAGACTTTAAAAAATATATAAATTTTATTATTTGATGAAGAATATAAAAATGAACGATGTATAGATAAGATGTTCGATTACATTGACATGAATAACAAAGCAATTGCTACTATTGGAAATTCTAGATTGATTGATTAAGTATCAATCAACTTTAGCGAGATCGATAAAATAATGATAAGTATAATAGTAAAGTTTTATAGTATTATATATCGATGTCTCGGATTGATTTTAATGACCCTTGTATCGTTAAGAAATGGCTCATCAAAAGGAAACATAATATTTCTACTGAACTAATATATTGTGTCCAAGGATAAAGCTTACGGATGGTGCCGTATTGTTTCTGAACTGAATATCTGATTTAGTTATTCCTTTGTTATTATTTATAGCTTTAGGTATGGATATCGGATCCAAATTAGACAAATTATTATGGACTTTGTAGGTTTAATAGTGTTATTATTTAAGAGTTTACAAAATTCATCGAATCGAATAAATATTAAAATAATAATGATATAACAATGTTAAATTTAACCTAATGTGAGAAATGTTAAACCAGTAAAAAGTAGTAAATTATCTGTGAGTTCATCTTAGTATCTTTGATTAGTATTTATATATTTAGTTAGTATTGACTGTAGGCAAGAAGACTGCATATGAGTGGGATAATAATACGCTAAATAATAAGTAAAACTAAAGTAACAACATGTAAATATCGAGCAAGCGAACACAAAACATTTTTCATATCACATAAAAGCATCCGTTGCTGTTGCAAATTATCCGCAACATTTTTACTTGAAATATCTTCTTCGCCGAAAATCCTTGCAAGTAGATTTAGGTCAACAAAGAATATTTTTTTACACATTAAACTTTATTTCGATATATATGTGTATTGTGTTTCGATGAACATAACAATGACATTTTATAAAACGCAGTACGTTACGTACAAAATGGAACCACATCGGCCTACTTCGTCCGCCTGCTGCCCTTGAAAGAGACGTTTCGAAGTGGTATGCACCCGGGGCGATGCCACAAGTAGTCGAATTAACATTACGATAGAAAAGCCACGAAGCAGTTGACAAACTTGCTATATATCTTGCTAAATAATATATGAGCACAAGAATGAAAGTGAACTGTCACCTGACTAGAGCCTGATGGCCGTAGATCGGGTCAGGAGTTGTGACCGGTTCAAGACGAATGAAAACCCTCAAATCCATATTTTACGGCCTTACCACACGTCGTATCGTATCTATATTCGAAGCTCACGAGCTTCGAATATAAATACGATTGTTTATAGAACTAACTATACAGCTTTATTTATTATATTTTGAGATTTTTAATTCTTATATTACTCGGGGTAATCTGCGGGATTTCCCTATAAGTTATATTAATCGAAATAAGAACTTGTTTTTTATCTCTTAACGTTTTTTCCCGATGAATACCCCAGTGGGTAATCATATTGACACCACAAAAGTCATTAAAAAGAAACCGTTAAGGTAAATAATATTTAATAGACAATTCATATACATTTGTATTAATAACAATAGAATACGGAAAAAAAATATGGGAAGTCATGTTTGGTAAATCCAAGTTACAGGTGGTGAAGGTTTGATAAGTTATCATCACGGTCGTGCTTAAGAGGCGCGGCCACGTACAAGGGTCATTATTACTCAAACATAATAATTAACTTAAAACGTGCTAATTCGTTGCACGCTCAAGTAAACACCGCGATAACATAATTACTGTCAAGACGCAATTAACTGCTATTATAGCATGTGAGCGATCCCTCGTGCTAATGATATCCGCCATTATTTTTGCATATTTATATTGTTAAATAAAATTAACGGGCATCAACGATACCAAAAAATAATGGTAGATCCAGTTTTTGTTAATTTTGACTTACAATACAAAAAAAGATATTTCATTTGCTTGATTATTATTCGGCTACAGAGGTACAGGTTCGAATCCCGAGTAAATCTGGCTAAGAGCTATTAATATATATTATTACCTTGAATTTCTCACGAAATTCTTATTAACAGTCTGGACTCAGGAAGTAGCCAGGGTGACAATTACTCTCCAGAAAGCATGTACAGTCATTTGTCCTGTTTCTGAACTCTATCCAATCACATAGGACGAGAGTAAGGGAATAGAGAGTGCAATTGTGTTAAGGTTCGATCAGTTTCAGCATATTTTGTAGCGCACAAACGTGTTTCATGCAACATTACTAGCTAACTAAATAGTTGAGTGACCCTGTAAAGGAGGGTCCCTTACAGGGTCAAGTACATCAATATTAGATATGGTGAATTTTGAGCTGGGCCACGTATGTCCACGTATATATTATAGTAACTTATCGTCCCGGTTTCGCACGGGTAATACGGATAAGAAGAAAGATGTATTTTGGATTAGTTTGCGTAAAATCCGTTTTTAGTGAGCGTCTACGTCAGGGAAGGAATGACTATAGCAATTTTCGAGTCAATCGGGCGTGTAGTTAAGATCTCGAGTATCATAAATATAATAATCTATTTAAGATTAGATATTGGATATGATATGTTTTTGAACAAAAATCTTTTAAATGTTTAAACATATTTACAGTCTACTTTTTAGCCATGCAAGTTAATATTACAATATGTAGCGCGTACATATGTACCTTTGACAATATTGCCACTTTTCTTCTTATCACGTTTTTTGCGTGACCGATGTTGGCATTATATATGTATTAAATTACTTATACACTATTTCAATGCAATTTTCGCATAACAATGTCCGAGAAAAACGAACTTATTAATTTAAACTCTTTCGCTAGTAGTAAAATACTTTAAACAATCATCTGTAAAAGATCGTTTGTAGATGTAACATTATCTATATACATATTTTTGTATTGTTATAAATTAATTTAATATCGTCATCATACCGTATGACATATCTTGTGACTTTAATTACACTGCCAACCATTTTTAAAAAGCAATTCAAAAGCAAAATAATTGACTAGGGGAGGTGTGCTCTAAAAGATTTCAAACGCAACTACAATACCATAAACGTATTTAAGTAATTACTGTATGGCTCCGAACATGATCATGTTAAATCACATTTGACGCCGTACTTACAACAAAATTTTGTTACTTTTTATTTTATAAAATAAGTAGGCGGACGAACATATGAGCAACCTGGTAAGTGGTCCCAACGCCCATAGACATTGGCATTGCAAGAAATGTAAACCATCGCTTACATCGTCAATCTGCCGACAGCCTTGGGAACTAAGATGTCATATCCCTTGTGCCTGCAATTACACTGTCTCACTCACCCTTCAAACCGGAACACAAAAATACCAAGTACTCCTGTTTTGCGGTAGAATATCTGATGAGTAGGTACCTACCCAGACGAGCTTGCACTAAGCTCGACCACCAGTGAATATCGATATATGAAGTATTTATAATCACGTTTCATAAAAAAACAAGCAGTTTAAATGAATTTTCACTCATGTTCGTTGGCTACTCGACGTTGAGGCATCCGATGTTCAAACATAAGACAATAAGCGCTAACAATGGGACACACGACCCTCGTAATCACATAGTATGATTTCTTAGATCGTTTCGACGATCGATCGGCTTAGATGAGAGAAGTTATATTAAATCTATCAACACATTCTCACTAATTTCATTTAGAACGTCAATGATGTCCTGAACGATTTTGGACACAGCAGTGATTTTGAAACGAGAACAGCCAGCTGAATTTCTCGACAGAAAAACTCGGTAAACAGTAACAGCCTGTTAATGTCTCAATGCTGAGCTAAGGCCTCCTCTCCATTTTTGAGGAGAAGGTTTGGAGCTTATTCCACCACGCTGCTCCAATGCGGGTTGGTAGAGTACACATGTGGCATAATTTCAATGAAATAAGACACATGCAGGTTTCCTCACGATGTTTTCCTTCACCGTCAAGCACGAGATGAATTATAAACACAAATTAAGCACATGAAAATTCAGTGGTGCTTGCCAGAGTTTGAACCCACGATCATCGGTTAAGATTCACGTGTTCTAACCACTAGGCCATCTCGACTTTTAATTTTTTTTAATTAAATAATTTTGAAAAATGAAAAACTCAATTCATTTTAATTGGCCCAATCCGATGTTTGAACCAAAGATCTCGAGATCTGCTATCTAAAACAGAACAAGTATTGAAAAGTAGCTCATTTCGTACACATATTTGTGTAAAATTTATAAATATTGTTAAAAAGTGCGTATAACTTTCCAAAAACAATCGTCACACACCGTCAGGGGCAGGTGTCTATCATAGGGATTATTTTATCTTACGCATTGTTTTGACTAAAGTCTACGGTAAGACAGATGTCGCGATATCGACATCTTATCGAGACATGTGTCGGCTGTATCTTCAAGTGTTGTGATGAAATTCGCTTCGTACTTCCAGGTTATATTTATTTACATGAAGGTGCCTCGTTCGAAACTAAGTAACGATAAATTCTATAGTATGTTCTGCAGAACCCTCGTTCAGGGAAATGTAAATGATATACTCGTTCACCTAATTTCATTAATTAATTTTTCATTATTTCATTAATCATACAGGCTAAGACAAATAAATGAAATGGGTCTGTCTGTAATTCACAATACCTGCTTTTTTAGTTAATGTGGCTATTTTCATGTTACCAAAAGCAAAACAAAACGTATTTCAATGTAGCATTTAGTCTGTATTCCATCAAAACCAGTAAAGTATATCAAAAGTTATAATAACTTAAGGTTTAAGAGCATATATGTTTACCGCTATTTATGTATATAAGTGAGTAAATATAAAATAAAAAACTAGTTTAAGGTTTTTCGAAATATCTCTACAATAGGATGAACAACGTTTTTTTGTTGCATAAATTAATATAATTACATTTTATATAAATAAATTTTTAAAGCAAATGTGAAGCGGGTAAAACCGCAGGACACATTTAGTTTAATCAAACATATTATTATTTTTTTAAATCAAGGGATGGCGTGCATCGTGCATACAGTATTTAATTACGTATTTCAATTTTTTAAATTATTTCTGTTTTCTTTTTTCAATTAAATTCAAATTTTGATGCCAGCAAAATCCAATGTTGCTAGAAATTTGCCTATAGTCTATGTCTATCAACCCACACGCTACAGTATCATAAAAGTACCTACGGGAAGTCCCTTTTCGGAATTTTCCACAGGAAAAAAAATGATTCATATATAAAATATAAAATGGTGGAAAATAATTTGCTGTGACGTTATTATGAAAAGGTAAAATAAAAAAATATATATACGGCCTTACTTATAAAAATTGCTTAGCGGCCGTTTAATTAAACACTGATTTGGCTCTTTCTGTCATTATTGATTTGACAAGAAGTCACACACTGTTTCACTAATCATGTGTTAAACAACTCATTACCTTTGAAATAAAGTTCTTTTAACAACATTACTTTTTTACATATAAGTTTATTAACCCAATTGTTACTGCTCATTATTTCAAAGTCAGTACGTATTTTATAAAGGCTTGTTGTATGTGTGTGTGTGTGTTGTGTGTTGTTTTTTATAACCTTTCGGTATAAAAACAAATATTATTTGTTGTGCTAGTTTTAAAACTGAAATAGTTTATAATCCAGTAGGTCCTTAAAAGTAATAGAGAAATGTAACAAATTATACTCCAGGCCCTCCAATATAATAGACGAATGCAATAAAAGAATAATATAAATATTAAATTGCCGAACGATAAGTGCCATATAATAATCATCAGGTCTTAAAAAAATCGGACTGTATTTTACATGTGGAAAAATTTACTTCGACTCAAGTATCACCACAATGTATTGTCTAAAGCCGAACGTGAAATTATAAACACGTTTTAGGCACATTAAACTGCACTGAATTTAAACCGACGACCTTCGATTAAAATTCACGCGTTTTATCCACTCGTCAAACCCGCTTCTATTTAAACATATTTTATATTTTAAATTCGTGACAAACATTAACGGTCTTACTTATAAATGCTGTTCAACGAGTTATTAGTGAAACAATGCTGTGTCTTCCTCTTTCAAATGTCAATTGAATAATGACAAAAAGAGATAAATCAGTGTTTAACTTGCGTAATTAATTAATAATTTTATTTCTTATTATTATAATTATGATTGAATCAAAATGATTGCATGTCCAGTAATAACTTAATGTAAATAACTAACCTTTTTGCAAAATTGTTCACGAAAAGCTAATCACGAATGACGGGTTTGTTAAAGCAGAATGTAATATTTAATAAATAAAAAATAATTATTATAATATAGTTATCTAAGTGGTATATGTTTTTTTATAATTTGTGAATTTAACATATAACATTCCATTCTTATTCATTCTGTGACGTCATGATGATAAACATCACGACCGAAAAGCGTGTTCGTGAATTTTTGAAAATATTTTAAATAATTACAATTTAAGTCACCGAAAAAAAATTTTTTTTTATAAAACCAGTAATATTAGTATTGTTATTTCTATTGTTGTGACGTTAAAAAATTAAAAAAAAACTTTCGCTATAAATATTTTGAAAAGAACCAGCAAAAGATATTCAGTAGGCTTATAGCTATTTAAACAATTGTTCTTTGTAATTAAAATATTTAGGAAAGTATGTTTTATATTATAACGATCGTTTGATTTCGAAAGTGTGTTATCATTTCGAGTCGCCACTTTTATAATAATCTTTCTGACAAATGTTCCTGAGCAATTTTTTGCATATTTTTTTATTTGACGATGGCGACGTAAGGGATGAGTAATATTTCTTACAATACTAATGTCTACGGACGGTGGCGACCACTTAACATCAGGTAGCCCACTTACCAGTTTGCCTACCATATACAAAAAGATACATATGTACTATACAAAAAGTAACAGGTAGTAAATGCTTTTTCTCCGTATTACTTACAACCGATTTAGAATCTGTGACGTAATATCTAAAAATGTAATTTTGTTATTGACAACTTAATAAAAACGATATATCGAATTTGCTCTGTATAATAATTGGATTTTCTATATCTCATTTAGTATATCCACTAAGCTTAGTTCCGAGACGTCAGTCTTGTCGATGATAAAAATTATCCGTTTTTGAATTCTTAATCCGGCCTCTCACAGAATCTGACACTTTATGACATCACTTCCGTTCATTCTAGTAAAAAAAATACGCGCAGTTTTTTTTATCTTCGCACGTTTTATTTACAATCTTGAATATAAATATGTATCGAACCCATCATTTATATGCAACATACCCATCAATGTGTGATGTCTTACGAATCACAGATATTATCCATTGGAATTTGTCTAACATTTGTTAAGTATAAATCATCAAAGCAACAATGGTCCAGTGGGTAGAGCATGTGAAGCTTAACCGAAGATTGCGGATTCAAGCCCAGGCAAGCACCACTGAATACTCAAGTGCTTAATTTGTGTTAATAATTAGGAATGCGTTAATTAAATTTTTTTTTTTTTTTTGTACTAAAATAATCTTTAAATGATTAGAATAACATGTGTGAAATATTTATGATTATATCATGTAATTTTTTTTATAAATAAATCAATGTAGGCGGTCTCGTATAATTCTTGCTCCGTCCGAGTTTTGACTGTGACGTCACTTCACCCAATCGTTATTGCGGGCGACTTTTTTGCAATACGCGCGTTGATAATTTCGTATTTGTTTTATCCCTCTTTGTGGTTTAACGCCCCGAATACGTTCATTCACTTATAATAATATTATAACGATTATTAATATATTATTTTATGCTAAAATAAGAGCAGTATTTTCACGTAGACTAACAAATAATCTACCGAAAGTCGATCTTATGATTGCCGATTCTTTCACAAATCACTAAATATATTAGTGAGCTTATTATTATTGTTTATTTTAATCTTTTGTTAATGCAGTGATCAACTGCAACTGCGATCGGCAATAAGTCAGTATTCTTCATGTAGATACTAGTGCTTTCCCTTTTCGATTGAAGATAATATCGATATAGAATATAATATACATTTCCTACATTTTAATTTTACATACAAAGTTCGGGGCGCGATACTTACACGATATATATGTATATTATTGTTAATTTGCCTCTGATGAAAGTGCAAATGAAATTAACAAATTAATCTCGAATGTGAAGGATGCAAACATAATAATAATAATGTCCTCCAAACCGATTTCGGCCACGGCGGCCAATCTCAAGAAAGATTAGACAACTACGCAGGAGATATTAAAGTGCACAAGTGTGTGCGCAAACACAAATGGACTCTCTCTTCCCTCACTCTCATAATTTTTTTTTTTTTTTTTATATTCGCCGGGAGGGCAAATGACTCTACTCCACCTGTTGGTAAGTGGTAGTAGAGTCCAAACGCGACGACGGCCAGTACAGACGGGAAAAACGTTCTGCACTAGCCGCCTTCGCCTTGCCGGCCCGCAAGATGCCTCTTCACGCCTCGTTTGAAGGAACCCGGGTTGTAAGAGGAGGGGAACACGTGAGCTGGTAAGGAATTCCATTTTTTGGAAGTGCGACAAAGAAAGGAGTTGCCAAATTTCTTTGTTCACGATGGAATTGATGTCACAGTTAGGCGGTGACATCGAGAACCAGCTCGCGTGGACTTAAGAAGGAAGGGGGAAGCAGGAATTAGAGAGAATAATTCCTCAGAGCACTCGCCGTGATACAGTCGATAGAAAGCGCTCAGTGCTGCTATCTCACGACGCAATTGTAAAGGTTCAAGGGTGTTTGTGACCTTTACGCCGCCAATAATGCGTACGGCACGTCGCTGCAACCGGTCCAAGGCCTCAAGTAGGTACTTAGCGGAGCCATCCCAAAGGTGCGAGCAATATTCCACGCAAGACCGTACCTGTGTTTTGTACAGCAGGCACAGTTGTTGTGGCGTGAAAAAGCGCCGCACCTTGTTCAGAACTCCGAGTTTCCGTGAAGCTGTTTTTATAACAGCCTCGATGTAATCCCTTGGACTAAGGTCGCAGCGAACGTCAATCCCCAGCATGGCGATTTTGCTTTGCATCACCAGCGGAGTACCACAGAGGGAGGGAAGAGGGGAAAATGTTGACTTTTTCGCCGTGAGAGCGCATACCTGTGTTTTATTGGCATTAAACTCAACAAGATTATCAGAGCCCCATTTGGCGATGAGCTCTAACGTCCTATCGAGTTCAATGACAAGATTCTTCCGCCTCTCCTCAGTTTCCGCTCGCCCAGCCACTGCGCGTCCGTGGTATCCACCATGCACTGTACTATCGTCTGCATAGCAATGTATGTTCCCAAGAGAGAGCATATCATTGATATGCAAAAGAAAGAGTGTGGGAGATAGCACAGATCCCTGGGGGACCCCAGCATTCACTACATAGAATTGTGAAGCGCAACCATCAACTAAAACACGAAGGCTACGCTTGTGTAGGAAGCTGGCAATCCAGGTGCATAGCTGAGCAGGCAGACCATATGCCGGCAGCTTGGAGAGAAGACTTCTGTGCCAGACCCTGTCGAAAGCCTTGGAGATATCGAGGCTGACAACCAACGATTCTCCATGCTTGTCGATAGCTTCACCCCAGAGGTGCGTTACGTACGCTAGAAGATCACCTGTGGACCGTTTTGGTTGAAACCCGTATTGACGATCATTAATTAAAGAGTGATCTTCTAGGTAATGGATCAGTTGGTTGTTTAAAATCCGTTCCATCACCTTACAAAGTACTGAGGTGATAGCTATTGGCCGATAATTTGCCGGGTCAGACCGATCCCCTTTTTTGGGAACCGCTTGCACATTAGCTCTTCTCCAAGCCTCCGGCACACTTCCCGAAGAGAGAGAAAGTTGGAACAGGCGCGTTAACACAGGAGACAGCTCCGCTGCGCCCTTCTTCAGCACTATGGCTGGTATTCCATCGGGACCGCTAGCTTTTCGTACATCAAGTGATTGCAGCTCCGCACGCACATCACGTTGCCTGATTTTAATATCAGGCATCGTATGGCCACATGCAGGTATTGTAGGTGGCAGTGCACTACAATCATCGATGACGGAATTGTCGGCAAAGAGTTTAGCCAGGAGATCAGCTTGCTCTTGCGGACTGTGAGCTAGCGATCCGTCCGGATTTCTGAGCGGTGGCAGCGAAGGTTGGCAGAAATTGTTTTGCACAGACTTGGTCAGACGCCAGAAGCTACGGGAGCCCCTAGGATGCGAAACAAGGTCATGACCAATCTGTACAATGCGCTGTGCATCCGCTCTCGTGTATGCCTTTCTACAGGACTTGGAATTTTTATTATAGTTTGCTTTCAGTGAGTCAATGTTAGATGCCCCGCTAATGCAGCCGTTGATCCACTTGCGATATGCCGCCTGCTTAGCTGATACAGCATCGGCACATTCACGAGTGAACCAACGGTTACGCGTACTCCTACTGACGAGATCTGAGCTAGGAATGTAGTATTCCATTCCCAGCATGATCTCGCCAGCAACAGCAGCGGCACTAGCTGTCGGGTCATTCCCACTGAAGCAACGTTCCTTCCAAGGGACCGACGCATAGTAATCGCGCATACCGTCCCAATCCGCCGACTTATAGTGCCAAACGCGACGTTTGCATACCGCTAGTGGCGGCAGCTTGGCCTGTGGCACTCTGGTAGAAATAAGGCTGTGATCCGAAGAGCCAAGAGGAGCCTGAACCACAACCTGATATTCCACCGGGTGAGAAGTCAGCAGAAGGTCCAGTAGAGAAGGTGCTTGCCCATCAATGTCTGGGATCCTGTTGGGCTGATCAACCAGTTGGGTCAAGTCATGTGTGAGAGCAAAAGCATGAGCAGTCCTTCCAGCATGGTCAGTTTTGAGGGATTTCAACCAGGATTCGTGGTGAGCATTAAAATCCCCCAAAAACACCAATTCCGCGTTAGGAAATTGCTCTTGCGCAGCATCTGCCACCCGACTAAGATGGTCGAATAATCGGCTTGTCTCCAAGTCACCATTGTGGGATCTGTAGAGGCACACGTAGACTCGGCTCTGACGAACCAGGTCCACACGTACCACCAACATGGAGAAGGAGGGGTCCTCCAAACAACGCAGTCGGTGACAGCAAATATCCGTCCTGACGAACAAGCATACTCCGGCTTTCGCTTTGAAGGATTCTTCAAGCGTGTAGCCGGGATAATTAAGGTAGCTGGTATCGGCAGGACGGAGTATTTGTGTCTCCGTGAGAAACAACATTTCTGGCCGTGCTGTTTCGAGATGGTGGTGGACAGCGTTGAGGTTAGTGTGGAGTCCTCGGATGTTAGAGAACTCGACCTCAAACAGCGAGGGTATGGTGGGGGTGTGCACCGCTGTACGACCGTTATTTCTGTTTTGTTGCGCCATTTGGGAAAAATAGAATGGAAAAGAGACGTGAAGCGAGCGATGTATTGCCACGATAGGGATGGGCAAAGCGTGGAGGCGTGTTTCCCCAAGTGGTTGCCAAAAGGGAAAATACACTGACCCGCCGGACGGAAGGGCCCCCGAACCCCCCCGGAAGTGGCCGCCGGGACCCCACCTACCGGTCACCAACCGGCACGACGGTCCACTCCGAGATTATGCGTGGCCTGGTGGGGCAGCCTCACGAGCTGGTTAGGCACGCTCGGGCCCCTGTACTATGCCACGGGCGGCCAGCGGAACAGCCGTTTCTTCGGGTCTCCCTGTCCGGCAGGTCAATACAGTTTCCCCCGGCATTGGTTCAACAGCCGTCTCCAATTGGACCAACACCCATCGCGGCAATACTCGCTCGGGCTCTGGCTGTACGCTGGCTGACCTCGAAACGCGGCTGCAAGCCACTTCACGAGTTTTTCACCATGCGTACGGTGGTAACAAGCCAGGCGGATGTTAGCATCCTACCACCAGATGAGCAGATGGTCGCTCAGATATCCCTTAGTCGCCTCTTACGACACCCATGGGAAAGAGAGGGGCAGTGAAATGTATTCTTTCTCCGTCACTGCACGGATGATAATGACTCATAATTCGATGGGACGGCACGACCGGAAAGAGTTCAGGCACAGGACCAACGGCTTTACGTCTTTCTGAGGCACGGGAGTGCACACGCTTTCAACTTCCAGACTCCTGGATGCTACTGAGAATTTTCTGACAGAAAAACCCAATAACTTTTTATTGGCCCGACCTGGAAATTGAACCCAAGACCTCCGGGTCTGTGGCCATACATCAAGCCACTAGACCAACGAGGCAGTCATTACGTTAGACTACGTATTGGACATTCAAAGAAACATAATATGGAAAAATCAATTTCAATGGGTCACAGTCATTAAGGATTTTTCAACTTTACTAATTATATTAAACACATACCTATAACTAGACTGTAAAAATGAAATGTTTGATCCTCTCACATTTTACTACTAAGTTACTTACATTAAAAATGCTCATGATGAAAATATCTACTTGTTTTTGTTGATAATATATATATGAAAAAAGTATTTTATTGAATTCTATTTGTAGAATTAGTATGCTACGGTACTGTATAATAAATATATGAAAGTTTTTTTTTATAATAACCGAAATATAAACAAAATCAAGAAACATTAACGCGAAAATACAGGCGAAATTTTATGGGCGTGCGAGCGACGTTGGGCGATGTGACGTCATGCGTCGATCGGTCGCCCCGGAAAAGAATTTAAGAACTCGTAACTTTAAAAAATTGTTAAAAAATTACTTTTGCAGATATCGTAAAAAAAATTCGCCAGTATTTTTTATATTTTAAATATGATTTTTTGAGATCATAAAAAAAGCTCGACTTCATATTTCATCTCGTGTTTGACGGTGCAGGAAAACATCGAGAGGAAACCTGCATGTGTCTACAGTAACAGTACAGTAACAGCCTGTTAATGTCCCACTGCTGGGCTAAGGCCTCCTATCCATTTTGAGGATAAGGTTTGGAGCTTATTCCACCATGCTGTTCCAATGCGGGTTGGTAGAATACACATGTGGCAGAATTTCAATGAAATTAGACACATGCAGGTTTCCTCACGATGTTTTCCTTCACCGTCAAGCAAGAGATGAATTATAAACACAAATTAATCACATGAATATTCAGTGGTGCTTGCCCGGGTTTGAACCTACGATCATCGGTTAAGATTCACGCGTTCTTACCACTGGGCCATCTCGGCTTTTTTTTTTAATTTCTAATTTCTTTGAAATTCTATCACATGTGTATTTTACCAACCCGCATTGAAGCAGCTTGGTGAAACAAGCTTCTCCTCAAAAAATAAAAGGAGAAGGCTTTAGCCCAGCCGTGAGACATTCACAGACTGTTACAAATATACTTTATCAGAAACCTTCGCCCAAATGAAAACAACAAATATAGGTACACAGTTTCAACGCAATCGGATTAACGATGAATGAACATATAAAAAAAACGAAAACAACATTTTTTTATATACAAAATGTCATAGAGAGACCACAATAAATATTAACTCCAAACGCTTTGCTATAAATAAAATAGCATATGTAAACTGTCGACCGCAGACCAGGTAATGGTTAGTTTTCCTCTGAGATGTGAACATAAATTATATTTCGAAAACATACCATATCAAGGCTATATGCATTGTAATATATAGAATGTAATGAAAAACCTTTCAGTTTTCCTTAATCACTTCACACACACAGAGGTATTCTGTAAGAAATTCGAATGTTAGAATGTGATGTCGAATGTTAAAATGTGATAAGCGACATTGACTTTAATATATGTATAATATTAGCCGTGTATTCGATGGAATATCTAATCGGAAACTTATCCAGAAACCAACCGAAGCTTCTTAAGGATTAGAATTTTTTTGGTAAATTGCATTTGTACATACTCTCCTTTTACCTCGGTTACATTTAAACCTGCTAACAAATAAAAATTGTAATAAATGAATCGACTATAACATTCTACGGAATATCTAATTTTGTGACCAGAATTGGATATAAGCCTAATAACAAATTTTGAATTGCCATACAAAATGTTATCCCCCATTTAAGGCCCTTAGGAGATTAATTTAAAAAATTCCTTTCACTAAGAAATTTCGCTTAGGCGTAGTATGTCAGTTATTAATTTTAAAATATCATTAAGTAGATAATAATTATAACATAATTTTATAAGTCGCACGCATCAAAATATCGTATCACCGCACGGTTTACAATATTACACGAGTGAGATACGATGTGCTACGAATGACATTACTATGACACGTTTCTAGATAGGTTAAATATTTTGCAAATTAAGTTTTATCAAATTTCAAAACACGAGAACATCATATTATAGGACACGTATATTTTTATATTAAATATAAGCATTATTTTACGATGAAAACATTGTTTTGCTTTTAAAATTAAAATTAATTCATTTATTTATTATTCGTGGTTATTGCGTTTATAAGGCACTCCTACTTATTTCCGCCCGCGGCTTCGTGCGTGGGTGGGGGTAGGTTTTAGGTTCCTATTCTTTTTCCCTATTTCTTTTTCTATGCCCATGACAACTTGTATGCAAATTTTTATGATTTGTTGAGTAGTTATGTATGTAGTATGTTAAGATGAGAAAGCGTAACAAACAAATTCACTTATAGTTATAATACTAGCGTTTCACCCGCGTAGTTCCCGTCCCCGTGGGAATATGGGGACAAAATGTAACCTATTGTACTCACTGATTATGTAGCTTTCCATTGGTGAAAGAATTTTTAAAATCAGTTTATAGGTTAAGGCGTGAAAGCGTAACAAACAAACAAACAAACTCATATTCGAATTTATAATATTATTAGGATTAGTGAAGAAAGTGTAGAAAAACATTCCTTAAAATATAGAACATGACAAATTTTCCTGTTTTTATTTAACCCATTCTATATTTTCAGTGTATATAGTACATTTACATGTTCCATACAAGAAGACAACATAGCTCGGTGAATAGAATGGTCGAATCTCAACCGATGATTGCGGGTTCAAGCACTATTGAGTTATCGTGTGCTTTATTTGTTATTGCAATACATCGCGTGCTCAAGGAAAATAACATCGTGAAGAAACCCGCATGAGTCGGATGAAATTCTGACACGTATATATTAAATTCAACCCTCACCGTTAATCTAAGAAGAGTAGGCTGGAGGTCTTTGCCCGGCCGTGAGAATAAATATTTTTCTAGAGAAAAGATATATAATAACGATACACACTCAGACATTAAACTCGACTAAACATACCAACTTCGCGAATTAAAATATATTCTACACATCTCTATAATGTAATTTCAATAAAAATCTAAATACCATTTTTTTTAAATAAATACGACAGAGATAGAATATAATTAATTATAATGAATTATATACTTATCAGAAGACAAAATTATCATTTAAAAATTTATTACTTGTTAAATGCAATACTAGATATTACCTACTAATTTTTAATAAATATATATATAGTTATAGTCATATAAATATATATAACTATAATAGACATTAAAAAAATATAAATTTAGAAATTCTGTAAAATAATAACATAATTAGACTTATAATTTAAAGTTTTATCTCTTCTACTTGTTGTGCCCAAAACGGTCGATAATGATCTCATTATTATAAGCTTATCGCCAAAGTACCTACACTTATTGGAATGCAACAAATGATTCAGTACTGAGATATTTAGAGGCTATTTAGTTTTTACTGTGCCGTAATGGCTGAGTGGCTAGAACACGTGAATCTTGGAATTTAGATCGCAGGTTCAAACCAGAGCACCACGTAAGGTTTCCATGTACGTAATTGGTGTTTGAAATTCATCTCATGCTTCGCGGTGAAGGAACACATCGTGAGGAAAACTTGTGTCAGATGAAATTTTGCCACTTTTGTATTCCGCATTGACGTAGCGTGTTGGAATTAGCTCCAAATCCTCTCTTTTTTCAAGCCTTTGTATACTTTACCTTCTCTACTTATAAAAATAAAACTCAAAAATCTAATATATAGTTATTTAAGGGACCGCCATCATATGATAATATTAATATGCATTCGTACTAAAATAATATTATCCTCGTTTGTTGAATATTAACGATAATTTATTATATTACTGTTTTTTACATTATTTGTTTATATTTATTCAATTAGAGTTGTAATTACTAGACATCAATTACAAACCAAATAAGTATGTAGATAGATATAAGACAGACATACTTTTTGATTAGATTAAACTGACATACGATTGGTAATTATAAAATTATGCTAATAACTCATAATCCAGTAGAGCTATTCTGTAATCGTGAAATGTCAGCAAGTAATATGCGACACCAACGTATATAACATATAATAAAATTTATTTCAAAGGATATACGCATCAAAATAGCATATCACCGTAAGTCGGCTTTCAACGTTTCACGAGTGCTACGAAGTGACTTCTTACTGAATGGCACTGCAGTTCGCATTACGGAAAATAATAATAATAACGTAATGTCCTCCAGACCGATTTCGGCCACGGCGGCCAATCTCAAACGAGATTAGCCAACTACGAAGGAGATATTATAGTGCACAAGTGTGTGCGCAAACTCAGGTACGCTCTCTATTCCCGAACTCTCATAATCCGATGGAACGGCAATCCGACACGACCGGAAAGAGTTCAAGCGCCGGCCCAACGGCTTACGGAAAATACAGTAACAATAAATAACGAAAGGCAAGTCGTAAAATACTTCAGTAGATTCTTTAAGAATTTAAATTTAAATTGAGAAACACCTCATTATCGATTGAATGATATGTAATATATTTCTCTGTACCCCGATCTTAAGATTTTTATGACTTATATAATGAGCGATATACTAAAAATGTTGTACATCGGTTTTAAAGTTACAAAACGATTTGTCTCCTTCTTTCGAATGTCAAATTACAGATGACAAAAAGAGACAAGTCGGTGTATTCACCCGCTACACGATTAGTAGGTAGTAGTAGTAAGAAGATGAAAGCATAAGTACTTATTTTACGAGTAGATTTATATATTAAGTCATCTAGAATGACATTCGCCAGCCAATCCTAAAGACCATTTAACAATTTTTTTAAGGGAACAATAATATTTAAGAATACACGTATGCCATAATTTCATCAAATCAGATTAGTTCATGTTTTCCTTAACCATCGAGTACAAGGAGAAATATAAAAATTAATATTATCTTGAAAACATTTTGAGCTGGTTCGGAATTGAATCCACGATCTTCAACTAAGATCTATTTATCTACTAAGCCTATCTTTCTCTCGATTATTATTTAACTTATGCTTGTAACGTCTTATTATCGAAATCGTATATAGTATTGTTTTCTTTTGTGTGAACTACATATAAATATTTCATATCGGGCTTTTGCGTCATAAAGTATTTGTACAAAACAAATTAACTGGAAATTGTCGACACATTTATCATTAAAATAAAAACCATATGTTTTGTATTTACACATACGACAAACACATGTAAATAAAAAAAATGTATATATATATAAGATTTCTACGGAAACAGTCTAAACTTCGAAACTAATATAATTAACATATAATTTATTTGTCCAAATTCAAAATGCTCAAGTTCACGGTTGGTATAATGTAACTCGCTGGGTCAGTTTGTTTGCCTTCCGGTCCTTATCTATCGCAGTCGACACATATAACAAATAAACTAATGACACGACGATTACGACTTCCTTTTTATAAATATATTACGTAGCATTGGATATTTCGGAAGTGATATTGAAACTTTCGCAAAGGTCATCGCAACCCGCATTGCAATGCAGCGCGTATACAACTTGTACTGGCAGATACGAACGATAAAGCAAAAGATACACATATTGATAACATAGGTATATATTCTTAATAGATTTTAGAAATACTAAAAATCATCCATAAATTACAGTAGAGTTACACTACGTTGCTTCAGTTTGGGTTGAATACACATTTGATAGAATGTGTTCCGACAAATGCAGGTTACGAACCGTCACTGTTCAGAATCAGAATTATTACCGTAAAATAAACACATGAAAATTTATTTTTACGTGCCCGGACTTGAATCTCTGATGATTTGGTTTTGGTAACTAGCAAATAGTAATTTAAAAAAGGGGAATTATTTTGGAATCACAGACAGGCACTTAAATTTTGTTTATTTGTATAGATTTTAACATCGACAACGTAACCACATATGCACGTCGGCAATAAAAAAATATGAATATATGTTATTAGTCATTACCTACTAACAAACGCGTTGATACACTTATGACATAACTTTCCGTTTTAAAGATCCGGTTCAAAAAAGGTTTTATTTAACTATAAACTATTAATCTTCGTTCAGAGATACAGATTTGCTAAGATTTTTTTCTACAAAAGATACACCTAATTAAAAGTCTCGCATAAATTTTTTGGTCAATCCGTAATCTTGAAGTTATTTTAAGAGTGATTCCGTTTACGGAAAACTTTTGCAATATAAACGATTTAAAAGTTAAGTAAGTGTTACGATCGTACGAGTCACGGGACCGGCCGACCTCGCTCCTTCGCCAGCGTATGCATTAATCACCCCCGACGTTGTCACCGGATTGTAAATCCTAGGTCGATTTCCTTAATCGACTCCCATGACGAATTACTGACCTCGCGTGCCCTGCAGAATGCAGCTCAATTCGTAAACAAACACCCACGTGCTCACGTACTCTTACGAGTAGCGCACGCGGATATACATACGAGTATACTTATACGGTCTTAATTATACACGTTGCTTAGCGGCTGTTCACTTCAACACTGATTTCTTTCTTTCTGACATTATTGATTTGACATTTAAAAAAAGACGACGCAGCATAGTTTAACTAATCACTCGCAAAGGAACGTGTAAAAGAAAGGCATTTAGTGTTTACATTGAAATACGCAATAAACTGTTCGGAGTGACAGTTGCTGCTGAACATTTATCAAATGCAAATGGACGCGGAGACGGAAGCAAGAATATGGTTTAATATATTACCAGAAATTCAAGTTTATTGAATTATTAACAATATGAATTTAAAACAACCCATGCGTCTATGTTTTAATTTATTTATTTAATCTAGGAAGACAAACAGTTATAACGTACAAAAATATTTATCACATAAAGAAAACATCATATACCAATTAAGTCTTCACAAATAATTAAATCAAAATACATAACATAATTCTAACAAATAAAAATAAAAATTAAAGATTATTTAAAATTTAACGAAGTATGAACAATTAATTTATAATTTAGTAAAAATAATAATATACAAATACAAATTCTATTTAAAGTGACAATGTAGGTAACATTTTATTTTACATTTCAATTCCTTCTTATTAAAACTCTATTTGCGTTGAATAATAATAATAATAATTCTACGTAACAATTAACAAACAGGAGGTTGGCTGGTAGTCCTTGGTAGCAGATGATAGATACCCTATTTCCTGTTTCTGTACCCATTACAACGTGTATGCAAAATTTCATGATTATCATTTGAGTTAAGAAGTAATAGTGTAACAAACAAATCACTTTGACATTTATAAAATTAGTTAGGTTGAAAAATCAATTAACGTTAGCTAATATGACGTGAAGGTTAAACGAATTAGAAGTTTTTGTAGGAATTCGGAAAACGTACAAAATATATCTTATTAGTGTGGCGGATTAATTTATAATAATATACTTTAATAGTTTGACGTAAAGTAATAAATAAATTCGTAGGTCTATGGTTGGCTTATAAGGCCGCAGATCCAGAGATCCAGGGTTCACATACAGAGTTCTGTTCTATAAAAATATGTATGCATTTCTTTGTCGAGAAATCCTCAGTACCAGCCTGGAGTCCAAAGTGCTAATTGCTTACAATCTAGGGTCTTAGAAAGCACGTAAATCTTTCTGCACCTAATATCGACTTATGAGAGGGAGAAGAAGAGAGTGCGCCTATGTTTGTGTACACTGTATGTTCCGCGCGGTTGACTAGCCTCTCTTGAAAATATTGGCCGGGACCAAGATCCGTCAGGAGGACTTCCTTACAATAATATAAAAAAACTACAAGTCTTTACTCGATAATAACGTAAATAATAATTTTGCTTGTTACAAACAGACGATCGTAGTAGTCTGAGGTCTAAGAAATCTTAGGGTAACATGAATCTGTCAGTAAAGTGTACTTTGGCCTCGCTTAGACATTACGAAAACTTAATTGTGAAATAAGAATTTGCTTCACATAATAAAAAAAAAATCAAGATCAAACTATTCTTCATTCTAGTTGCCTGTATAAGTAATTTTGAATGGTCATGTTACAGGATTAAATAAATAGCAACCACCAGCAGTAATATAGTTTCTACCGAGTAGAATCAGTAACAAACTCAGTAGTTACGATGTATCAGCTACGATTATTGCTAAGTTGATATAGGAAAAATACTTTGTTATGAACACAATATGATCTAATGTTACCTGGAAAAGTTCAACCACAGAAAACTTAACGTAATAAGTAATAACAATGTTAGTAAACTGTACTCGTATGGGTAATTACAAGCTAGGTACCTACTCGCCCAGCTTTGCGCGGGTGGAATAAAGGTATACATATAACGTTTATGTCGTAATACGAGTACATATAACTATTGCTTTACGTGGTGCAGTCGGCGTGATTCAGCCAATTTACACAAAACCTTATTGACACCTAAACCTTCCTTAACTATCATTCCGTCCAACGCCAAAACCTTATAAAAATTCTTTCGGTAGTTTTAAGTTTATCGCATTCAAACAGCCACACAGTCGCGGCAGGTGATTTGTTTCATAATATACTGATTAATGGTAATCTTTTATAAATGATAAGACTGAGCTTAGAGAATTTGCGTATTTTTGTGAATCCATTCTCCTTATATGGCTGTGATGTTCTAAGCCAAACCCATATATATACAAAGTCAAATCATAAATGACACACAGGTCACTGAGTCCTCTATGAAGCGTAGGTTAAAGAGTACAATACAGGATCGGTATCCAAGTTCAAATTATATTCGTTACATAAAGGTCATTCAATATTTATTTATTATTTTCATAATAAGAGATACAGAATATATAACGTATAAATAAAAATGTTGCCATAAAAAAGAACAAATAACATGAAACGAATAATGAATTGATACTTTTGGCGTAAGCTTAACATAGTTTTAGCGCAATATATAATTCAAACTCAAAGATTATCCAATGCATATTTTCAGCCAAGTTTCATGTAATGAAAGTGGTATTCAAGGTCAAAATACTATAGGGAATCTTAACTTCATATGTAAAACTCTTACAGTAACAGCCTGTTAATGTCCCAATAAGCTCCAAACCTTCTCCTCAAAAAGAGGAGAGGAGGCCTTTAGCCCAGCAGTGGGACATTCATAGGCTGTTACGGATTACGGAATGTCCCACTGCTGGGCTAAGGCCTCCTCTCCCTTTTGAGGAGAAGGTTTGGATCTTATTCCACCACGCTACTCCAATGCGGGTTGGTAGAATACACATGTGGCATAATTTCAATGAAATTAGACACATGCAGGTTTCCTCACGATGTTTTCCTTCACCGTCAAGCACGAGATGAATTATAATCACAAATTAAGCACATGAAAATTCAGTGGTGCTTGCCCGGGTTTGAACCCACGATCGTCAGTTAAGATTCACGCGTTCTAACCACTAGGCCAAAAAAAAAAAAAACTCTTACAGTTTTATAATTACTAAATTACAAATGCGTTTACCCATTTTATTATAAAATTCCGGTATTTTTTACCCACATTTAAAATACTAATATAATATCAAAATATTCACAACAGAAAAAACAAAATGGGCTTAGACATTTAATACGTTACTTAAACTGACTCAATTAGTGTTTAACTTACAACAAAATAATATCTAATTTATTTAAATCTATTTAATAATATAATTTAAACCTATTAAGCAATTATCAATTTCGTCTTTTCGTTATTAAACGCAACAAATTTATTAGTGATTAGCGATTCACCCGCAGCTTCGCACGCGTTATAATCGAAAATCCAGTTGAAGGGGATAAATAGGCCAAAATATGTTAATTATGTCATATTTTAGTTGTAATAAAGCGTAAAGAAGTAATAAATATTCACAACAAACATAACTTGATAAATATATATTTACAACAAAGAGTATTTATGATACTCTAGTATTTTTTTTAAAGTTTTGGTCAAGTATTAACTTGCTAGACCAATTTTATTTAAGAGGGATAAATAACAAAAAAAAATGAGGTTTGATTTTTTCTTATACCTTATATAGAAAAATTATCATTGCAATAAATATTTTGAGTGTGGTCTGGCAAACAGTTGTGTCGTGAATAAGGATGCCAGATCAATGGTTTTTTATTTATGTAACATCCAAAAGGTAATAAAGTGTATTTTTGTACTTGTATTTTTTGGCCAGCCTTTAATCGGCTGATCGTAGACTATACAGTCTTTATTTATAATACAACAACAGTCCACTCAACTACTTATATAACTTTGACTTAACTTCCAAAATACCAGACAACTTTGCCGACATTCGAGCGCCATTTTAAAGCGAATCCATAATTAATACCATAGTTTATTTTAGATATCGACCAATGATGCTGTTAATCCAAGATCGGAGTTGTTTATTTGACAATTTGGTTTCTCTGTACTAATTAAAATCTTAAAGTGTTTATCCCACTACTAAAGCCACAAAATGCTTTAAATATATAATAGTCGAAAGCACAAAGCATAAAAGATATCTTTAAAGTAACTATATATGCATAAATCAGGTAATTAAAAATGACCCAGGTAGGTATAGACAGGTTTCGGTGCCTCCATCTGTGACAAAAAAAATCGATAGGATACATAATTAGGCTTAGAAATTATCTCTGAGCCAAAATATAACACACCAGTACACTGCTGTATGGCTTCAGATTTAAATTGTGTACTTACTCTTTCGGCTATATCGAATTGGTTAAAATATAAAAACGTATATTGCCTTCTAAACTGATTACTTTAAAAAAGTGCCTAAAATTACTTAATTACAGCATTGATTCGTTATAAATATTAACATCCATAAACAAGAAAACAAAACTACTACTCAATATTATTCAATTATTTACGTATACAACACAAAGAGACGAGATGACAGAAAAGCTGAGATGGTCCAGAGGCTAAGCAGGTAAATCTTAACCGAAGATTGCGGGTTCAAGAACCCGGCAATCACCATCGAGTTTTGTTTTCATTTTCTTTTTCTGATGAAATACTGTTTCTTGTGACATGACCATCAATCCGTGTTGAAACAGCATATTGGGTCCAAACCGTTTTCACTCCTTCTCATACATGCCGAACACATATTTATTCATTAAAAAATATTTCTAAAAGAAACCACTCAAACATTCACCGAAAAGACAATAATAAACTTCAATTTCCAGTAGCTGCGAATTAGAACTATCGCCTATGATCAAATAATATTACATTTGAACGAGTCACTTATGTAATAATGTGTCTATGACCGTTGAAGAGTGTCATCGTATGGAGCTAATCTTGAGTGAAGAATCAGTTCACACAAGAATAGAAGTAACATACTAAAAACATTGCAAACCAGCCTGTATTATTTACAAATATTTCGTATTATCTTAAAAAAACAATAATACAAGAAGGTTTAATACGAGTACTAAGTCTTCAGTTGGGGGACCAACGGAAGACACTGTAAAGGCCAGTAGGCCCAACAGAATACAATACAGACAAAAGGAATAAAGTGCTATATGCATAAATCAGCTAATCCGCTGTAATGGTGACATTATTTCATATCAGGACTTTATATAGTACGAATTGCAGATCGCGTAGTAAGTTGGTCGACACTCGACTATACGCTTATCAGTTCCCTCTATGTTATCTCGATACGGCTGTCACTGTTTACGAACGCTTTATACCCGTAACAAAAGCAAACATTACTTTACCAGTATTTATTTATCTTTACATCTTTTGTATTGTACATTAGAATTAAAATTACAATATCTATTCTTAGGTTGTTTTACAAAACTCCTCATAAATTCCAATACATTTAAATATTTAGGAAGTTAACTGTTTTTGTTCGTTCCGAATTTGAACACGTGACAAAATACTTAGTTAAATATAATATACAGATAAAAAATAATTACTTTTAAGCCCTGGTCGCATGTGATGATGATGACGATCTGACATTTCTCATAATAATTATAACATTCCAAGAATACACGCATCAAAATAGTATATCACCATTTCGGGTGAGTAATGAAGTGAGTGCTTACAGAAATACAACTGCGTGGACAACCTAAAAGATCTAAAATGTTACATTCTGTGTAATTGCAATTTGATAGATACTCGCTTACTCACACTTTAAACATGAACTCAACAACATGGAGTATTGATGTTTAACGATAAAATAATTGATGGGTGGGTGGTACCCGCCTTGACGGACATAAATATAGCCCTACCGGGTTAAACACACGTTTATTCTTTCTCAAACTCCAACTTGTATAGCTAATTAACATATATAATGCATTATATATAAGCAACAGGATAATCGAGTCAGTGAATTAAAATTGTTTTCACACAAAACTTTCTTATTATTATTAAACAATTTTATTGCACACTCACAAGGAAAAAAAGACAACAACAAGTAAAAAAAAGAAAAAGAAAAGCTCAATAAAAACCATGCTATATAAACATAATTGCGGACCTAAACATGATGCACTCAAAGGGCGGTCTTATCACTCAAGTAGTGATCTCTTCCAGACAATCCTGCATTAAGATACTTGCAGCACCTAACGGGCGAGTGCATTATACATACATATACATATATATATACAAATGTATACAATACATACACAAATATACATATACACATAAATACATATATCAATTTATAATACAAAAATTTATTCCTTTACGTTCCTTCAGAAATGGTGGTGTAAATGGGTGAAATAGAATTGTTATATAGTTATTGCGTTGGAAAACGAAGCTCAACACCACACCAAACAAGTTGGCAATGTTTATACACCCGGTAAGGGCTCGCCCAAGGGTGGATCCTTGGGCGAGCCCTTAAAGCCATCAGTCCTGCGCCTGAACTCATTCCGGCCAAGTCGAATTATCCAGTTTTCGGATTATAATGGTGAAGGAATAGTATGTGCACTTATGTTGGCACACACACTTATGTACTAAAATAAAAAAAAATGTCCTGCGCAGTTGGTTAATCTCCGGGGACCTTATCATAATCATCGTGAACAGCTACGGCTGTGCAATAAAGTAAGGTAAGTAACAGTCTTTGCCTGGTTTTTCCTTATGCTTCGAATTCAAAGTACATTCAACTCCGGCGAAGTGATAAACGAGAAATTGCATTTATCAACACAATATTTAATATACGTTCTCAGGTAAGTCCATTAAAATATGCCTTTTACTAGGTTGTATTTTAATGGAATTTTTCATCTTTTTATACAACGCTATGTTAATGCTATTGCAATAAATCTGATGTGACTGAAACACTAACAACATACAGTACGCATTATTATATATGTTAGAAGACAGTTGTGCAAATTCCTTTTTTTTTTATTTATAATTGATCGGTTTTATTAAGATGCGTATTACTAAATCGATTGTAATAATCAAAAAAGAAACAAGTACAAATATGTTGGTATTCCAGAATTCATCGTCATCATAACTTGTCTTTTTTTATCAAGTGGAAAAACCCTTTTAACGATTTTATCGTTTCTACCTACAATCAACATTTATTTTCATGCAATGATTCAACAACAACAAGGCTGTATTAATATTCTTAAAGTAAATTAGACACAGTTTCATTGGAAAACAAAGAAAAATAATATAATTAAAATTTGAGTGAATTAAATAAAAAATATATTGAAATGCTTTTTTGTCACGCTAACGTGTAATTTCTTGATAAATTGTTTGGACAATCAACTGCAGCAATATTAAGATACACATACCTTGCCCGCGGATCGCCCGCATATATTATTTCTTTACGGAATCATCACTTAAGAAGTCAAGACAAATATATAAGCATTTTTATTAATTTATCATACTTTTTCAACAGCGCCTAACTGATATCTCAATAAAAGCATTTCTATTTAACCATGGCTTTGTCTTTATGTAATCAGTCAGTTATGCTTTTATAATAATTATATAAAGGTACTTGAAACTATAATCTCAATGAATAAAACATACCTAATAAAAAATACCTTATCAATTAAATATAAACTTAAAACTAAATAAAATACTCCATTTCAAATTAAAGTAAATTAAGATAACAATGATTTAAGAATTAAATTGTATGGCGGTTTTGTCCAAATTGTAACAAAGAGATTTCAGTTTTTACAGTATTCGGTCAAGTTAATCCGTTTACGACAAATATTTCACTCATTTTTACTTTTTGTTTTTACTTTTAACAGAAATAACATATAAGCCTATCTGTCACTCAAGTTATTCAGGCACTATATTAGGCACACTAATTTTGGCTATTGTAACTAATTTTAGGGACTAGCCAATTATTCATGAGGTATAATGAAATCATGTGCGCTAACACCAATAACTTCTCTAACACCTCTTAATGTAATCTGATGGGATAACAAACCGATTAGAAAACGCCTTAGTTGTCTATACCTAACGGGATGGACTCTTTCTCGATATAGCGCTTTTTCGCTTCGCTTATTCCTGGTCATTCCATTCTTATAGAAGTGTTTTACGGTATTTCGGTAATTCCCTGAAACTATTCGATACTACTAGCAAGGACATGTCTCGTTGGATTTCACAATCTTTTTGGATTTGGATCTGTCGTTGTAGCCTCACAAGATATCGAACAATTTCCCTGCGATAGTCTGCGAGACCTAAGTGTACGCCGTAGGGGGCAATCGATCGCTCGACACTAATAACCAGACAAACGATAAAGTTGAAGCATAGTAAAAATAAAATAAATTATTTTTTCTAGAATTTCAAAACATTTTGAATCTTTTTAGTAATTGGGCATAGTAGACTATCATAGTAAATACGGGATCAACCCGTAGGTGTTATGAGAACCTGCAAGGGAAATTTGGGAAATGTTCGTGTTAGGCGCATTATCATCCATCAGCACTACTAATATCTCAACTATCAATGGCAGCGCGAAACTATTTCATCAGCAAAAACATTCCCAGCGACCTTGCCTTTAGGCAAAGGTAAAAGTCAGCAAAATTTCATGATCGTGAAACATAGTACCAAAACTATATAATTGAGAAAGGAATACTTTTAAACAAATAAATTAAAGTATCTGCTAATATACAATAAAAGAAAATAAGCCATGACTATCGCTTTAAGTAAAGCTAGATTAATACGATTAAATTAAATTATTACGCTATGAGAAAAATGTTCAGATTCTTCGTTGTATTAAACGTTCTTTTGAGTTCTTTTGAGGTCTGAGGCGTTTATTTCCGAATCCGTGGTAAATTTATCACTATTATCATTCAATAAATAAGTGTAACACTTCGGGTAAAGATATATTGAATAAAGGTTTTAGACTTTTGAGTTTGTTTATAGTCTATATTTACCTATAAAAAAAACAGCCGCGGTATTAAAAAAAAGTTTGGTAAAGAATATATCTGACTAGAATCTACGGTAAAATATTAATGTACTTGGTTTTAAAAAGACTAATAATTAAACAAAAATACTTTACGCATTCTATAAATCACTTAAATTATATATACCCAAGGCAAAGAGGGATAGTGTTATATTATCGGCATAAAATAAAAAACGCGAATTACTCAACCTAAATGATTTTTTAATATTTAATGTTTTATAATAATATTTTTAGATTATTATTAAATAAATTAACCATTTCCCACTTATATCATTATAGCACGCATAACACATTTTTTTACGCTAATTATTATTCTTAATATTCTTAATTGGTATAAAATTAAGTCTAGAAAATAATGCCGTAAAAAATTAAATAATTAAAGCTTCATAAATGAATATTAAAATTCCTAAATATGGGTGTAGACAAAATAGATTTTTAAAATCCACTTTGTTTTAATTCGTGGGATTTTTAAGTAATAATTTTATTGTATTCAATCTATTAATAGCTAAGTTTTGGCTGCGCTAAGCATAAAGTGTAATGAACAGACACTTTATATAAATTATTATTTTACTAAATACAGTGCCGAATTTATGCCTAGGCTTACAAGACACTAGCATATAGACCCCGTCAGCCGACTACATATGGGTGAATTTTTAATATCGCATACCCCCAATGCAAAAGTATCTCCCATTCAGGTAGGCCTTAGCATAATGATCTATTTTAATTTAAAAGTTTCTATATATAATATAATATATACGTAAATAAAACGGAATGACTTATATAAAATTAAATAACTTATTTCGAGCGCCTTTATAGAACAATGCTAGAAACACTAATTTGACCCATATACCTATAATCGATTTACAAGTATGCCAGTCGCCAGATGTAGCATTTTATAGTTGATTTATTTAACTCGGTGTTTATGTAAATCTAAGAACAATTATAAACGATATTTAAAGTAAAGTAACAGCCTGTTAAGGTCCCACGGCTGGGCTAAGGCCTCATTCCACCACGCTGCTTCATTGCGTGTTGGTGGATACACATGTGGCAGATTTCCATTAGACACATGCAGCACAATAAAAACACCTGACGATGTTGTCCTTCGCCGCCAAGCACGAGAAGAATTGTAAACACAAAATAAGCACACGAAAATTCAGTGGTATTTGCCCGAGCTTGAACCCACAATCTTGGCTGTAAGTAATGCACATTTAGGACAAGATAAGTAATTCACATTAGCTCATAACACGTTTATGATAAGGTTATTAAATTGCATTATGTACTATTACTATGTTTGAAATATTTGACTAAAATAAGTCAGTATTTTAATTTTAGGATAAGGCAATAAAAATACCCATATCACATGCATATCATAATATATACCTACTTGAATAAATAACTTTAAAAACGAATACATTATTAAGTGCTTTTTATACACGCCCATCTCTAGTTAAGAGTACCTTACCAACTCAATACAATAATAAATACTGTGGCAACGATTTCCATGTTGCAAGAAAAGTTTGGATTGTAAATTGTAATGAAGAGAACGCGTTTTAGCATCCTGTTGAAGCACAGGTGACAAATTTTATGCATTAACCAAATCGCAATGAATGATCAGAATATGTAACAAGTAGCACAGAGTTGGCGAAAGGGAAATAATCTACGTCTGCATCACCTCGTTGGTCTAGGGGCTAAATGTAAGGCCACAGACCCGGAGGTCCTGGGTTCAATTCCCAATCAGGTCAGGCCAGTAAAAAGTTATTGAGTTTTTCTGTCCGGAGCCCGGAAACTAGAAGTTTGAAGTGAGTACACCCCCGTGCCTCGGAAAGCCAAAAAAAGTTGGTCCTGCGCTTGAACTCTTGTCGGTCGTGCCGATATGCCATCCCATCTCTCATAACCCATGAGAGTTAGGCAATAGAGAGTGGACCTATGTTTGTGCAGACACTTGTGCACTAGTTCACAAGTCCTGCACAGTTGGCTAATTTCTTTTGAGATTGGCCGTCGTGGCCGAAATCGGTCCGGAGGACATTTTTGTTCTTACAACACTTTCGTTCTATTTTTCTCACGATATAAAGCTTATGGCTACATTTTCTTTACGTGAAAAACCACACCTATTGCATGTTATCCATATCATTCATATGTACCTACTTTAAATATATATTTGTTTCTTCAATCTCAATGCAGTCGCTGCAGCGCTGTTGAGACTAGAGGACTACTCGTATTAATTATCATATTATTGTTAGAAGAACTATGCGATATTACTCAATCAATTTGTCACATAATACATACCTAAGAATAATTTTATGGATTTACTAATATAATTTTACAATAGTCATAACCAAATTGGTCATGCTTATGAACGATATGAACCTAATTATAAATCGAGACTAAATATTTTTGAGAAAAGGTAAAAATACGATGATAGAAATTAGTACGTTGCTATTATAATTCAAGAGATTTATGACCTGAGAACACTCAGCGCCATCTATTGGAACACAAAAGAACGTCGTAAAAAGGATATAAATATTATTAATTTCGAATGATAAATTAATTTATTAATCTGTTGTCTATTTATATTAGTATTATAAAAAAAAAGCGAATGGTTTTTCATAATTGTTTTATTACACGTTTTTATATTTTGTAGTGCAATCTGCATTCGTTTGAACTGAACTATTAGTATTTTTTTTTCTTAATTCAGCTCTGTTACAGCGTTTTTAAAAGTGAATAACTTAAGAAGACGAAATAGGGGATGAAATTTTAAGGCTCTGCCAATCTTGTTGTACGTCATTTTTTAAGTTAGAAATCTTCTTTAGCTTCTATTGTATGAACAGATAAAACATCATGCGTCTGGTGACTGGTAGGTAGCTGATTTATTTAAGACAAATTGAAAAAAAAAGTTATTCCTTTATATAATTAGTATTGTTGACATTAATTAAATAATAAGTTATCCATAGACAAGCGAGTCAGTCTTATGCATTGTATTAAAACGTGTCTTATGTTTTAATCATTTATTCAAAAAACTTACAATATGTACATAATCAACATTCGATAACACCACATCTTGTCACCACAGTTCTCTGCACTTGAGTAACTCCACATTGACAAAGCTTAGAAAAACAATAGTATGTAAATCATATAGTTTTTAATAATATAGTATTAAAAAATATTTATAGAACTACGCAACAAGTTATATTACACAAACATAATGCGGCAGTATGTACGCACTATGCAACCGCACCCTGCGTGCGTGTCGCGTAGTGCGTATTCACACACAAGTCGCATATTGACAAAACCGGATTTTCAGTCTCAGAACCGGACATTCAGGTGGCGAACTCAGGAAGAACACTTCACGACTGACGCTTAATCGATATAGAAATATCAAATAAAGATATGTATAATTATCGATATATATATAACTTTACTAGAACAACATAACTTTGTGCGCTGTTCAGAAGCTTTGTCTCTATGAAGTATGATCTCATACGATGCTCAGTGCTCAGTTCACCCACTAATGTCACGTTCGCCGCGCCCGCTCTTGTGGGCGCGTCTTCCGGCCGGCGGCCTCCTCCAGGCGGCGCTGCTTCTTGAGCGCGCGGTAGGCCGCCACCACGTCGACGCGCACGCGCTCGCGCCGCTCCAGCTCGGCCGCGTCCCCCGCGCCGCCCGCGCCGCCCGCACCGCCTGCCAGCATCGACGTCAGCAGCAGGTCACGTCGCCCCGCCTGAAAGAGATACGTTAATTTACGTTCCCGCCCAGTCGATATAGAAACGGATAGGATGGGTCCCCTATCAGTTTCAATATCGACGACAGGCGACAAACGGGGAGCCAAAAGCTATTCGTTTTCGCGTGTTGCTTGCAATTTGCAAACAAAGAGATTTTCGACGACAAATGTCATCTCTTTAATCAGTTATAAAGACAACAATGAAATTAAAAATATAAATCCAAAGCAAGCCTATGTTCAGTTCGGAGAAAATTCTTACCCTGGCGGGTGGCGGCGCCCGTCGCGGCGCGCTGAGCGCGGGCGGCGCGTGCGCCAGGTCGCCGAACTGCACGCGCTCGTACTGCACGTCCGGTCGCGCGGACTCCTGGAATAGCATACAGTAATTGCTTTTTATTGATTAATATTAATTCTTCTTACAGCTATTGTCGCATGTCACTATTAGGGTTATAGGGTAACACACAATTTTGCCACTTAATTTGTACCCAGCTACGTTGTGACAGGCAAGATTGCAATCAAGAGCAATTTCTTAAAGGGCTTCTGTTTGGAACAAGTTGTTTCAACATTTTCCACTCGTAGCCCCATCCATTTAAAACCCAAATAGGAGATAATAAGTAAATTTATCTTATTTTTAACAATGGTAGTTGCAGAGTTACCTCAACTATACAAAGTGCACTCTGCTATTTTATGATATTATTTAACATACTATTTTTAGAACTATGAAAATTGTAATAATCTTTTCTAAATTGAATTAATGATTGGTTGATCACAAAATAGTAAATGGGGTCTTTAAAAATAGAGTTAACATTTAGAACATTTTATATTTTTTCATAAATGGATCTCAACCAATGAATGTGGGTTCAAACCCGGGCAAGTACCTCTGAATTTTCATGTGCTTAATTTGTGTTTATGATTCAACTCGTGCTTTTCGGTGAAGGAAAACATCGTGAGGACACCTGCATGTGTCTAATTTCACCGAAATTCTGCCACATGTGTATTCTACCAAACCACATTGGAGCAGCGTGGTGGAATAAGCTCCAAACCTTCTCCTCAAAAAGGAGAGGAGGCCTTAGCCCAGGAGCGGGACATTTACAGGCTGTTACTGTTACTGTATATAAAATGAATATGTTGAAAATAGTAAACAATATTAATAAAATTAAGAGAAGAAATGTGCTATGGATATTATCACCTCAGCAATTTTTAATTTCTTAGCTTGCTTTTTTAAAGTAAGTTTCTGAGTTCGGGTAATCTTTGGCTCATCTTTCAGAGATGGATCCTTTTTCATGGCAGCTTTGTGTTTCCGCTGTCGCCGCTCACGTAGCGCCGCCATACGATCACCTTTTGTATCATCGACTTCAACGTCTTGCTAAAACATGAGAAATACATAATATAAACTATTTATTTGAAGGTCTAAGATTAAAATCAAATATGAAAGCTACTGTACAAACTATGACTGCATTTGAATGCCCTAAACAAATAATGGTAATGGACATTGGTAGAAATGTCCATTGGATAAACTCAGTTTTTGCTAGATTGATAAGATTCAATATTTAAATATTTTTTGTATTACTAATTACCGAATGATCCAAGTAAATTCTTTATAATAAATTAATATTAATCTAAATTTAATATTAATTTTAAGTAATTTAAGGCAACTACAGTTTTTCTATCCTAAAGAATATTATATATTTAATGTTTGATTGATGTTCAAGTACATAAAAAACCATAGTCATAGAGATTTTATAATGCAGGTTTCCATAATAATTTTAATTTTTAGAGCTTTCATCAGTATAAGAAATATAAATTTCTTGAATAGACATTCAACACCATTTTTATGGTGTTTTTTTGCCATAAATACACAAAAAGTTTTATTATATTTGTGTATACAGGTATTATATAGGTAATAAGCTCAAAATCAATATACAGCTACATTGACATAACAGTGAGAAACGTAAAGGTTACTTTTGCATTTATAATATTAATTCAAATAAAATAGAACATAATTGATTTCTGTTAAATTTACTTAATTCATAATCAATGCACTCACCGGATAATCTAGTTGTTCCATTGGATCATGCAATGCTCTCATAGTGCTATTAATGCGTAGAGAGAAGTCACGCCCAGACTCTCCCGGTAGCTTCTTCAAACGGGCTATGGGGTTTTTCCCAGCTTTGGAGACTCTCCCATCATCTAAGCAAAACAAACACAAATAAAATATTATAATTCACTCATATATGCCAGAATTCTTTTTTTGGCACAGATTTTAATAATTTTGAGTATATAGCAATGTTCATATAATTTTGTACATTCAGTTCCTACTTTCAGCACAAATAAGCCGCATGGGCAAATGACTAACTAAACTGGTATTAGATCTACAGTATCACAATTATAATATATTATAATTTTTATATAATATATTTGTTTTTCTATTATTTAACGTTTATGTGATACCAGTTTCAATCAATACAACACTTAAGCAGTTTGATGTTAGTTTTTATACAGACCTTTCAATGGTAAGTTCTTATTTTTCTTCTTTTTACTCTTTTGTTCTTTATTTTGAAAGGCAAACAGCTCTATTACAGATTTTGGGACTGGTTGATCGTCTGGATCTTTTGGTGGCGCATTAATTTTACCCTTTAGACTGAAACATATAGAAGAACGAATTATTATTGCACATCATAAAAGGTAATCTAAAAGTATAATGAAAATAAATTTAGTCAAGTTTATATAGACATGTGTACACATAAATGCAAATTAAGATGTTACCTTTGCAAGCGTCTTGCTTGTTGTACTAAAGGGTCTTTAACCCCACGATGTTTTTTAGAGGGTATTTTGCGACCCATTTTAACTGATCATTCGGAATTTAATATTAATTTATAATGTACTTTGTTTTTAAAATGTGAGATCTTTTTTGGTTAAGTACCTTTATTTGTATCTGCCAATGTCATTGTGACATATATCATTTTGAGTTTATTACACAGGTGGCAGGTTATAGAAGAAAGAACAACATCTAATCCATATTAAATATTAAAACTGGTTCGTTTTTTGATTTAATAATTCCGAATCTACTATTCATAATATTTTTTCAAAACAAAACTAAATTAATATATTCCCGTAACATACTCGTTAGTTATATATAATAGTTATAATATATAATAGTTAATAATATTAATTTTTATATTAAATTAATAGATAACCTTAAAAACTAAGTATATAATAAATCATTAGGTACCGTGTATGGAGAGTGGAGGTAGCCTTCCATATTACCGTGGTTCGACTGCAATAATCTCATAGACTAAATATAAAATAAATCAAATAGTTGGCGCTGCTGGATTTAAAAGAAAGCGTTAATACTTTGCAGAATAAAACGGAATTAGAGAGTGAAAGTTACATATCCGTCTTCGAACAGCGCTCTGTTCAATTTGTTTAATTTATTCTGATAATCAAATTTATAAATCCCACTTAATAAACGTTAATTTAGATAGATTATCGCCATTCTATTTATGAAACGCTTAGATTTCGGTAAACACTACCGAAATCTAAGCGTTTCATAAACTTTTTCGTGTGAAGACCCATGTGAGATATTTCTCCTTACTTCGTCATTATTCCTAAGAAATAATATTAGGTATAATCTTCAAAATTGACAGATAAATTGATAAGATGTCACTGTAGCAATATAAATAAACATGGACATGTCAGTGTTTTTTTAATACATACTATAATTATTAATATAAAATAAAATAATATACAATATGGAAACAAATATATTACAAAATATGGATATATAATAAAGTATTAAATATTATAGTAATATAAATTTACTTTTGAAAATTGTATTGTCTTTGGTATTTTTAAACGTCAAGGGTGCATCGTACGATAGTGATTACGATTAGCGAATGGATGATTTGAGTTGTGCAGGAGGGGGCTTGTTTTTAGCAGCAAGCAAGGTCGTTCTTTGTGTCAAAAAATTCTACTTGTGACGAATACTTAGTTTTTGTTATTTACGAGGAGTGAGTGACTGTTTGTGCTCAGTAACAAAGGTCATAGAGCGCGTATGTTGTTAATAGTAATCAATATTTAAAGAAACTTGTAATTTCGAACGTTCCAATGAGTTTGGGAGGAGGTCACAGTATAGAGGGAACAAATGCAGGAGGAATATTTGTTCAGTTTAATCAAGATTGCACGTAAGTACTTTATTTTGTATTGGTGGTGTAAAAATGGAAAACAACGCTGAGTATAGACATAAGCGAATTTATCGCCCTTATAAAAGGCGATTAAGTCCAGCTGTGACATCGAACGTCAAGGCTACTATCCTAAACTCTATTCGATGCTTATTACTAAAACATGGGCGTACAATTGCGCCTTGGGTAACAAACACAGCTTGCGTTATTGTACGATGATGCAATATGTCAATGCCAATATTTTCGTAACAATGAGCAAAATCAGATGTTGTAAATAAACAAAAAAGTGATGTCTAGTAGCTCTTACTTAGGGCTGTATCCTGTAGCTCTTAAGATTTTAGTTTTCTCCATTAAAATATTTCATTTCATTCCTGTTAAATAACATTATTAAAAAATTGATGTTTTTTAATCTCGTTGATTAAAATGACAAACAAAAAATTAATGTCTTAAGACTTAATAACAAAACATTTTTTTGTTTAGTGAAATATTTTAATTCAAGCATTTATATTTTGTTGGTATTATTTTAATTTAATTTTAATCAGAAACTAATACTCTTATCTATTAGGGATAGGATGTATACAATATTATAATATTTAATTGTATTCATTTGTAGATTCATATTATATTATATATCCTTGTCCTTTTTATATATATATATATATATATATATATATATTACAAAATTTCTTTAAAAAAAAGTTATGTAATATATATGTGTATATATATTACATAACTTTTATTGATATTTTTGTGAGTTGAAATATTTCTTCACATCTTGGCCTGATTAAAGGAACTAACCACATTTTTTAATGGCCTTAAGAGTGTGATTAGTCAATAAAGGCAAATAAACAAATTTGTTGTTGAATTCATATGATATCTTTAGTCAAGATCTTGAAGGATTTATGTCATAAATTATGAATTCATGTAAAAATAGCATTTTAAATGTCCGCAAAGTTATAATACTGTCTTGGGAAGTAAAGTTAATGTGGTTATACAGTTACTTGGAATAGTGTTTTATTATAAATAAAGATATATAAAGAACTGTTTGTAGTAAATGTATAATGATATAACAGAGCAGTTTGCAAATCACACATGCAAGTCTTAAGGTTTGATTTTTATATAATCCTTCTTCGATTGGAATAGGCTATAGATAAAAAATACTTGCTTTTTTCTTAATAAATAATAAGCCATATGTTTTTCGTAGGTCCCTAGTTGCTGGTAGTAGTAGTGGCTATCATTTGTTTGCACTGACTCCCGATGATGGAATTGAAGAAATATATGCAAGCCGGTCAGGGCAGGACACCTGTCTGGTGGATCGCCTCTTCAGCAGTTCCTTGGTCGCCATTGTTACAGTTTCAGCTCCCAGGTGTGTAACAGTACATTTGATTTATACACAGTTTTGTAAACAGCTCAATATTATTTTATGTTAAGACTTCTAGACAATACTAGTTATGTCGCCGTTAGGTAGTTAAGTAGGTAAGGTAGGTGACTCATTATTCTATGGGCTGTGATTACCCTGAATAGTGTTAAACCCCTTATAGCTAAAGATCACTAGACAGTTATCTTTATGATCTATATAAAATCATTCAGGACACCTGTATAATTGGACCTTTTTCAAATTATATAAATTGATAATTTACATAAAATTAATTGATGTATTTATCTTTGTTTCAACTTCCTTATTATTTGCAAATAATACAGTCATAAATTTGCACATGTTGAAAAAACAATGGATTTTATATACACAATATAAATCATGTTTTCTCTCCATACCTTTACAAAAAAAAATACAATTTAACTTTACTTATGTGTGTACATATGTAATTTGAATTGTAGAAGTAATATAATCATTGGGCAGTAATTTAAATGACTACTTTATATGGGAAGCAATATATAAACAACATAAAAGATACTTATATCAAAAGCTGTAGAAATGTGTATCAAGTTTTTAACCGAGTTTTAAAATAGAGGTTCTTATTTCTATGTATTTTCACTGATTTAATGGGACGCCCGACAGATGTGAAACATCGAAATTGATTGTTATTGAAAGAATGTGTAATTAAGGAAAACCAATAAATCTATAATAATAATATCCTGGGACATTTTTCACACACGGCCATCTGATCCCAAATTAAGCTTGTACAAAGCTTGTGCTATGGAAACCAGACAACTGATATACTACATATACTACTTTTCTTTTGTAAATACATACTTATATAGATAATTACACCCAGACCAGGACAAACAGACATGTTCATGCACACAAATGTCTGTCCTGGGTGGGAATCGAACCCACAACCTTCGGCGTGAAAGGCAAGTGTTCTACCAACCACGCCAACCGGCTCGTCATACTATCTATACGTATATGTTAGGCTTTCACGGCTCAACTATAAAGCAAGTTTTAATCTCAAGGAAGGCTAGGCTACTTTTTTTAATTAACACTTTGCCCGTTATTACGCGGGCAAAACCGCTGGCGAAAACTAGTAAAATATATAGTGTAAAATGTATTTCCTATTTAAATATTTATAGCACCGAAAGATACGATATATGGATTACGCATACATAAGGGAGTAGAGTGGCGGCGGTGAGGGAGCTTGACGGCATGACAGCCTCATTCTGTTTACCATCAAGGCGTACGAATCGGTCCTACCACCAAGACCCTCGTATTTAAATAACGTGAGGCGTACAGTGAGATTTATTTAGTACTGAATACTGCCAGAGACAGTTGACATGGATCGTTTTAAATATACACATCCGATTGGTTGTACATACATAGTATATACATATACGATTATATATACACTAATGATTACATACACAAATTAGTATTTTTTTTTTTTTTTTTTTTTTTTTTTTTTTTTTTTTTTTTTTTTTTTTTTTTTTTTTTTTTTTTATATATTATTAGTATAATTGTTTATTATTGAGATTAACATATACATCAGAAAAAATACTGTACAACAACAAACACAATAATGTAGTGGGAAGGTCCATAATCCCAGATGGCGTGTTAAAGAATGGTCAATGTGTTCATGTCAGTGTGTGGTGAGCATACCACCATTACATACCATTTAGGTGATCAAGTCGGCCTACCTACTTGAACTATATAAAAACTCGTAATATCTATTATATTCGTTTCCTCAGTATTAACTACGAGTATTGAACCATAAATAGCATTGTCATAGCATTGCATTGCATTTATATATTTTCACTCTGTTATGAGTCTAAGAACAGCATACATTTGCCTATAATAAACCAAACTATTAAGCTAACTCAGATTATTTTTATAATACAACAATTTCAGTATGTTTAGAGTAAAATAGCTTTCTTTTCTCAAAAAAAAAAAAAAACAAAAAACACTAAACAGACTAAAAATACAGCAAATTAATGCGGCTTTTTAATTTAATAGTTTATATGTTCTAACAACCTTCTCCTCGAAAAAAGAGAGGAGGCCTTAGCCAATCTGTGGGACAGTCACAGGCTGTTACTCACTATGTTCTAACAATGTTTGAAGTCAGCTCCGTTATACGACGTTTTGAACTTGATACCAAATAGACCTTTATCATTTCCCTTTTATCTCTCGAATTCGGGTTACGATGTAAGTGAAGTGGAAGGGCGCGTGGGCGCGTCGTGAACTTGGCCGTCGTATTGTTGAGCGCGGGCACACCTGCGCGACCCTCGTCGTCTTTCCCGAAAAGTTTTATTCAGATAAGAAGTTGCAGCTAATTATAAAATTATATTAGAATACGCTTACAAAATTTTTGAAAAATATCTCCCAAAAATGCTTTTCTTTCTCTAAAATTTCTATCTATATTAAATATAAAAGATTTTTTTTTAATTAATCGAAAAGACGATTCGTTGTCCTGTTTCGAGCAAGACTTAAATTTGTTTCATAAAAAACTGTCATAACAAACTTATATTGTTATATTTTGAAACAAGTACTCGAATCGTAATCTTCGCTAACAGTATTAAATTGACATTTCCGTTCCGTTTCCGTAACAGCCTGTGAATGTCCCACTGCTGGGCTAAAGGCCTCCTCTCCTCTTTTTGAGGAGAAGGTTTGGAGCTTATTCCACCACGCTGCTCCAATGCGGGTTGGTGGAATACACATGTGGCAGAATTTCAGTGAAATTAGACACATGCAGGTTTCATCACGACGTTTTCCTTCACCGTAAAGCACGAGATGAATTATAATCACAAATTAAGCACATGAAAATTCAGTGGTGCTTGCCCGGGTTTGAACCCACGATCATCGGTTAAGATTCACATGTTCTTACCACTGGGCCATCTCGAATTGACATTTACAATTTATTAAAGATTTAAAAAGATGATCTTACTGTGTACCGCTATATCTTTATATCAGCACCGCCTACACGCCGTTTAAATATTGTTTGTATTACGTAGAAACTATTTCATAATAATACGAAATCCTAACTCTGTGATACGCGTGGCCTTAGGTGTTGGCACGCGCTTTAGTTAAACACATGCTTCAACTACGTATATTTTGACATATATCGTGAGTGTTAGTTATAATGAAACGTATTTTTTTATAAAACGAAATTACTTTTCTACATTCGTAGTTATATCTTTATCGTAGTCCAATTGAATTAATCGAACACGGAAACCATGACGTCATATCGTAGTCGAGTAAATACTCACACGATAAATTGACGTTAATATTGTTATTGTATTGAAGCGATAAGTATACAAGCGAATTGAACATTAATATGAAAGTTTTCACTCTAATATTTACTTTTTTCATACTTTGTTTTACTTTAATCGTACTAAATAAAAAAATGTAATAGCCAGTAAGTGTTTAATTTCACCACGATGAAATAATATACGTTTAAAAGATAATCATTCATGCAGGTTTCCTTACGATGTTTTCCTTTATAGCCGAGCCCGAGACGTCTTCTAAACACAAATTATTAAACATGAGAAAATTCAGTGATGCTTATCTGGGCTTGAAAGTCTGGTTAAAATTTACAAAGATAATTTACTATTACTCGAGTCAATTCTAGATAAATTCCTTTTTACCAAAAGTTAACAATTATTATTACATGTTTATGATAACAACCGAAACCAATAATTGAACAACTCTCAAAACCTAATGTAGCGCACGCGTGTGTACACGCGCAATTCTAATCACACTAGAAGTTGTTTTCATATAAATGCGAATGGCACACATTTCGTTATGAAATCGCAATAAAAAAAAAAAGATTATACCGCTTGTATTTGCGTATGTTTTTGCGCTATCCGCATTGTTGCCGCATCGCGTCGGTATGTGACGCGCGCGTCACGCGACAATATGCTGACGCGTCTAACGCGATGTCTCTTAAATGTTATATTCAATTTATTCAATGTTTTCAATCGTATTTTTATTATAAATTATAAAATAACATACGTTTTGTTTTTAAAGTTATAATCATATATTTAGGAAAACACCAGAAACAAACAAAAACGTAATATACGTCTTAGTTGCGCACGACCGTAATATCCTTTATTCGAAGCCATTTAAGGGAATTTTGAACCCTTGTAACTTCGTTATGGACAAAGCTAGAAGCCTGGCTTAGTCACAAAAAGGACATACTATGTCTAAATGTGTTCCAAATTTACAAATTATTTATGCAAATAGTTTATGAACCATCGTCACTCGAAGTTCTCTAATTTTGTCACGCACTCGCCGATCATCAAAAATCGAAGGTACTTCTATAAGACAACAGACTTCAAATTTTGAATAAAGCTAGTATTTAGCTTGTAAAGGAAATACTTTTTTATTTGCGGATGTCTCTTTACAAATAGTTATGGCCAATAAATGGAACATATGTAACTTACTGTAATCATATTGAATCTTGCCGCTTAAAATACGGTTGGAGTGGACGAAGTTGCGAAGAATGCGAGGAGGAAGGGATACTGCGTGCGCAAAAAAAGTAAAAGTTACTTAATATAGTGAAAAAATGCATGAAATAACTACACAGAGAAATAAAATTTATGAATATATATATATTCGTAAATTTATAAATATATATAGTAATATCCGTAACTGCAACAGTTGCCTACATTTTAAATCGTGACGTGAAAGGCAAAAAACGATTAATAAAAAAAGTAACTACAAACAATTAACTGCATATGGAACTTTTTAATAGTACTCGTTTGCCACTGAATGTATCAAGTCTGGGTAGATTACATCTGGGGCCGAATTCAACTAATTTATAAATATTACGATTCGTTTCCGATTTAATTCGGATGCAACTTTGAATCATCTGTATTTATTCGAATCGCAACCGAACCGATAATATATTAACATATACCGTTTTGTCAAAATCAAACGTAATTGTTTGATCTTAATCTTTTATGGCAATTGTCGATAATTAAATTAAAGAATAGGAAAACGGAAAAAAACAGCAACAAGCTGAGTATAAATCAAACAATGTAAAAAAATGGAAGTCTCGCAACGCAGTCCTTCCACTAAAAAGATGACATCTCACGTAAAACAGTCAATTATTTTATTTATCACTAGTTTTCGCCCGCGTCTCAGGGGTTCAAGCTTGGTTCATACCAAATTTAATCAAAATCGGTTCAGTGATTTAGCCGTGAAAGCATAACAGACCGAGTTCCTTCCTCATTTATAATATTAGTATGTAATATATAAGTATAACTATTGGAAGCAGTTTCAATAACTTTGTCTTAAATTGTTTCTTAATTAGTTACCAAAATTTATCAACTTATACCGATATTATTGTAGAAATAAATATGTCTAATATCGATACTGTATAGTATGTATATATTAGACATATTTATTTCTATAAGAAATATAATGACTTGGCAATTAATATCGACGATATAAAATGATATAAAACTAATATGGTTACATAATTACATAAGAAAAATCTACTATTTAAAATACTCACTATTGAACATAGCGCTGTAAGGCCTAATATAATAATAATAATAATGTCCTCCAGACCGATTTCAGCCACGGCGGTCAATCTTAAGAGGGATTAGTCAACTGCGCAGGACATATTATAGTTCACAAGTGTGTGCAAACACAGTTGCACTCTATTCCCTAACTCTCATCCGATGGGACGGCAATCCAACACGACCGGAAAGAGTTCAGGTGCAGCACTTCCAACTTCCAAACTCCGGGCTGCTACTGAGAATTTTCGATAAAAAAACTCAATAAGTTTTTTTATTAGCCCAACTTAGGATTTGAACCCAGGACCTCCGGATCTGCGGCTTATACTATAGGCCTAATAATATAATATAATATATACCTAATATATAACAGGTACAAAAAAACACACACCTTAACATTGGGTAGATGTAATTGTGCGGCAGGGCTTTCTGCAAGCCCGTCTGGGTACGTACCACCCACTCGTCACATATTTTACCGCAGAACGTCAATAGGGTAAGTGAACCAGTGTAACCGCAGGTACTAGTGATCTTACTGCGTAAGGTGGTGCATTGGTGATGTAAGGAAAGGTTAACTTACTTTTTACAGCCAGTTGGCGTGGTTGGTAGAACACTTGCCTTTCACGCCGAAGGTTGTGGGTTCGATTCCCACCCAGGACAGACATTTGTGTGCATGAACATGTATGTTTGTCCTGAGTCTGGGTGTAATTATCTATATAAGTATGTATTTACAAAAAAAAAGTAGTATATGTAGTATATCAGTTGTCTGGTTTCCATAGCACAAGCTTTGTACAAGCTTAATTTGGGATCAGATGGCCGTGTGTGAAAAATGTCCCAGGATATTATTATTATTATTATTATTATTATTATTTTTACAGCATTTATGGACGGTGATCACCACTTACAAGTGGTTTTTATGGTCTTCTCTTTCTAGCACCACACATACGCTATTTATTTATCTTTTTAAGTATAATATAAGTGATAACGCAATATGCAATTTTGTTAACATATTATTACATAAATAACGGTTCGATTATTGTTTCAGGAAGCTAATCGTGTGCCACTATAAGAAAGGAACTGAAATATGCAATTACAGTTACAGTAACACAATTCTCGCTGTAAAGCTAAACCGATCCGTGAGATATTTCTTAATATATTTCCTTATTCTATGAATTAGTTACAATTAGAGGAAATGAGAAGACAATTTTATTTTTCAGAGGCTGATTGTATGTTTAGAAGAGTCGCTTCACATTCATAACATTCGTGATATGAAAATCCTCCACACGATCCGCGACACGCCTCCGAACCCGCGCGGACTGTGCGCGCTCTCTCCCTGCGTCGACCACTGCTACGTGGCCTACCCCGGTTCCAGCGCCGTCGGGGAGGTGCAGATATTCGATGCCGTGCATCTTGTAGGTCCCACCACTACAGTTCACATCAGGAACCTGCTACCCGAGCCGTAATAGACGCATAATCTTCCCCATTACCTTTTCAGAATGCGAAGTGCGTGATCAGCGCGCACGACAGCCCGCTGGCTGCGCTCGCGTGGTCCATGTGCGGGCGACGCCTGGCCACCGCGTCCGAGCGCGGCACCGTCATCCGCGTGTTCGCCGTGCCCGAGCGCACGAGACTTTATGAATTCCGGCGCGGAGTGAAGCGCTGCGTGTCCATAGCGTGCCTCGCCTTCAGCGCGTGTGGGGCATACCTAGCGGCCACATCTAACACGGAGACGGTTCACGTGTTCCGGTTGCAAGAGGGCGCAGCGGGCGCAGTCGGAGCGGGTGCGGTGGTGGGCGCCGGTGAGGAGGGCAGCGCCGGTGCAGGACCCGCGGGCGCCGCCGAGGCCGGCTGGATCGACTGGCTGTCGCAGGCGGTGTCGGCCGGCGCCGGCTACCTGCCCGCCCAGGTGGCCGATGTGCTCACGCAGGGTCGTGCTTTCGCCGCCGCCCGTCTACCGCGCCCCGCTCGCCGCGCCGTAGCCGCCGTCACCATGTAAGTGCAACGAGCGCGCGAGGCAGGTCCTCGACGGACGCGCGGACGGTCAGTCTGACGGTCGCCCTGTTGCAGTGTGGCGCGGACGGCGCGGCTGGTGGTGGCCACGTCGGACGGCGTGGTGTACGTGTACTCGCTGGATGCGCAGGAGGGCGGCGAGTGTGCCCTGCTCCGCACTCACCGCCTACTGGACGCCGGTACGCCCGCGCCGCTACACTCGCAGGAAGGTATGTATTAAACGTTCGCGGTGACGACGATCGATTCGTTTACTTGATTTGAAACTATCGAAGTGTTGATCGCTAGCATTTATGACTAATTTAGACAGTACGCGAGAGCTATTTCTATTAGTACCTAGCAGTGCCAGTACCGGGCGAGGCGCGCGGCGCGGTCTCGTGGCCGCGACCAACCGCCACCGCCCTACATTCAGCCCCTCTCTCGTCTCCGACCCTCTTCCTAGTTCCGCTCACCCGCACGCTTCACTTCCTCCGCTCACCAAAACGCGCAAGGGGACCTCCCACCTGTATGTGTTGAATACGAAGTGGGCCATCGCCGACTCCCTTTACGCTCTTCGGACTTCTGCGAACAATTATTACCTCAATTCGATGACACACTTCGGCTCGTGCCACTGACCTTTCACGGCTTCGGTGGACGAACTCTTATATTTAATAAATATTTTCTGACACTCACATCATATTTTATCATTCACCGTCATCTTCTAAAATTAATTCATTTCATTCGTATCATCAAAAAAATATATATGAATTGTCCCGCCTTCACCTCATATATCGCAACGAAATATCTAAATATATGTACATACAGTAGTAGTTCCACATTTATATTATATAAGTATATTTTACATTGTGATGTACGACACCGACACTCCCCGCAGCCGCGGCGGGCTGCAGTTACGCGGGCGCGCTGCGCGGCCGGCTGCCGGACACCATGACAGGTAGCTAGCCGCCGCCGCCCCTTTCTCTTGCGCTCCGTTTGCTCCCGTTTAACTCTACCTGGCTGGCTTCCCTTGACCTACGTCCCTCGATCCGCGCTTGCGCTTCTCCTGTCACCTCCGAAACTGTTCCGTTTCGAACGGGCTCGCCGGCCCTTCCTCCGCTTGCTCGACCACTGCCGACGTCCGCGCTCGCCGGTCCTGTGCCGGCGAGGGCCACGACGTCTCACCGCTTGCCGAACTATAATTCGTTAACTGTAGAGTAGTAGACGAACATAGATGTGTGAGTATACGTTTTAATACGACGACCGAGCGCCTCGATTCCGACGAAGTACGTCACGAGGAGGATCGGTCCGCCGGAACCGTTCGGTCTATCTGTATCGAGTAGCAAACGAAACCATACACTGCGACGATATTTAAAGGCCAAGTGAATAAACTACCCGTCGGAAATGCTCGTGCTTGCGATTGATACCGAATGAATGACTACTAATATTTATCTAAAAGAGAAATGCGTAAACATTATCGCTCTCGTCGAGCATTGACGTGTTATTGTATGTAATTACAGATAATCGGATAACGACGTAAGTTCCTTTCGATTTGTATGTGAAAACATATATGTAAATTCAAAGTTCTGTTCTATTCTATTTCAAATAAACAATAACGTTTCGCAAATGCTATTCATTTCAGTAACGCAACGCTATATAGCTTAGTTATTTCTATTAGCGAAAAGTTTTTCTTAGTAGCAACCCTGGTCGTTTTTGTATTTGTACATCACCTATGTTATGACTTTTTTAAGAAAAAAAAAAACATTATTTATTATAAATAAATAAAGGGGGGGTATAAATAACATAACCGAATATTAACAGCAATATAAGTTCTCTGTTGTAATTTATCATTATTATATTTTTGTCGGTCCATTAGGTTTCGTGATTCTCATAGTATTTGAAATTTCGAATATATAAAAGCTAGAATGATTTCAATTTAAACTATTAATTGTACTATAGATCAACCGATGTGTCGTTGCTATGATAACTGAAATTGAAAATTTTAAACAGATTTATGTATTTCTACAAGGTACGAATATTTCCGATGAGTAAAGTTCATTCACAATAAACACGTCGGCCGACTTCGAGACTGACGCCAGGCGCTGGCCCAGGTAAGTGCTGCGTCGACCGATCCTCCAGCGCTGCTCGCTAACCGCTAAAGTGTTCCGTCCCCTACATACTTATGTCATCTTCCAATTCGTTTGTACAAAACAATCGAATCAAACGAATTAAAAAAATATTCGTTACCGATTTTATTGTTTCCAATTATGTTACAATTTACAGCAAATTGAATTGGAATAGCCATAGCTTTTACATATGTTCTCGGTATCGTATATAGCTTTTGCTTTCTGTATTATTTGCCTTGTATGTAAAAAGACCCTGCACTTTGTTTTGCGTATGCACAGAACAGAACCGATATGTCAAAATCTTTGCGTGTTCACAAAACGCTATTGAGCGGAACAAGTTTTCAGTCAACGCTAATATTTACGTTATTTTATATGTAAATAATAACCGACCAAATGTAAGCAACAAAAAAGGCTCCTTTACGTATTGCCATTTAATAATTAATGTGAACAGTGAACACGCTACACAAAGTAAAGTGCAACCATTATTATTGCTTTAAATATAATTCCGGTGTTTGTATCAATTCAGACAGATTTAGAGTTCCGTAGTCATACAAATCGTGAAACATTTATTTATTAGCAATTACCTATCAAAATAAATTTAGTATCATAATAATTGCCCGAGAAATAATTTAAAAAAAAAACATATTATTCGATATAGCTTTGTACAGCATTAATTCAATCATATATTGAAGTTTCTCTGCGCAATTGCACAACCTGCGATTTGCATATAGCATACTTCAAATAGAATCTGCGTTGAATATAGGCCATATTTCCAGAACGATTCTACAAGGAAATACGGTTAAACAATATCGATTGGTATACGAAAAAAAAAAACTTTGTAATGTTATCTGTTAATTTTTTTATGTATGTCTCTTTATTTCGGTCCAAAATAATAAACTAGAAGGAAGGAACACGATGCAATTATAATTATGTATTTGAATTTGACTACGGAACTATACCGATACTAAGAACATCTCTAGTAAGCTTTTTAAATCTAAATATTAGCAGATTACATTTTTATTTTGAGACTTAAGAATTGAACACATTAAGTACGAGTCCGATTTTCGAAGTCGTGTTAACTGAGTATCAATTATGATATTGACGCTAAACAAATTACATCCAAGATATTTTAGCATCACGAAAAACTACGTTTAAGGTTAAATTTCCTATCTTGTTAGGAGCGTGATTTTTTTACCGAAAAATGCATATTTACGACCCTGGTTTGATCAAATAATTCAATTATTATTTATTAAGTATAGAACGTTGTGTAATATATTTTTACCAGATAACTTACTATACAATTATATTTTGTCTGTTTCATATACGACATAGGATTAGAAAAATGTTTATTTCGATCTTTTTGGTAAACGCTCTTAAGCACTAGCAAAAACTGCCTCAAACCAGATGTGTTTAAGACCGTCCAATAGTAAAGTTGCTAGTATATAACTAGCAAAGGCAGATTTACATAATATGTAAACTAGAACTAAAATTACAATTCCGTTATATTATTATACGATATTGTACCAAATCGATACAGTTTCTGCTTCGTTTGATGGCTCAGTTGTGTTCGCTCCTTAAGACTGTACACGCGGATTGTTAACAAAGATCTAAAGCATTTTTTTCGTTGTCGGCAATTGAAATCATTATCATTATTTTTGATGTTTTATTTTATAATCCAAGAAAACAAATACGATATTAATACATTTGCATGTTTATCAAATTATGATATGAATATCGTTGATATGCAACGATGCGGTGTCACTGGTGTTGGTGTGATCCTCTGTACATACACGCAACCAGCTCGACGTCGTCGGCTTCGTGTGATCCTTGTCAGCTTTAGTATGTATCGCTGAATGTAGGGGTGATCGAAAGCCTTTCCCTCGAAATGAAAAGACAAGAAGGCGTTTAAACTGATCAAAATCGTATCGTTTTAAAGATTCGACTACAAGTAGAATTTCAGTTTAATTTAATGCTTGGGTCAGTTTCGTTTCTGTTGCGTGTGTTTGCGTTGTACGCGCTTCTTTTCTTTTTATCTCGTGGTAACGTATGCGAAGAGCTCGCACGGATCACATGGATCCCTCGGTCGACGTGGACGCGGACGCCGCTAAGTGTGAGCGCGTGTGCAGAGTCGGAGCGCGCGCAGGAGCTGGGAGCGGCGCTGGCCGGCTCCCCGCCGCGCGGCGCCTTCGACCTGCGCGACCACAGACACTTCCCGCCCATGCGCGCGTCGCCCGCCAGCCCCGCCGCCCCCGCGCCCGCCGCCGACCAGTAGGGCGGGCGATCTATCGCAATCTCAGAATGTGTAAATTGTATTTAACATTTTAGAAAAATTTAATCGTATAAATACGCATCGATGACCCCTCCTTGATCCTCTATGTTTGTCACGCGAACTTCGGATTTCTCGATTGGATCGTTGTTTTTATCCGCACGAGATAGTGAAACCTCGATGACTTAAATAAAAATGAAACCGTCGGATGTGATAAAAATGATCAGTCCTGATTTTTACTTTTCGACGAGAATAAAACTAATAATAACATTATTATAAGTACAAAAAAATATATATTTACATTTTAAGGTTGTATAAGACAATTTTTACATATAGACAAGAGTGACGGGAATTTCTACGACCGCCTAATATGACTCATTCGATGTGGACGAAGACAACGAACCACATTGAGTTATTCCGTCACGCACTCGAGTGCGTGCAGCCAACTGTACATAGCGTTCTACGTGTATACTATACGAGGCACCTGTAATATAATTCTATATTATTTTAAATTTAGACTTTGCGATGTGATAGCCCTTGATGGCTGTTTATGCTGTGATTGTTTCGAATGTATGTCTGATTAAATCGATTTAAAATAGTATGAAAAGTCCGCTGCATAAAAAAAAAAATATATAAAATAAAATTTGAAGATAAAAATTGCGGCGAGTGCAAGACACGTATAATTTTAGTAAATAACATTTTGCTCACGCTGCTTTACATATCAGAATATTACGTTAACGTTTATTGTTGACCTCAAACTCCTTCGTCGACCACCCGACTTTGACGGTGTGGTTGGAGCGGCGCGAGCGTCGCGGTAGTATGTGACCACAATTAAGTACAACACTAAACTGAGTTATATAAAAATATATGTATTGTATTCATATTGATAATTATATTTTTATTGTTGCTGTCTTCGAATCGTGCCGCTATTTATTGTCTCATCTGATGTTTTAAAACAAAATTGTAAATATTGAATAGTAATAAATATTTTTACAAAACCCAATCCTTTGCTTTTTACTTTTATCTATAATATTAGAAGACTATTTAGAAACTGATAATACGAACACAACGTAAACGTAGAGAATGGATTTTTAAGTTTTTATAATAAATAGGTACCCATATAATAAATACCAAATGATAGCTTATGTACGCATTGGCCTCAATGCAATAATGATATTTCTTACAGTGCCAACGTTCATAATAATAATAATATGTGATGGTGACCACTTACTATACTATTATAAGAATTACGACTAAAAGATTAGCAGCCTCAATCCCGCAAGCGATCAAATACGTTATTATAGTTTGATCATTACTGTAAACGTATGTTAAGTATGTCCTTCAATTATAAAAATAGTTACTTTATCTCCCTAGATAATTGGTTATTTAAGCAGTGATTGAGTCAAGAGCCCAACAGCAATACTTACACGTTTAAGAAAATATTTGTTGATAATACTATTCGTGTAATTTTTTTCCTGAAAAATAACGTCAAATAACCCACGGACGTCATCAGCGTTACTCATAATAACTTTAGGGAGGGCTTTTTGGAGAAAGAAACAGCCTTATGTACAGCGCACACTGTATTTATCTGCTCTTTGTATAAAACTTACTGCGACCGACACCCAATATTAAGACAATACCATCATATTAATATAATAAATAAAAGTATTATACAAATTTTTAAGCGGACTTTCGAAAAATATTTTCTCGGTAGTGTCTGGAATATTCCTAGACAAAAACTATAACTAAACACAAATTTCACAATTGCAACTCCTGGGCACTAAACAACATTTATAATAATTAATGTATGAAATGAAGTGAAAATATCGAATCACGATTACATTGTAATAGAAATCATACACAATACCGAAAAAATAATAATTGTTTACTCTTATGTCAAGAGCGTTTTACGAATATTTACATTGATCACAAGAAAAGCCTCACTTTTTCCGCATTTAATATTATCATATATGTTGTACAAAGCGTTACCAATTTAATGTCAAAGTAGGTACATAATTTTTTTCTGTATTCCATTGCGATAGATTACAATGTTCTTTAATTTAACATCCTATAATTGCAAGCTATTTAACAAAAAAGACTACACACCATGAAAATTAAAACAATATGTACCGATAAAGTTATTTTGATCTCTCTGAAAATAATTTAACGAATTACAATGACATTGACATTTGTCAACAAAGAGATTGGTAAATCCAAATTGTAAATTATAAATAAATAAAAATTGTAATTATAAAATTTTGTATCCGAAAGGTACATTTCATAGGATACATTTGAATATAATTAATCAATAACTTTGAAAATGGGTTTTCATCGATCTTTGGAGTTGGGATCATTTACGTTTAAACACGTCCGAATTGACACCTGCCTTTAAGATGAAAAGCTTAATATAACTTTGAGATTCCGCGAGAGGCGCTAGTGTAAAGTAAAATTTCTCAATGTCAAATGTTTACTGTTGTCGATTTTACACTACACTGATTTAGGCGGTTTTGTCGTTCGGAAACGTGCACAATATATCCTTTTATTCGGAACAAAATAAATGTCCGAGTATCAATTCCTCAAAAATGCAAATGTTATGCATTTATAAGAAACACGTTCATTATTTCAACAACAGAGATAGCTCGGGTTTTGAAATATTTTTTAATTTAAATCTTCCCAAAAAAAGTAAAAGTAAAAAAAATGATTCAAGGTTTACTTTTGCATTTAAGCAAGCAAACTAACATCATGTGAGAAAACAATTTACTTCTAAGCTGTGATGTTGATTATTATTTATAAGCAATTTCATTGAAATAAAATACAGCTTGTGTTCACAGGATCATTCTTTATCATCTATGAGATGTAGGGTATAATTATTATTATTATTATTACGTTCATCTGACGCACCGCGGTGTCGTGTTTTTGTAAAGTTATAACTGGACACCTTTCGAGATTTGCTACTCGACATATTAGGATTGCATTTAATTTTGTTAATAGAAATTATATAAAACTAAGAAGTTGAGTACAATTTAACTATTGACATTCACGTCTTTTTACACTTCGTTTATAAGACGGAGCTCCGGAGCGCTATCACAGACTTTTATTACAAGATTATAAAAAAAAATACGAATAAATAATTTAGATATATAGAGCAAAATGAACAAACACAATGTACATACAGCTTCATAATTGTACATATTAAGTTACAGTAAGTACGCAGTACGTTATCCAGTGAATACAAATAGAATAGGGTACAATAAAATAGCATTTATTTCCAATGTCTTAAAGTAAATAATAGAACAAATCGACACTAGCGACTATCAACTTCTAGTTCCCGGCGCCGCGCGCTGTCTTTAGTATAAAAGTGAGCTCCCCTGCTGATATTCTTCTATTTACATCGCGTTCCTGAAAACATATTTCAAACATAAGCGAGCCATACAAGATTTTCAAGCATATTATTAAAACGAATAAAGACTCCTGACTGTTTAGATCAGCGATATTGTCTAGGTACAGTACTAGCCGGCTCCTTCGATCTCTTTAAAAGTTATTTAGTTCAAGTACGCACATAACGTACCACGTAGTGTACGTACAGGAGTGCTTATAATTTCGCATATCTTAAATATTCAGTTTAGTGTTAATGAATAGCTACCTTATCTAAATTACGGCGTGTGTGTGTTGCTACCACGCAAACACAATTACCATTCGGTTGGGTGGGTGTAAATATATAACATTGTATGCACCAATCGCACAAAGGTGAGGATAGTAGTTAGGACAATTTAAAAATGAGATTTCCCCGGAGACTCACACATGATTAGAAAAGATAATCTAAAGATTATCAAAAGATAATTTTTTCCAAAGGAAAAACAAATCTAGTAAAAAAAAACCGTCTGCCCCGCGTCCCACTCGCCTCGGCATCGCGCACATCTCGCAGGCGTCCATGGGCGCCGCGTTGTGGAACGTGCACAGCGGACACGTCCACACGCCCGCCTCGGCGCCGCCCGCCTCCGCCCCCGCGCGCGCCTCGCCCGCCGACTCCGACTCGTCGGCGGCGCGCGCGAGTCGCAGCAGCGTGGCGGCGTGCGGCGCCGTGCGCCACGCGTCGGCCGCGGCCGCGTCGCGCGCCAGCACGGCGTCCAGCAGCGGCTGCAGCTGCTCCAGCGTCAGCGGAAGCGCCTCGTTGCTCGCCATGTACAGCAGCACGTGGAAGTCGGATACGGCGTCGAGGAAGGACGGCGCCTCCTGGAGCTGGCGGTGCAGCGCGCGTAGCGACTGCAAGTGCCGCTGCAGAGGGCGGTTGGCGGGCGGGAAAGTGGAGCGAGGGTTAAAGGTAGGCTGTTGCGTAGTGGGTGCGACGCCGCACGGCACGTCCACCAGCAGATACGCCACCGGTAGCCGCTTCGCCGACACGCCCACCTCGTTGCCGTACGCGTCTCGCTCCTGATGATAATGAGAGAAAATAATAATTAAAATTACACATTTGTTATCCTTTTTTGCAATATTGCTTTAAGTGTATTATGTTAGGTACTTTCTTTTTTTATGCTTTAAAATATAGGCATATTGTGTCCGTAGTTATACTGACAGATTCACCTTTTAAACCGGAGTAAAACAATACAAAGTATTGTATAGTATAGCTGTTTGGCGATGGAATATATAATGAGTGGGTGGTTACTACCCAGATGGGTTTAACATATATAAGGACATATAGCCCTACCAACAATAAAACTTTATATGCTCAAGTCAAATTCCGCACCAATAAATTATGTTGGTAGTACCAAAATGACATATGAGTATGAAGTATAGTAACATATACTTAGATCACATAGACAATGTAAACAAATGATTTAGCGTCGAATTTTTCATGTTGCATTTGTAATGGGCGTCGTATGATTTCTTTAAAACTACGAGATTATTTGACATCCAACTTACGCGACTAAAATAAAAATAGAATTGATAAATTCAGCTTTTTTTACGGACGGGTATTACTTTTAATGGTGTTTATTTTTTACATTGCTGAAGCTTTAGATTATATGTATATAAGGCTTCCTAAGTAACACAGAGAATAATATCAATCCGTCTGTTTTCAAACTTTAAAAGAAACGTAAAAGCTTTTTATAATAAGATTGGTAGATCTCAAAAATGTATACATAAATGTCAGCGACCGTATTATTTATGTACTTATCACATAGATAAGTCACAGTAATCGTTTAAAAATAATGGATAGGTAAAAATAATAAATGGTAACTTTATTTATTTTATTTTTTTGTATCGGAGGCCTCCTGACCGTTTTCGACGACGGCGGCCATTCTCAAGCGAGACGACCCAATTTTGCGCAGGACATATAATAGTACATAAGTATGTGCGCAAACACTAGTAAACTCTTTATTACCAGATTCTTATAATTAAAGGAAGAGTTCAGGCGCATAACCAACGGACCACTTTACGTGCTTACCAAAGCACGGGAGTCTAGACGCCACCTACATTCTGACTGTAGGCATCTAACTAACTAAGAATTTCTTCACAGAAAACCCCAATAATTTAAGAACTCGACTCGAGGTTGCGGCATTGCCACTAGACAAACAATGCATACGATATTAACCCATCTTAATGAATAAAGATATTAATTTTAAGCGCTTTTCTGTCAATTGACATTGTTGTTAACGCTTTGCAATTTGAACCGGTAGTTGTGGACACCGGCGAGCCATACATACCTCCCCCCCCACTGTTTCCGTGGGGGAAACGCGTGACGTGTTTTTCCAGCGTTAAAAAAAAGGTATTACAAGATATTTGGATAAGGAGACGACAAAAAAAGCGTGTGGCGAGCGTTTACTTATTGTATTCCAATATTTGTTTATAAACATAGAATTAAACTATTTATTGAAGTAAAATCTTAATTTATCCCTTTGCGAAATCGGAATAGCTAGTACAATATCATTTTGGAACATGGAAAATTAATTATTTGATATAGTAATAATAGTCATACGATATGATAACATATGATCTATGATAACAGCTACTTTGATAGCAGATTTAAAATATTTGCATTTCCTACGATAACAATTGATTTCAATATGTAGTATGTATTAGTAATTTGTTTAATGATTCAAAAGTTCATGCAAGTATATTTTTTCATTACAGAAATTATAAATTCGCATTATGCCTTAATCACTAATATTAATTACGACGAAGGATGTATAGAAACTTCTGTCCTGCGTTACGGTCGCAAATGAGAACTGAGAAGGTCGGGACGAACTATTTGTATTATAATTCATCAACATTCAATCGCACGCAAGCGTAGTAATCATACGTCGGCCGGTGCCTATCCCAGGCGACTCGTTACGTAAGTGGCGTTACGTAGCTGTGCATCGGTGGGCAGAGGGCTCGCTCGACCTGCGCGATCGATACGCGGGGCCGGACTCCGTGTACGACACTGTGTCTCACCGTGTCGTATTGTGCCTGAACGTTGCGCCGTTGCCGATAAGCCGGCTCTGATAACGCGGGCGGCCGGCGCGCGTCGGCGCTCTGTGACCCGCCCGCCTTTATCAAAGAATGTCACGCTCAGCTGTGTGAAGTTTTGCGCGAATTGATGCCATCGTATGCTACAACATTGTAGTGCCGTTGGTTTAAGTGTGTTATTATAAAAACAGAGATATCTTAAAATAGGAAATTTAAACACGTCTGAATCTACAAACTAAGATCAATATTTTGTTAATTTAGCCGCAATTATTAACTATTTAATTATTACGAACAAATATTACAAGAACAATTTATACGTAAAAAATAATTGAAGAATATTAATAATTGAAGAATATTTTATTACCCGTTTACACGAAAAGCTTGAAAATGAAATAAAATACTGTCAATAAGTAACGTCCTTACAAAGTTATTGCGATTTACCGTAATCTGTTGATCGAGCGACGTGAAGCTCGGCGCAGAAGCGAAAAACAACATGGCGTATGTACACAAAACGTAAAATGATGTGGCACTCCACATCAATAGTATTATTTTAGTTATAAATTATTAATAGTTTTAAAACGAACCCGGAGTTTTGGGAACCGAATACCCTAAAATGTGAGCCTAATATTAAAAACAAACGCCGCATCGAACAGGACGATGGCGTGCTTCGCGCTCGAAGACATCGAAGAGCTAGCGCTGTGCTCCTGCTGTAAGTGCGCCTTCGACGACGCAGATAGAGCGCCCAAGATCCTCGCGTGCAAACATCACTTCTGTTTGGCGTGCACACGCGGCGTGCTCGGCGGCAGCCGCGAGGTGCGCTGCGTGCACTGCTGGAAGCGCACTGAGCTCCCCGAAGGCCGCGCAGAGGCTTTACCAACATACGCGGCGGTGCTCGCTCTGGCAAGGAAACTGGCACCGGAGCCGCCTTGCGCTACTCACGCGCTGCCTGCTCTCTGGTGCGCAGCTTGCGGCGTGCGCGTTTGTCGAGCTTGTGACCATTCACATCACGCACACCCGTTGCGTCCCCCGCGGGAAGCACGGATTCAGTTACAACGCGACGCTCGACTTCTGTTAGCCGATCTGCAGCGTCTGGCCGCACGCCAACGTGACTTCCTGTTGCGCGCTCTTGATGCTGCGACGGCGCTCAAAGTGCGCCTTGAGGCAGAACTTGCCGCGCCGGGCGGCCTTCTGTCAGCTACCGAGCGTGCACTCATCGAGATAGACTACGCTTTCGGTTCACTCGCTACAGCATCTTCAGAACGAGATCGCCTACGTGCGCGCCACGCCGAGGCGCTTCTGCAATGCCGACTTGACGATCTCATTCGCAACGCGAGCATTCCGCTCGACTTCGAGCTGTTGCGTCGGGCCCTCGCCGGTCTTGGAACAGCGGAATTTACTTCTTCATCAATGGCAGAGTGTCGCGATCCCGTTCTATTTCTGGCCAACTATTGCACGGCGCAGCTGTACACGCGACACTGCCTGGCGCGACGGGCTCGGCTCATGGACGGCGCGACAGACAGCATGGCAGCGACGCTTGAACTAGACGCGGCTCCGGACATCTTATCAGATGCTGTGGACGCCTCTCCGGGGGCGACGAGTGGAACGACGGTGTCCAATGCCGCCGTGGGATCTCCTATACTGCGCAATCCTATTGTGTTCCCTCTTTTTTATTTTAATATAGAAGTAAACGGCTCGCCTTTCGGTCGCGTTGTGATAGAAGTGCGCGAAGACGTTGCGCCGCGGATGTCACGTAATTTTTCCATACTCACGACGGGTGAGCTGGGCTTAGGATACCGCGGTTGCTCCGTTTTTCAGTGCTGGGAAAATGAAAGCATAATAACGGGTGATTTCGAATTGAATAACGGCCGCGGCGGTCGCTCAGTATTCGAGGAAAGTTTCTTCATGCCGGATGATACTAAGATGGTAGCAGTTCGGGGTGCTGTGGGTATGCGTCGTTCACAGAAACGTCATGACAACTTAGGATTGGTCGGGTCACAGTTTCGCATCATGCTCCGTGAGATACGAGGCTTCACCGCCATTTTTGCATTCGTAGTAGAGGGCCTAGATGTGGTCGAACGTTTAAGCCGCATAGGCGACAGTGCCGGCAAGCCGCAAAGCACTATCATCATCGCCAGCTGTGGCAAGCTCAATTAACTTGCGCGTTTGTTTTCGAGCATATCAGTCGCGTCATTTTAAACCTCCGATCTCTCACCACCTTGTACCTTATTTACATTTTCTAATCGTTGGACCAACCCTTATAGTTTTGTCTTTAAATTTTACTCAAACTGAACTATTTTTGTAAGTATAGAACGTTTTGAAGTATTTACGCGAAGTTCGTCGGCTTGAGCTTCTATACTAGTTTTATTTGCGTTAAGTCAGTGTTGGGGTAATGAGTGACGTTGTCGTGATCGCGTGCTGTATTGTAGCTTTCGTGTCCCGTTTCGCGAAAGCAAGTAATACCGGCAACAGGGGTTCGGCGGTCGACGTACGTCGTCGGCCGTTCGTTTCGTTTCGTCCTAGAGTTTCAAAGCGTAGCGCAACGTGCGCCAGGGCTTCAACAACTCATCTCGTTAGCGAGTTGGCCTAGTCTAGATATATGTCCGATTTAAATGAATATATTTTTGTTATAAGTATAAGAGTGCATGTGGAGCGCTAGACGCGTTTGTTTAGCGTCATTCAGAGTTTAATCACCTCTGGTCGCACCTCATCACGTTGTAATATTTAAGAGTTTAAATATAAATTTTCGATCGTATATGTGTCAATATAAATGTTAAATGTTATAGATGAATATTATTGATAGAGATTTATTTTGAGCGAGTCGCGCCGTCGCTCACCGTCGTTTGTGCGTAACGTATATCGAGCGCAGAATGTTCGTTCTTGTATCGACGTTAGTATAAGCATATAGATAAATATATTTACAAGCTATCGTTACCTCTCGAAAAGCGATATTCTTCGAAGCGATACTATTTAATGATATATCTAGCACGAATTAAATCTTCGGAAGCAAAAGACTGTGATGATAAGTAAGTAAGGCAGATTGAGGAGGCCCAAAGTCTTCTGCCGGTGAGTGCCTGCTTATTATTGGGTAAATAAACAGTAAATACGTACTGTTTATCGTGGTCGTGTCGTTCTAACGCGTAGCGGCATCAGTTCGGGGGGTTGCAGGGGGGGAACTGATCAATCTTTGTGATCATCCTGTTTGTCGTAAAGACTTGCCTATTTGTTAAGTTTATTTTTCTATATTATCAATGTTTATATGAGAACCGTCGACATCCGTAGTTCGTCGGACCTCTCTTGGTATTCTATTGACGTGTTGTAAATTGTAATTCGTGTTGACTATTAAGATTATATGTTTAAATAAATAGTAGAAGACGTTTTATTTCTCGATATAGTTTATAATGTGAAGGTGACGACGATGTCGTCTTGTTTGTTGATAATTGAGTGGCATGTGAACTGTCCATTGCGAAGTCGTGATATATAGTATATGTATAAATAAATACGTGGAGCAGCACTGCGAGCGTTTTACTAAACTATTCCCTTTTCGTATCCTTTCAACACTTTATAAATGCAAACAATAAAAAACAGTATACATATCCTCATAACTTTCATACCTTGATATGATAACTTTAAAGTACAACAAACATTTTAAATATTTAGATTGCTTTACTCACATAAAGATATTTTTACAAATCAATCAAGTATCAATTTTTATAAATTGCAGTCAATCAGCAGACAGTGCTCTCGGACGTATTCAATAACAGCAGAATGTGTCAATAAAATGGAACTCAAACTGGTAGAGTCGCGCTAGGCGTAAAGAGAAATTAAATAGCCCATAGAGTTCGGAAGTTCTAATACAAAATCCACTTGGAAGTCATAAATCCATAATATTTATATATTACTTATTGTAAATAATTCTTTATTTGAACAAAATGTTGTCTTTCGCAATGATCTCCGAGCACCGCAAGCGAACTTCTCAAGCACGTATCTCGACTTGCAGCGCCAAAATAATGTACTTTTTCTTATCATAACAGTAACAGCCTGTTAATGTCCCACTGCTGGGCTAAGGCCTCCTCTCCCTTTTGAGGAGAAGGTTTTGGAGCTTATTCCACCACGCTGCTCCAATGCGGGTTGGTAGAATTCACATGTGGCAGAATTTCAATGAAATTAGACACATGCAGGTTTCCTCACGATGTTTTCCTTCACCGTTAAGCACAAGATGAATTATAAACACAAATTAAGCACATGAAAATTCAGTGGTGCTTGCCCGGGTTTGAACCCACGATCATCGGTTAAGATTCACGCGTTCTTACCACTAGGCCATCTCGACTATAACATTTAGACGACGAAAATACACATAAATATAAGAAATAGAATAATAGAAATACCTTCTCCTCAAAAGGGAGATGAGGCCTTAGCCCAGCAGTGGGACATTCACAGGCTGTTACTGAAAATGTTTTAGGGGATCAATACTTTATGACCAATTGGGCGGCATTAAGCACCGCACGCATCAATCACTTTTACACATTTATCTTACTTTACCAGAAATATGAGTAAAATTCAACTGTATTTAAACTAGTTCTGCTAAATCGATTTAGCTGAAATTTTGCACTCACCTTCGGTGCTGGTTAAAATATAACACAAAATAATGCAATTTGTTCAAACCTTGTGTCAAATCAATGCTTGATTTTTAAATTTGTTTCGTTTATAGAATTTTAATAATGTACAAATATATTCAAACACACTTGCGTAAACCGACCGATTTCGGCCACGGCGGCCAATCTCAAAAGAGATTAGCCAACTACGCAGGAGATATTATAGTGCACAAGTGTGTGCGCAAACACAGGTGCACTCTCTATTCCCTAACTCTCATAATCCGATGGGACGGCAATCCGACACGAACGGAAAGAGTTCAGGCACAGGACCAACGGCTTTACGTGCTCTCCGAGGCACGGGAGTGTACACACTTCCAACTTCCAGACTCCGGGCTGCTACTGAGAATTTTCTGATAGAAAAACCCAATAACATTTTTATTGGCCCGACCTGGGAATTGAACCCAGGACCTCCGGGTCTGCGGCCTTATATCAAGCCACTAGACCAACGAGGCAGTTATTATTTGTATAGATATAATAGTAATATTAAGCCCAGTCCTCGAAAAGCTACCATAATCGTTATTGAATTTTTGAGTAAAACATATATGATTATTCATGTTTCGAATAATTTTTAACTACTCCTATTTCCATTTTTTTATATTGATAACAATAAAGCTCGTCAATAGTTCGGTACCGAACAAAAGAGATAATTGGTTGACATAAAGGTATTGAACATTTTGAAGTCGAGATGGCTCAGTGGTAAGAACGCGTGAATCTTAACCGATGAACGTGGGTTCAAAACCGGGCAAGCACCTCTGAATTTTCATGTGCTTAATTTCTGTTATAATTCATCTCGTGCTTTTCGGTGAGGAAAACATCGTGAGGAAATCTGCATGTGTCTAATTTCATCGAAATTCTGCCACATGTGTATTGTGTAGCGTGTTGGAATAAGCTCCTAACCTTCTCCTCAAAAAGGGAGAAGAGGCCTTAGCCCAGCAGTGGGACATTTACAGGCTGTTATTGTAAAGGTATTATTATTAGTAAATAGAAAAAAAGTAAGGATTTTATGAAATAAAAAATGGGCTGAGTTCCTCACGAGAATTGATGAGCAGATAACAAATTTGACACTATCGTCATCTGACGCTCGAAATCTTACGCTTACTCGTTTGACGCTCGAACTCTTAGCCCTTACCGTGTACCGAGCGCTAAGATACATCAATAACATAACAAGATATTTTATTTAACAATTCCCTGATGATATTGGCCGTAGTGAAAACGATAAGGTTGCTGGTGAGAGTGATAGAATACAGAGATATATTTTTGAGTATACGTTTCGTTAATTAGTTACTTTCGTCATTTAGGGGATTTTCAAGTATAAAGTTATATATTTTAAAAACCACGTTCCCCTGATTGAACAAGGAACGTAACGATGTCATTTATCAATTACAATTAATAAATCATAGGTAAATAGGTGTTGAAATTATTTGTTTTAACAAGACATATAACCATCAATATTATTTTAATAATATTCTAAATTATAATTAAATTAATATTCTTGGTTATATAAAATTATGTACAGCCGAGATGGTCCAAGGGTTTGAACGCGTTAACCAATGATCGTGGATTCAAATTCGGGCTAGCATCAATGAATTTTCTTATGTTTATAATTCATCTTGTGCTTGACGGTAAAGGAAAACAACGTTAGGAAACCTGCTTGTGCCTAATTTCACTGAAACTGCCACTGAGCATGGAGCAGCCTGGTGGAATAAGTTCGAAAATTTCTCCTCAAAAAGGAGAGCAGGCCGTGGCCTAGCTGAGGGACATTTACAAGCTGTTACTCTGGTAACAATATTATTCACAAGATTAATTTTAAATATGATTATTCTTTTAATACAAAATATAATAATACAAGTATTATTCGTACAACGTCTTCGTTGTGTGCCAACAATAGTAAGAAATCTATAAACCGCCGCCTCTAAACAACATCACACTTAACACATACATACACAGACATATAAATTAATCGGTAATATATATCGCTATTATTTTTAGAACAGTCATATAATATCAGTTTTAGGTGAGTACTACTCACTTCTCAGTAACTGTTACAACTTCTGCGAAGTCAAAGAAGAACACAGCGATATGGATTGAATGGTGAGTTAGTATAATCATAAAGATCTTTAAATCTAAAATCCCGTGGTTGGTGTAATATTCAAGATGTAAGAAGTTGTTTATATTTCTTAGTCTGGACTGTATTCCAATGGCAGAAGGTAAACAAACCTTAGATGTATATACTTAAAGCAATTACTAGCACTGCTTATTATGCGCAACAAACATTTCTGTAAATATATACATATTTATAATACAAAACTATTCCACATAAATACTTCCAAAGGTCCAATAACAACATTGCCGACGTTCAAAACGGCATTCTTTACGTATCTATAATGAATGCCATAGATTATTGATATCACGACCAACGATGTCGTTTCAAGGTCTTTTTTTGTCTGTATTCTTCCTGCTATTGGAATCAAAAAATTAATCATCATTGGAATCAAGCAATAAAATTTGGTAGGCGATTTTCTCGTCTGCCAACCTCCAAACAAACTGAAAAATTATTGAAGCAACGAAAAATTGTAACTTCATTCTTCAAATAAAATTGTATTAATACAATTTTTGACATTTTCATATGATTGTTAAATGTATAGTGTTAAAAGTAATTTTTAGTACCTATAAAATAAAATTTAAAATCTATCTATTATGTTTTTATTTCCTATCAATCAGACACTTGATTTTCAAGCATTATTTTTTAGCCATCGTCAAATTTTGCTCATTAATACTTTTCAGATTGCGGGTGCTGGCGCATTCCAAGCGAGTCAAAGCGTTATCACACACCCACCTTATAACTTAGATTATGAGACATTTATGGTTCTTTGTTTTATAGATAAATAACAGTAACTATTTCTATATTTAAAATAAAATAAAAAATAAACTATGAAAATAGTTCAATTTATTTGCTACACTGCAATAATTCTTATATAAATAAATAAACACGAGATTTTATGCGTTAAAAATTATAGATTACATCGTACAATTTGGATCAATGTTTTACATAATACATGATTAAATAAACGTATTGGAAAAATGACCGGTGATAGTGGTATGTGGTAAAATGTATTAGCGTAGGATACATATTTTCAGTATCGAACAAAAAGCGCTGCAATTTATAGAACGTTAAATATTAGAAGTTATTTAGTAAAATCAAATGCCTGAATTCATACCGTTGTTTTTTTTTTTTTTATAGAATAGGAAGGTGGACGAGCATATGGGCGACCTGATGGTAAGTGGTCACCAAACGCCCTTAGACATTGGCATTGTAAGAAATGTCAACCATCGCTTATAGCCAATGCGCCACCAACCTTGGGAACTAAGATTTTATGTCCCTTGTGCCTGTAATTACACTGGCTCACTCACCCTTCAAACCGGAACACAACAATATCAAGTATTGCTGTTTTGCGGTAGAATATCTGATGAGTGGGTGGTACCTACCCAGACGAGCTTGCACAAAGCCCTACCACCAGTAACGTGTAATGTGTAACGTTGAACGTGGAAAGCAACGTTACACGTCAAACAATCGTAACGTGCCGCGTTGCCGTTCATACCATGCGTACATTGCCGTAGTTAATCTCGTCGTACCGTGCAATATAGCACGTTACGATTTTCTGAAGTTATTTTTTACAATTTGTAACAATGATTTACACGACATGACGTCATAACGTAATACAATGTCAGAACATGCCACGTCACGGCGTAGCTATTTCATTTGTGGTATCGGTTACTACCCATATATAATTAATAAGGCATAGAAACGCAGGACTGAGTTTTACCTCCTATTTTCGATTTTTTACTTAATGATAAAGTATATGTATGATTAAAAAACCGAGATTGCCTAGTGGTAAGAACGCGCGAATCTTAACCGATGATCGTGGGTTCAAACCCAGGCAAGCACCACTGAATTTTCATGTGGTTAATTTGTGATTATAATTCATCTCGTGTTTGGCGGTGAAGGAAAACATCGTGAGGAAACCTGCATGTATCTGATTTCACTGATATTCTGCCACATGTGTATTCCACCAACCCGCATTGTAGCACTGTGGTGGAATAAGCTCCAAACCTTCTCCTCAAAAAGGGAGAGGAGGCCTTAGCCCAGCTGTGGGACATTCACAGGCTGTTACTTTATGTATGATTCCAATGTCTTGACGTAAATGTAAAAATAAGATGATTGTGTTTTGATGTAAGATTTTTTTTTGTATTTGTACAAAATATCAAATGCTTCTGAATAATTTAGAATCATATAATTTAAATGAAAATCAGTAAACTAAGTAAGGCTGATCATTAGATTAGCCAACCCGGACTAATGTTGATTCCATTCTTTTTTGGAATCTATATTTTGGTTTTTATTCTCTAGTTCCATAGCAAGTAGAGCAGTTTCCCTACTCTGTAGTGTGCATGTTAGTGTCCAAGTTAGAGTAGTGGGCACTTAATGCATAGATTGATTGTTTTTATGCATCAAATGCGCACCAATATTCATATTAAAGTGACACTCTTAAAATTCATCAAATTGTCATGCTTTTGTTCATGCATATAGTCACAGTTAAGTCACATTACTATTCGACCAGCATTAATGTTGCGGCGCCCCTGAGTCTGGTATAGTCGGCATCTATTCGGCATTCACTTTGTGTTACATTAGCTCCTAGCACCTGCGCCGCATACATCTAATGTCATACCAGCTGCTTGCACTTAGCCTTGCGCCTCGCACCTGTTCTGCACTCACCTTGTAATACACGTCGGGCACGTACTGTTGCTGCGAGCAGTCCCGGATGTAGCCGAGGTCGGGCGCGTCACGCGTGGGCAGCAGGATGCCGTCGCGAACCAGCGCCTGGCACTGCCCGGACACCTGGTAACCCTCCAGGTGGATCTGGTTGTTGCTATCGCCTGGAAAGGAAGGAGACGATATTATATCGAAAGCTCGCGAGCAAATACACTCATAAAATACTTCTATTTATATTATATCGGAAGTAAAAATAAGAGCTCACCGGTGACGCAGACGGTAACAAATTTGGAACCGAAGTAGCCCGACGAGGCGTGACGGCACGCGTTAGGATGTTCGTTCTGAAAGTGACCCGCCATGATGCACTCCTGCGCCGATAGAAAGTGCGTATCCACGCCGCTGCAACACGAAACAGATACATCAAAATCCTTCTCGTCGGGATTCGTCTCATCGGGCGAGAGCGCCGGCCCCAGCCGGAACACTCACCGCAGACACTTGACGGTGGCGGCGGCCAGGTCGAGCGGCAGCAGGTCGGTGAAGAGCCAGCCCACCGGGCGCAGCCGCAGCCGCGCCGCCAGCGCCGCCGCCAGCGCGCCGCGCTCGTCCGCGCACAGCCGCACGGCGTCGCGCGAGCACTCCTGCGCCGGCTCGTACACGGCGGCCACGCGAGCGCGGATACCTGAGCACCACGGAAATATTTATTTTATGTACGTTACGAACAGTTGAAAAGTATTTTTTTAAGATCTTTGATTGCGTAATTTCTTTGCACTAGTGCGTTTGAAATTAATTATAAATGGTTTCAGTGAAACTGATCGTACACGGTAAAATGAAAACAGACTTAAAAATTTTGCATTTACTTATATAAACATGTCTTCTAATTTGTGAATACTTTTGATTACATAGAATATAAGGAAAATATATAAATAATGCTATATAACACATAGAAACACACGCACAAAGCCCATACACACACAAAACTAATGAAATATTTTATAAAATATAAATTTGCAATATTTGTGTTTTATGCTTTATTTTCGGGTAAAATAATATTTAATGTAATACTTTTTATATAAAAACTGTTGAGCTACCTAATAAATCCTTATTAATCCAATCGTCATTATGTCAGCCGGGTTTTACTCGTCTATATAAAAATGGATATTACTATATCTGTTTGACCAATTACCGGACATTTTTATTGAGGTTTTATAATTTTTGATGGTTTTAAAATGTTTTTCGTGGACATAAGTTAAAAGTCTATTTAAATAAAAATATTTTGATACTATCCAATTTTTTGCAATTCATTATTAAATAGAGCCGCAGCACATTAAGCCGATCGCCATAATTTTGGAATATAGAATTATTAAAAAGCCATTATTAAACTTAAAAAAGTATATTATCAAATCAGCTGTTTTTTTGTGAATATTAAATTTTTTGTGTTTTTTTTTAACATTATATTTTAAGGGTAGTGCTATAAATGATATATATTAAACTAGTTAGGTACTTGTCATCATTATATTAGTATAGAATTCAATTTGATTAAAGTTCAACTATATAACTTCTCTATGTGACGTAACAAGCTGAGCTAGAGGGAAGTCAAGAGATACGCAAATGAATTATGGAATTTCGGTGCCGTTCAGGTGAAAGATTATGAATGATACAATGGCTTGATTTAAGTTATTGCTACTCACCCTGGCTCAGAAGATCAAACTTATATTGATAGGATAGTGATGTTGATATAGTATTGTTAAACAACGAAACTATAAAATTTGTCTGTTACCTGATTATAATAATAAATTCTAACTATATATGATACATTTAAAAGGTTTTCCATTCTTTTAGGGGAGGCAGGTTCACTTCATTTCAGTGTTATTATTAGTTCAAAGCATTATATTACATTTGATAAATTTTATTAGATATGCTTTTGCTATCCAATTAATACTAACGCAATTAATCGCGGTAATCAATACTCATTAATATAGGTTTAGTTAGTTTTTTTTTTATTTGAATATTTAGTATTTATTTGTTGTCCCAAGAATCATATTTATTATTATATTGTCTACAGTCTTACCCAGAGGCACGTCCGGATGTCGCTCGTACTGCCCGTAGAGCAGGCCGACGCGCTGGTGGCCCGTGGCGCGCCAGTAGGCCAGGAAGCGGTCGACGGGCGCGGCGTGCTCCAGCAGCACGTTGTCCACGTGTCGGTAGGGCTGTCGGTTGAGCGTCACGGCGCCGGGCTGGCACGACGAGCAGATGCCGCGCGGCCACGGCGGATGCTCCTTGCAGCCTACAGCCATGCATATTACACATTGCATTTTACTGGTCTCTCACTAGTCAAGTCAAGGCTATCAATATGACGGATTTATATCAACTTTAATCTAACTTTAACATTATAAGAACATTATTAAATTAGTTTGATATTCTTTACTTATTTCCTGTAATATATCAACAATATTATAACTAGTAACGTGTTTTATTACCTGGTTTTATTTTGCATGAGAGTTCATCTAATGTGATGAACTTGCCAGATGTCATCTTACGGAGGTATGAATGGAATGACATGTGCTTTATGTTGTGCTCTTTGAGGTAACCTTCATCCCATGGTTCCAGAGGAGAGCAGTGTACACAGCAACCCTTTGAATTGTGACGGCATCTGCAAATGAAAAATACACAATGAGAATACATTATTTAACTTGATATAGTTTAACGAAATCATTACAAAAAATTTAACATAACAAGCCATTATTATTTATGATCTAGAAAAGTAAAAGTAAGGGTGATAATAAGAAAATGTTTCTTACAATTTTTCATCTCTTTGTCGTTGAATTGTTCCTGGAAGGCGATATAGCTCCAAGTCTACATCATCCTCCACAGGGAGATTAGTCTTTGTGGTTGAACCAGAGGATTCTGCTGATGATGGACCAGGCTCTGTATGATCTGGCTTGATTTTTACCTTAGAAAAAAAAAATGTTAATTAAAAATTACTAATATTTTGTTTAATATTTACTGTGCATAGATAATATAAACATTTTATGTACTTTTCAGGTCACAGACACTTACTTCTGCACTGCTTGTAGAAGGTTGATCAAAGAGAACTGTGCCATTTACAGAACTCAAGTAAAGCATGTCTCCGTGTTGTAAGCCATAGTCTCGTAACTGGCGTGACTTGCTCGACGTAATCTCATCTTTCTTCGCGCGGTCTTTATACAACGCAAATCCGAAAGTATTGAGGCGTAAGGTTTCATACACACGTTCAAATAGGCGCGACGTGACATCGGTGTCCAGAGCCTCAACACGCGCCGTACCCTCGGACGACTGCACCCGCAGCGTCTAAACAAGACAACGAACTCATAGATGTGTCTTACATGTCAATACACCTTAGTTACAAAAATGCCAAGTCATCGTAATCGTAAGGCATTGAACATTTAAACAATGCAGGCTTTTCCGTATGTTTATATTTTTACCAGAAACAAAAAAAAAACATTGAGTTGTCGTAGATACGTATAGAAAAATTCAAAAAGTTGACATGTAACACCAAATTATTTGGAGGTTTCAAAGACCTACATAAGCCCTAATAGTATTATACTAATATACGTTTAATTAGTTTGAAGTCAATTAATCTTTAAGGACAGTTTATATTTACCATCTTCTTAGATCCTGACATTTTTTTTAATAAAATAATAAAATAACTACACAGCACTACACTGACATGACAATTTTAAAGAATGACAATGACATGACATAATAACAACGTTCGTTCTAAAACGTTGTGAATCAACAGCGTAACTAGTGACAGCAGTTAAAGCAAGCATTAATATTATACAGTAGTAGTAGGAATTATTTAGTGTGTAACTGGCTTGTTAAAAAATACCGTTCTCTTTTTGTTTTTTATAAAAAAAGGTCTAAATAGCAAAATAAAAGTTTCTTTTATTGTAATATTTGTTCATGTTCATTGCATATTTAAAAATAATACAAAACAACAATGTACATTTTATGTATTTAAAATAACTCGTTTGATCTTCGAGCGTCGAACAAACGTCTCTATAATTCATACTAAAAGAGCTCCTATTATTTCAAGCTAAATTGAATACAATTTCTTCGCCTCATAAATTGAGTAAAGTTCTTTAGCAACATCAAAAGAAGGAATGGATAGTCCATACCCAAGAAGATAGACTGACCTATAATCAGATCAGATGCTCCACTATTTGCTTTATTACGGAGTGTTCTCGCAACGTCACCAATAGAAATCACCCAGGGGAAGATCGTAAAAACTGTATTAAAGGACCGTCGCTTCCAGTCACGACTACTATGTCAAGAGTGAACAACTTTGAAAAAAGGAGGATACGAAAAAGAGTACAATATAATTTTTTCATTTTTTCACTTTTATTAACTGTGAAAGAAATAATTATATTACATGACAGAAAACCACCAATAACTTATTTATTGGATTGATGCGGAATTTAAACTCAGGGTCTTGGAATCTCCAGCCGTAAAAGCTATGCCACTAAATATATGAGACAATTTTATTAAAAATAAAAATGAGGTATAAATTACTAAAAGTAAAAGCTCAATTCTTATGTCTTAACTGTTTTGTTAAAATCATTATAATGAAATGCTTTAGTTTTATTGTTTATCTTATTAAATAAGTACAGAATTACAGAACGCTATTTTCTGAAGTGTCATTTTTTTAAATTGTCAAAGTCATTATTGTTTTGTCATTATTTAAATAATGTTTTGTGAATTAAAATCGAAACATAACTTTATGTAAACAATGGGTAATATAAATAAATGAAGTGAAAACATCTGCATCTGATTTTATTTGGATAATTTCTTCAAAAGTTGGTTTGATTATCAATTACAAATGTGCAACTACAATTGATAATAAGGTAACAATACAACAAAATTACTTAATAATTTCATAAATTATTAAGTGATTAAAAAAAACCACCGTGTATTTTTATATTTCTGTTGGTTATTACGATAACTTCTCCCGCTAGACACGAGTGTTCTGAGATAACTTTCACGTGGCATGTGACTTAAAAATAGTTAATGTGTAGTAAGTGGGCGGCGAATAGTTCTGTAGGATAGGGCCGAGGCACAGGTGTCGGTCGCGCTGCACCGCTGCGTGCCATCGCTGTGCGCATCGCATACCGTAATAACTCACGAATTGCATTTTGTACCAATAATCTTGTGTTTATTACATATTGATTCCAAACAGTAATTCAAAGTAAAAGTTGTATGTGACTCCATTAAGAAACTAATTAAATTATAGTCCAATAAAAAACTGTGTATATTAAAAAAAAACTTAAGTTCAATCTGTATTTAAATTGTAATATGTGGATGTAGTTTATTTATATAAGTGTAAGTTGTTATTAATAATTGAAAGATGATATTTTTATTATTTCAATGGAAGTGTCCTCAGTCAGTGATGTGTTTTATAGATAATATCTGTACCTGAAGATCTTCAAATCCAGTACTATGGCCGGTGAGGAAGGAGTGCCCGTTGACCTTTACATCTATGACCTTACCAATGGTCTTGCTTCAGTGTTGTCTCCAGCAATACTAGGTAATTTTATTTTAAATCATAGACTATTGAATCCTTGTCAATGATGTCACTCTCAATTAATTTTGGCCAATGACCTGCCAACTGTGCAAGAGGTATTAAAGATGTATGTTATTTTATCAGTACACCCTCTATTTCTTACTTACTTAGAATTGGTAGAATACATGACTGTATGGGCTTTCACGGTAAGTGTATATCCTGCTAACTCTGGGCAGTTACTAAGAATTTAACACATAAAATTCTAATATTACATTTACTGGCTCTACTTGGGATTTGTATACTTAATCTGGTCCCTATGGAGTAATCACTAGATACATTAGCACCAGTTGCATTATTCAAAATAGTAAATTATTTATATTTTATATAAATTATAACATGTTTTCAATTTTGGCTTTGATACTATTTAGACATATTTTATTAATTTATTATTATGACAAAATATACGTACTAATTAGAGTTTGATTGCTCTTATATTTGGATAAATATATTTATGTATTATAAAATTTAATACACATAATTTTAAAGAATTATAATTTTGATTAAATTTTAATTGTTTCTTTCCCAAATAAATAAATAAATAATAATAATAATAAAATATGACTATGAGACAATTTGAAAAAAATTGCTTGATCAGTTAAATATTAAAAGAGTGTAATTTAATAATTTAAAGAACTATTAACGTTTTGATTAAAAGCCATGTGTTGCTCACCAACCTTTATTCAGTAACTTTATCTAAGTAAGTGCTCTTAGAAATTCCTCCAAAAGGAGTGATACAAATTGCGTAGAGTAAACATACTTTAGTAATTACGGAAAATGCTTACAGTTATCATTAATTTAGCGTTTTTTTTTTATACATTATAGTAATTAACCATTAAGTGTTCATTATATTATTATTAACTATTGAGGTTTAACTTAACTTAATTATTTATTGAGGAATGCTCGCCACATTTCGCTTCGAGAGCACGTGTCAAAATCACATCGCCGATGTCGTCGTTAGTGAAACTGGAATAGATAGTAATATTATATAGTGGTCTGTAAAAATAGATGTCTGCTATTGGCGCCGTCGCGGACTTCTCTGAAGACATATTGATAAATTTCCCTCACAAAATTATTATACCTGTTACATTTTTGCCAATTCTCGACTCGAAAACGCCATTATAGTATCTCTCCCAAACTGAATAATTTCAACGTTCATCTTGCAAAATTTAACAGCAGTGTAAACGAAAACCGGTTTTTATGTTCAAATATGAATGATATATATTTATCCGAGCATTGGATTTGTTAAAGACATTGAATAAGCAAAATCAAATAAAAGCAAAATTAAACAACTGATACAGTCACCATAATTTTCTAAAAAATATCCATGCTGTTCTGTCAATCGTAAATTTGTCAAAAAAGTTAAATTAGTTTTCGTTTAATGGGAAATGCAACAAATGGAATTAAAATTATTAATAAGTTATGAATATGTAATTTCATACTTAATTGTCTATTGTATTGATTTTTGTATTTCATTATTTGAAACGCTTCATTTGTGCTATTGTAACAGTTGCAATACATACATGTTTATTACTAATTTAACTGCATAACTCACTTGATTGGTGAATTGTAGTTTTGTTTGTATCACTCAACAGATATTTTCCGCCAAACAACAATACTTGGTATTGTTGCATTCCGGTTGGAAGGATGAGTGAGCTAGTGTAACAGGCGCAAGGGACATAACATCTTCGTTCCTAAGGTTGGTGGTGCATGGGCGATGTAAGGAATGGTTAATACTTCTTACATCGCCAATATAAGGGCGGTGGTGACCATTTAACATCAGGTGGCCCATTTGTCCGTCCGCCTACCTATAACATAAAAAAATGTTTTTTTTCCAATGGCGTTTCGTAATCCTTTAGGTATATTGCATTTGGCGCCTGATAGGCATAGCCGACATAAAATTTCAGTTTTGAATAATTTTATAACTCACATGGAGTTAATTTTGGAATAAAATGTTTACTGTTAGTGAAACTTGCAATGGGGCCTAATAAATTCGAGCAATAGGTTTCTGTTTTTCTTTTATTGATTGAATGACAAGTCATTACAAAACATTAGTTAGATATTAAATTGAAACATTTTGATAGTTGCATATGACACTAATAGTCACAGGCAGATTTGGCTGAAAGTTCCGGTACCTAACTGTCTACTAGTGTGTATGTTTGTTATCCGAGTTCCACATTCGCATTGTAAATACACGTAAAACAGTGACATCGCGGAAGTGGCTTTTTTTTAAATGTTCATTTTCTTTGAGACTTTTGTCCATTTGGACATGTTAGCCCCATCATATCTTAACCTATACAATACACAGATCATTCATTAGAGTATAAAGAGAGTCACTAATGAGAAGAAGCTATAAAATCATATATGGCTACCACAGCTTCCGAAGTTGGAAAACAGAGTATACTCTGCACAGCAACTGCGGATGTGTATGGTTTTGCAGTTTTCTGTTCTCCAATGGCTATTAGGCCGCGTATGCAGTGTACACAAAATAACTCAATTTCGCACCGTGAAAGCGATTGTTTTATTACGATATTTCTACAAAAGAATAAATTGATAGTATACAAATAGTTTATAGATAAATAAGTCACAGTATTATTTAATAAACATATTTGAGTTTTTTGATTTTTGCGAAATTCGTACGAATCGTACGGCCAGCCATTATTTATAATAAATCATACCTTTTATGTAATTAAATAAAATTACATTCATCTTATTTCGTTTAAACAAGACGATTTGGATAAATATATTTAAAGTATTAGTGATTATATATAATCAAAAATTAGCGATATATGCAGCCAGCTAGTTTTTTTTTAATTGTTCGGAAACATGAGCAAACGATAATCAAGATACGATTATCTCACACAACAATTACATCAATTTCGAGAAACTATATTGTTATTGAGGTAACCTAGTTTCTCATCACTACTGGGCCGCGACCTACTCATACTACCTATACATTGCTATTTGTTATATATTCCAAGGACGTTTTCTAGTGATCTACTTAAGTTTTTTTTTTTTTTATAGAATAGGAAGGCGGACGAGCATATGGGCCACCTGATGGTAAGTGGTCACCAACGCTCTTAGACATTGGCATTGTAAGAAATGTCAACCATCGCTTACATATCCAATGCGCCACCAACCTTGGGAACTAAGATTTTATGTCCCTTGTGCCTGTAATTACACTGGCTCACTCACCCTTCAAACCGGAACACAACAATATCAAGTATTGCTGTTTTGCGGTAGAATATCTGATGAGTGGGTGGTACCTACCCAGACGAGCTTGCACAAAGCCCTACCACCAGTGAAAGTATGTCTTTTCTTATCGCCAGTTTATATTTCATTTTACCTGTCAGTGTATATGGGTCAAATTTTGAAACAGACTTTCAAACCAATTTCAACCAACCGATTGAGCAGAAATTTTACACGCATTTTTTTAGGGGTTGTGACAGTACAACCTTGTATACTAAATGTTTTTAACCGTTTCAGAACGTGGGTAAAATGTATGCTTGGTTTTAAATAATTTTTTGTCGAGTTTAAGATCGCGTTGTGCAGATACAATCGAACCCATAGAAATACTAATAACGATATATAATAATATTATGTAAAAGTGGTTTTCCTTTTTAAATCAAACTTCTATTCGCGTTTCTGCGGTTTGGAACATTTCTGCATAACGCGGTAAATTTAAGCTCACCTCTTATATATTGGTCAAATCTTGTAAGTGATTCATTATTTTAATTCCTTTTTGGGCGTGATGACAGTATAGTGACATATAACAGTATAGTACAGTAGTATACTAAATTGTTATATTACATGGACTAATTGCCTGTTTTTAAATAATTGTTGTTGATAACTTATTAATGCTATTGTTTAACATCTGTTGTTCGTTATATAGGATAATAAAGTTTATTTTCAAATCCTGATAAGATTGATGAAAATTTCCACACACTTTTGTTGCAACCGACATTGATACATATCTAGAACTATTAAATAATAATATATAATAATTTGTTTAAAATGACTTGTTTAATATACTTTTTTATTATTATTTTTTTTTTGCGAAATCGTAGGGTAATAATAATTTTGTCATAAACATACCAATGTAATGCTTGGCATATTTTAATGCTATCTTTTTGTAAATGTATTAAATGTATTAAATGTATTAATTGTAATTAACAAAACACTTACGTACGGCTCACATTTAATTGGCACTAGCGGCTTCTCTTACATCATCAGTATTGTATCATCGTGATAATGCAAGCCGCAAGTGAACTTTCGTTATATTTTACGTTATTTTAAAATGACAATAAAATAAATTTCCAATATTACAGAAGGTAAGATGGATGTATAATTAACTACTACAGTAAGGGGAGTAGTAGAAAGACGCGGGTATTATTAAATAAAAAAAAGTAGCCTATGTCTGACTTTGGGGTTCAAGCTTGCGTCATACCAAATTGTATCAAAATCGGTTCAATGGTTTAGTCATGAAAGCGTCACCGACAGACTGTGTTGCTGATTGTAACGGTACGTTTAACATTCCAGGGCGCCAGATCGAGGGGGTTTGGCATACGTCTGTGGTGGTGTTCGAGCGCGAGTACTTCTACGGCGGCGCCGGTGTTACCAGCTGTGCGCCGGTATGATAAATAAGACAATCAATTCCAGCTTAATTTATATAACAATTAATCCAAAACGGTTTTGGGAGAGTTGTTAATTTGGAAAACGAAACTGTTTCGAAAATCAACAAGAAAAATATCAAAAAAATATTTTTTTTATATATTGGATTGTTTGTCAAAGTCATTAATCCGCGCGAGTGAACACGTTTTTATTGATATGCTCTATAGCGGATGTGAATGATTCAAAGTGAGAAGTCATAAATCTTTATTCAGTATAGAAGCGTTATTTATTGCTTATTGATTGTCAAAAATCTACAACCGGTTCGGAAATAAACATCTCGGTCTTGAGAAGAACCGACGAAAGAAACTTAGTGGGATTCTTTAATTTTTTATATAATATTTTACAATTAAATATAACATAGATTATAGATTAAAATTTAAGCACAAGAAATAAAAAAATATAAAATCGCTTATATCAAGCGAGACTAAGTGACTCGTAGAATGTTTGAATCACCAGGAGGACGCATTTTATTGTTTCGTAATAAAATTAAATATATATTGTTAGAAGCCTACAGTAATGTTTGTAATGGAGGTGAAAACAATAAATAAAGTTGATTAATAATCTGTGAATTTAAAAAAAAAAACATGGTCATGTCATGAGGCTATTAATTTTGAATCAATTTTAGTTGTATTATAATGTAAACATTCGGATTCATTTTCCATTTTTATAGAGAATCATTTAAAACAAAATGTATCCGTTATAATGCAACATTGTCGTCAATATATTTAATTCTATATCACGAACTGACGTACGTATCGTTGCCTGTAAAGGACATGTTTATGTGTTTCTGAGCACGCAATTGGCAATGCAATGTTTAGCAGCCGCCAGCAGAGGTTAATGCGCCAGTCAGGCAGTTTTTTCCGTAATCAGAAGTAGGCGTCCGAAGACGATGCACGAACAAGCGTCTACTCTATTTTTAAACGGACAAATGCACATATGCATAGCAGTACGCGATTACTAAACGCGAATTTTGAAACAAACATTGCCGTTTTAAAATTAATGTCTATATATTACCAGTATCTTTTTATATAGTAATATCGTTATGTGTAGAGTATATAAGACATACACCATATTACATATTTAAGTTTAAAATTAGTCGTATGATAAAAAAATTACATCAAACGTCGCAAGTTTCACACGGTAATGCTATTTTTGTATATTTTACTCATGGACAACATTTCTTCGAACATCGGCCATTAGAGAAAGAGCTGTTTGTTTAAAGATCACCGTTATAATGTAGTTCACATTATATTGGTTAATGTTTATATCCGCAAATCGTAAACATTCAATTCGAGATTGGGCGCATCGCCAAACTGGCAATGAGGTAATAATTGCTGTAAACACCGCATTCCAATTTTGATATCAAATATATAATGGTTTTACGACAAGTTCTTGAAATTAATAGCAATTAAATGGTTTAAAATAGTTAGTCTTTACACTGTTTTTGACTAAATTATAAATATATTATTAATAATTATAAATATCGATCCGGTAACACAATTTATCAATGATAAATTGCATTAGTTATACTTGAGAAGAGGTCAAAAATGCGTAAATATATATATTGTTAGCACAATACACAAAATGAAATGCGTTATTAGGATTTCATACTAATCATAATAAAGACTCAAAATAATAGAAGTTTGTCTGGAATTATTTCGAAATATTTAAGCTTTAATAATGGCAAACGGCGTGAGACTTCGCGTTCCTTTCTCAGTCATATGATCTTTATTCCTCACCCGGAATAACCGCTGTCTTCGTGTAAATCTTCCGTCTCTTTCCGACTCGTTTAAACATCAATAGACTACAGTATCGTGTTCGCTAACAGTTAGTAGCCGTATGAACGATCGTTTTCAACAGGAACGCACTGAAATAGTAAAGGTGACTTCATGTTCAATTTCTCGTAAATGTCATAGAAAGCCGGACGTGGGCGTGAATCGTATTTTTATACACAAAACTATTTCAACAAACTTTAGAACGACATTTTTTTAAATATTATCTACAATACGGGAGCATGACATCATTTAATTCAAATAAAAAAATTAAAATCAATATCATTATCCATGATCTAAATGTAAGTAAAATATATGTATCTCCGTTGTGTACTCGCTGCAGGGCAGCACGCAGCTGGGCGCGCCGCACCAGGTGATGCGTCTCGGGAACACATTCGTGCCTTTTCCTGTCTTCAATGAGTACATACAAGGGCTCGCCACCACAACCTACACGTTAGTATACTTTTTTTTACTATGTAAATTTGGAAGGTTTGGTCAAATGAATCGCTAAATATGTAAGAAAATATTAAACATTTCTTACAGTCCATTTGTCGCCAAATATGGTGAACTAAGATAATTAAAGTTTCAACCCATAAGTGATAAAACGTAATACAAATTTATAAGAATAATATTTTATAGCTGTTTTGAGTTACATATGTTACATGACATTGACATATATTACCAACGTATTTTATGAATTCTAGATAATTAATCGTTAGAAGTTGGTTTGAATTGAATTTTACATATGAAACGAATATGTTATAAAAAATAAATGAATTAATTACAAAAAAGTAATTCTGTCTAGACAATAACTATAAACATAAAACTTCTATGAAATTTGATAAAGAGTAAATTATCTAATAACAACAAGATTGATGATTTGAGCGACATGAGTCAATTAAACGCGATCCCATCACGGTTGCATTTGCATGCACGCAACATAAAACATTAGAAATTCTCATCGTTATTTTATTAGACGATAGCTACACACTTAAGAAAGTGGGTAGCCATCATCAGTTGTTTTACCGCTGAACATCTTATATGGTAACCTATATGCTCATTTGCATTTTTTACAATAAATTCAAAAATAAATGTAATTCATGCTTACTAATAACCAATTCATTTAAATAGATTATAATATAATAGTAGAATCTCTTCGGTGGTATTGCAGAAAATAGCTTTTTTGTTACCATGCCTAAAATTATTTTCTTATTTTCTATGACAATAAGTGACGTTTGAGTTTTGAGATAAAGGCGTAATAGTAAAGTACAAGTATACACAAGGACAGCGCGGGCGCGTACCGGCTGCTGGAGCACAACTGCAATCACTTCAGCGACGAGGTGAGCCAGTTCGCGTGCGGCGCGCGCGTGCCCGAGCACATCGTGGCGCAGCCGCAGCGCGACCTGCCCGCGCCGCTGCGCACCGCGCTCGGCTCCGCGCTCGCCGCGCTCGTGCCCGACGGCGACCAGGTCACTGATCTTCTTGATAAATAAAAATAAAGTCGTCCAGACCGATTTCGGCCATGGCGGCCAATTTCAAGAGAGATTAGCCAACTGTGTAGGATATATTATAGTGCGCTCTATTCCCTGACTCTCATAATCCGATAGGATGGCAATCCGACACTACCTGGCCTGAAAGAGTTCAGGCCAGGGCCAACTGCTTTACGTGGCACGGGATTGTACAAACTTCCAACTTCTAGACTCCGAGCTGCTACTGATTTTCGAAAGAAAAACTCAATAACTTTTTATTAGCCCGACCTGGAATTTGAACTTAGGACCTCCGAGTCTGCGGCCTTACATTTTTTTTTTTTATAGAATAGGACGAGCATATGGGCCACCTGATGGTAAGTGGTCACCAAACGCCCTTAGACATTGGCATTGTAAGAAATGTCAACCATCGCTTACATGTAGCCACTAGACCAACGAGGCAATCAACCTTCTTGATTTTACATACTCGTCGTTATCATTCGTTTGTCCTTAGCTTATTTATTTGGGTTCAGCGCACTGTATTTTATATAATGCAAGAAAAATCGTTTAGTAGATATTTACGGCCAGCCCAATATCAACCCGCTTAAGGAATGCCGGTGATTTGGTTTCTTAACACCAAATTGTGATTGTTGAGGCACTAAGTTCTAATGGCATTGACGGCTACGCTTAACACAAAAAAAATACGCCACACAGTTGAGCCGAGTGGTTGTATTCTATTTGGTGGTTCATGATGATTCACGTCCGACAAAGTTCTAATCTTTTCGTCCATACCCAGGTGTACGCGAACGGCGTGCGACACAGCCGACGGGATAGTCCCGACTACCTCACGCTCAATAACCAAATCGAGGAAGCGAGGTTAGTTTTTGATATAATAATCATACTGTACGAGTAAATTTTATTAATTATTCCAAAACTAAAAATAAATTACTTAGTTTTTACGATATGTAAAATTACGATTGTCGTTGATTTTTTATTAATACTAAAAATTATTAGTATCACTTTAATTGCAAATATCGCCATACAAATGAACAGTCCATCTGGAGTACTCTCGTTTCCATAAAAACTAAGAAGGAGCTTTCTGATTTATAATGAACATTTTGTCTTATTACATACGGCTTTTTCCATTTACTACTTTTTTCCTACCATTAATTATTTTCATATTATTTAGAATTTTATTTGTTGACCTCAATTATTGTCTAGTTTGAATCAATGAAGCGCGTTTAATTATTGTCCAGAGTATATAAAATACATTTACATACTAACGAGTACCGATTGGAACGCTCAGTCTGCCCCCAAGCGGCCCGTGGCGCGCGGTGTGCGCGTTGCTCTCCGCGTGGCTGCGCGCGCCGCACTCGCATCCCTTCTGACCGACGTCACGGCGTTTTCCCGCTAACGAAACAATAAAAAAATTTGAACTGATCGCGTGCTCTTTCTTTGTAGATTGTTAGCGTTTAGCGTAGTTCGTATTTAAAAACACTAAAAATATTATATGAATAAAATTTATGCGTTTCAATGAAAAAACATCGCTCGAATCGGCAATCGCTTTTTGACAAAAACGATACTTTCGATAGGTACTTTTTCGTACTGTTGTATTAACATACGGAGTATTTTAATTATAAGTAACTTGGCGCCCGAGTTTCGCTTGGCTCTAATAATAAAGTATAAAAACGTGTTGTGAAAAATTGCGTTTTTCAATAACTTATATAGATAAACTTAAAAGCAAAACTTTATCTAAATACAAAATTTGAGCAGAATCTTTCGTTATTTCGGAAATACACGAAATACATACATTATGTATTATATAATTATGTCATCTTTACTATGTTCTTGCCACCACGCCGCTATCATTTGTACAGTAGTTATTTTTAATTTTAATCTATTTATATTTAATTAAGCCTTCAATGCAATAAATGAATTGAAACACTGATTACGAAACACATGCTAAATCATTAAATCATTTTATAAGAGAAAAAACGAGTGATTTATGAGATGGACTTAGAATCAGAATTGTACAGAGAAGAGTCGGCAAGTGTTCTGTGGTTACTATAAATATTAATTTATCTACATATATTACTCTAAATATTATATATAAACTAACAAATTTCGTTTGTAAAGAGTGGTGTCCCAAGAGTTAGAAGCGCGTCGGAATACGTTGGCGGAGAAACTCGCGCGGAAGGAGAGACGCAAAGAGAAGAAACGCAAGAGGCAACGCGAGCAAAACGGAGGCGATCTCTTGGAAGAGGAAGATGAGAGTAAGTACATTTGTTGCTATGAAGTAGATAGGCTAACTGGTTAGTTTTATTGGTAAATTTTACTGGTGGTAGGGCTTTGTTGAAGCTCGTCTGGGTAGGTACCACCTACTAATCAGATATCAACCGCAAAACAGCAGTACTTGGTATTGTTGTGTTCAACTTTGAAGGGTGAGTGAGCCAGTCTAATTACAGGGACAAGGGACATAAAATCTTAGTTCCCAAGGTTGGTGGCGCATTGGATATGTAAGCGATGTTTGACATTTCTTACAATGCCAATGTCTAAGGGCGTTGGTGACCACTTACCATCAGGTGGTCCATATGCTCGTCCGCCTTCCTATTCTATTTTAAAAATAAAAATGGTCATCACGTCTCTTTAAGTGATATTATTATTCCATACATCGCTAATGCAGCCATCGCCACCAACCTTGGGAACTAAGATGTTATGTCCATTGTGCTTGTAGTTACACTGCCTCACTCACCCTCAAGACGGAACACAACAATATTATAGTATTGCCTTTTGACGGTAGAATATCCGATGAGTGTGTACCCACCCAGATGGGCTTGCACAAAGTCCTGACACCTAGAAAATATAAATGTAAAATTCCAATAAAGTAAAGACTTCTAAATTGCGGATATTATATTCTTATGGTAGACTAGCTGAAAACCAGCGCTGTGTTTCTATTCAGCTATACTAAGTTGGCTCCTTTTTAAATACAACATTTTATGTGAAATGTATGTTGTCATTGTTTATTTATTTCTTTAGTGTGTCGTAATAAAAATGTCTTTTTACTTTCTAACTAAGAATTATTAATCTAACAGTAACAATTAATCTAAAAGTGAGGGAGGAATATTTGGCAGCAGCACTTAGTGCGTCAGAATATTGTCAAGTAAAAGTAAAGTGAAGTCAACTGGTACACGTTACGAGTCAATGAAGTTGTCATTTGGACTGTACGACTTCGAAGGCTTTTTATTCCTGAAACGTAGTATTGTAATGCACCCTAATAATAAACATGGAGTTATAAAAAATAACATAAATATAAATTAAAAATAAGATACATTACATTGGCACAGACAATACGTCTGTGGAGACATGAACGCAAGAAAAAAAATCATATAAAGTGCAACCTCGTGATACACATTTGGTTTTGCAATAGTTTGTATTCGAAGTGGGTACTGTATCAAAGTAAGTATCACGTAAAAGATTTTTGGTGTACACAGATTCCTTCTAGCTTTTCGATAAGGGGTTTCATGTGTAGTTCTATCAAAAGTTTTACAATGGTCGATGAACTCGTCAACTTCTTTCCCATTATCCAATTAGATTATTATATATGTTATTAGAAACCTATGATTGTATATGAGAACAAATATGCAGAGAACTATAATAAATCTCAAACGGTATGTTAGATATAAAAATCATGACATTGATATAGATTTATACTGTATTTCGGTATGCATGATATGTTCGCCTCAATGTCGATCACGTCGCCAACTTTTCGACACGTCCGCTCCATGAGCCATCCATCAAAATGTCAAGCATCCCTCGATAAATAACGACAGTGAAACCGGTCTATTTAATAGTAATGTATATTTAGCATTCAGAAATGAAACCGATTTTATGAATACCTCAAATTGATTGGTCTCGATAATAATAGAACACCAAATCATACAACTTTAGGCAAGTTAATCAATAATTCTTAAAAATTGAAAAAAACACAATTGAACACATCCAACAAATTACAAATCGCGCCAATAATTAATGAATTACTTTGTGTCCACCAACAAAATGGCGGTTTGAAATTATTGCGCATCTTTTTTTTAACGTCGCTGTTGTTGGGATAACGAAATCTCGTAACTATATTATACCAATGTAGAAATTAATCATGAATTTCGAAAGATAAAAATTGTGTTACATCTCTGGATCTAATTAATGTAATGAGTGTTCAGTATAGAAAAGAAAATATTTACCTCAGCATCGCCAATACGTTACCAACTATGGGAATTAAGATGTTATATATCTTGTGCCTGTAGTTACACTGGCTCAAACACCCTGTAAAATGGTATAATATATGACGAGTGGATGGTACCTACCCAGACGGGCTTGCACAAAGTCCTACCACCAAGTATACTATGAGTTCAATTATCATGGGTTAGATTATTGTATTGATATTAGATATATTTTTCTCTGTCTGGTGAAATATTTGATAGTCACTATACCGTTATAAACGCCTAGTCATCGTTCCCAACATCATCACTTATAGGAAACATAAGACTACATTGAGACCTAAAAGTTATACTAGAATTAAATCGATACGAAATGCGAAGAAACTCTATCTTTTTCTTGTTCTGTCTATCTGTTACGCTTTCACGGCTAAATCACTGGACCGATTTTGATGAAATTTAATATGGAGCAAACTGTATGAGTTTCACCCAAGAAAGGATATACCAAAGGCTACTTTAGTATCTTAATGAACATCCCCCTCCCTCCTAATCGCGCGAGCAAAGCCGCTGTCGAAAACTAGTCCCTAATATAATGCAATAAATTTCGGAAAGTTTTATTTGCAGCGCCTCGACACTGAACTGAACTCCACTGTGTACAATGTATGAGTCAGTGGCAAGGGTAAATAGCTACAATCACAGTGCATACGGTTGAAAATCTTAATGTCACCATTACATTTTTATTTATATTGTATTTCTTAAATTCGTGTAGGCTTCATGAAGTTGATCTTCATCCTAGTGAGATCTAAAGTCATGGAACAGCCAGTTAACATAAGTGTTAAATGAGTCACGGTAGAATGCGAAAGCGATCCCGTGGCGCTTCTCGTCAAGACGGAAAGGGCGCTCTCGGGGCCTTGGACACCGGCGAGCCCCACATACCCCCACCCCACCCCACTGTTCCTGTGGGGAAAACGCGTTAGGCGTTTTTCCAGCAAAAAAAAGTGTTAAATGAGTGAGTTTGAGAATATTAATTAAAAAAATGTCTTGTTACTTATAGGACTGGTAACGTTGCAAACAATGATTTGTTATACAAAAACAATTTAAATTTCAATGCTGTCTTATATATAGTAAATCGTTGTTTCATAACCTGTCTGAACATATATAAAATTAAAGATGCGAAGAAAAACTTAACACTTCAAGTGTTATTTGCCGACTTAGTAATAGTGTATCTGTTTGCATTGCAATATATAATAATTGTATAAAGCTCCCAATAAATTCAAAAGAGTTTAAAGTTCCATTTCCTTTCGTAAATCTGTAAACGATCTACACTTTCAAAGGTAGTAACGTTTCCAAATGTTCCGCAGGAATTGGTCTTTTCTTTTTTGAAATTGTTCTTCAATGCTTCAAAAAAGTATACTGTATCATTTTTAAATGATGAAAAAATTATGTTCGTTATAAGTTCACGGTTACTTTGTTTTCACTATCTAGTATATTGATTCATATATATTCAGGCTCGGACTTCGAGATCCAAGGTCCCTAAACACAAATTGTTTAGGGACCTTGGATTGGACCTCGCTCTCCCGAAAATTATATTAGTTTTGTCTGTGTAGGCTCCTCGGCTGACAGGTCCCTAGGCTTGTGCCTTGTAGGCCTGGGCCTAAAGCCAGGACTGGATACGGATGACTGAGTTTGTCTCTTGCAATGTCTCATCAGGCTCTTTCAGGTTCATAGTTTAACTGAATGAGTTTATAGACGTTTTTAAAAGTTGAATTGTCAAAGAATTAGACATTTTTATGATTGGAAGGAAGGTGCATGACAGGCAGATGTTAGCTTGCTGGGTAGCTCATATACATATATTCAGATTAAAGACATAAGGCGATCTTGGAAATGTGAATAGCCCCAAGAACTCTCGTAACACTAGACAGTGTGATCGACCTCGTCTATCTATTTCCACCTCGGTTGAACGATCCTCAAATAGGTCGGGCGCAACCACTCACGCGCCGCCGCGTGCCACCCTTGCGAATTTTCCCGATCTGTAATGAAGTTAAAAAGCTTTCCTCTCCCGAATTCTTTTTCTTATGATTCAAATGTGCTTATGGAGAGTCGTATACGAATGGAAACGTATTATAAATATGGTGTCGAGGAGACTCGTGGGGGGCGGGCGGTCTCTGGCCTGGCGCTGCGCCAGCGCCGGTCGCGATCAGTAGTGCAGGCCGGACCCACCGACGCGCTCCTCTACTCGCGTGCAGGACCGGGCAGTATTTATAGAGAACACGCCACGTGCGCTTTGGAAGTAAAGCCGGGAATCACCGGTATACCGTGACTACGTATCGCGGCTCCAGTTGTGTCTACTGTTTCGCGTTCTATTTCTGATCGTCTGGAAATAGATCAAGTGTTATAGTTAACCTTTTGTTATAGTTAACGTTCGGTACGTATATGTATATGTCATCCTCATGTTTCCCTTTCTACCTTTATACTAATTTAATTTCTACTATGACATAGCTTTATATGATGGTGTTAACCTAAAACACACGTAAAATCAATCTTGAAAACAATACGTCTACAAGAGTACATTTTGATGTTCTCAGCTCAAAATATCTCTATAAAAGCGGCCAGCGCCGGCGAGGAATAATTGTATTATGAGCGTGCGCGTGAACTAAATCTGTGTAATATCCGTTGAGGAGTGGAGTGCAATCTGTTTTATAAACCTTGAACTGAACTCTTTAGTAACTTGGTATCATACAAAATCTCTAACAATAACTGACTAATTTTGAAACCTAATATGTGACGCTGTGGGTTCCGTACCTAATTAAAAAAAGAAAATTATCTTCATGATTCTTTCACGAACTGTTTTTGTAGTAAAATAAAGTTTTGTATATATTGAAATGAATATTATTTGATGAAAAATTATGAAATATAAAGAAAATGAATTTTAAGTAATTTTGCGCACTAGGCCCCCCGCCTGGTTCTGATATGGTGATATTGATTTTTTTTTAAATATTTTTTTATTTTAAATAATCCTTAGTAATTGATTGTGCAAGAAATTTGTACGTCTAACTGCGTACCATTTGGTTTAAATTATATTAAAAACAACTAATTGTAAATATCTAACTTTGTTTACAAACATATCGGGAAAAGATAAACATTTTTGAAACCTTTTCTAAAGAGATATCGATAAGGTAATCATTAAATATATATCACTTACTATTCAATTCGATAAGCGGTAATGGTTTGCACAAGCCCGTCTGGGTAGGTCATTAATCACTCGTCACATATTCCAGCATTAAGCAGCAATACCTAATATTGTTGTGCTCCGGTTTGAAGGGCGAATGAGCCAATGTAACTTCAGGTATATAAAAAGTTAACATACATTGTATACAAGTGTAACATACATTAAGAACTATGGTGTGCCAATATTTTATTCGCCTCACCGTCATCATTCGCGTCTCCCATATCTCATTCGTTATTCCGACAGACAGGTCCGCCCTTTGACATCAAACGATCGCCTCATGGCTATTTCTAAATCATATTAGAAATTGTAAACAATTACAAATTAAAAAAAAAAAAAAAAACTTTTTGATTTTCATTCGCCGGTTCTTCCTAGGTTTCTTATCTGAATCGACGGTAGTTTTAACTTATTTGTATAAATTAATTTGATATTTGATTGTTTTTACTAGTCACCTTTATTAATTTCGACTCATTGAATCCTTGCGTGGATTCCCATTCTTCAAATGTAAGTTAGATATGTCCCGCTACTATGCTGGATTAATGTATGCAAGGTAAATTTCCGTCGTCAGCTTCTACCATTGTTCCCGTAGGTTGAGATAGGTTGTTTACTCTGCCTGCTTTATTTTTTCTATGACCTGCAATTTGTCATATCGTGTCTCTTCTAATGAATAATCTTCGTAAATTGAGATAGGTCTAGACCAAAGCAAATATAAAAACACGAACATGTTACATAAACATTTAAAGAATGCATACTTTCATTTAATTGAAACGTTGTCATGCATTAATATTCATAAACGTTGCATATATGTAAAATTAAGATATGATTGATCTCGTCTTATTCGATTACGTTTATATTGCTGTTGGTATATGAGGCATTCGTAGAATGAAAAAAAAAACACCCAAAAACACCTTTCGGCGCCGGGCTGTATCGCTGCGGATACGTTGAATGTTTTTATGTATATTCATGTGAAGTAAACAGTGTATCGTCCGTAGATATGGCGGAGGCAGTGGAGGCGGTGGAGGCGCTGGAGGCAGGTATAGCGCGCGCCGGGCCCAGCTCGCGCGACCTCGAGGCCGAGGCTGACGAGCGGCGCCTGGAGGAGCAGCGCCGCCGCGAGCGCGACCCGCCCATCGTGTTTAGGGATATCGACGTGAGTACCGACGGAAACCTTATAACCGAGCACATTGTTGTCAAAGTATACAGAAGCATGCCAGCGTGTAGCAAGCGTGCAAACGTTAAAAAACATGCACCCTCAGTGTGTGTATTTTAACTCGAGTTCAGCCATTTCTTTCCGAATTCCACCGAAATACTAATTTATTACTAGGATCATATTTTGGGGAAATTCGACCGATAGACAGTATTTTTAAATTCCAAAAGAAATACATTAGAGCTATAAGTCATTTGAGATCAACTGATTCATGTAAGCCAAATTTTGATTAGTTTATGCTTGTATCTCTATGAAGTATTAGTATTAATTAAAACAAACAATCACCATTTGTACTCACAAAATGAGCGCAGAAGAAATAAATTATGTTTGCATAATAAAGCAAACAACTGCAGTTTATGGCAATAGTTTGCTTAATATGGCGCCTCAAAATAATAAACTAATCGCGCAGTGGCTGACCTAAATTTAAATATGGTAACATTCAAAAATAAAGTAATAGACTGTTTTTTTAAATAAAATATACAAATTTATAACAGACGTTTATAAATAAAATTGTCATTTTTACTAAAGTAAAATAAAAATTACGGAATAAATTAGCGGAATAATATTGAGAAGTATATAATGACATTTCCTTAGAATAGATTATGTGTATATTTAAATTTGGATATATTATTTTGAAACTTATTTTATATTTGTATAAATTTTTAAATTATTTAATTTGAATTGTATTTAGCTAAAAGTAGATTTAGATTCCGTTTATAGTTGCATGCAAATTAATGATTGTAAGGTACATATCGAAAATGAGAATTCAACTGAAAGTTTGAATCGACAGTGATTTTTAATTTATTATATTTGATATTGTTTAGTGTTAGCGTGAAATCACGCCGTTACATTAGATTACGATTTGATGATTCAAGTCTGATGCACTTGTGACTAATAAAATTTAATGGATTCATAAAAACGCTCGCAAGCGTGTTATACATCGCTGGATTGGGCGTTTTCCAGAAGTGTCCACGTGAGCACATCGTTGAGTATGAGTAAGCAGATGTTTTGGACTTGATGTCTCGCCAGCTGTAGGCGGAAATTAACTACGATGAACGCCAAATATGAAATAATTATTGCTCACTTATAAATTATCGTTTCAAGACTGATACTCGGTATATGCTTAGATTTTAAAGAACGAATACCACTATATATATCCAGTTAATTCAAAACACTATTAATTTTGTGCGTATAAAATATGACAGGGCGCACAGGAGTTCGAAGCGTTCACCAAAGCGCTGGAGGGCGTCGAGTTGTCGGCCGACGAGAAGCAGAGCCTCGACGAGCTGCAACAGTACCTCGTGCAGGGCGAGGGCAGCTGGGTGCTCGGCGACGAGTTCCTCTCCTTCATCGGTGAGTGCGCGCGGGGGTGAGGCGCGGCGGGGGCGGGCCGAGCGGGGAGTGCATCGCTGCCGTGCGCAGGTCGCGTGCTGCGGGACGGCGGCGTGTCGAGCGAGGCGCGCGTGTGTGCGCTGCGCTGCCTGGCGGCGGCGGCGCTGCGCGACGACGTGTCGCTGCTGCTGCACCAGGACCGGCGCCAGCACGCGCTGCTCGCCTTCGCGCACACCGTCGACAAGCTGCCGCCGACGGAGCAACTTGCGCTCGCTATCTTCGTGAGTTATATCGTTCCGAATACATATTACTCGATAATATTCTAATATCACAACATTAACAAAAGCTATTTATAATTTAAAATTAATAGAGAAATGATAAAAAATAACCAATGACTCGGAGCGTGAGCTCCGCTAATGTTAAACGGCTTACAAGCAGATGTGCAACCTGTTCGAAAACACGTCCTCGTCGGAGTGGCTGCTGTACATCAGCGAGTGGGAGAGCGACGGGCACACGCTGTCGAACATCCGCGTCACCACTAAGGTGAGCGTGTCGGCGAGGGTGGGGTAGGTCGCGCTGGGTTGTGTGCGCTGTGCGCTGACGGTGTGTGTGTGCAGGTGTGCGTGCACTGCGTGCTGAGCGAGACGCCCGCGCTGCGCGACGCGGGCACGGCGCTGCTGTACAACGTGGCCACCAAGGAGGTAAAGACTGTGGTCAGTATCGCTCTCTTCGCTCTCTCATTCTCACTCACACTCGCACTCCCTCCGTGTTTCGTGTACGATTTTAATGCTATGTACAATTAAGTACCAAATAAATTGACATTATATTAGTTATATGTTGACGACGGTGCCTTCTACAACTCCCTGACGAAGCGCGAAGCGAGAAAGACAGCGTATTGGTATAAACTCCAAACGTTATTTTTAGACCATCGGGATATTTAGCGGTTGTGACTTTTTTTATAAAAATTAGAAGAATTAAAATAAATTATCTTAGACCTTAGACGCAAACATTTGCACTGTCAGATATCGTGATTCAAAAGACGCGATTGCCGTCACAAAAACCAGTACTATCTCCAACTCGACACTTCACAAACACACTGACGACTTAATGAACCCGATCGTCTGTGTCAGATATTTATATTATATTTATATATTTGAGCTTATTTGATAGTTTAATCCTATCGTGGTATTTTTTTAACAAAGGTCGCTCGTTTTTTATATCAATAAAAAAAGACATAAATCTTTATTATATCAACGTTGTAATTTTCCATAGATATTGTTAAATTTTAAGCTATTATATATAAAATACTAGTTTTCGCCCGCGGCTTCGTCCGCCTTTTGAAGAGTAGGTAGGTGTTTGGTATAAAAAAGTAGCTAAAAATTACATCAAAATCGGTTCAGTGGCTTAGCCGTGAAAGCTTAACAGACAGACAAGAGTTGTTTTCGCATTTTAGGTTTCAATTGGGTTCAATTTTCACTCGTATCATTTTTGCGATATCGTTTAGCAGAAGAAACCCTTACACCCTAAACACGTGTCACGTGTGTGGGTACCTTTGACGTAACGTAAGACATTTGCTCAACAACATGATGTTTACTAACAGATAAAATATTAACTCGTTCAAAAGCTTAAGTCGCTGACATTTATTTTAATCTGTTCGTGAGTAGTAAGCGATAGTCGTAACAATATAGTTAATGTTATTACAACTTCAAGATAAAAAAGGTCGTATGTAAATATTCTGTTCAAATATTTAATTTAGGAATGTCGTAAGTAATTTTTACATCAGATATTTTGTACTATGTAAATTAATCAGTATTATCAAGTACCATCGCTTTGTTGGTTTTAAATGTAATGTTTAATCACTAACTTTGTAAGTGTCATCAAAATGCTTTAATATTTTTAAAGAACATTCGTTTCAGAAAAAAAATGATGTCATTTGAAAGTCGATCGCATATCGATCTTTAGCGATTTCTGTGTGTTTAAATTTATAATTTATAAATTTTATTACACACAAACACACAATATAATAAATCAAAGACGTGCATTTATCGTTATAGTGATTCCGTTGATGCACATTGCAAGTGACAAAAAATTTATTATAAAATTTAAAATAATTTTACTGGATATTTTGACAGTAAATGATATTAATATACGTTAATTATAACGAAATTAGACGCGATACGGCCCAGTGGTAAGAACGCGTGAATCTTAACCGATGATCTTGGGTTCAAACCCGGGCAAGCACCACTGAATTTTCATGTGCTTAATTTGTGATTATAATTCATCTCGAGCTTCATGGTGAAGGAAAACATCGTGAGGAAACTTGCATGTGTCGAATTTCACTGAAATTCTGCCACATGTGTATTCCACCAATCCGCATTGTAGCATCGTGGTGGAATAAGTTCTAAACCTTCTCCTCAAAAAGAGAAGAGGAGGCTATTTTAGCCCAGCAGTGAGACATTCACGGGCTGTTACGGATAACGAAATTAAAATAATGACACTTGTTTCTTATTATGGTTTACTATTATTTCATTGTAATAGAATGATCCAATGTACGTCACATTGGGACATTCTATTGAATGAACATTCGATTAATGAAGTCATAGTCATTTGATGTACACATATATAACTTATTTATCTTGGCATGATAATATAATATGATCATTATTTTCTCTCTTAAAACGCTTCGTTCTGTGCTAATGTGTTTTCAACTTATTAATGTAAAGTAAGTACTTTCTCTAATTATTATATTTGTAAAAAAATTCAAAGGTCAAGTCCTCTAAGACTTAGTTTTGTTACTTTTAAATACAAGTCTTCTTCAGTTCACTTTAAATCAGTTTTGAGATGCGACTCGGTCGCGCTGCAGAATTGTGTTGTTGCAGCGACTCGGACTTGGTGCTGCGCTGCGCGTTCAGCTGCCCACGCGAGCGCGCTCCAAGGTACACCACCCACCACGCTCTAGTCACTACCCACCACACCTTCGTTGTTAGCTAGATTCAAAAATGTGCTGCGTTGAAATGAGCCCTAAATATTAATAAGCTATATTAAATATAACCTCGGTTACGTTTTCAACGTTTATCAGCAGAGCCTTTTCCCGGCTCCGAATCCTGATTTCTCAATTGCCTTATCTGGTGGTATGGTAATTTTTTTTTTTTTATAGAATAGGAAGGCGGACGAGCATATGGGCCACCTGATGGTAAGTGGTCACCAACGCTCTTAGACATTGGCATTGTAAGAAATGTCAACCATCGCTTATATTATCCAATGCGCCACCAACCTTGGGAACTAAGATTTTATGTCCCTTGTGCCTGTAATTACACTGGCTCACTCACCCTTCAAACCGGAACACAACAATATCAAGTATTGCTGTTTTGCGGTAGAATATCTGATGAGTGGGTGGTACCTACCCAGACGAGCTTGCACAAAGCCCTACCACCAGTAAAATATGTTATGGCAGTAATATATGTTATGGTAGTTCACATTGAGCGCATGTCAGATCGTCATACATACAAGAAAGATATATGTTGTAAAGGCAAGAGGAAGGATCTTACTAAATATGATGTCGCTATAAGGAAAAGATAATAGTAAAGGTAGTATTGTGAAAGACAATAAATCTTACATTAGTATCATCACCAAGTAATATGCCGTAAATATTTACTAGACTCCGTTGCGCAGTTAAGCGCGCAGTTTCGTCGTAGGTTTCTAAATAAACATAATTATGACTCTTTGTTAATCTATATGTTATTGTTAAAATAAACAAATAAATAAATATATGTCTATAACTGCCTCGTTGGTCTAGTGGCTTGAGTAAGGCCGCAGACCCGGAGGTCCTGGGTTCAATTCCCAGGTCAGGCAAATAAAATGTTATTGGGTTTTTATGTCAGAAAATTTTCAGTAGCAGCCCGGAGTCTGGAAGTTGGAAGTGTATACACGTTGGAAGTGTCTCCCGTGCCTCGGAAAGCACGTAAAGCCACGTACTGCGCCTGAACTCTTTCCGGTCGGATTGCCGTCCCATTGGATTATGAGAGTTAGGGAATAGAGAGTGCACCTGTGTTTGCGCACACACTTGTGCACTATGATATCTCCTGCGTAGTTGACCACCGTGGCCGAAATCGGTCTGGAGGACATTATTATTATTTATATTAATTATATGAATTGGCTTGAAATTTGTCACAGCTACTCCTTCCCCGACGTAGATGCTCACTAAGAACGGGTTTTACGCTAATCCTATCCAAAATACATTTTTCTGCTATGTGTTATATTATGTATGCTTTGTGTTAAACTTTACATGTCAAAACACGCAAGCCTCATTCCTCTTGGGCCGTGTTTGATTAGCCATCCCATCAAGCATTGAAAACTAGGGAATGGAACGTGCCTATGTTTGTGCACACATTTCTGTTTAATATCTTTACACAGTTTAGTTAGCAATCTTAAATAGATCATTCTTAGGAATGTTCGACCTTAAACTGCAAAGTCAGGGCCAACAGCTAATGCAACAGTAAACACAATAACTGCAGGGGTTTTTCATGACCTTGATCTGTTATCAGAACACAAAGTAACTCTCGTGTTTAGTGTTAGGTGCAGTTTAATTGAATTAGTTTTATCGTTTCATTACATTAGTATGCAAATATTAAGTTATTATTACATCCGCGCTATCTCTTCGTTAGTATCTAAAAGATCAATTGGAAGACAAATCGTCTATCTTATGTATGAGATTGTATTCAACTTAATATGTATTTAAAAATTTCCTTTCTTTTTTTTTATAGAATAGGTAGGCCAACGAGCTGACGGTAAATGGTCACCAACGCTCATAGACATTGGCATTGTAAGAAATGTTAACCATCGCTTACATCACTAATGCGCCACCAACCTTGGGAACCTTTGTTAAACATCTTTATGTTATGTCCCTTGTGCCTGGCTGCCTGGCTCGCTCACCCTTCAAACCGGAACACAACAATACCAAGTACTGCTGTTTTGCGGAATAAAAAAAGAATATCTGATGAGTGGGTGGTACCCACCCAGACGAGCTTGCACCAAGCTCTACCACCAGTTCCTATAATATAAGGTCCTATAATTAAGGAAGCACATAGACATTTAATTCTAGTGCCCATATGTAATGTAACACAAGCTTACAAGCCTAGTTGGAGACTTAAAATAAAATAGAATTTGAGATGAGATTTACGATGACTTTTAAATATAGGTATTCCATATTAATTTTATTTTAGGGTAACACTGACACTATAAGAAACTGGCAATGTGAGGTGATAAAGGCTTAATTTGATTATCAAAAGTAAACGAAACTACGCGTGACGTTATTAAATATTTATTTTTGATATTGTTGAATTTTAAAATGCTTATTCAAATATATAATTTAGATCGCGTTTATTTTTCATCTCGCTCCATCAACGTCAATATAAGATGCAGTTCATGGCTTCCATTGTTTTATTAGATTAAAACTTTATATTAGCGTGTAATTATAATGTAATGCTATGATAATCTTATAGCGATAATTGTTCTGTCTAACTAATAATATTCAACCTTACTTATAAACGTTGCTTAGCGACTGTTTAGTTAAACAATGTCTTCTTCTCTCATACGTCAAATTAATAATGACAGAAAGAGATAATCACTGTTTAGCTAAACAGTCGTCTGTCATTATTGATTTGACATTCGAAAGAAGACACAACATTGTTTAACTAATGATACATAACTTTTATGACGCCATTATGTTTATATTTTTTTAATTGCGCTTTATTTTTGTTGTTCTATATTTAAAAAAAGTCACACAGAATTCCGTAAACATCATTGACTATTCATACTCTGTCATTAGGATTCGCTATTTTCTATCAGATGGCCCATTCGCCCGACCGTCTTCCTATATTATAAAATAAATATATTTCATATGGGCAAACTCATCAATGGGCCAATTGATGGCAAACGGTCAGCTCTACCCATAGACATTGGCACTGTATATAATAATATATTAACCATCCCTTACAATGGCCATTGCGCCACCAACCTTTGAACTGATATGCTATATCCCTTGTGCCTGTAATTACACGGGCTCACTCATCCTTTATACCGGAACAAAATAATACTTAGTATTGATGTTTGGCTGGAGATAATATGACGAGTGGATAGTACCTACGCAGGTCTCGCACAAAGCCTTGTTGGCTTACCAACTTACTTTTGTTGGTATTACCAAGTAAATTACTACTATATTTTTGTTATTAGAATAATTCCGTTAAGTTTTCATATGATTACGTTAATTGAATCCTAATATATAGGGTTAGTTATGAAACGTGGAAATAAATTGAAAAAAATAATAAAATACAATCAGTAATCACATTTCGTTTGCTTTATTATGATTTATATCTAATAAATATATGTATCTTAATAACATTCGTAAGGTCAGAAACAGAAATCAATTATAATGTTCCAGTCATTTAAAGTTAGAGGTCGTCGATCCATAAAAAACTCGCTTAGAACCTTTTGCGTGCGTGACAACGCATACGCTAAAATTAGCTTTAAAAATAAATTAGATAGAAAGCACTGCTCGGCGAGTTCCGTAGAAGGCAACGCTACACGTCTGTACTTTAAATTAATCCGCAATTATTACGATACTATTTTATACATTTTAAACTTACATGCCGTAATAGTTTATAGTTTGTAAGGGTATGACCGACGCGATCGTACCTTTTCAATTTGGACGATGTTCCATCTGATTTGTCGTTGTGGTCATGAGCTGACTGAACTGTCGGCGTTGATCGTCTATAAAATGGGTATTAGCACGTCTGAAATCCGAATAAAACGTACAAAATTGATGATTTTAACCTAGATACGATGTAATCGAATAAGATCATTCGGGTTTGGCACATAAATCGAGTGGACTGGAATGTCGTGTCAATAATTGTGCGCGGGTCCGGCGACAGGTGTTCGACGAGGTGTGCGTGGAGCTGTGCATGGCGGCGCTGCAGCTGGCCGCGTGGGCGCCGCCCGAGGAGGCGCTGTGGCGCGCGCTGGCGGCGCTCGCCCGCCTCGCCGCGCACTCGCACGACGTGCCGCAGCTCGTGGCGCTCGTGGGGCCCGACCCCGCCGCCTTCCGGTAACCCTTCATATACTGCTTTTATATATCCGCAACCGACGTTGTACGTAATGTGAGTAAATATTGAGTCCAGATATGTATTGAAAATTAAGCATCGTCTCGATTTATTAATTATATTTGATATAATACGATAAAATATGACCGTTTATATATGAATAAACTCCAAACCTTCTCCTCAAAAAAGAGGAGAGGAGGCCTTTAGCCCAGCAGTGGGACATTCACAGGCTGTTACGGTACGGATATATTTATTAAAAGATATGGGTTATAAATTTCGCTAATTATTAAAAATATTTTGTTATAATTGTTGCGTAAGATTAATATTAACATATATATATGTGGCGTAAGGCGTGGGCGACGTGGGCCTCGCGAACCGGGGGGCCCCGCGTGCCGGACGGATTCATTACTTAATAGCCGTGAACGAGCCGAAAAATTTTACTCGTCTTGAATCAATATTATTGACATAACTACACATGTTTTTATTCAGTCTAGCAACATTAGCTTGCTATTAAATAGTCTTTGTTGTTGGTACTTAATCATTTTACACGAATAAAATTTCATAATGTTCAGTTTTTTTTTTCTATATAATCCGTCTTCTTGCGCGTACTGAGGGCCTCGCAAAATTTATCTTGGTCACATAAAATTTAAGTCTTGCCCCGCCACTGTTAACAAACATATGTTTTAGCAATCTAAATACTTTCTACACAATTTTAACTGGCCATTGTAACGTCTTGTGTGAGCTGTACGCTTTCGTCCGCAGAGGGACGAGTCCGCGCATCGACGAGCAGATCGACCTCATCATGAAGAAGGTGTCGGGCGTCAGCGGCTAGCGGCGCTCTCGTGTCCGAGTTAAGGTTTTGTTTGTTGTCTCGAGTTGACTCGTATGCTTTGCACTGTGCGTGTGTAAAGATACAATCGTCGAGTATTTAAATTCAATTTCTTATTTCCCATGCCGACTAATCTGTTTATACCTAAGTTCTCTTTATTTTGTCGTTTCGATTACGTTTCTATATTGATCGGTTTCGTTTTGTTTGTATAACTTTATTATTAATTATTGTCAATAAATTAATTTTAGATAATCGAACTCCGATTCTAATAGCGCTTCTAGTTTGTCTAGTATTCAGAATAGAGCTACACTCACATCGTGTGTAGCTTTTTACTCGCTTTGTACAGAAAGTACTATTTTGTAATGTAATGCGGAACAATGGTTTCATTCGTTTATTTCAATTGTTATTATTTACGTTATATGGAAGTCTAATAGTAAGTACCTGAGGTTATAAATTTTTATTATTGAAAATGGTATAAATTATTCGAATTTCGAATAAACGATGTATTCGTTATTAATTTAATGGAGTGGGGGTGGGGGGTTGTTGTTACATCGCGACTGTGCATTTACACGTGATATGGTTTTACAACATATTATATAATTTATTGGTTGTAATTTAATAAATTTACGGTTTTAAAAAGCATACTTTGTTTTTTTTTAGTCAACTTTCCTTTCATGCTACTTATTTCCATCATTTTTGTTTATTTGTAAATCCCAAGTTTAGAGACTTCCAAGGAAAGTCCAAATGAAATTGCAAAATATATCCGATTTACGTATTTTTGATGTGAACATGTTTTGGCGCGCCTTTGGGTTAAAAGTCAGTCTTGCCGTTTCCGTTGCCGTGACGGGAAACGACACGACGAAACACATACGAAAAATTTATATTTTTATGTATCTATATTTTAATTTAATTTTATTTGTTTTTAATAATCTATAAATTGTTCAATAATCATAAATTTCGATATTTCACATCTGCCGAGGTTGTCGTGATGGCCACATTTATATAATCGTTAAGTAATTAATGCTCTTCATCGATCAATATATATATCTAGACACGATTCTATAACGCGGCGCGAGTTACCACGCAAGTCGACAGACTTTATATTTGCTAATTTTGAAGATCGCGTATATTTTTTTAATTTATTTATAAAAACAGAAATAAAATTGGTATCCGTTTTATTCGAAATGCATTGCGTCATAGATGTTCCTAAAAAGAGTCCGATTCAAATCCGGATTTGGTTGAAGCTAGTCGTAAATATGATTTATTGAATATTTATGGACTTTACTAAATGTCAATGTCGTTTGGTGCATTAGTTGTGTGCTTAGAAGATCCACGTCCAAGTTAATTCGTTGCTTGCTTGATGTGGTCGTGTCGACTTGCCCCAATGATAGGAGATATCCAAGTGAAGCTTATCATGTATATACAAGAAGTCACGTATTTGTAAATAAGGATTAAAGGTCGCCAGCTCGCGCCGGTAGGACGATCGCAGCACAAAGTGTAATAGTTTTATCAGTATCTTATTTGCTATAAGATGTTTACCCGACTACTTCGGACAGGTTTCTGACTGCATAAAGATAATGAATTAGCAGAGTATCGGTAGTTCTGTTGCAATTCGCTCGGCGCGCGTACGCACTCGCGACCGACTCACGCTCGCACTATTTACTCGCACTATTTCAGGACTGTATGTCCTGATAATAAAATATTTCACCTAATTTCGAAAATCAGTCGTGAATTGCCTGCACTACCGGAAAATTAACCTACCGTACGGTAGGCTAGCGTGAAGTCGCTTGCATGAGAGTGCAGAATGGAGGAGATAGATACTGTTCCACTGAGCGTGTCGGCTGGCGGCGGCGGTTTCTCGTCGTGGCTGCAGCGCCGCCTGCCCGTGCTGCGCTGGGCGCGCGCGTACGACCGCACCAGCGCGGCGGCGGACGCGGTGGCCGGCGTCACGCTGGGTCTCACGCTCGTGCCGCAGAGCATCGCCTACGCCTCGCTGGCCAACTTGCCCGTGCAATACGGACTCTATTCCGCCTTTGTGGGTGAGTAGCATGTCACTGTGTCATACAATGACATATTTATAATATTAATTTTATTGAAAAGTATGAAGGAATGTTATTGTTAAAACGCAAACGAAATAATAAGATGTGTAAGAATAAGCTGTTTGTTAGTTTGATGTCGCAACACATATTCCAATATTGTATCTGAACATAACGTTCTCACTCCGGTGTTTATTTATATTTATGAAATAACATTATTGATATCAGTAATCAAGCATTATTTGAGCAAGATACATCCTGCTAGATTAAAGATGGCATATCGTAAAATACCTTTATAAGTAATAATGTTATCGCAATCATTGGTGCAATTATGTCAATAGATATTGAGACGTTTTGAAAGCTCAGTCTTTTAATTACTAAATTACGACAATTTCTTATCGATGTTACATAATACGTTATGCTTTTACTTATATTTTTATTTTATACTAACTTGTAGTTTTTATTGACATGAATTAACTATTTCTTAGATATTGTATTTTGAAAAAGAGAATTAATCAACTTTATTTGCACACCAATGTTAGTTAGGTACATTGTAACTATAAGAATGCTAATACCAACGTGATACCAACTCATAATAACATCCAGTATGGAAAATATAAAATATTAGATATGATACTATCCTGGGACATTATTCACACACGACCATCTGATCCCAAATTTAGCAGAGTTTGTACTATGGAAACCAGACAACTGATATACTACTTTTCTTTTGTAAATAAATACTTATATATATAATTACACCCAGACTCAGGACAAACAGACAGGTCCTTCATGCACACAAATGTCTGTCCACCAACCACGCCAACCGGCTCGATAAAAAGTGTATTGATTTAAAAACGTCCTTACCATCACTTTAGGTAGAAGAATATACCTTTCTGTTGTGTATAAATTGTATACGCGTCCGTTGAGAGATTCAAATTGTGAGATAATGTTATAAAAAAATATCTAATTATAACATATCAATTAACTGGTTTCGTATAAACTTAGCATCCTGGAGTAGACGTTATAGAATAATAGATAAGGAAACAAGCTTAAAATAATTCAAATGGACATAATTTTACATTTATACAGCCATATACCAATTAGCTTAGTGACGTTAGGAAAACATAATGATATTTTTAGGATAATAGGCATAATAGTTATAGATTAAGAAACATTATTATTTTAGAGTCGGTTGGCATGGTTGGTAGATACTTGCCTTTCACGCCGTTGGTTGTGGGTTCGATTCCCACCCAGGACAGACATTTGTGTGCATGAACATGTCTGTTTTGTCCTGAGTCGGGGTGTCATTATCTATATAAGTATGTATTTACAAAAGAAAAGTAGTATATGTAGTATATCAGTTGTCTGATTTCCATAGCACAAGCTTTGTACAAGCAAAATTTGGGATCAGATGGCCGTGTGTGAAAAATGTCCCAGGGTATTATTATTATTATATTTTTCTTCCGCGATAACGTTAAATTTATACAATCTAAAGTCTAGTCACTATAATGAATAAAGGATCCGTTTTGCTGTCTATGCGGTTTGATTAATAAGCGTTTTTGATAGGATCTGTATATTTGATAGTACCTTCGTTCCGGTGTCACTACAGGCAAAAAGGGAAGGCTAGGAAACACCTTAGTTCCTAAGGGTGGTGGCGCATTGTCGTTATAAGTAATATTTAATACTACTGACAGCGCCAACGTCTATGGGAGGTAGTGATCACTTACCATCAGGTGGCCCATTTGCCCATGCGTCTATTTTATAATAATAAAAATAAGAACATAAGAATCTAGACTCAATATGATATTAAATAAATTGCTAAAATTTTATTTGCGAGAAACAGTTTTCTTCATATTAAATATTTGCGTATTTTCGATATAGGTATCTGTGCGGCATAATTAAGGCAATATAATATACAATACGAGAATATGCCCATATATTATACTTTATTGCGGCTTGAAATAAATATATTTACTTATCAATTCAAAAATTTGTTGAAATATCATTCGTTATATAATTAAAGTTTATTTATTGAGGATATATACCTAACATCTACATATAAGGAAAAGTATTTTTAAACGGTCCATTTGTAAACGGACATGATACCTTAGAATCTAACCTTTGATGAGTATTTAAAGATAGGCAAAAAAAAAAGCTAATATTAGATAGTAAAATTGTAAAACGGTTATAATCATAGAAAGCAATGTGAACTATTTTAGTTTGATAGGCTGTTCAAAAGATGTTCTTAGTCATATTCTTTAAAGAAAATATTTAGTTTCTATTTTTGAGATATAGAGGTTAATTCTTGTACTCTCGATCTCAATCGACCAATAGATATAAAGTTTTATTTTACGACTAGCGAAGCTGGCGAGGTACCTAAGCTAGCTAATAATAATTAATTATTATTGAGCGTTTACTCCTAGAGCCTCAAGACTCAAGGCAATAATATATTCAGAATGTGTGTGTTTTAAAAGCAACGACGTTACTATTTCGGGATACTCTCGCGAATGCCACGTTTTCCTTGCAAACAGTCATACTTGAAATCGTTCGAAAAATAATTGCAGTCATAAAAATATACACATCCCTGGAATTTTTAATTGTCTCATAGTTGTTTACAAATACGCATTAGTGATTTATAATACAGAAGCAATGCTACACTATTATATGGACAATATTAAAATAATGTTGTAGATATTTTAGTTCATTTCATTGAAGGTGGATATTGTTGCAAAAATGATTATTGTCTTTGCAGGTACGATGCTATACGTAATGCTGGGTACGGTGAAGGAAGTGTCGATAGGGCCCACGAGCCTTATGGCATTGCTCACGTTGCAGGCATGCCGTGACCTCCCAATTGATTTCGTAGTGCTTCTTACCTTCCTCTCCGGCTGCATCGTGCTTCTTATGGGAATTCTACGTTTAGGTAAATGAAATTGTAAAGAAATTCGTAAAACAAAAACTTATTTTAATAAGAATAGATCGAAAAGTCACTTGACTTGTAACTTCGAACTCACTACCATCTAATTCGGTATCTAATACTGTATTTTATAAATTACAAAAGGATATTTTTTGTACATTTCTTGATATTAAAAGGTTGTTTCTGTTAATGATTGTGGCGTATAAAATATTACAGTTACCACTATTATGATTTTGGGAAGTTCTAAAACTATTATTTAATTGAAATAGGTAGGCGGACTGGCAAATGGGCCATCTGATGGTAAATGGTTACCACCGCCCATAGACATTGGCGATGTAAGAAATATTACCCATTCCGTACATCGCCAATGTACCACCAAGCTAAGATGTTATGTCCCTTGTGCCTATAGTTACATGGCTTATTTACCCTTTAAACCGGAACACAACAATACTGAATATTGCTGTGGCGATAGAATATCTTATGAGTGGGTGGTACCTACCCAGACGGACTTGCACAAACCCACCACCAGTAAAATTAAGAAGCTTATTGTAGTAATTGAAGGCACAAGGATATAATATCTTAGCTTCCGCGTTTAGGAGCGCATTGGCGGTGTAAGTAGTGTGTTATATTCATTACAGAGCGCGCCTTTATGGGGAAAGAAGAGCATTTACAGTGGGCCATTTGTTCGTGTGCCGAATATTTTGCTGTTCTATTTTTCTATTTTTATGTAAAGATGCGGAGTATAAATACAATAGACAAATAAAATCTATCAAAACGTACAGGTATCAAATGAATGATAAGCTATCTGCGTGTTACAAAATATGTTTGTAAAAGAATTAGTTATAAAAGAATTTTTCCTAAATATTTGCGAAACTTAAGAAATGTTTGACTTCTTAAATAAAAATGACAGCAACCTCGTAGCAATTAACATAAGGTGACATATTTACATTTTTTTGCAATATCATAATTATTTATAAACGTTAGCTTTTGATTTTGTTTTTGTGTGACCTTGACACCGATCGGCTGGATTCTATTCGCTACAACTCGACGCGCAGGTTTTCTGGTGGATTTGATCTCGCCAGCGGTGACGACCGGTTTCACTTCTGCGACGGCTATGATCATCGTGGTTGCGCAGCTAAAGGGGCTGCTGGGTCTGAGCTTCGTGGCGGAATCTCCTGCTGAGAACCTGAGGCAGATTGTACTGCGCTGGCGCGAAGTGCGCGTGGCTGACTGCGCACTCGCCGTAGCGTGCTGCACCACACTATTACTGCTCAGGGTTAACATTTAAATTGATTTTTGATATTTAGATAATTATTCGAACATTTGATATTGGCCACAAATGATTCCGTTAGCTGTGAACAAAACTATAAAATCCGAATATTTTGTTGATACTGATTTTTCGTTATTTCAGAAGTTGAAGGACATTCCAATAAGTCCAAAGCGGTACAAATTGAAAAAAACACTGTGGTTTATTTCTATCGGTCGCAATGCGCTGGTTGTTTTCGCTGCCTCTTCCTTCGCTTTTTACACGTACGACGCCAAGCTGCCACTCTTCAAACTATCAGGTAATCGGTGTTCTTTATACATAGATAAAAAATGATATTTATGTTACTAAAACAAATTTTGGTCATAGTACGATTATTAAGACAATATATCAATGAAACCTTTAAACCCTTTTTATATCATAGCTATTTTTTAAATAATTTGTAATATATAGAACAATAAATATTTAATTGAAAATAAAAAAGAAAACGTTAAATGTTATAACAATCTGACAATAAACTAATTAATTTATATTATTAGCGTGAATATACAAATGTGTAACTCTAATTCACATTTTAAAAGTTACGTGGTTCCGTGATAGGTAAAGTGGAGCCCGGTCTGCCCAAGTTCGGTCTGCCGCCGTTCAGCACAGTAATCGGTAACCGCACGATTGGATTCCTGGAGATGACGACAAAGCTCGGCTCGAGTCTAATGCTGTTGCCTTTCGTCATGGTGCTCGCAAATATCGCCATCGCCAAGTCCTTCAGTGAGTACCATACAAATTTTAAATTTTGGAATACGACATTATGCTAATAAAGTTAGTTGGCATACGACCCTCGGCCGTTTCATTCCTCACACACCGCTTACAGGGCACGCGGTCGCATAGTCATAGCATTGGTGATCCCGACGTGATGGGATGATAATTCTATCTTCATTCCGCTGTGCAGGCAAGGGCGGGTGCGTGGACGCGGCGCAGGAGATGTTGACGCTGGGCGTGTGCAACTGCGTGGGAGCGCTGGTGCGCGCCATGCCCACGTGCGGCGCCTTCACGCGCTCCGCCGTGTCGCACTCGTCCGGCGTGCGCACGCCCGCCGCCGGCCTCTACTCGGGTACGAGCACGCGCACGTATGATTATCATCAGAGTATTTTGTCAAATTGAATTAAATAGGAATAGTGTGTGTCAAGTACCCACGAGAGTTGATGTGTAAACGTGTGAGCGTTGTGACCTATCTCACGCACACATTAACGCACTTACAATAACAAATGTTACGCTGACGTCATCTGACGCTCGAAAACTTACTCTTAATCGTCTGACGCTCGAAGTCTCAGTTTATCCCAACTAAGATGTTTATAGTTCTAAAAAGAATACAAATTTTATTGCGACATAAGGGATGTCAACGAAACGGAACGTTTTACGTTTTTATCGAATAATCATAGTCATAGCAGTCACTACTCAATAGTCGCCATTTTATTTCAGGTCTGATAACATTGCTGGCTCTGAACTTCCTCACTCGGTACTTCTTCTTCATACCTAAGGCTTGCTTATCGTCCGTTCTCATCTGCGCCGTTATATTCATGGTGAGTTCTGTTATTTACATAAAATACTAATTTTCGTATACTTTAATTTCGAGACGGAAAACTAATCGTAAACTATTTGTAAAGTCGTATGTGCATATTAATTCGGGTTAAAGAAATTTTATTTCTCATTAAGAATAATATTCACTTACATAATAAAATTTAATTGAAGTAGTATGCCAAGAGTTAAGAGTACTTTTTTTAACTACCTAGAAGAAGGTATGTCTTCCTAGATATACACGTTTAAGTGTGTAATTGTTGACAACGAACACCGATGTACGGATAAATCCTATAGGGTTTTTACATCGTTCTTTATACAGTGAAACTTAAAAATAAAATGTATATTTTATTTATATATTAACGAAATGAACACGGCCATCCTCAGGTGGACGTGGGCGCGGCGCGGCGGCTGTGGCGCGGGCGGCGGCGCGAGGCGGCGGTGGCGGCGCTCACGTGCGCGGTGGGCGTGTGCGTCGGCGTGGAGGCCGCCGTGCTGTGCGGCGCGCTCGCCTCGCTGGCGGCGCTGATAACCGACCTCCTGCGCCGCCCCGCGCTTCTGATGGCCAGCGACAAGGTGTGCTACTGATAGATATTTAGATATTGAGAAAAGTTATTATTTTAAGGATTTTTTTATGTTATAGGATGGGCAAAGAACCCACCTGATGGTAAGTGGTCATCGCCGCCCAATTGACATTGGCGATGTAAGAAATTTTAACCATTCCTTACATCGCCAATGCGCCACTAACCTTGGAAAATAAGACGTTATGTCACTTGTGGCTGTGGTTCCATTAGCTCACTCACACCGGAACGCAAAACTACTAAATATTGCTGTTTGCTGGGAGAATTTTTGATAGTGTGGTACTTACCCAGACGGGCTTGCACAAGGCCCTACCACGAAGTAAAATATTAAAGGTAGAATATTCCTCTATATTCTTTTGTAGATTTGTGACTCACTCGTTTTCGATTCTAAGCAGGAAATAGTAAAATGGGTGTATCGAACCATTCCTAAGATGATTTTGAAACTCCATTAGTCTAGTGAAGTTAAACTTATCATATTAAGAATATCAAATAAATTTAAATCAATTCAAATTCTTGTGATAATTTACCTCTTTTAACAACACCGAAACAATCAGCTTTATAATTGTTATAGTATCTGTAAAAAAAGATTTACATACTTACAAAATATAACTTACAAAATACAGCGAAACCAAAACTACATTTAATATTATGATGTATCTACTAAGTTAAATTACTGAAAAACACTAACCACAAATAATATCTTATCGTGCCCGCACACTGCATAGTCTGTCGGCGGCAGTGTACTGATGGTGCGGCCGCGGCGTGCACTCGTCTACATCAACGCGGAGAGCTTCGCGGCGCGCGTGCGCACTGCAGTCGATTGCAACGACAATCATCGCGAGCTGTTCGTTGACTGCTCGGCGCTCTCACTGATTGACTACACCGCTGCGCAGGTACCTTGCACCACCACTGAAATCCCGCTTATATCCCGCTATAGAGCTTGACAATTCATGATTATTTAGTCATCGATGTTCACATGCAGAAGGGACAATGTTCTCGACGTTCTCGGTGATTGAATCGAGAGTTCTGATAATGTGAATCTAACCGACGCCCTCGTTTTCAGGTATTGGGACGACTGATAAAGGAGTTAGAGAGTGAGGGTCGGCAGGTGGTGTTTTTCCGTGCGAGCGAGGAAGCGGCGCGTTGGTTGCGACGCGTGCCGGGTCTGTGCGCGAGCACGCTGCGCGAGCGCACGCTGCGGGACGCGCTGCGACACAGCGCCGTGCCCGCCTCGGCCGACGGCGACTCCGCCGCGCGGCTGCTCAAAGACGAACCACTGCACGAGGACGTCTGACACGTCTTCTATCTACTGACATGCTCATTACAAATGTACTCTAGAAGTGTAATATCCGTATTGAAACAGTGTTATCTATGACGGTGATCTACCATTCATTATTTGTACATAAACGCTCACGAATCACCCTTTCGATGCTGGCCGCTTTCCCTCGTGACCGAAATAAAGATTACCTTTACTTTCGCCTTGCTACATCGATAAACAAAGTGAATTAATCTTTGTAATCATCGAATTATACACTGTACAAAAATACAAAATAATTAAGCGATTACATAAGGATTTTGAATTTTAATAATTTATTTTTAATTTGTTGTTAAACTCTTGTTGTATAGGCACACACTTCACGTCGTTTTAAGATTTTATAATGTTATGTGTATGTTTAATAAAATAAGAAAATATTATTTAAAGAATATTTTATTTTACCCTACTCGTAATACCAATATCCTGAACGAACCCAGAAATCAGATTTGTTTTCTAAAATCGAGTTATATTTAACAATATCGAAATTATTAAAAAAAACAACAATGATTATTATCATGTACAAATAATGTATTTTTAGTATTATAATGAATGTTTTATTTATTGTATTTTTATTTAGTATTTTTATCACTAGCAACACAATACAAGATAAACGAATGTAACAGAGATGGAGCTAGTGTAACATCGAATTCTTGACATTTTAATGAATGAGGAATGAAGAGAGAAACATTCAATTATTATTTCCGGTCTCCGGTCTTACACTCTTCAATGATTCAATCTTCATTCAACGTTGTGCATCGACCGGGTTTAGTCGATTTGTTCTCAGAACTGTAACATCGTGAAATGACAAAGACTAAAAAAAACATGTAAATTCTAACAGAAAATCGGAATAGAATATGTTAAGATAAAGTGTCAAGATTTTTTTAAACGTTTTTAAAATACGTCCATTCTATTTTAAATCGTGTCCGACCTCGATCGTGTTTATTTATGTTTTGTGAGTGGGTATCTTTGTGTGTTTGTTTTGCAAACAGATAGTTTACCCTACAATAAGAAAGTTTGTGCATTAAAATGAATAAAATGCAATGATAGTAATATGGTTACTGCTGTGAGGATCGCTAGGGTAGCGACATGATGTGGAAGGTGGTTGTGTTCTGTGTGCTGGTGGGTGGAGGTGTGACTACGGGACAGTCATGGCTTGATAACATAACCGACAATCTTCTGGAAGGCACGTTGAGGGAGATGCAGACATCGGTCGTGAACTACTCGAAGCCGGTGATCAATGTAACGTACATGGCTGATTTCGAATTCGACATGCGAGCTATGGGACACCTCTACAACTCCACTCATATGATCATAGACTTTATTGCTAACAAACAGGCGTACCCTGAAGGTGAGCATTTTCATATTATTATTTAATTTTAATTAAAGTATTGAAAAACTATATAAAATCCTCTGTTACATTTTATATATATTACAAAAGTATTCAATAAAGTAAAGCAACTTCTGCACTACAGCTAGAAAGTAAGTTACAAGGTAAACAAGTGGGCAAGAGCAATAAGTTACAAACTATGTGAAATATTGATAAGGTTCACTGAATTTGAATATTAAATAACTTACAGAAATGTTTGCATACAATTATAAATGTTCAAATATATTTTATCATTATGAAAAAAATAGTTTGAACAATATGTATGTTATACAGTATAAGAACACAATGGCTATGCGATTTGATCAATAGCTGTTGTTTTAAACAATACACATGGTTCCCACAGCAACATTATGACAATATATATTGATGAGCCTTAGTTCAACCATCTTAGATATCAACAGAATATACTAATATATAAAACAACATTTTGGAAAAACTCAATAAAATAATGACATATTTGGAAAATATTTTTAGATAAGGTTCTATTAGTTTCTCTTCCATATACTTAGCGACTATGTCAAAATTATTTGTCTTAGTTTATCATTACTTCACTTCACACATAAATAAATCAATATTGGTAATAATATTTCATTGTTATTAATTTATTCTTGAAAAACGAAAAATAAAGTAAAACAAATTCAAAGCATTCAGTTTTTTATGGCAGTATTGAAGCTGCTTATAATTCTGCAACGGTTAGAAGAATGAGTTCATTAAAATTGTTACTATTGTTAATTTTGATTGCACAAATATATTTACTTAAAAGTAGTTTTCAATGTTTAAATAACTAGAGTGAAAATTCTTGTTCTGAGGCACACTGGCAAAGCATAAGTACTGAAAGCTTATGTTGAAAATTGTTATTTGATGGTTCATATCAACAAGATTTAAATATAAAGAATTAACAATAGTGTTTTATGTTTTACTTGCTTAAACTAACTAAGAGTAAAGAACAATCACACATAAAAACCAAGAACTGCACATCTTAAAATGAATTATTTTTATAAATTACTAATTTTTAATTAAATTTAGAATTTGATCTTAACTAAGACTAACATACAAGATGTTTTTAGCAGTTCAATTGTCTACCAGTTAGTATATTGATTGTGAAATATTTTGTTACCTCAGGACTATACAAGAAAGAGATCAATAAAATAGCAATTGTTTTCTTATATCAAATACATCATTATATCTACATCCAAGTGGCTTGGAATTCTATTATTTTTTTTTGAAAAGTTGCAGCTAACACTGAAATTGATTTGTTAGTAAAACAGTCTTACATATCTCGAAAGAAAATTTTAGGAAATGTATGGTTTAATTACGTTGATTTTGAAATTTTCATACTATTATGGTCGATTCAGGTATTTCAATGTTGATTAACAAATTAATAGAGCTAATTGCTTTTTATTAAATTTCTAATTATTTGATGGACTCTCAAAGGGCTTAATTAAATAACAATTAAGATAAATGCTTCTTTCTGTAGCATTAAAAATTGTAAATTCTATTATTCTTTTGATTATTAATAATATTATTTACGCTTTAAGTAATAAAAAATTCTAGGTAAATAAGGTTTTTTAAGAGCCAAATGACAAAAATTAAAAATGTGTCATGGAATCTATTAATAAAATAATTAATCGAGACGAGAAGCCTAAGCCTAATGCTGCGGCGTGTGCGTCGCGCTGTGTGCGAGCGCAGGCGCGGCCGTCGACCTTGTTTGTCGTGTTGCGCATGCTAACTGCTACTAGCTAGGGTTGACGAGCTACGAAGTCTCTTACATCGATGTTTTACACTTGGTGTACCAAGTTACAATTATAAACATTATAATAAAAAGTAAAATGCGAATTTCGGTTCTTGCTCATCGAACTATGACATTGAAGGAACCAAAAACACAATATGGCGAATTATATATCACAATTATTTTTATCGGGATCATTATCATATCTGCGCATATAGTCAGCGTCGCTCTTATTTATATTGTTAAATATATATTTGCACATATAGGTACAATATTTCTAAACAACCATCATAAAATCTCTTGACGAGAGCGCTTGATTTGAAACATTATTTCCGCTTGACTGGTCGCGAGCCCTGTAAATAGTAGTTTCTTATTGGCTGCGCCTGGCTCGCTCCCGAGACACGTCTGCTACTGCTTATTATTCCCGTCTTTATTGTAATGCCACCTACAGGCTGCTCGCCCAGCACCGTCTCCCGTTTTGATATTAACATTTCATACGCAAACAAATGAGGCCTTTTTATCTTTTAGTCAAATGCAAAGGCGTAAACAGAGAAAGCAACAAAGCTTTGCTCTATTTGTTGCGGAAACAATAGTAGCTACCCTAGTGTTTTCGCACTTTTCGTCCCATCCTCTAATATGGGAAGGCACATTTGCATACAAAAAGTATTGAGTTTGAGGTTGCAATGACTGGAAAACATTTAACAGTCATTAATATTTCTTAGTACAATTATAATTTTGATAGTGCCTTATATTTCATTGAATCTTTTTGTTTGTGTGCCATTATATACTTATAATAGGCATCTATTGTCAAATAATTAATATAATTACATTTTATTTTAATCGGATCTGCGCGACAATTTGTTTAAGGATTTTAAATAGTGATATAATAATTGTTTCTAGTAGACTGTTAATGTATAAAAGGATATAGCAATTACTAAATGAAATCTGTTTTATGAACCTTCTAATTATATAGAGATTTAATTAATTGTAATAAGACATATGTGAGAGATACGTTAAATTATTTAATCAGTAAATAAATTACAAGAGTATTATATTAGTTGCATTTTTAAAATGCCAATAGATTTTTAATTACGATTTTATTATTTTTGTTTATTTAAAATGCACGATTTATGTACCGTTTTTATTAAAATATAATACTTTTTTGGTCACTAAGGTAATAATAAATAAGTAGTTCGTAATAATATTACGTCTTCCGTGAACAAAATTGCTTTTTCAACTTTGTAATTTTGTTTAGTTGTTTTTTTTGGTGATATTTGAAAGAACCACTGGAGTGTGTTTAAGTAAGATTGCGTTCTATCTAAACCTTCACCAACGCTCTGATTTTATAATACTATGCTTAGGAACATTTTTCTTTAAGGTCTTTGTCTCGTCATCCGGTTTTAGTATTTACACGGTCTATTGAAAAAAGAAGTTTCTACTTCGTTACTTTTTGGCTAACTCAGCCTTCAAACCGGAACACAACAAAACCAAATACTGCAGTTTTGCGGTAGAATATCTGTTGAGTGGGTGGTACCTACGCAGACGAGCTTGCTTGCTTCTTGTTGGTTCTTGTTGAAAATTGATTCGAGAGATCACATAGTGTTAATGGAATTTGATGGATAATTGTATAGGTTTTCTTTTCATTAGCGAAAACCGGCATACGTTGTAGTATACCTGTGTATACATATATGTATAATAATTGACATAGCAATCGGTTGAACGGTATAGAATTTTGTGTTGCAACGTCATCAAGCGACATCATCTAGAGCAAAGTACATAGCATAAATGTTTTCTCCATGAAAAAACACAAAATCATCATCATCACCCTTTTCGCGTCCACTGCTGGACATAGGTCTCTCCAATGGCACGCCACTGAGCTCGATTTTCAGCTCTTAATCTACAACCACAACGCTGCCAGCCACATTGCGTATATCGTCACTCCACCTAGCTGGAGGGTGTCCTACGCTACGTTTGCCAAGGCGTGGTCTTCACTCCAGAACGCGTCTACTCCAACGGTCGTCGGTTCTGCGACATATGTGTCCAGCCCACTGCCACTTCAGCTTACTAATCCTTTGGGCTATGTCGTTAACCTTGGTTCTCTGTCGGATCACCACATTTGGGATTCGATCCTTCAAAGAAACTCCGAGCATAGCCCTCTCCATAGCTCGCTGAGCGACCTTAAAATGGTGGACCAAACGCACTGTCAGTGTCCACGTCTCGGCTCCGTAGGTCATAACCGGTAAGACGCACTCGTTGAAGACTTTTGTCTTCAAGCATTGCGGTATTCGTGACGAAAAGACTTGACCGAGTTTTCTATACGCTGCCCAGCTCACCTGTACTCTTCTTCGTGCTTCCCCCTCGAAGTTGTTTCGACCCAACTGCAAAGTTTGCCCAAGGTACACATACTCCTGAACAACTTCGAGAGGAACTCCGTTAAGAGCTATTGGTTCCGGACTGACGTGTTCGTTGAACATTATCTTGGTTTTTTCCAAGTTCATCCGGAGACCAATTCGAGCAGAAGTATCAACCAGGCTGCTCAGCATATATTGCATGTCCTGCACGGTTTCGGCCACGATGACGATATCGTCTGCAAATCTCAAGTGCGACAGGTACTCGCCGTTTATGTTTATGCCCCGCTCTTCCCAATGCAGCGTCTTGAACATATCCTCTAATGCATTAGTGAACAATTTCGGTGAAATGACATCCCCTTGTCTCACTCCTCGATGCAAGAGGATAGGGTCAGACTGCTGATTCTGTACTTTGACGGTCATAACAGCAGCGTCATGCAGGCCTTTCAGCACTTGGATGTATCGCCAATCGATTTGGCACCGTTGTAAGGACTCCAGAACAGACCAGGTCTCAATAGAGTCAAAAGCCTTCTCACTGTGTAAATGTAGTCTATGGTTCCATACCCTCTTCGAAATCCGGCCTGTTCCGGGGGCTGAAACTCGTCAAGTCTACGCGCGAGACGATTCGTGATCACCCTAGAAAACAGCTTATAGACATGGCTCAAGAGGGAAATAGGTCTGTAGTTCTTCAAAAAGCTTTTGTCTCCCTTTTTGAAAAACATAACGACAACACTCTTGCGCCATGCCTTTGAAGTTCTCCCCGAGAATATGACAGAATTAAATATTCGTTGGAGCTGCGCTAGTAAAGGTTTTCCAGCTGCCTTTAGTAGCTCCGTCGTAATTCCATCTTTTCCATTTAAGCTGCTCCAAAGCCATCACCATTTCGTCTTGGCTTACTTCTGGCAACTCATCTATGAAGGGGGCTAAAGTGGCTCTAGGATCCCCAGGGTCGGGTTGAGGACGAGGCGCTACTGATGTATATAATTTACCGTAGAAGTCCTGAACTTCCCTAAGAATCTCGAGCTTAGAGGCGACGATTTTTCCCTTTGAAGTGGTCAGCTTCGTCAGATGGCTTCGACCTAGTTTTTGAACAAAGACTTTCGACCCCCGATTTTACTTTTATAGAGCGTGTGTTGGAGTTTCGGAGGTCGCGTCTTACTAGCTTTGATATTTTTTTATTAAGATCTGACGAAGTGACTAGGGTTTTCACGTCATTTTCGCATTAGCTCTAGAGACTCTCCCGAAAGTTTGCCCTCTTGCCGGTGTTTTGCGCTGAATAGAATTTCGTCCCCTCGTCCCTAAGGATACCCACCACTTGGTCGAGTTTTTGGTTGATGTCAACGTCAGTGGTGGTTTCCAAGGCAGCGAATCGGTTTTCCAGTTTTAACTGAAATGTACTAGACTCCACGGCTTGGAGCAGTTTTGGTCGGAGTGTAGACCTCATTAGACGGGCGCGCTCGAACTTGTTGTCAATATTTAGAGTGCCTCGTACAAGTCAGTGATCACTTCAGGTATTGAACCTTGTGATCACAGAGACATCTCTAAATATTCGCCTCTTGTCCGTCATAATAAAGTCAATCTCGTTTCTAATCATAGCGTCTGGGCTTCGCCACGTCCACTTCCGTTGAGGCTGTTTCTTAAAGAAAGAGTTCATCAAGAACAGACTCTCTTTCTCTAGAAAGTTGACGAGCATTTGCCCCCTATAATTCCTGTTTCTAAATCCGTGTTGTCCTACTACCGATTCGTTGCTAGTATGTACTCCCACTTTAGCGTTGAAGTCCTCCATGACAACATTGAAGTGGGCCTTTTGGGTGGTGTGCAATGCTTTAGAAATGTTTTCGTAAATTTCTTCCACTTCATCATCCGAGTGTGTCGAAGTCGGTGCGTATACTTGGATAACCTTGAGGCTATACCTCTTGGTGAGTCTGATCACAAGATACGCTACCCTTGCCGACACACTGGATATTTCTAAGATGTTGTCAGAGAGAGCCTTGTGGATCAAGAATCCGACGCCACCTTGGGATGGTTGGTCTCCCTCTCTGAAGTACATAAGATGGCCTGATTCTAAGGCTATGGTATCCTCTCCCTTTCTTCGGATTTCACATAGCCCCAAAATATGCCACCTTATGTTCCTCAGCTCTTCTTCGAGCTGAGCCAGGTGTTCGTCGAGCCGTAGCGTGTGTCCGTTATACGTAGCCAGGGTCAGTCGGTGTTGGCGGCCTACCGTAACCCGGGGATTCTTAGCACCCCCTGCCCCGCCCTTATCATGACCGCCGCCTTGGCCAGGAACAGTGGGGCGACCGGGAACTCCCCTAGTTCCCGGTGCGTATAGGTGTGTGACATAAAAGGTTTTGCCCGTAATCACCACGCTGGGCAGGCGGGTTGGTGATCGCAGAGCATAGCTCGTCGTATAGATGACGCTGCTGCCCGTCACCGGTTTGCAGTATTTAGCTACGCCTTAATGGAATGGTTATACCGCCATTAGTCGGTCGCCAGAGCCTCGTTTGTTAATCGGCAGGATGCACCACGTGCAGGTGAGGTTGGCTGTGAACAGCTAGATACAGTTGTGCTTCCTTACATGAAAAAACACACGTCGTTAAATTTCATGGTGATCGCTCATAGGGTGCAGAAGTTTATTAATCTCAAACAGATATATGGACAACCATTTATATATATATAACATTATTTATATGTATAACATTATTTAAAAAGAGCGTGGCATGCTATCCTCAATAATTGTAATCGTGTCACTAAAACTAGGAATAATTATTACATTTCCATTCGTTTATATCATTCGAATTACTTGTAGATTTGTACTTATACGAAACAGCTGTTTTCATATAAGCAGTTATAAGACGGTGGTGTCGATACAGCCAGGCTTGCGTCATCGCGTGAGTTAGTCGCAGCCTCATTGGTCTCGACCAGTTTAAGCTGGTCGCGAGATAAGCTTTCTAAAGACTTGACTATATTCTTTAAATTGTAAACTTTATGGTGGTATATAGTATATGCAAGGGCAACATGATTCTTCTTATTAATGTACATATATTTTTATATAAAGCGTCTTTTTGTGTCATCTATTTGCCCCATTAGAAAAAAAAACTTGATGACCCATTTGTCGCGAATGGTTATAGTATGTATAACGTAATGGTTATATATATAATATTAGTTTATGACCGACGGGGCTACTGCCCCCGCGTTTTATCCGCGTTAAGCGAAGTATCGCTTAACGCGGATAAAACCGCGCGGAGCACCTAGTATCAAGTTCAGTTTTTTTTAGAGCTTCTGTACTGACCACCTAAAATATTATGTTGTGTGTAATGTGTAGAGGTGATAACATGATAATATACGTTCGCTGTACTCGGGAGATAATTCTACTAATTTACGTGGATTACTATACGTTGCCGATTTAACTCCAATTCAACTTTGACTATTCTATATGTATTCGGATCTGAGCCAAACCGATATGTGTTACCATATACCGTAATATCAAAGCCAATATAAACTGAATAATGTCAAAAGAATAGAACAGTGGATAAACGGCAACGATTATGATCCAATTCGATTGCGATAAAGTGTCAATTTATTGGAGCAGAGTGGTGGAATAAGCTCCAAACCTTCTCCTCAAAAGGGAGAGGAGGCCTTAGCCCAGCTGTGGGACATTAACAGGCTGTTACTGTTTTACTGTTACTGACAATTTATTAGTAGAATTAGTCACTCCATTCTCTCCGTTATCTTGAATAAAAAATATAGTTTAGCGTTCGTCCTATGATGTGAAACCTAATAAGGATATGTAGGTATCGAGAAGTGCTTCCTACTCTTGAAGCTATTTGTTTGCGCAAGGTCAATGTTCTTCCGGGTTTTATTAAATAATGCATTCGTACTATACTATTATCCGGAATATATATTTCGTACTATTATCCGGAAAAGAACCGGAGTCACCGACATAGCTTGCAAAATTAGCAGGCTGAAGTGGCAGTGGGCTGGTCACGTATGTCGTAGGATCGATGGCCGTTGGAGCAGACGAGTCCTAGAGTGGAGACCGCGAATCGGCAAGCGCAGCGTAGGGCACTCTGCAGCCAGATGGACCGATGACCTTAAGAAGGTGGCGGGCACCAACTGGATGCGGATAGCGGAGGACAGGGCGCTTTGGCGCACCTTGGGAGAGGCCTATGTTCAGCAGTGGACAATGATTGGCTGATGATGATGATGATAATGTACTATAAACCGAGATAGTGATTAGACCAAGGTGATTTTAACTGTCGAGCACGGGTTCGAATCGGTATATTTATCCGCTAATCTGAATTAGAGCAGTGTTTCGGAATAATTTCTAATACAAGAGGAAATGAGGATTTAGTAATATAATCCAGTCTTAATATTAGTTAAGCGTTATGAAACAAATGATAAATAGTTAAATTTATAATTAGTCATAGTAGTCATGTATAGTTAGTAAGACAGAGTAACTTGGTATAACTCTTATGGAAGTTCCCTGCTTGCAAGGTCGTAGTATCTGGCAAAACAAAACAAGCTGTTAACCTAAAAGCTTGTTTCTAGTTCTTTAAATAGGTCATTAGGTATGTGGAGCAGTTTGGCAAGACTGAGCGAAAAACCGTTATTAATTAGGTGAAAGGCCTGATTAGGTCGCGCGAGAGTATTTTCTATGACTCTTTGCACTATTGTTAAGCGTTTTGCAACGATTGTCACGTATAAATAAAAAAAAATATCTTATATTTAATGTGGTTAATTAAGTAACGAATATTATAATAAGGTTTTTTTTATTATTATTAATGTACTGTGTAATATATGCAGGCACTTTTTATTATTTATTTTTTTATTTAAGATGGTCGAATACCAGTCTATTTTTTTTATTGCAATGTCCGTTAACCTTTGCGCTATTGCCGCTTATATTTCATTTTGCTTTTAATATTTTACTATGAATAATACAATGATTATTATAAATAATAAAATATAATAGCAAAATGAAATTTACCGTGAAATCTCTTTCGTTTGAAAACGATGTCATGGTCGAAGTGCGCTCCTTACATCTGCAGTGCTTATGAAATCTGCGTTCATAACTTCATATCCATATTACGTAGCTGACGTCATAATATAAATGCTGAATAGGTTCATAACGGAAATTACAGTGGAATTTATTTCCTTGACTAACGACAATTTTTGAATTTCGATATTTGTTATTGCGTTTTTCAATATAACATTGAAATTGTAATGTGTTTACGTCTCTTAGTTGATTACTCTCGACAGATCAGTCAACATTCCCTGCGGCTTCGATCCATTTGAACGACAAGCAGTGAGCTAGGTGGAGCATGAACCACCTAGACACCGGTCAATTTAGATTTGTTTTTGTTATATCGTTGTTGTACTTTGAAGTAGTTGAACTGGTTTGTTTATATTTCGAATAAAGTTCTTATGGTCTTCATTTATCTTTATACAAGTGAATTTTTTTAAAACATATACGGTTAGAACAATTTTGATTTCTCGTCATTTGGAATGAATGATTTTAATGATTACAAGCTTTGATGGCAGTGGTTAGAACACGTGAATCTTAAGCGAAGATTACGGGTTCAAATAATTTCAAGCCTAGCCTAGCCTGCTTGCTAGCAAAGCACAACTGTGTTATTTCATGTGCTTAATTTGTGTTTATAATTCACGTGGTGCTTGGTTGTGAAGGAATGTATGTTGTTTATAAAAAGAGGATAACAAACATTCGTGAAAACCAATCGTTATGTTAACGTATTTGGTAGTACAGAGTACAGAGACGAGAACGTCATTAACAATTAACGGTTTGTTTGGACAGCTGGCGGTTCGTCTTGCAGTCGCTAGACGCTAGATGCAAAGGTGCTAAACAAGCGCTAACTGTTTGTACAACACGTGAACGTAAGCGCTTTACGCGGTGATACGTCACGACACGATGAGCGTCATCTGCTGTCGCTTATATTTTTTATGCACGCGATGTCTCGAACGCAAATTATGGTGCATCGGTTTATGTTTGGTAGTTCTTTAGGCGCGAGCATATTATTCACAGCGGATGATGTTGTATTGAAGAATCGAGGTCGATGACCAGCGTCAGTGGCCGCTTTTATTCCTTAACTCTTTGTTTTATATTGACTCCGTTATCGAGCGCACAATTTAAAATATCATGGCATCTTCATACATAATATTTCTATAAATATCGTTTGTTGTTCTGTTTCATTCATACAATGATGTGATGATGAACAAAGTGGAATTTAGAGTTTAAAATTATTATATTGTATCAGTTCTTCGAGTATTTATAAGGTCAGATGGCACTCGATATCAGGCAGATGATTGCAGTGGGAGCGTTATTGTTCTATTCTGAGAAGAGCGAACAATACGAACAGTTGTGGTAGTTGAGTTAATTAAATATCGCCTGTTACATCGTAACGAGGCATATTTAGATACACACTTACGTAGTTACACAAATAGTTAAATACAATGTTCAATTTTTTATTATAAATTTGTCAATTTGGTTTGGTATTATTACCAAGTATTTTGCGAACAAATTATTAATTAAATTAACTATATTTTTCTTATAAACAAGATTGAGTAAAACAAAAAAGATTCATTTACGAAGATTTTACGAAATTATTGGGAAAACATGAATGTCTGCAGCCCACGTTATTTCAATCTCTAGTGTAGTGTGTCGCTGATAACTTATCAATGTGTATTACCTATGTGTGGCTGTGTTTAACGTTCCATACAGCACCTCGCCCCTCTCGCCTCTCGTCGCCTGCTGATAACAATGACTGTTGACTGCTTATGTTCGCCTGGTACCTTTTCAGGACTTGCGTTGTGAAAAGTATTTTCCAGAGCGACGTCACAATAAACTTGTTATTTATGTAAAACATAATTTACGTCACACATACACAGAATATATCACACAAAATAGTGTAAATCTCATTATTTTTAGTTCAGTTTTTTCGACTTTTAATGTATCGCCAATATATCTGAATATATTTTTTTTCAATTGTGTTCCTTCGTTATAAATTACCATTGCTTCTGCGTCGCATTCGTCACATTTGATAACAACGTTTAAAATACAAAAATATCCATATTTTTTCGATAGTTTTTTAGCTGCTTCATAAAATTATTGGGATCAAAATACTGACTACATTTTTTTTAATTAATCGTACACAAATAAGATGAGAGAAATTTAGGAGGAATAAACTCGATTGGATTTTTTTGTTATTTTAAAAACTTCATCCATATTGAATCATCCACACGGTATCTGCAGAAGCGCAGACGAGGTTGCCAAAACTAAAGTATGACCCAGCATAGCCGAGGCCGGCGCGTTTGGATTTGGGTCGCACCTGCATTGCGTCGACCCTAAAACTCGACTTGATAAATATCATCGATGACGTGGACCTTTCTAACATTTCAATTAAAAGACGAAAAATCAAGTAGGCCAAAGATTGAGGTCGGATCTGCAGTGCGTCGGCGTCGTGGTTAGGCTTCTGCGACAGCCGCTTTGTATGCACTTGACTCGGTTTTAAATTCCCGACCCAAATGTGTAAACATGCCTGAACTGCTTGTCTGAAGTCATTCATAGATACCTATCTATACGACCCTATCATTGGTTATTTCAATATTATGTTACTAATTTAATCAGTTTAAAGTATTTTAATAAATCATTTTGATATTTTTGCAAAATGAGAATTAACCAATTTTATATTGAATCGTAGAAACACAAATGAATAAGAGTAAATAAATAAAAAATTGAATTGTTAGTACGAAATCGTCATGGCCGTTTATTTGCGTACAGTGCTGCGTTGCCGTCGCGGGCGACGCGCCCTGTGGGGGAGCGCGGAGGTCGAATCAATTGCATCTATGGTTATCGAGTGTACCGTCAGCAGTATTAAATAAAAAAATGTAAACACAAAAGTGCTTGTCAAAGATAATTTATTAAAATAATCTCTAAGGAGGTATATACCAGGTGATAAACTTTTTAAGTGATATTCTTTATTACATTTGTGACAATAAGCATTAAACATATATTGCATTTTGATGTAAACAAATACGTCTCGGAAGAAAAAGAAACTTTATATGTCTATTTCATTTCGATTTGTCGATGAAAAAATACTTCAACTGGAGGCGAGATAATATTGTATGAATCGTTATCTATAAGCGATTTGTTTGAATAACGTTATTGTTTGTTATTATAATGAAGGATTTCTTGAATTACAAAATAACGTTTAATGTAATTGATTTCGTAAAATGTAACATGTAAATATATATAATTAAATAAAGATAAAATATAAATTAAAACTGTTATTAGTGATACTGTCGCTACAACACAACGGGTGTGCGAATTGCATTAGAAGGGGAGCCAATGCCGACTAGGTATATAATATGTTATCCATTACACGTGTCCGTTAGTAAGCCTATAACATGTATTTGCGCACTATGTTATATATATATACAATAATATTGAGCAAAACATTTATCTATATAATATAGCAGCTACTTATATTGAGGAATTCAATAGGAATATCCGAATCAAAATGAAAATACTAATCTGTTTTTTTATACATGAATAAATAAATAAATCGCGATGGTTCTGGAATAATCCCTAAAGATCTAGAAAAACCCGGGTTGTTTCAGTTGTCATTTTATTACGCAAAAGCAAATATGTCGTTAAGGGTATTTTTTGTTAGTCGTATAAAGACTTTCTAAGAACAAGATAAAACTTAAAACAATAAGATAACGTATATTAAAAATTTACAACTAAATGATGTCATTGATATTTTATCTTAGTTTAATCATAAATATTTATTAACTGGCTTAAATAATTTATTACTTTTTAATATGTTCCGTTTTGTAAAAACCTCGTACAAATTTCATGAATATATACGTATTTATTTGTAATGGTAATTGAGTGTTAATTATACCGATTAGCAACTAACGGAATATCATGTCTTAAACTTGATTATTTACATTGAATTTATTTAAAAAAATATTTATCAAAAGTTTACGAAATGATTAAAAATAACAAACATGATGACGATAATAAATATATCATTAGTCACATACTCGGCAGTCGGCATTTGAGTTATTCGGCCGAGCACGAATAAAAAAAACGGTCAAACTCTTACTTTACGGACAAATCCGTTTGCCTACTTACGCCCATTTTCGAACACCTTGTAACCGCCAATAAGAAATATTTACCATTCCTTACATCGCCAATACGCTACCAACCTTAGGAACTAAGATGTTATGTCCCTTGTGCCTGAAATTATACTAACTCACACCTGCAAACCGGAATGATGTTGTGTTCCGGTTAAATATCGCTCTTTGGCGGTAAAATAGGTGATACCTACCCGACGGTCTAGCACAAATCGCTACCGCCAAGTAAAGTACCATTACATGTGTGTATTCTAATTTCATCGGTTTGAGACTATTTTAGTTGGACATTTTTTTTAATCAACACGCTCATGTTTATCCTACTAGTATACTCTACATACATATGCTGTAGTGATGTGACCTATTTGTTGACACGCATCACTGCTATTTAGCGCTCGTGCAGTTCGAACTCAACGCTGAGCAAAAATTTTACTAACTCAAGAGGAGTTAGTAAAATTACAAATTTCATAAAAACCGTCAGACATGTGTTTTTTATACGTCACAAGTGTCGTTGCCAATTAGTATATTCAAATCTCATATGATAAAAAAATATAAACATTAATAAATAAACTGATTTTTTGTAGATATTTTATTCGTCTGTTATAGTTTGAGCGCTTGTTTTTTAAAGCTTTCGTACCGTCAATTGTTCTATTACAGTATTTAGATGTACCTTACACGTAACTAAAAAAAAACTACATAGCCTATTTCCGTTCTTAAATTATAAACTATCACGATATAAACTATCATCTACTTTTGCGGGAAAAAAAAGGAAATTTAGGTATATATTTATAATATTAGTAACAGTGTGTCCTCTTGAGAAGAATGTTTGCATATTATATGTTTTAATAGCTAGCCTTGTGCTAGCCACTGGGCCATTTCGGTTCACATAATATAATGTATTTTTTTTATATGGATAACAGTTTTGCAGAAGCCTAATAAGCCATCTGATGGTAAGTGATCACCACGGCTTTAAACATTGACACTATCAGGAAGAAAATAGCATCGAATATTTACGAAAGATATTGTCTGTCAAGCTAAATAATAGTAAGCTGTTTATTTACCTCGAACTGAAAGATTTCTACTTATTTGAATAAGTTTTTGTCGAGATTTGTGATCGTATAAAAGAGGTTCATTATAATGTGGATCAGTGGCTCTCTTGAAGCCTCTAGTCGTTTCCATTCGTATCTATTCAAAGGACGGCTCACTTTGCTCAATTTCACAGCGTTTTTAATTAAAAATAATGGAATTTTTTATATTTTTGTTGTCAATGAACTGTGTCAGTGATATCGTTTACTCGGACTTAGAGTTTGTGTATATACCGTTTTTAACTTTGACCCTGTTGGAGACGTTACTAATTAATATATATCTGCAATGTTAGTAGCCGTGTATAGCCGTAGTGATCTGCCGTTTTACCTGAACTAACTTTGGCATATACGTACATGACTGTTTCGTAAACAAAAACTAGCCTAAAATTTTCCGTGATAGTTGAAGTTCATGCCCCGGTCTGTAGGGTTATTATACGGCTAATGTTCCTTATTTCAAGGGTTCTTTAAAGTTTCGAGTTGTTTATGTTCGCGCTTAAAAACATACTTTGTATGTTTTTTTAGCAAAGGAAGATTATAGATGGGTACACTGAATACATAGAAAAGAGGTTAGACAAATTTAGACAACAACAAAAACACTTAAGTTTTTATTTAATCAGTGAGTTAAAAAAATGTTAATCATATTTAAATATATGAGACTGACGTGTATATATTTGTGTAATATAATAAATTTTTTAAATTATTTTAGACATGATTCATTATACTGGTATATGAAATCGGCCATGAAGCTTTCTTATCTATATTATAAGATATCTGTATTTGTTTTTATCTGTGCTGAAGTGTTAAATAAATAACTACGACGAATCTAACATTCAATTTCACTAACTGTTGCATCAAAGTGAACGTCCAGCTGTTCCCGCAGGCATCTAGTTCACGGGGTTACACCAAAGCGAACATTACGACTCTATGATCAATCTCCTATAATGTCAATAATGACTCACACACCAGTATACTCCGTATAAGATTTTAAAACTTGTGTTGTGGACGATAGAGTTGATAATTGCCTGCACAATATAGACACGTCGAAGTGGCCACCGGTTGACTTTTCCTCTTTTGTGTCTGCATGATATAGAATTCTCGTTAACATTAGTCATACAAGTAACAAATAACGGTCTCCTTCGTGTGTCTTACGAGTTTATATGAACGGATACAGTTTGATTATAGGTAGGTTTGAATACAAATTATTAACCTTTCAATAATTTATACATACATTACATAAAGTCATTATATGAATGCACCGAATTATTTTCCCGTTCGAAAATATGTACCTTACTTCGAATAAAGGCAGTTTAAGATTCATTTCAATAGGTTGGTATCGATATTGGAAATAAAAATTGATATATTGATGTCCTTGTCATAGTTGTTCGATTTGGCAAATTAATTCATAAAAACATTAAATATTTTTGTATGATGTCATACAATGACTAAGAATTAGGCGTTTAGAAAGTAGACTATAATTTCTGAGTATAACTCATCTCCCGTATGGTCTAGTGGCTAGGATACCTGGCTTTCACCCAGGAGGCTCGGGTTCGATTCCCGGTACGGGAATAGTATTTTTTTAATGTTTTAATTTAAAAGAGACATTATTTTTTTATGAATAAAATTATTTGTAGATGCGCGTTGTTTCTCTGGCATAATTCATTTATGTTAATGTGTTTCCTGCCTCGTGACACGAGTTGAGTAACAAATTACATTAACTGGAGACCACACTTTTAATGGGTACAGACAACGAGAGTATTTTGAGCAAATAATTCATTCCTAGTAATTAATTTTTTTATAAATGTACAAACTATATAGTATATAACAAATGTAGTGAAAAATATCGTTTATATTTTTATCATACCGTACCGTAACAGCCTGTGAATGTCCCACTGCTGGGCTAAAGGCTCCTCTTTTTGAGGAGAAGGTTTGGAGCTTATTCCACCACGCTGCTCCAATGCGGGTTGGTAGAATTCACATGTGGCAGAACTTCAGTGAAATTAGACACATGCAGGTTTCCTCATGATGTTTTCCTTCACCGTAAAGCACGAGATGAATTATAATCACAAATTAAGCACATGAAAATTCAGTGGTGCTTGCCCGGGTTTGAACCCACGATCATCGGTTAAGATTCACGCGTTCTTACCACAGGGCTATCTCGGCTTTTTATCATACTCGTCACCAATTGTTGCAAATTTGAACTATTTTAGTTAAATTTTCATTTTACTATTTCACTCATCAGCGGGTTTTATTAAAAATCAAAATGTACTTTATTAAAATACTTAAAAGGTTTTTTAAATCGTGATTCTACCGGACATAACTACCGGACTACAGGCAACTCAGTAGTTATTGTTTTCCACTGAATCAATTACATTGGAATGTTAATATTACGATTAAAGTATTGTTTTATTTCACAATATTTTTTCTTTCTGTTTACTCGAAATTAAAAACAATGATAATTTCCATCAATTTCTAGATTTTAACTACGTAGTATATAGACGGTATTATGATATATATATATTATAATACCTAACCTGTAAATTGCTCTGTAGATGTCCCCTACGTCGCATTTTCCGCCCGTGTTCACAACTCGATTATTTCCATCCGCAAGTTGTTTTATTGAGCGATTCCCGTTAGCAGCAGTCTGCCGTCTTCAATCTGTTCCTAACGCGCTCAAGCCGTATGTGTCGCGCTTTACTGTTACACTGCGATCAATGACTTTGATACTTTTTCTTGAGCCTAACGATTTTAAAAAATAACGGCTTTTTATTTTGCGTTGATTCATTTACAATTAAAAATAACAGCAACAATAAAGTACTTGTGGGAAAAATGACAGATATTACTGAGCATATTTGGAGCTTAATTTACTAAGATTAAGGTCAATCTTATCTTAGTCAATATGATCCCAGTCAAGTTGGTTGATTGATACCCATGTGATAGAATTTCACCAGACACATGTAGGTTTCCTCACGATGTTTTCATATACCGCTGAATATATTATACGAAATGAGCTACTAACACAAATTACCAAAACTGATTAAAATCCATTGACTATTTTGCCTCTATATTATCACTTTTTTAAATAATTATTTTATCTATTACTCATATATTCCGATACAAGTCATAGTCATATAAATATTTCGAAATGATTATTATTCGAAACTGTTGTTTGTTAAATGTAATCCAATGTAACCTACTCTCAGAGAGTACTTAGTAATCATATCGACTAGAGATTGTTTATCACGATGTTGCGTTCACTTCAGTGAGCTCTTAGGATAATTCAATAAAATTCAAGTAGCTGTATAGAAAATATAATAATAATTATGATTCAAACAATCCTCCAATAATTATGATTCAAACAGTCCAAAGGCCCTTCAAATGCGGACTCTTAAGATAATAATGTTACTTAAACGAATAACGACCTTGAACTCGCTGCCCACTCTTCACTCGTCAGCGGTCGACAATGTGAAAGTGAAACGATATTATTATCTTGTGCACGGTAATTGACGATAACGACCCGCATTGATCAACGCGTTTACAATAGATGAATGTGTTTCAAATATTACCTACGTCATCGTTTCATTTCCTAACACTTGTGAAAATAATTTTCGGAATAATATCAACGTGTGTCGTTTTTACTACGGGAATGTATTTATAAAAGTATTTAAAAATATCTGTTTGTGATTATTATTGTACTTGGAATGGTTAATTATAAATTAAACTATGGAAAACTTTGGAAGGGCTTTGTGCAAGCTCGTCTGGGTAGGTACCACCTACTCATCAGATATTATACCGCAAAACAGCAGTACTTGATATTGTTGTGTTCCGGTTTGAAGTGTGAGTGAGCCAGTGTAATTACAGGCACAAGGGACATAAAATCTTAGTTCCCAAGGTTGGTGGCGTATTGGCTGGCTATGTAAGCGATGGTTGACATTTCTTACAATGCCAATGTCTAAGGGCGTTTGGTGACCACTTACCATCAGGTGGCCCATATGCTCGTCCGCCGTCCTATTCTATAAAAAAGGCGCATTGACGATGTAAGGGAGGATTAATATTTCTCACAGTACCAATGTCTTTGTCGACGATGACCACTTACTATCTAGCGGCCCATTGGCCAATATTCCTACATATTTTAAATAAAAAAAAAAAAACATAATATTCTTTTGTTCAAGAGCCACAGAGAATTTTAATTGAAACGTATTAATGAGTTCATTTACATCGAGACGCAAATAGGATAGTATAGACTGTAAACAACTGTGTGAACTGTATACAAATATGTTACAATGTTGCCGCAGAAGGTGATGGGAAAGTGAAACTAAAGGGAACCTTCGACATGTGTCAACGACAGACACCTGATTGACCGCTACACTTTACACGCTAGAAAGCTATCTGTTCCGTATACATATAACACGAACAAGCCTGTCACGTCAATATTCTAAATTCAAAGCAGGTGAAACTGTAAAGCGTAGCTATTTATATAACAATTTTAAATAATATAATCCCCAAAACGCCTTAAATCATTTGATATAAGTTTTTATATAAGTAGTTTTTTCATTCGAGTATTATAAAAACCGTCTCTTCATTTATTAATATAGGTTGATAGATGTACCCTAACAACCGTCGGCAAGGTGCCACTCAATGTACTTTTTCTAACGGTATTAAATAATTTACTGTTATTCAAAATGCACATAAGAAATACCTAAATGTAATTTACTATACGCATTCCGCAGTAATTTATCAACACATTTTATTGCCATAAATATGAAATAAACTAAAATATTCGATAACAGAATTGATATATGATATATTATAGCTATTATACAAATGGAAAAAATGTTGGTTGTTTGGTTGGTGGCATCTGCATGAAAAGCGTCCTTACTTATAGAGTTGCTTTAGCGTTTAGCTTAACACTGATTTCTCTCTTTCTGTCATTATTGATTTGATATTCTAAAGAAGAAGAGGTAGTATTTTTTAACTAATCCACGCATTGTACATCTGATTGAATTGAATTTTTATTAGCTGTTATTGTCACTTGGGCTTTTTGGCTTTTATGGAATAGGCAGCGTCACCGGGCAATTGGCGACTCTTAAAATACTCTGCGGGATTTTGGGAGCCCACTTAAAGGCTCATAATACGCCCGTTCTAAGGGTGCCTTGAGTGTCCTTTGGCCGGACCTTGTATGCTAAATATTACACCGCCATAATCCTAAGCGTAGACGGGGCGGCTTGTGTTAACTCTGTAACCTAACAAGTTTGCGTTGTCGGTTGTAATTCTATCGTCGGGATCGTTGAGGACCTTTTTGGGACGCCTACGGCCACTTGGGTGAATGTTTTTGGATCCATCATTGTTTCCTCAGTGGTGCGTAGCAGTCACGAAACATTGTTTACAAACGAATATAGAGAGTACCACTTGGATGCCAACACTAACCAGTTTTTTATAACGCTTTTATTTTTCTCTAATAGTGTGTAAGTGTTCGGCGTGAAAGCTCTCGGACTAGCAATTATCTCTCGATGTTGACTTTCATCAAATAAACATACGTATATTTTATAAACAAATAAATATAGCAGGGTCATTTTGGAAAGTAACCTTAATATAAAAGTTTATACTAATAATCAAATTAATTGATGTGATAGGAATGAGATAGGAATTAGGAGGTTATTATTGATGATCATATATTTTTCAAATAATGGAGATAGAAATATAGTGAGTGGTTATCATCGGCCAATTATTATTATTATCCTGAAAAATTAAAGAGATGTTTAAAAGCTATATCCATAACCTTGCTTGCATTGCTTTTACTTAATTCTTGTAATAAGACGTACAACAAATATTTTGATTGTTATGATGTATAAACAATGAAAGAATGCTATTCTCATGAAACGAGTTTCACCATAGGACCTTGCTTGCCCGTATATTAATCAAAAATTTTACATTGTATGCGACATAATTATCTCTATATTTGTCGACTGTTTTTGTATGTTAATGTTTACAGTAACTGTAATTAATTACGTACATATACTTCCTCTAAATATATGTATTTACATATTTTATACGTTTTTCCTGCATTTCGGACTTCCCAACTTCTTTTTATTTTGAAAGCTTACAAACCGAATTTATATCATTGAAGTGTCATTTTTTATTTAGAACAAGTCTATTGATATTTACAACGAAAGGTTATTTTAAATATAGGGTAAGGTTACTATGGGGTATTTTAAATATAGGGTAAGATTATTATAAGGTAAGGGTCCACTTTAGTGGAAATTATGTGATGCACGTCATGCGTATACATTCGCTTTAAAAGGCTTTTAGGTTTTTAGAGCGCTGAGGGCTCAAGCGCGGTGAGCGCGACTTTGTTCTCATCTACATGGACATTAGTTTTTGACTAACCCCTTTGCTATTTTTCGTGTATCAGTTATGTAGAAAGTGAGTCATTATTGTAGCCATCAAATATGTGTCGAGAACGTGTCAGGTTTGTAAAATATCCGAGAGAAACAATAAATATAGTACTATTATGAATGCGAACGCTGTCTCTTTGTTACTCTTTCACGAGTCTAAACTACTGAAGCGATTTTGATGAAATTTGGTATGAAGTAAGCTTGAACCCCAAGAAAGGATATAAGATATTGACCTATATTAACCTGCCCCCTGTAAAACACGCGGTCTAAGCCGCTGGCGAAAACTAGTAGACAAAGAACCTAATATTGAAAAACATAACAAAGCTAGACTTACAATCGAGTAGATTATCTACCGTTTTATTTACCTCATCAACATTAGGTTATTTTTTTTTTAAATATCACATTGATCAAATATAAAACTGTTATTTATGTACCAGCTCTGGGCACGGGGAGGTTGGTACGTTCCGTAGCCGGCCTAGCTAATAAAATATTTAGGGCGAGCGAAGTCCTTCCCAGGTGGGTAAGGCAAAGACAATTACTCTTTATTTCTAAAAATGTATTACATATAATTACTAACCATTTAATGTTAAAATTTATATACAAATTTATATCTCCTATGATTAAAGATATACTTGCTTTACATATAGCCTATTAAATAAAATTTATCTTGCATTAGTTAATTAAGTAAAGAGGTTATACATATTATTATTTATTCTAAATAAACTGTTATTGCGTGTTGTCGAAATTCGTTAATTTGAAAAGGTCATTATCAAATATATAGGTTTATTGCCTTCCTTTTATAATAATTGCTGTTTAAATAACATAGTATATATATACATATGTATTGAATGCCAGCTGAACTAACTAGCTGCTCCGCTACCGTGAGTCGTTCCGTGAAATAATAATATTTACTTTCAATTTTCGCCCGCGTTTTGGGTTGGGAGTGCAGGTTTAAGTTATAAAAATGCCTGTCTTTCCTTGAGGTTCAAGCTTTCATCATTAGCGTGTTCAACAGACAAACAAACTCTTTATCTTATTATTTTTATTAGTATCTATTTATAACAAGCACTACCAAAGTGAAATAAACTAATCAGTTATTATGTTGATTTAATATTTGCGTCACGCTTGCAAGGTCCATAATTCCGGTAATGTACGTGACGAAACAAAAAGTAAGTGAAATGGTAATTTTATACCATTTGAATCGTAACAAATTTAATATATGAACTGTGCGTAAGAGTGCTGAGACGTCAAATATCATTAATAGAAGATTGTTCTTTGACATTCCTTTCATTTCACAGTATGAAACTGATATTCGAAGATGTATCAAACTACATAGATTACTCTTGGTGTTTTAAAATAAGTTCATTTTATTCTATCGCCAAATAACAGTACTCAATATTGTTATAACGTCACAAGGGACGTAACATCTCAAACTCTACGTCTCATCTTAGTTGGTTGGTCCCAAGGTTGGTCGCGCATTGGCGATGTAAGTAATGGTTAATATTTCTTACGGCACCAATGTCTATGGGCGGTGATGACTGCTTATCATAAGGCGGTAAGAAATAAATAATTCCGTATTAAAAGAAATTTTCTTTGTTACAACAGCTTATAAACAACTGAATCTATATTGTCCGACTCGCTGGAGTGTGAGGTGAGGGGGGGGGGGTAGGTTTTATATACAGTGGCTTATTAAAATAATTAACTTATCTCGCGTAATATTATATTAAAATCTTATATTTTTGATCTTGTTTCAAACTGTTCATAATAAACGTAACTATACCTATTTTATTAAAACCTTTTTTGTTGGTTTGAGCAAATTTGTCATCATTTTCAATAATTAACGAAAAATTATACATTTTATACAAAACAGAGTTAGGGTAAACCACGAGTACTTGTGTTGTAAACAGCACTGTGGTTACCAAAGCTGAAACGATATGAGCTCGTTTTTAGTACCGTATTATTGACAATGTTGGAACGTATTTTTTATAATTTCATATTATAATTAAGTGGTTTTAATTTCTATCTAATTTCCTTTTAGTACTCATCGAAAGGTACCCATATAATTATTAGTATCAGCTAATTTAAGTAAAGTGGCCAGCGAGTGCTTATATAACATTGTATGTGTTTAATTTATTATTATACCTTTCATTTAAAAAGTATGTCAAAAAATCATATTGAAATTTATAATAGTACCATATAGGTAAATAAAATGTAATTTTGAAACGTATATATAACTTATATAGTATCTAAAGTGCATCTTTCGCACAGTATATCACGATGTCCGTCAACGATGTAACCCTAAACGTGTGGTCATCATAATGAAGTACCAGCTACCCACGCACATTACCCACATGTGTTGAACTTTAGAGGTAATAACGCTAGTTAGGTAGCCGGGAGTCCTAGCAGCAGACAGGATCGGCGGCGGGTGGCGAGCGGCTATCGATCCGCTGCACTCTCACAAAGGGCTGCTGCTCTCCCCCTCCTGTCCCCACACCACCTCACCCCCGTCACCCGCCCCTCTCATCCTTCCTGGCGATAGACTGATCCCCGCCCCGCGAGTGCCGCGCATCTAATGGCGGTGCACGTCAACATCTTAACAACTTATTTTTATATCATGATTACGACGAATAACAAAATTATATTAAAAATATATATATGAAATAATCATTATGTACTTTTGACTCAAGGATTCAGTTCTATTTTTCGTATTGTTTTCGGGAATTTCAGTCTAATATTAAAGGTTTAGTAAGCCTTTGCTCAAAGTTTTCTATAAAATCAATTGCACGTATCTCTTAAATATCACAATGGTTTGTTAAGTCGCTATATTGTGAAAATAATAAATATACATTCACAGTTATATTTTGAGTAAAGATTGTTCTAGTATTCTAGGTCGAAGCTATATATTTATTATGACAGCACTAGATCTATTTTCTCAGGTTTATATAATAACACATTTACACGTGTAAGCTCTTAAGATTTTGCCTACAGGTAACACGACCAGTCTCTTTATGCCGAAACCAATATGTTATATAACATGGTAGATAAAAGCTATCGTATTACCAAGAAAAAGTGATGACCTTCAATCACGGTAACGGTACTTACAAGGTCTTTAGAGCTTAGTATTGGAACAATTATATATCGTACGGATTTGGCCATGTCTATTTTATTTTTAAAATTAAGTTTTCATGGTTCGTTTCTCGTTATATAGTTTTATTCAATGAGTTTTTGATTAAAGCAATCGAATACCAATAAACTCTATTTTTTCAATTTGTTAAAAACGGTTGCTAAAATTTACTTGTCCTATCATCTCCCGTATGGTCTAGTGGCTAGGATACCTGGCTTTCACCCAGGAGGCTCGGGTTCGATTCCCGGTACGGGAAAATGATTTTTTTTTTTTCAAACTTATTTTTAAAAATCAAATTTGAATTCTGGTTTCTTTAAAATTTAATTTGTTAGTTCTAAATCACTGATGTGGCGAATATTTTTGTTATATTAAAAAACGAATGGTAGCGGACATCTTGCCGGAAGTCATTACGGCTGTTTTCGAGTCCCATGATATAAATTTGTAAGTAGGTACTCTGAAATAAATTATTTTTGAAGTTTGTCCTTATGTAAGTGTTGTAGAAGAGTATGGACCCCTGAGACCAAAGTTCTCAAGACGACGCAACGGCCTAGAGCGGCAAACGTAATGACGTTGGAAATCCTCACAGGACGTTGAGGGTTCTTCGCGAGGTATTCAAGTACGGCTCACATTGCTGAAAGACGTATTATACCTTATGCTTAAGTTAATAACGTTTTAACTTCTCTAAAATTAAAAAAAGAAACAGCAACACCTCTCATGAAACATCGCCTTTGTCTACAAAACATCATTTTATTGAGTTATCGTGATTTAAGTTTAAAATGTGTTTATTTCTGATGTTGAGATTGACTTTAAAACGTTTCTTTAATCCTCTCACGTGATTGAAAACTGTCAATTTTTGCTTATCAACTATATGATATGCCCGCGGCTTCGACCGCGATTGAGGGAGGGGGTTAAGTAAGTTAAGTATCGATAAGTAAAAATTGGTTATGCATTTTCTCGATAAAGTAACTTCATAATGGTGAAAGATATTAAAATCGGTTCACTAGTTTCAAAGGTAATAGATAACAAATCGTTCCTCCTTATAATATTAGAACACGTACTACTACTATCAAGTGAATAATTTATGTTTTATCATAAAATAAATTTTTATGAAAAAAAAAACTATAATTGTTTTTGTATTTAAAATTATCGCGAACACATCGTCGTGATGGTATCTTTGAACGGTATCCCAACCAACGATGTCTAAAAATGGTCAATAAAGAAGTCGTAAAAATAACCATAGAAAGCAATTAAAATTGTAATACCTGCTGATAATTCTATTTCTATGCTGCCCGAAAACACTAAAGACAACACTTAGTTGTGATTCGTTTTTCGAAAGTGCTTTGAATGCGAAGGTATTCGCGAGAATTTATGTTTAAATAACAAATCTTGTGCTGACGTCATCTGACGCTCGAAATCTTACGCTTATTAGACTGACGCTCGAAGTCTCGGCCGTAACTCCTATCGTCTACCGAATGCTAAGATGTACACATAAAAAAAAACGGTATTCCAAAGAAGTTACCGTTAAATTATATTAATTTGACAAAAGCCGACATTTTATGAACAAACGGCGTCACATTATGATTTTTGAATAGTATTTACATCCGAACACTAAAATATATTGCTAAAAAAATGGAATGTACCGATATATTCATTCAATAACTGTTCTTATTAATGGCTCACCTTGTTCTCAATTCGTGAACAAAATCGATCGGAAATGCGTTACGACTTGTTGTGATTTGAACGCTGGCTATGTTTAAATCTGATGTTCGAATTATATAGTATTTAGACGAAGATAATTACATAATAGTTCTCAAACTGTGTTTCAATCACTTTACAATTTACATTTGACATGGTGTGATATGTGATAATGTGAATTTGTGAGGACTCAATGCCTGAAAATAACACGTTCTTCAAAGATATAGTGGCAAAAAGCTTGCTTTAAAAATAATCTTAAAAATAATTAAATAAAAGCAAAGCAAATCTGTTCAGTCGTACTTAGAGTTTAATTGCACAGTTTATAATTTAACTTGGGTGTTAATAATGAGCATGAGTAATCATTATGTATTATTAACACATAAATATCGAAAATTGCTTTCAGTATGAAACAGAGAGGACTTTATATCCCAAAAATATTAGGACACGAGAATATTTTGATTAAATTCTAGCAAATACTGAACTTAAAGCTGAAATTGTAATAACTATTGTAATATATCCTAGATGATATTATTTAAGGTATTATTTCGAATTAAATATTTTCCAAAATGGAATGTGCTTGGTTCCGGACAATTATAGCCGACAACTAACTTCTGTGTGCACGGATTGACAAAATATACAAACGATTCAGCCTCACCGATACAGATATGTATTATCATACGTAAGTGAACTCGAGTGGTGTATTGTACTGAGATCACGTGTTTAGATACGTTACGTACTGTGTTGTGTAACGAACGTATAAGCCAGGTAACGCGGTAGAGGACGGCAAGCAGAGCGCGACGGCCAAGGTTCCCGCGATGATCATACTTATTGTTTACTTGTCTGATTATAAAAATATTATAATCAGATACCTCATAGCAGTTATACGTAGTATACTTTAAAAGTCGTGTTAAATTACGATTAATTAGTGGTACTAACATACGAATAAGATGTTTTCTAAAAGTTTGACCTGAGGCATTAAAATTTGATACTGTATTAGATGTAAGCACTAAATATGTAGGCTGACCGTGAATTGTTTTATCAGAGCGGGACATACATACATTACGTTATAGTTTTTAGACAAAATGCATGTACAATACAGTTATGGATATTTCAAAACCGGTAATTTGCTCGGAACTGTCACTGTCAGCTGCTGGACTGGTTTTTAAGGCTTTTTTAGAAATTGTCAGTTTGAAAGCGACTTCAAAAAAGGAAGAGGTTTTCAATCCGGTTCTATCTTGTTTAATGTTTGTTACCTCAGAATCCGCCATTTTTAAACCAATGTCGAAAATTCTTTTATTGTCTGGGAGAGTATACTTTATGCATGGTACCATTTAAATATAAAAAAACACAAGAGTGAAAAAATAGAGGTTGACTTTGATGAGATTTAATTTATTTGATGTCACATTGGTTTTTTAAACAGATAATAATTAAACCAGGAAAACAAAATGTTATTACATGTGTCGTTGTTAATGTTATATTTTACATATTGTAGGCCAACGAAATATTCGCACGCTTCTTTCTCACTATCTTGTTTTCTAAATGTTCCCGAGTTGATAGTGTGTATTTATACACATATGTAAGTATGTGTGCATGAACAACAACATTCGCCAGTAGATCTTTTTAACCAGCTGACAGTATAAACCAGTGCTGATATGAGTTTATTTTTTAATTTGAATAAACAACATTGGATGTGATAATAAAGTTAATAGCTTTGGAAAAATTATAACTCAAGAAGTTTTTTTAAAATGAATTTCCTATCGGCAACATCTTAAGGATCATAGGAAAATTAAACACCAATTTCAATATATCCAACTTTAAAAATAACGAACTTCCATACAAATTTGTAATACATACATATATCCTATTTAAAAGCCCCAACGAAACCTCCAAACACGCGAGTTCATCGAACTTTTATTTACAAACAGAAGTCTAAACACTAATTTTCATAACGGAACTTCAAAAATGCGATGTTTTATTTAAACTTTGATTCCGTATTTAACTTTCGCGCGTCAAAAAAATAGTGCTTACATATTTTTTATTTTATTTTTTAGAATAGGAATGCGGACGAGCATGTGGGTCACCTGATGGTAAGTGGTCACCAACGCCCTTAGACATTGGCATTGTAAGAAATGTCAACCATCGCTTACATCGCCAATGCGCCACCAACCTTGGGAACTAAGATTTTATGTCCCTTGTGCCTGTACACTGGCTCACTCACCCTTCAAACCGGAACACAACAATATCAAGTACTGCTCTTTTGCGGTAGAATATCTGATGAGTGGGTGGTACCTACCCAGACGAGCTTGCACACCAGTATATACCCTACCACCAGTATATATGTTATATTATATATAACTTGTGTTAATTATAATGCTTTTAGATCTGACGTTTTAAGTTGTGCGTTGTTTATCAATAAGAATGTTAAGACTTCATTAAGTATATAATATTTGCATTTGCTATTTCGTTTGTTTAAGTTTGTTAAAGTTCAGCATATAAAGTGCCTTTCATTTACTCTGACGGTGAGGTGGTAGAGCGCTACCAACGGAACTTACGATGTTTATATCACACTCATACCCCTATGTCAGCTGTCTCCATATCAATTATGAATTATTATATTATATGAATTATGAAGTTAAAAATGTCTAGCTAAAAGCCTAACATATAATGTTATTGTTAATGACAAGTTCTACATTGTAAATAATTTTATACTTTAACTTTAAACTAACAAAATTATTATAGAGATAGAATCAACAAAAATTAAATAGACTTAACGACGATATACAAACATTTTTTATTGGTGTTTTTTCATAACTTATTTAGAACGAAAAACTAAACTTCGTGTGTTAGGTATTAAAAAAAATTTTTTTTTCTAAATATGTATCTTATGTACTACAAAGAGTTAAGAAAAATATATTTATTTAATTACCGATATGATAAATATTTTAATAAACAGTTTGCTTATTTATATCAACTAGTAATAAATAAAAATTAAAAAAAGTTTGGGCTCGTCCGGGATTTGAACCCGGGACCTCTCGCACCCTAAGCGAAAATCATACCCCTAGACCAACGAGCCGCTTATACATCTTGGTAAAATTATACACCGCTAGCGTAACGGAGGCTTAATAATAGATATTATGAATAATTAAATATTTATGCTTTAATATTTCGAAAATATTACTGTTCATTGCCTTTGATATGATTATATGTATATTTGTATCATGTGTATATTAAATTTAATTCCATAACATGACGAACATTTTTAAAAAAAGAAACGCATGGTCCTTTCGTGTATACATATGCTTAAATATTTTCCGTGTTATGTCGTTGAAAATACTAATTAATAATGTTCAAATTAAGATTAACAGTGGACCACGTCCGGCGGAGACAGTAAATTTTATTGGCCTAAACAGGCTATCGCTCTGTCCTACATCTGAATACGGACGATTATCAACTCTAACACATGATATTTAGGACGCTTTTTCATTACGTTGACCATACTATTGTTTTATTAGAGCAAGCACGATGAGAGCAATTGAAGACAGTCCGAACTGAATACAGCGATAACTCTTAGCTGTTAAATAATTGCTCATTAGCGTGATGCAATGCCTCCGAGCCGCGGCTGCGACCAATTAATCAGATACCAACAAGCGACACTTGTTGCTTTACGTGTTGTAGACGATGCATGTTGCACGAATAATTTAACTGTCACTTGAGACTAGTTCGATCTACTTCAGATAAATCATCTGTTTTATATAGTTATTTAGTAATTATTATATGTATATATACATGTATGTTTTAACTATGTTATTTTAAATATCGTGAAAATTTCCGATAAATATACCATTGTGACCGCTTTGCTTTGCTTTACAACGATTAGTTTATTTGAATAGGTACCACCCACTCATTAGATATTCTACCGCAAAACATTAATACTTAGTATTGTTGTATTACGGTTTGAAGGGTAAGTGAGCCAGCGTAACTACAAACAAAAGGGACATAATCTTAATTTCGAAGGTGGTGCATTGTTGTTGTTCCAAATTTGACTCTTTGTATATGTTTTTGGATGTACGTTAATAGTCAGTCGGAACAAACAATTTTAAAGGTATAGATATAATGAGACTTGGGGTTAACCCCCTGTGGGTGGAGTTTGTACTCTATTAATATGAACAGACCGTTATCTTATCTCGTAAGAACAATAAACGGATGTACGTCATATTGTCGCGGAGTAGGTAGAACAAGTTACTCGGTTAGCTTCTTAACGACGATGTTCCGCTCTAGAATAAGAACCGGTCTGGTCGAGAGACCGGGGGCCGCTTTAATGTCACCGCCTCGTGTGCTACATAATATCAATGATGTTAAGGATTTATAAAGATTATGATGAGGTAGCCCGTTTTTTTAAAATATAATTAATGAACACGTTGATAAGTTCTTAATTGTGGTTGTGTGTAATTTAATTTTGCTTAGTTTTTTTCATTGATACTCAAAAATGATTTTATGCACTCCCTGAATACCCAGTATTTGTGAATCCTAGGTGGGTGCCAGATTGTCCGTTAAAATGGTGTATTGGCAGTTGGTCTGATTCTGCGGACCTTTTACACGTTAGAGTTGTCGCCTGCTCACCAGTCTCCTTCTAGAGAGCGGGCCCGCGGCCTCCTACATACTTCCTTCTTTTCACCGAGATAATTAACGATTGTATTATATTTATAAAGTATAAAACATTATTGAAAAGATTGGTTTATTAATTATTTTATAGACAATAATACACGTCCTTAGAATCGTATGTATTTACAAATCGACCGCTTTGCCTGTTAATGCTTCACAAAAACATGGATTTGTAAAAACATAAATGGGTATGAAAGATTCGCGCCGTCCTAAAACCCTGCGATGGCCATCCTATGTATAGGTATCGCTTTCACATAGCGCATCTGTCGCCCTCTTGGGTGCGGTGCTCCTCGCGCTTGCGAACCTGGATTGCTCCTGTACCCAGAGTAGAGGAGAAACTCGTCTCGAACCCTACCTTCTCCTCACTCCAGTCCATGATCACTTTTACCAGAGGTTATTTGTCCCTCCTCGACTACTACTCGAAGGTAGGATGTGTTTCGACTCTGCTAATCTGACTAGGAGCAATCCATGTGACACCGCCGTCGCAATTCAATGAAACAGTTTTATACAAGTGTTATATAAGTTCAACAACATATTAGGATCAAGTCATAGCTTATACAAAATTACAAACATATCTAAGCAACAAACGTTTGTCCTTTCGCAGGGATTGTGTCTGTATCCGACGGGCACGTGGAGTTTGCATCACCTCGGGAAGAATGGCGCACCCTGCTCGCGCACTACGCAGGCCCGGTGGCGGTGGCGGTCGTTGTGTTGCTGCTGGTTGTGCTGCTACCGCTTACTGGGTGAGCATTAATATTTGCTTTATTATGAAAGTGAAATACCGCTAAGGGGACCAAGACTATATTTTTTTAAACCGTAATAAACAATAATTTTCATGATTCATTTTATGATTTCTCTGATACTTTTAGGTTGTTCTGGTGCTGTTGCCAATGGTGCAGAGTGGGGCGTCGTCGCAGACCTTTTGATCGAAAATATGACGCTTGTCTTAAGGGTATCCTGGCGATCGTGTTCATCGGTCTCCTTACATTGTTCCTGTAAGTTTTATTTATCTATGCCGTATACTGTAGAGATTAAATTGATGAACCCGTAATTGAACAGTGTCGAAACGTTTTTTTGCTCGCAGGTTCGGGGTGGTGTGCGCTTTCGCGACGGACTCTCAGATAGAGAGCGGCTCAAGCGCCACACCAGAGGCTTTGCGTGGTGGTCTGCGTGACGCGCGGTCGTTTCTCGACGCGACGCAAGCGCACGCGCGCCACTTGCTCGTTGACAACTACCGCGAGTTGGAGGAACAGCTGGCGGCCACGCTGACGGGAAGCGGCCGCGCCGTGCTGCGCAAGCTGGACGACTTTACGAGTGCCACGTCCGTGCGTAAGCTGAGCCATATGGCGGCGCAGCTGGAGCGCGTGCCGTCCGAATTGCGTTCAGTTCAGCGTGCCACAGCGGATCTGCGTGCGAGTGCAGAGGAGCTCAATGCTGGTGAGATTTGCTACTTTCAAATAGTGTACATTTGAAAAATATTATATTATAAACAAAAACAAAAAAAACTGAGTATAACTTGATTGTAGTATTTAAATTAGAAGCACATTTGATAAGTTTGATCACTTTTTTATAATTATCGACTCGAGTCTTGATTAATATGTGTGTTCGTTTGAAGGTCTGCGCCAAGTAAAGTCCTCGCTATTACGCACGTTGGCGCGCTGTCAGGAGCGTCAGTGTGTGCAGCTGCAGGAGAAGTACAAAATAGGACAGCTCGATACAGACATACAGTACAACAAGGTGAGTTGTGAAGCGTAGGCTCGATACTAGTTTTACCTGTACAGACAAATTGAAAAGATAATGCTAACCTTATTATATTATTATTCATCGCATTCATGGATAGATGCTGGACAAGTATTTCCCAACGGTATGTAGTTATTTTTTTCTCAAAATAACTGTAATCTTATTCCCTATTCCTACCTATTCGGCTCGGTCGCTAAAGATATGCGTTTGCGTGCGCGTCCACAGATCCCGGACGTTTCGGAGCTGCTGCACAACGTGACGCAGCTGGTGGACGGCGACATGCGCACCGAGATCGCGGCCGGGCTGGAGGTGTTTACGGGCATCAAGCGCACCGTGGACCAGCACATCCCGCGCGTGCGCGACTCCATCACCGCCACGGGGCAGCGCCTGGCGCGCGTAGCCGACGAGCTGACGTGGGCGGCCGGCAACGCCAGCGAGCAGCTGGGCCGCTCGGGCGCGCCCGAGGCGGTGCAGGACGTGCTGCGGCGCTACGGGCCATACCGCAAGCACGTGACGCGCGCCGGCGCCGCCGCGCTGCTGGTGGTGGTGTGCATCATGTCGTGGGGGCTGGTGTGCGGCGTGTGCGGCAAGCGCCCCGACGCGTACGGCGCCAGTGACTGCTGCAACAAAGGCGCTGGCTCCTCCTGTCTACTCTGGTATGGGGATTACTCTTTAAAACATATATAATTATTTAATATTACATACATTAGTATACAAATTATATATAGTAAAGCAGCAACGGTTTGTAAATGTGCCATTGCTGAACAGAGGCCTCATTTCTTCATGATAGAATTCGGCATGGCGGTACTACAGTACTACTAAAATTATTACGTAATTGTGTGTTTATCCATATCCATCATTTGAGAGTGAACGATTGTGTCCGCAGCGGCATGTGCGTGACGTTCGGTATCGGCGGCGGCATCGCGCTCATGCTGCTGGTCTACTTCGCGGCCGGACTCGCTGCCCAGCGACTCGTCTGCGATCCTCTCACGTAAGTAAGCCTTATAATAATTTGTTATAATGACACAACGTTTAGATGATACTAATAGTTGAGATTAGATGTGACCGCAGTAGTCTGCGATCACATCTAGGCCGTTGAGCTCGCCTATCAACTATTACTACACCCGCAGTGAGCCGCGAGACAACCGCGTGTTCGCGGACGTAGAACGCTTCGTGCAGCTCGAACGAGTGCTGTACGAGGAGCGCCTCGACCCGGACTTTAACCTGACGTCGGTGCTGCTGGACTGCCACCGCAACCGCACCATCTACCGCACGCTGCAGCTGCACCGGCGCTACGACCTGCAGGCGGTGCGCGAGGAGACGGCGGCGCAGGTGGCGGCCAGCGTGGCGGCGCTGCGCACGGACTACCCGCCGCGCGGCCGCCCGCTGCGCATCCTGTCGCCCGCCGCGCGCCGCAAGCTGGACCTGCTCGCCGACACCGGCCTCTCCGACTTCGACTTCGACCGCATCCTCTACGCGGTGAGACTCAGCTACGTTATGCACTACGAGCGACGGTGTCTCTCCATTCCTCTACTTGATGTCGACACGATCACGATTACAGTTGGAAACGAACATGACATCTCTCTCGCTGGACGGGCTCTCCGCGCAGCTGGAGAGTACGGCGCGAGCGCTGGCCCCGCGCGGGGGCTTCGCGGAGGTAGCGCGCGACCTGCGCAGCGCGGCAGAGCACCTCGCGAGACTGCACCGCGACGTCGTGCGGCCCATGCTGCAGCGCACCGCGCAGCTCAACGTGAGTCCGCCGGCGACCGTGTAACCCTCCGCCCCGCCACTCCTTGTGTGACCGACGATTTCTGCGCAGGCTACGGCGTCGGAGCTGCGTGACGTGTTGCGCTTCAACCAGTCGTCCCTGAAGGAGGCCATTCACTACCGGATTCGCGATACGACCGAAGTCGAGCTTTTCCTGAATACACAGGGACCCGATCTCGTTCAGAACGTGAGTATGCGTCCGCCGCGTGATAAACCCGTCAAAATCGTAACGATTGAGTGATCTCTCGAACGTAGTTGTCTGTTGCTACATAATAATAATACAAACATACTTCGACGTTGTCAGCTGACGCGCGACTTCGCGGAGACCATGGGCGCGCGGCTGCAGGAGTACCTGTCGATGGTGACGGACGCGGTGCAGTCGGACGTGGGGCGCTGCGGGCCGCTGTCGCACGCCTTCAACTCGACGCGCGACGCGGCGTGTCGCGCCGTGCTCATGCCCGTGGTCGGTGCTCGCACAGCGGACGACGACGTTACCGCGTCTATCGCTCTCTAACGCTGTTCGCTCGCCCCACAGAACGGCTACTGGATCTCGCTGGCTTGGTGCGTGGTGCTGTTCGCGCCTCTGCTGGTGGTGGCGCAGAAGCTGGCGCGTCTGTACCGCCATCCGGACCCGTACCCCGGACCGCTCGTCGAGGCGTACGTACCCATATGACTCACTATACATCTCCTACCGACATCACAGACACCTCGCCACTTGCACACGAATGTGATGGACCGAACATATGTTAACAAAATTAAGTTTTCATAACCAGTTATAGAAACGTTTATAAATTCGGTACATCATATACTCAACATTATAAATGATTCAATATTATCATATCATAACTGCCTTCTATTAACCGTATAATTAAAAACTGATACTGACATTTTAAATTATCATTTCAACATAATATGTTTTAATAGAAGGAATTTATGCTTTACGAAATATATTTAAGTACAAAATACACATTAATAAACAAACACAGTATTATTTAAGAGACGGAATGAATATATTGAATTAATGATATAATGTTAACCAGATATCACACTAAAGTATTCCAGATTCAATATATTTATGCGTAATGTTATTTCTGTTTAATTGTAACGATAACAGTTTTAGCAGGAATTGCAGAGAATCTTTAAAAATAAAGCGTATATTTAATTTAAGTTGTTGAAATTCAAATAAAATAATATAACGATTTTTTTTTAAATAATTACCTTGAATGAAATAAATTGTTTGTCTTTATTGATTCTATGCGATTGATTCTATATGACATGGTGTTTGCAGCTCGTTATCATAATTATTTAAGAGTTTAACACACTTTGCGATCAAATCAATGCGGAAGTAAACGCTAATTTGAATCAAATTTCAAGCAACGGTCACACTTTTTTGGAATGCGAACGACGTAATATTTTGTAGTAATTATTTCGGATAGGTGTGGCCGTAGCTTTATAAGATTTTCCCGCGTTGCTGATGTGTACGGCTCGCGCGCGTAGTGTGTTCAATTTCTTACGCAATGAAATGCGAACTCCATCTTTTGCTACCTAGATGTAAGTCATTCATCTACCATTTTTTTTTATTGTTTTTGTTGGAATCGTGTGCAGTTTTCTAACACTTAAACAAATGTGGCTATTTTGTTCATAAACAAAATCGTATCGTGACGCTGCATACGATCCGCGTCTGTGTTCTTTTAATTTATTATCTTTAAATTTTGTTATTATTTTTTCTTTTTTTATATAATTTGAGGTCTGTTCTACTGTTCCCTTGGTTACTAAGTTTGTTACCTGATTTGGGTTTGTTGTGCACCACCCTCATTCCTGTAATGTAGTGAATGGAATCGCCCCTTAATCCATTAATTTCCGAAAGCACCAGTCTAGCCCTAGTGTTATGTTCGGGCTATTATTGTATTCGAGGAAGTGGGAAATTGAAACAAATTGTATTTTAATCATATTATAATTTGTAACTATTTAATATATAAAAAAATTAAATCCCGCTCTCTCGTGTTACACGCACAAGTCTATGCAGAGTCGATGTTACGTTCCGATAAAATAACGAGCACTGTGTGGTTGAAGAGCCGAGTAACGCGTTATTGTTAACCGTTCAGAGAGTTCGGGTCTCGGTTCAATAATACTATCTACTCAAAATTGTGATCATATCTACCGGTGTTCTACGTGAGACGAAGAACAGCTTAGAGGGTAGTGAAAATATTTATCTATTTAGTAGATAGTTTTCTAAAAAATCTCGTTTTTATTTACTTCTTCAAATTTATTTTAATTTGATTTCACTCACCGCCATCCTAATAATAATCTACGGTGAAGAGCCGCAATCGATCTCGACGGAATACCGCAAGATCCCAAGTAAATCCGTTTAGCCTGGCCGCACATGTTAGGTTACCTCGTTTAAAAAAAAAAATTATGTTCGGTTATAACTGCATCGTGGCGTTTGTGTCAAATTGCCGAATTAGTATGTTACACGCTGTGGCGTGTAACATATTATATACGAAGCCGCAAACATGTTCGGTTCGCTCGTACGGTTGACTAGCGCACAGCAGCTAGCGTGTGCGGCCAGACGGGCCTCGTCGCTGTGGGCGCCGTGTCGCATGTCGTGTTGTGTCGCAGCGCGGGCGGGGCGCGGCGACGGCGCGGCGCGCGGTGACGCGGCGTGTGCGGTAACTCGCAGGCGGCGCGCGAGCTCGCGTTCAGACGTTAGTTATTGTGCTCGCGGTATTTGACGCGATCTCGTACTCGACCGTATGTTTTGATTTTGCGTATTCAAATTAGCTAATATTATAAAGTATCGTCGGTATGGTTTAGTTCACTCACTGTTTATCGCTCGAGACGTGTGCTCTTCGACCCCATAGCGGCTTGCACCGATCCCGCAACGTTCCCTGGCTCGTTGGAATATAACCTCAGTAGTAGACATTTGTCAGTCGTTTTCGTTTAAATTTTTACATTGTATGATGTCCCAGGATGACAATGCTGCCGTGGCGTGTTAATTCTAGTAATAACAGTGTTATAAACTCTTAATAGAGTTATCATTAAAAGTAATATGGATAAAATTATATTAACAGCAAAACTTTCTGGGACAGCATCTTTGTAATAATTAAGTTTCTTTAGTTTTGCGAGTGTAATAGACATATAATATTTTAAAATATAAACAATTATTGTTTACAAATGTTCTGTTTTTTCAATGTGTTGGATAGGAGAGAAAAATGTCTGTCGACATTTTCTTTTCGAATTGAATACGAAAATTATTCTTTTCGATTGCAATACGATTTATTTTGACGTCGTTTTAAATGTGAATGACGTTAGCGAAATATATTTTAATGCATGCATTTCAATGAGCCAAGTTTTGAGTGATTCGACGTCGTGTCGTTGTCGTACGTAGGTCCCTAACCTGTAGTACGGGCTTGCTGTTGCTCGCTAGTCCATAACCATGTATTGCTTTCCTTACCCGCGGTTATATGCAAACCCAACATAGCCCGCAATGTATTGCGAATTTGTAGACGATGTACGTAGTATATAGACTTGCGTTAACTAAGCGTGCAGTGATAGAGGTAATTTTTGTTTGATAGTTTTTATCTTCTTTTGTTTTATTCATCAAACATTAACACAACGACACACATGTTCGTCTTCAGTGCCAGTAGTTGTCACGAATTAAAATAATGTGTCGTTTAAAACAGGAATATTTACGTGTATAGAAGACGATTTAAAATAATTCACCTATATTTACATCAAACGTTTCGATAGATTTATAAATGTTTAAGGTTTAAAATAAAGCGATACTAAATTTAATTTATGTTAATTATTAAGTAGCATAGTTATGTTAAAGTAGATGAAACTTAGAGGCATTTATTGCAAACTATATTATTCATGTTTTTTTTTGGTTATCCCCGATAATTCCTCGTCCGAATCTCTTATGTGTGTGTATATGCAACACCTCATAAACTCGCCAACGAACTGATGAAGTAATGGCCATTTAATCTGTCAACCATTCGATCATCTACCAGATCGGTAACTCGGTACAGTAGTCGATGTTGTCGATCACACGAGAGTTCGTAGCGTGTAAGAGGTCGGGCGCGGTCCGTGGCGCTAACCGGCTCTGTTGTCTGTTGCAGCGAGTATTTGTATGACGCGTACGCGGACCGCGATAACGTACCCCTCGCCAAGTAAGTGCCCTCAAGCATGCGCTCACAAGCATTCGCTACTCGCTTCTCGCGTGCACGCGGCCTTACGCGCAACCTTCACTCGACTTCTGCGTTCGTTTAGAACTTTCTACACCGATTAGAATACGACGTAAAGCCGGGTGCACATACGAGTTCTTTCTATGCATGGGTTAAGGTTAGGGCTACTATCGAAATTGGTAATCTTTCTCAGTAATATTGTAATAAAAATATAATTTATTAACATTCCGTTTAATAATAAGTTATGGAATCAATTGTAACAGTGCTATATTAGTTATAAGAAGCATGCGTTAAGGAACTGGCATGGTACTGTGATGTGCATGCGAGTCCCGCACGAGGATACCCAACGACAGACTTTTAAATTATGTTTAGTTCTTACTTTTAGTTTTTTCCTTTCGTTTTCTCGGTAGGTGATAGGACCGCATTCTAGGTTTAATTTAGTGTTCATGGGACTCGAGTAATACGGAATCGTAAACTGCCATCAATATTAAAATATAAATATATTTCGACCATATTGTCGAGTCCATCTATTAGCCGACGTGGTCCGAATCGCGCATGCCAGTTTTATACGCGTACGAGTCATCCCATCGCTAGACGATAGCCGTCGAACATAGCATAGTTATAGAGACGTAGTCAGTCGTAGCGGGCATGCGCGATCGTAACACGTGCGTGCGCAGAGGGTCCAAGCGCAGCACGCTCGACATCGAGGGCAAGATAGCGGAGTGGCGCGGCCGCAACCACGCGGCGGACGAGGGCGCGGGCGCGGGCGGCACGCGCGTCGTGCTCGAGGGCCGCGACGTCGTGTGCCGCCTGCTGCCCGCCGCGCCCCCCGCGCCCCCCGCCGCGCTCATCGACGACCTCAAGACGCGCCTCGACGCCAAGGACGAGGACAACGAGTCCGGCATACACGAGTCCGAGTAGACTCCCGAACGGAACTTCGGATTTTAGTAGAGCGGTGGTTGAATCAGCGTATCGTAGTTTTGTTAAGTTTTTTTTTAACATTTTGCTCGTAGTATTTAAATTGAAACCGAGCGTACGCGATGTTTATAAAAAGATTCATCATGATTCTCGCGTTCGGTGAATTGTTGAAATTTATAAATTCAAGTACGATAGATAATCTTTTCTAGTAGGTATATGATATAATCATTACTTTTTGAATGTTTTCGATTTCTAAATTTTAAGTATTTCCATTTTTAAACTCGTGAATGGAGTGTGCCATTTTGAGTGGTCAGTTTTTTAACATTAAATATTTTAGACCTAACAAGGTTATAAATATTCTTGTAAATTTTTGACATTTTGTAATATATTGTGACAGTTCGTATTGTTCTTACAATTTTTATAATTAACGTATTAAAATATAAAGGTTAGGGAAAATGTTTTAAAAAAAGTTTGCCTGAAATTTAGCGACTGATTGTGTGACCAATTTATAGTAGTCGACTAGTCGAGGCATAATTTCACTTCGATCGTCTTCCACTGTTCGCATTTGCTTGGATAATATATTATATTATTATTCTCGTAAAAATATATCGATACATAATAAACTATATCGATAATTTTGAATGTAAATAATAAAAAAAAAATAAGTTAAGCTAGTAATAATGCTTCGTATACTACATTATTCGTCCATTACTAACCTCACCGACCGCTTGCGCCTATGAATTAAAAATATAAATTTATTATAATCAATCCAGTTTTTTTACTAAAATATACAATATTGTAGAACGAAAACTTTTTAAACATGTCAATATCATATTTCACGATGCTTTTAAAATTTAAAAAAAAGAAACGCTTGTACAATCGATCGATCAAATTATTGATTGAATCCATATTTCATATCGTAGTTGTTACGAAAATTTATGAAATTTTTGAGAGATTTTGCATAGTTTTGATACGCGGTTTGTATGCATATTGTCGTTAGCTTGTTGACAGGGTCTCGAACGCTGAATTAGCGCAATACAGTAATTTAGTATTAAGTAAGAATAAATGTGAATATCAACGTAAAGTAATTAACGTGTTTGAAATGTATTAAATTAACGATAACACAAAAATATCCTTTAGTACGTAAATAAGCTTGACTGTTTAGAAATGTAATCAAAAGTTATTATGTGCAAACTATGCTAGGAGAAACTGAAATGTATACAGAAGTAAAATATTGACTGAATTCAATTATAAAATCGCTAACCCAATATCGCGTATGATGACGCTTTGTATACTAAATATCGTGCAGGGTTGCCAGATGTGTTAAAAAATATATGTAAAAAATAACCAGGGTACATTAATGTATAGCCATAGAGGTGTAGAATACAGACTAGGGGGTTACAAATAAAACACGATAAAGTAAAACTATTCAAACATACAATTTAATACACAATTCATTTATTAAATATTATATTTTTAAGTCTCATTTTAAATAATATTCATAGTTTTTTAATCTATAGAACGATTAATATATTAAATAATGTTCTTTTTTTATTTTTCAATCTGGCAACACTAAAAATTGGACCTATAACACCTAGTAACCCTGGCCATGAGTAAGAAACGGCTACCCAGGCTACGACATGGAACGAATATCATTGGTGTTTGACTCATACAGTTTTCTAGCATTCGTACGCAATTATTGGGTTGGCTGAATAATTAGAATATTATCGTAATATGTTATTATCATATCTCTCACAATAATGATCATAATCATAGTATAGATGTGTGCACTGCAGCGAATTGACTTAGAATTAACGCAGGGATTTGATAAAATTCAAATGTACTTATTTTTATTGTAAAATATCTTTCTCATTGTTTCTCATCCAAACGTAATATATAATAGTAATAAATAATATTGAATTGATGTCTATACTCATACTTATATGTTTTTCGTTTTGTTTTTGTACGTAAATAGAATAAGGTATATTGTACACAACTAGAAGCGGAATGTAGCGTGAGGAGGATTACTCATCTTGTCATCTGCGGTAACTAACAATCATTAATCATTTCATTTACAAACATTTATTACCAACAGTATTACTAATATTACACAAATTGGGCGTTTTCTTATATCTTTTTAACAAGCAAGTTAAGATGGCGTCGCGATTTCTTTACTTGTTATTAGAATTTTTTATAAAATATATATACATTTTAATTATATTATTTAATGTAAAATTAAAATTTTAATTAAAATATTTAATATCTTAACTTGCACGAATAAATGAAACGCTCCATGTGTGTACTAACTTGCATGTATTTTCATACACATTGAGGCCTACGATAAACGTCACGTGCATCAATTGATCAGTGATATTATTATAATTCGGCCTCGATTTGTTGTCTCCTTTCTTTCTAGTCTAAATAAAACTTTTACTTAGTTAGTTTGGCTTGTTCGTGTAATAAAGTCTGACTTACAGGCCTATGTGTGTTGAAAGTTTTGAATTTTAGCTCTCAGCTGGCTTGTCGTGTTTCCTTATAATAATCTTCGGTACTTTGTGGATGTTGCATGTTTTGCTGACGTACCCTTCGCTGTTCTGAATGAAAGCAGTATGCAGATGATTTATTTAATTAATCGCTTCGTTATTTCTTTTATATTATTCGATGTTTTAAAATTATTTCACGATTACTTACATATAATTTCATCTGAATTCTGTTTGTAATTTCTTTTTCCTTTAAGTTCACAACCCGAGCCGACGTCAAGGAACGATCCTTTCGGTAATTAATTTTCTATTATTTATATATGATAAATTATAGTAAGTATATCGATCAAAATAAAAATTTTAAGCCTTCAGATGCTTCAAATCGAAAGTCATTTTACATGAAAGATACAGTCAAAAAGATTATCATGATTTATTCAATATTAAGAATTCAGATACGTTGGTATAATATAATGTGAAGCATCGTAACGTCGGTTTCGGTTGTGACGCGGCGTGTCCTACGTCGTGCTGTAGCGCCGACGCGCGTGTTGTGTTGCAGCGCGTACGCCGCAGAGAAGCGAAGCGGGCGCACGCGCGCGCGCGAGAGCGAGACGGCCGGCGCGTCGCACGCCGCCCTGGCGCCGCCTCTCGACGCACACCACGCGCGCAGATATAATGATATGGCGCCAAAGTTAGTATGCACACGCACATGCACACGCACATACAAATAGAACGCGACGTAATGTCTGCTTCCTATATTTAACGAATCGTTATTATAATCAATAAACACTAATTCTAGAGGAACGTGACATATATGTATACGTCTTCAAAACTTTAGAAAAGTTTTTAGGAATTATTTTTAATTACCCTGTCGTAGACATTTCTACCATCCTTCAGCAAAACGCATCGATTCAAGAATACCAGACGTTAACAACCAAATAATATGTTTTATGGCAAAGCCTACCTAATTGGAAGATGGGTGTTATTAGTATGTTCATTTGCAACTTGCACTGCTAATGACACCCACCATTCATTATAATGTTTTGTTTAATCGCGACACTTCATTCATCCATACGGTGTGTGCAGGCACTGGGAAGAAGGCCCACCACGCTACCACGGACCCACTGAGTACGAGCGCCCTCCGCCATACTACTATCCCGGACCAAAGTGAGCTTCCTATCATTGCTTTTGCATGCATGAAACAATTTGCACATTTTCATAATAAATAATGATTACAGGCGAGAACATAATATATGTATAAGAAATAATTCAATAGCCATAAAGGGCTGCGTGTGATGACACGATCTTTCCCAAACTAGACAAGTAACAAATTGATTCTGACTTAGTTAGTTTAATTTTACTTTTTTATTTGATTCTTCTATTATTAAAAACTTACCTATTAAACTTATTATAGTAGAGATTGTACCTGATCTTATTTTTTATATTTGTAACCGTCTCGTTCTAATGGCAAGGATTAAGGAGTTGAAATCCCGATTCGGTTCAATAAAAAGTTATCGAGTTACTTGTCGAAAATTCTCAATTGTGTTAGAAAGCGCTGCCGTACATCGGATATGACGTATAATGGGTTCGACTTATCGAGCTCTCTCCATATGTATGCATGTTTTGCAGCTCACATCGGAATATTAAAGTACATTTTTCCTTGCAGATCATACATACATCTATATCGCAGTTCGCTAGACGTTCTTCATTCGTTTTAATAATAACGCATTACTATTTTTCAGTAATAGACAGTAAACTCGCGCTCACTGACCTCGACGATGACCTGCTGAAGTATTAAACCGTGCGACGCGACCGACAGTCGCATCGATACACACCGACACTATATTTCTATACATCGAGGGCCGTTTCAATGAAGATAATCAACATCCACGAAATTAATGTAGAACGAAAAAAAAAAATATGAAAAGGAAAAAAAAAAGTTATATTTTTCTAGACTAATTAAAGTTAAGTCTAAAAACGTATGTATCACTTGCATTTCTAGGCCCTCGTGTTCTATAAAGTATATTGTAACTTATAATGTAATATTGATAATTATATAGATGTACGGTGTTGGAGTTCGGTTCTCGATCACAGTAACTGCCATATTTGGACTGTTTCACGTTTTACTCCGTTAGCTGTTTTATATAATTTTATATACATGGTGTATTCTATCGAGCACGACTATCATGGCGATTATTAGTTTCAATAAGAGAAAGTGTGGCTGTTGCATTATAATCCGCATTTTTTTAGGTAAAAATTATAAAGATTTATGTGTATGATAGTCGTTTATTTTATCTCGATAGGATACGCTTGTTTCTGGCTCAATAATAATAATTATTATAGTGTTTTTCGACCAGAATATCGTTGGCTTTAAATGATTTCTGAATGCTTTATGTTCGTCGTAAGTCGCGGAGTCTCCGCACAAACATATGTCTGAATACGAGAGATTACGTTAGCTTCGATCACATATTTATATAATTAAATTCGTTTAGGGTTTATACACAAGTGTGATATAGAGATGAGAGGGCGCCTCCCTAGAGTGCGTGCTTAGTAAGTGGTGTGGTGGTGCACTGAGCGAGTACATTGAGGGTGCAGAATCGTTGTTAGTGAAATGTTGAAGTGACTCTCCGTTTGGACTTTATAATAAAGACCGATTTAATTCAGGAGAGTGGGACAAGGGTTTACTCGCTCGTTGTTAAAGCGAGATTTGAATGCATTTATTGTGAAACTAGTATTATGAAATTTACTCTTTACTATGTAGTCGGTAGTTGTAAGTAAATATGTAAGTAATTATAGGTAATATAAAAAAAACGCCGCGCCAAATGAAATACTCCGACGTTTAATACGATAGCTAACAATTATATAACATCTTATAGATTAGTAAATGTATTTAGGATAATGGAATGCGGCCGGTCGCAGCACGCCCCCCTCCCCCTACTAAAAGTCCGGCCGTAACGCGATCGTCGCACGACCTTCGATGCGTCAAGTTAGTGCTAGTCCCTGTGACACTAACGCCACGTTTTAGTTTAATTGTGATTATTCATCTAGTTGATGTTAGGTTTTAAATCGTTGACTGGCGACTTTGTTCAAGTTATGTGTCATATCGTATTATTTATAGCGGTTGTACGGTTCGTCTTCGTAATGCCAAATAACCGATTTTATCCGATCGCCTGCGAGGTGATCGATCGACTAATTAGTCAGCGACTATGTAATGAAATGTCCGCTGATATAGCAAGGTGTGGTAAATAACAATGAAACAGAAAACCGTACGAATTTATTTTCCAATAGAGACAACTTAAACTTGCCACCTTACTTGGTCTCAGTACAGGGATGATCTCAAAATAGAAATGACATTTAGCGATAAAACACAAATAATACAGTTTGAGAAAAAAATAAATAGGATTCTTGGATCAAAAATTGGATTTATTATAAAAAAAACTTATGTAATCTAGACCTTTATTATATTTCTAGTATATAAATCCTCTGTTCTGAGGAACCCTTAGCGAATTCTGTCTTCCTTATATCTCACGTGAAACTTCGGCTCATTTTTCGTAGAACACTCTATCGTTGGCAAATTTCGAATTTATCGACTCACAGTGCTCAATAACTATTCGTTCTGTTAAATGAAACTTGGTGCTAGCGAGGCATCCAAATAGTTTTATTAGTTGGAATTATTTAGGGGCCGTATTTTATTATTATTTTTCGTGTATAGCGAAATTGTGTAGCGTTAATTGGCAAGTATGACTTTTATTAATAGTTTTAAGTGCCGAGTTACGGGACGACATTTATTGTATAGGAATGTTTATCGTACAATGTAATGTTTATGAGGGTGATCTTGTAATGTGGCACACATGAGCGAACGTAACATTTTTCGATATTAATACACGAATTTAATTCATCACGATAATTATTGCTCGATGTGTGCGTACTATATATACGTAAGTTTATGTAAATGTACGTTTATGTAATTCCAAGTTTGAAGCGAATGATTTGTAATGAGGTGAAGTTTTGTACGGACGTATCACGGTCACACGTGGCTGTGCAATCCGCAGATCTGGACTTTATGGACTTATGAAGGATTATAAAATAAATATTTGATTATCTCCAATATGATTATTATTTAGTATATCCTTATTCCTTTACAGGTGCCAAAGTATTTGACGCTTATGATTACCGATTCGCTCCTTGGGCTTGAGCCGTGAAGTTACTTATTTATAACCTTTCTTAGTTAAAAGGTTATCAAACGAAAAAGGTTTTTTTTCCCCCGTACCACATTAAAATGTAGACGCGCCGAGTGTTGTTTAACAAAATTATTGTTACTAAAAATAAAAAATGCAGACAAATACAATTTCAAAATAAAAGTTGGCTAATGCCAATTATAATGCATCTTCTGCAGTATTTATTTGGTAACACGTAAAGTCTAATACGCCGTCCTTTTTTTTTATTCTTTACAGATTTTTTGAACTTCATTAATAGTTTTTCTTATTGTCCAAAAGATAAAGATGAATCAATTGTTTGGTACCCAGGGTTCGCCAGGCATGGGGGATTTGTAGGACCAGCCTTATTTTTCAATTAATTCAAAATAAATGCAGAGTAGAAATAAAAACACACTAATCTTTTCAGATAACACTTAGTCCTGCAAACGAATTTTATAGACAGGTCTATATTCATCATACACACCCACACATAGGTAAATAAAAGTAATTGCTTTTAATATTCTGAGAATATTTTATTTTTTCTCAACATTTTGTTAAATTCTAATACTGTTAAAAACACGCCCGCGATCATACACTTTATAATATATTACATATCTTAAGATAATATATAAATACACTGTATATTACTACTAAAGTATTGCCTCGCTTGGACACAGCGGGCCCAGACAAGTTATGGTAGTCTTAAAAACCAATGACATCCAATTCAATTATAATTATCTCGTTATAAAAATTTTGTTTTGACTATATGTTTACACTTCTACTCTTTGTGCTGTTTAGAGATCTCATATGATTACACCTCACGAACATTCTGAAACAATGATTAATAAATACTTGGTATTATAAACACAATACATCGAATGGAGTAATTAAAGCAACGAATGGATTTTAATCAATTAGTGTCTGATTCGATCAGCATCACTGAGTTTTGTAAGGCTTTGTTGATTGTGTTATCTGTCGGTATTCTGAGTAATACGCCTTATTTAAGACCAGTTTCTCTCTCAAAACAAATATATTTCATGCTATACCTACAAAATATTGTATTGATGGTTGCATAAAAACTATTGACAGCCTTGCCTTTTTCGTGAAGTGTTTTGAAACAGTAAATACATGGAATAAGCTTAATGTGATTAGGCCGAGTTCACCGCATACCAAGTGGCTCGCCTCGCAGCGCGATGCTGTGCCTCTAGGAGCAGTCGCTCAAGCTCAGCGCGACACGAGCAATGCACGAACTCGCGTGGCTTCACGCCGCGGAACACCTCCGCGATGGACGGCTTCACGTTATAGAATATGATTGTTTGCCCGCGAGCGTGGAAGTCCTCGATTAGAGATTTTATTCCCTGAAATAATATAATATGTAGTAAGAACGATATTGTTGATTATACTTTAAAAAATACACTGAATATTTGTTACATAAAACATTAATTGTATTGATATGTAACTTATTTCAAAAATTGGCTGCTGTATTCTCCGAGTAAACGGCATCGAAATCTTAGTATATAGATTTCAGCTTTTTTAGAAATCATAAATAGGTACTATTATAAAAAAAACCGCAAATATCGTGCGTACCTTGGCAGCGGTAAAATCAGCAGCTTGCACATGGTGCGCGTCCAACACGAGCGGCGCGTCGCCGGCCGCCTTGCGCAGCGCACGCCGAACGTACTCCGCCGCGGGGAAGGCCAGTGCGCGATCGATGGTCGCCACCGCGTAGCGCACGCCGCCCTCTGACTGGAACGTTACGACGAAAACACCTCATATCATGTACTCTCAACATCTTTAAGCATTAGCCAATGAAAGTCTCGTTTAAAATACTAAAATAATCAATTTGTCATAACTTATGTTAATTCGATTTTCAAATTTATAAGGACTAAGCCTATGAAAACTACGAATGTACATATTTAAATTTATTCCTAAGTTTCATTCATTGGTGCGGTAGGACTGAAATGGGGTAGAAATAAAAAAATATATAAAATCGAGCTCATTGGCGTACCATTTGCCGTTGCCATAAACATAAAAGTCTGAAATTAAGTCTGGAGAGGATTTACTAAAAATTCAATAAACGAAAGACATGGCAGTTTTCATACTAGCCATACTTAATGTTATTGTGTTTCGCCTATCATCATCTAGAATACTTCCAGTTACTAAAGCGAGTTTATTGAAAGTACGTGTAAATATACAATAGCGTTAACTAACAACGGCGGTGGTGACGCGCACGGCGGGACGTGCGGATGCGTAGAGTAGGAACAAAAGGTTAACTGCGATGCCCAGCACGATGCCCAGCTCCAGTCGCGTAACCAGACATGCTCCGAATGTCACCACCGCAGGTATTATATCCACCTCTGAAATATCACAATAATTATAATATAAAGATAGCAGAGAAACCAATGTTGACAATTAATTGAAATGTCATATATGGAAGTTACTGAGTAAAATATTCGTGTAGCCTGTTCCAACCGCGAGAGAAGTAAAGACAAATAATAAATGACTTCGACATTTAATTGACGCAATATTATTGGTCGATATTTATATTGGACGCAATATTGTTGATACGATATTCATTATAAACTTTGGAAGTAAAATTAAAGTGGATATAAGTAGGTAAGTGCAATAGTGCCGGGGTTAGGGGGTCTGTGTACCCCGAGAATCCCCTAGGATTTGGAGGCCTGCAGAGGCGGGCCAACCGTCGGGATCGCTCGCGCATACTACGGTGACGCCCCCCGCAAAGGCGGTGTGGGTACCGCTGGTATTTTAGTGGGTATTCCGGCGCATGCTCAGTGCCGACGAGTCCCACATACCCCCACTTCAAGTGGGGGAAACGCGTAAACGCGCTTTTCCAGCGAAAAAAAAAGAAAAAAAGGTAAGTGCAATAGTGTTGTATTATAAATAAAGATATTGTAGGAATATAGGAGGGTAGTAGTGGGAGGAAGTCTATTTAAAGGAGGGTGGACGGTAGACAGGTCTCTTTTTGCTATCGTGTGTTCGGTCGATTGGTGTCATACTGTGTTATTTTTGTAATCCATTGCGATTAAGTTTGTTAGTGTCGTGTTGCTAGGGTTAGTTTTGAATTAAATTAGGAGAATTGTTGTTACATAAATTCATTAGTAAAAATTGTCGAATAGTTTGTGATTTTGTAAAATTGATTAAATTTATTATCTAGTTTTCTGTAATTTTGTTTTAAAAAAAATCCCTTCTGATCTGGTTTTTAAGAATATATTAATCACGAACTGTTTGTAGTAAATAATATAGCGAATCTATAAAAAATCGCTTGGAATATATATATGTCGCAGAATCAAAGATGGGATGCCATAATTTAAGTACGTACGCCGTATAAGCGGTTCTAGGAAACGTCAAGTAGTACGCTTGAATAAGGTCGATACAGGAATTCAGAGTGCCCACTTGACAGTTAATAAATAAGTTGTTAATGATTTGACATCGGACTTGAGGTTAGCTTTCTTGTATCGAACTTGCTGCGTTTCCAACCACTTTAATCGGAGTGGTTAATTGTTATTTTGTGATTATCGATTGTAAGCGAACAAATAAACAACAGTTGTACGAGACTGAACTTTAACTTTGCGCCTCAACCTGTCTGATAACGGCTCCGACAACGAATTACCCCACGTGATCAATACCACCCCGTTATATATGTAAGTTTTGATCGTCTTTACTCCTTCTTCGATTGGAATTAGGTATAGTTACTCACTCTTAGTTCGCCATATCGGCTTAAAAACATGTAATTCCATCATGAAAACGACAGCTGCTATGATCACCGCCGCTAGCGAAGCCTTTGGAATGTAGTAGAAGTATGGTGTGAAATACTGTGAATACGAAAAAATATGATTGAATATTGTAACATTAATAATAGATACCTAACTAATCAACTAAAATCTATCACATTAATATTATAAATTCAAAAGTTTTGTGTTTTCGTAAAAACATAAATGATTTTTGTCGAAATTGTGACATACTGTCAGTAGCAAGAAGAAGCTTAAACTAGTTACGATTGTTACCTGACTACACAAGGTTAAAAATTCCTTTTTTGGACAATTTAAACCCTCTTACAACAGGATCCTAGAAAAAGTTAAAAATTATTCGATTGCAAAATTTTTAAAAAAAGTTTAGAAACGTTTTTATGTAAATGGATATTATAAAAATGACTTCTTAGATGATAACACATCTTGGGAATTTAGTAAGACGATCGCTTTCAGGCCGATTCAAATATGAATAATTGCACCGCAAATACAAAAAAAAAAAGAAATATCCCGCCGAGTTCCCCATGTTTGAGGTGTTTCTTTCCGAACTGGCGGTAGACTTTATGACCATCACTAAGTATCATGCTCCTATATTAAATAAAGATTTTTGAATTTTCCCTCTTATCCCACGACATAACGAAATCACTGGTCTGATCCCTATGAAATTTGACATAGAGGTAGCCTGGGACCTAAACCGCTAAGATGTATTGTATGGATAATTGGTTAATTAAACAAAGTGAATCCGGTATACCTGTAGTGCTAGCAGAACAAGAGCACCGGTGTATAAGCCGCCGGCGGGCGAGGCAACACCGGACGCGTGGTTGACGGCGCCTCGCGACAGTGCACCTGACACCGGCATGGACTCCACCAACGACGACGCGATGTTGCATACGCCCAACGCCACCATCTCTTGCGTCGCGTCCACGTACTTGCCCTCCGCTACACACACACTCGTCAAGTTATACAAAGTCATATTGAACCAGAACTAGCTGAGCAAGAACTGTATGAGTTCATCAAAATGGAAAATTATTGGACAAGTTTTGCAAGTCATTCAAATTTACAACTTAAAGTCTCCTAAAATATTTATACTTACAGAACACTTTTGCGAGTGCGATGTTCTCTAGAATTGAGAGCAATGGCACTACAAAAATGGCGGAGCCGAGTGTGGACGCCATTTCAGTGAAAGAGTATGTGTGGTTCCCCACCGTGGCAGAGAAGGGTGGAGGAGATATCTGGGGCAGGCCAGCCTTCACCTCTCCTACAAGTTTTACAAAAAATCTTTCTTAACAGTTAGGCTAACAAAGGTATGGATCAAAAGTCCCCTCTGGGACATCAGATCTTACAATTTGTGGTTATACTGGTTCATCTTTTTTCCTGTTTTTTGTTATGAAGAAACAAACTTAAAAAAATGGTACTATGAATATTCGATAGTGACAATTGTACTGACCGGTCAGCACGAAAGGCTGCTGGTTCTGCGTGTCGAAGTAATACGCGAGGGCGGCGCACACGAGCACCACGAGGATGTTGCGAGTAGTGGAGAGGAACCACAGCGCCTGCGCGAGCGCCGCCTTCAGCCGCGACACCTTGCCCTCGCTGTCTGACATATCTTTTGCTCCGATCTTTATGTCTTTAACTTTCTGTAAAACATATTTTAAATTTTGATTTAACAATGGAAGATTATTTAGATGTTCAAGTGGAAGAAAACATCTAAACTTTAATTGGAAATCAAACCGTTTCAAAGGTCAGTCACTGAGTCATCACGTAAGATTTAGTTGTGTGTAAGGCAAGGAAAGAAACCATCGTTAGAGGTCTAGAGGTCTGGAAGAATGTGTCAGTAGTGGGACACGTATAGACTGTTACTGTTAAATATTTTTGATATATTCTTAAAATAGAGTCTGCGTAGTTCTTAAGTATAAATATATATAAATATATATTTATATATATATTTTATTGAAAAATTAAAAATATGATTATAAATATCATGAAATAATATGTTTATAAGAATCCAATTACGCGGAGTATACGGCGGGTCAAATAAAATTACTTTTTCATTACATCTGTTTAAAAAAAAGTTAATTAGAGTTCGATAACATTCAGTACAGCTTTTCGACACGGTAACGATTTTGCCACGGCATTCATTGTCGTTAAATTCATATTGCAGCATTATTCATAGCGTACGTAAAATTTACATATATTTATTATAATAGCTAAGGTAGGTAGGAAATTTTTGGTATTCAATTGTTAGGAAATTATAATACTGACAAACACTTTATTGTCGTTTAAAATGACGTCAATATTCAGTTTAATTAATGTAAACAATTCGCTTAGACCATTCTGCTAATAATCTTATTTATTTTATTTGAAATACGTAGGCGGACCGATAAATGGGAAACCTGAAGGTTACCACTGCCAGATTTTAGGGCACTGTAAGGAATATGAACCATCTCTTACCTTGCCAATGCGCCACCAATTTTGGAAACTAAGATTATATGACCTTTATGCCTGTAGTTACACTGACTTACTCGCCCTTCAAACCGGAGTAAAACAATACTAGGTATTGCTGTTTGGCGGTAGAATAGTAAAAAATCTCAACTAGCTGTCAATTTTTAATTATAATACAGTTGACCCGTGTTAATCCGACCTCTGACAAACGATCTATAGCCCGACAAATTCGCCCACCCGACACCGCGGTTATCGGATTACCGCGGGTTAATTGTATTGTATTATTAGTATCTACATTATAAACATAACACCAATAACTGTATTTATTACAAAAAAAGTACATCTAAATAACAAGAGCGAGGCCATATTAAGCGGCTTGTATTATATAAGCAATAATAAATTTATAGAGATTTGCTATACTTCTTATTGTTTGTAATATAATTTTTCGATACAAACTTAGTTAAATTATAGTCACAATGGACGTTATAACATCAGACGGCCAATTTGATGAGACCGTATTTTTTATTCATAGCAAGTAATTAAAAAATGAAACTCGATTTATTACAGAAGAACAATAAAAAATATATTATTAAGGTATTTAGGAATAACATGGTAAATAGTGGTTTACCCGTAACAGGATGTAGTCAAGTTAATGTTCGTGTTTATCTCTTGATAGACGTTTGTTACAGTCCAGAGTGCATAACAATGGCGGTAATCATTACGTGTGATACAGCGATATAAAACAGTTTAGGTAAATTCATAGTGACATCTGTGTTATTTGTCAATTCTGATGACTTGATGATATACTTGTGATCGTGATACAAGACAAGACTTCTAATGTGAATAATTTGCCTAGGAAATATATAGAAACGTCAAATTATAGTTTTTTTTTTTTTTTGCTTTTAACTTCGCCCGACTGTCGTAAATGTGAAAAGCTATGAGTGTAGTTTTTAAACCAATTAAACCGGTATAGTACTTACTATATACTTTAATATTGTTTAATAAACCTCTTTATATAAGCATTCTCCAATCTCCACAGGCGTGATATTCTACCGCAAAACAGCAATACTTGATATTGTTGTGTTCCGGTTTGAAGGGTGAGTGAGCCAGTGTAATTACAGGCACAAGGGACATAAAATCTTAGTTCCCAAGGTTGGTGGCGCATTGGATATGTAAGCGATGGTTGACATTTCTTACAATGCTAATGTCTAAGAGCGTTGGTGACCACTTACCATCAGGTGGCCCATATGCTCGTCCGCCTTCCTATTCTATAAAAAAAAAAAAAAAAAGGCGTCTTGTCTGCGCTTATTGTGTACCTGTGTACCTAGTTTTCATTTCCAAATAGTATAATCCCAGTATGTATGTAGTTTGTGATATTATGAAAAACTTATATTGTGATTGATTAGTAAAAAATTATATCCTTACTCTTAGAAGCAATAACACCACAATGCAAGAAACGCCCAGCACGGTGTCCCACAGTCTGGTTTCGCCTATATGCTCGTACATACCGGTCCATACCTAAACATACATACAAGGTATAACTACGTCATATTTATCTTACAAAATTGCAGCTGATGATGCAAAAAGCGACCAATCATCGTTCAGATTATAGCCAAATAAGATAATCTGATTTTGATCATCGTTTCAGAACCATAAGATAAATTTCGCAGTAAATTATTTGACGAAGGTCGATAGAAAGTCTTTATATCAACAAAAAGTATTAAATTAACAGACGCTTGTAAAAAATGATGATTACATTTAGCAAAAAGTAATAGCAGACAAACTGGATCAACAGAGATTGTTTGTAAAAACCTTATTAGTTCTATGGTAGCGAAGAAATTAAGAGTCAACATTGAATTATTTTAAGGCTTAGACATTTAAAATAGTTAACATTAGAAAAAATGTGTGTAACTATATTTTTTTCAATAATATTTTTGTCCTTATTACTTTTCCATACCGGTTTTAATAAAAAAATATTAAAAATAAAGGGTTCACAATTAATTGTGTTTGCGTAAAAGATGCGTCGTTGCACGGATATTGCTGATTATATGTATAATATTTTAATATATACCTGTAAGAATTTTCCACCAGGAAAGCTGAGCCCCAGGATATCTTTGACTTGAGTTGTGGCAATGATGATTGCAGCGGCTGAGGTGAACCCCACAGACACTGGTCCACTGATGAAGTCGATCAGAAATCCTAAATAGCAGCACCATTGTTAAGCAATTTGTTTAAACTTGGAATAAGAGAAGTGATTAATATCATGAACTATGTTTGTATATTTGTGAGCCGTGTAACATATCTTTATACGTATGTAATTTTCATTTGGAACAACTTTATTTCTTTTAAAAATCTCAAGATTGTGGATGTCATATCAATAAATGGATGCAATATATTATTAATCTGTAGTTCATTTTATATCATCAATTTTGAATCGTGGGATATCTAAGTATTTTTAAATTCGATCATACATATTTTAAGAATAAATTCATTATCATCTGTTCTGGTCTGTGTGATACGTATGTGAGTATAATGTTGCTGATAATAATAATATCATCTTAAAGAAATTTTGGAATAATTGAACGGAATTTGAAGCGTAGAATCATACTTCTAGACTAACGTACACAAATAGACTGCAATTAAAACATAATAATGAACTCACGTGACGTAGATAATGCGGTTTCTATATACGAGCACAGGCAGTAATTCGTCACGTCCGCTATCGCTACAAGGTTTAAGAAGTACTTCTTCGATGGCAAATTTTATTGGTACCTTTTGAAGACCGGACCATACTAGTATCGACTGACTTTAAGTAATACTTGGGTAGACAAGTAAGTAAATTGGTACGAAATGTTAATGTAATGTAGGTATCAAAGTTATAATTTTTATTTAATTATCTTTGCTTATATCTAATCACATATCTTAGGAGCTATCTCTTGGAAACCATACTAAAATAAACATTAGCTTGATTGGCTACATAATATTTACGCCAATTATCGTTTTCTATATATGCTAATTAAATAGCTTATTTCATCTCATCATAATACATTTTAAAAGATTATCTAAGAGTGTGTCGCTGAAATTATTCAATTTTGATACAGGATTAACGATGGTAAATATTCATACATAAAAAATAAGAAAATTAAAAAAAAAAACATGATTATTCTTAAAACACAACCGAACAAAAAATTTGTTTGCGAAAGTTTGTTTGACAAAAAGATGTAACTTCAAAACGAGTCAGCGTTTGCCGTGTGTGATTAATCTACCTACGTAAAAGAAAAACATTGAATATTTCAAACATTGCGTTGATTGCAAAATGACGTTATAAAAATATTTTGCAATGATCGGCTCGCGCGCAAGTATTTTCTTTAGAGAAACGTGAAGAAACTATAATATTATTTATTACGTCAAGCGACCATTTTTTTATCGTGAAATGACGCGTATAAATAATATCATAGAGTTACAGTGAATTGTTAGCCATTTCAATTCAGAAAATAAAATTATATAAACTTAAAAAGTGATCAAAAATAGAATTAAAAAGTTATATAGTTTAGTTGGATTAGCATTTTTATAATTTTTCATATGATAAGCTAATTATTATTAGTCATTAGATCTTAAACTTGATTGGGAGGAGAGGAAGAAAGGAAGGAAGCGCCGACCGTGACCTCAGAGTATTCAAATGAGACAAAACAAAGCGAACGCTGTTATCGCTTGTCGACGCCCGACACCCCACGAACCATTGTCGACAAACAATGTGTTTGTTCTCATAAATACCTGTTTTGATACACACTACACGACATGAAAGATGTACATACAATCTTCATTTCGATTTCACAATAATTGTTCCTATGGACTTTGTAATATTAGCATTGATTTTGTATTATCCTAGTGATGTCACTATTGTTGATAGAATATGCTTTATTATACTAAAATTTTAAAAGTAAAATACTGTTATAAAAATAAAATTAATGATATAAACAAGCGGTTTTATCGCTAACAGAGCGGTCTCTTCCTGACAATCTTTGAGTTTACTTTAGATCGATAAAGCGCTTGGTAAGTCCGTTCTTATAAAAAATGGATAAAGGTAAATGCTTTTCAATTAATTGATATAAAATTACTGTATCGCTTGATTTCTATAAATGTCTCTGATTATCAATCAATCGTTTGATATGTTTATAATTAGGTTATCACTTACCTAGTTGAAGTATACCCATGATAAGTTCAACGCAACCCGACAAAAACGCCAGCAGCACCGCGAACTCTGGACCAAGACCGTGTAGATTTTCTCTCGTCAAGATGGCGGCGATGGCCGTTGGGCCAATGGCTGAATCCTTCACGGAGCCAAACACAGTGTACACGAAGCAAGCCATGAACGAGGAGTACAGCCCGTACTGAGGAGGCAGACCGGCCACTCCCGCGTACGCTATTGCTTGCGGGATCACTGTCAGCCCAACTGTCAATCCTGTAATAAAAAACAATAATAGTAGTACAAACATAATAATTGACTTGGGGTTTGAACCCAGAACCTTGGAACCTGCGGCCTCATCTAGCCACTAGACCAGCAAAGCATTCATATTTAATTTAACTGAACAAATAACAAAAATGTCCTTATTCAAAGAATCACTCGTAACAATTAAATTCTTCAAATTTAATTTGCAAAATATTAAAGGGAAAGAACTTATAGGTTTTGATTGAACATTTTTCAAACGGAGAAAAGCTTACTAACTAATAACAAATAGTCTAGTATCATTTTTCCGCTACTGAAATAAGTCGTGATTGTTTAAATTAAACATGAAGTATTTTTCAAACAAATGTTCTATTTTGTTATCGAAGATATTTGTTTTTCAAAAAATAACATTGATAATATTGGTAGTATTGGTAATATTTTGGGCTTTGTGCAAGTCCGTATGTGAGGTATCCACTCATCATATATACCACCCCCGGACAGCAAGAATAATTAGTATTGTTGTGTTCCGGTTTGAAGGGTGAATGAGTCAGTGTAAGCTGCACGAGGTACATAACATCTTAGTTACCAATGTTGTTTGCGCTTAGGTGCTGGATGGTTAAAATTTCTAATAGTGTCAATGTCTACGGACGATGGTGACCACTTAATAAAAATGTTCAATGCCTAGAGCTTGTTTTTAGGGTAATATGATCATCTAAATATATTAAGGCTTATTATATGTAACTTTATTTGTTAGGTATATTAAAATTTGTAAGCAGTTAAAATATTCTCTTTTCGAGCATTTAAAATCAATTAAATTTAATTGCTGAGATAATAAGAAACTGTTTAGCACAATGAAAATGAATTATAAAATTTAATTGAGTTAGATAACTATTATTATACTAGTGAAATCTTGGACCTAGATCTAGGTCGGAGCTTGCAAAATAACACTACAGCGCCCGCAGTCACACAATTGAAAATGTCTCTAATTTAACGCTTCACCGGCTCATAGACGTTAGGTATAAATAATGCTCAAACAATTATATAGTTTAAATAAACCTCTATAATGTTTTAAGTCAAGATATTAATATGCAATTTTAGAAATTCTATTAATTTAAAATTTTATTTTGTTGCTCTATACGTAGTTGCTTTAAAGGTCGTTTACCTGTAAATTTTATGCTAAAGCCTAATCTTCACTCTTATACTTCAATGCGGATTGGCGAAAATTCATGTAGCAGTTTTAATAAACACAAATTAAGAACACCAAAATTCAGTCGTTCTTGCTCAGGTCTGGATGTAACCTTCGATTAAGATTGACATGTACTAAACAACTATGCTATTTCGGCTCAACTAGTTAACTTCGATTTAACTCTATATACATGCAATTTCGTTAATAGTGTACTTAAATGTAGACCTGTTTGAGTTAGTCAAGTGTCAATTTGTCTACCGCCTATGCACCTATTTCGATATAAGCAACAAGTGAGTGGAATTATAGACCCAAGATCGATACACACAAAGTAAAGCATGACCATATAATATAATTTTAAATCATACAAAGGAAAAAAATTGCGAACGGAGGTAGCTACCATCACGTGATATATTTTGCATTTGAAAATGCTGATTTCAAGTCAAGATAATTAAGTTTTTGAACGTAGCGAAGTTATAATCGATAGAATGTACGTATTATTATAAATAATTATTGGGAAGCATAAATAATCATTAGGAAGCTGCAGACAACATTTTAAATGCATAAATGCAAGATAGGGGGATTTAACGTATGACGTCACTTCAATCAACAGCAAAAAAACTTTAAATTCCAACTATGTTAAATCTTTTGTGAATCCACAGTAGAGTTAACAGATAAAGGCGTGCGCCGGAGCGTGTCGTGCATGCGCTCGCGCACCTGCCCTCCAGAAAAGGGCAGTGCCTTCTGGTTTTATCGAGTAAAATATTTCAATCAAATCATACACCGGAAATTTTTTATGCGTTTCCTTGTCGCAAGTAATATATTGATTATATATAATAATAATAATATTAAAATATTTAATTTTATTTAAAATCTTTCGTATTGCTATTTAAATAAGTTAATAATAAAAAAGTAATAAGTTGTTATCGCAAAAATGTGGGAAAAACACGTAAATGCGTTCTTCCAGCGAGGTAAAAAAAAACTCCTGTTTGTGCTTACTCGCTTAACATACCTGCAATAATATCCGCTAAACCGCTTCTGAGAGAATAGTGAGGCAACCAGGCAAGAATGGGTATCCTGCGAAGAAGAGTTTTCTTCGAACAACAGGCTCGGAGGCGCCGGATAGCATCGCTTTTCCACGTGCTCTTCTTGGGTGTGGGTGAATAATGCGGATATGCTCCATTGCCAACTGTAAATACAATTTTTTTTACTGTTAATAGTTAAAGGGTGACCACGAATCTTATGTGATTCACAGGACAGGGAACGGGTGAAATATGGAATTTAGGTATAGTTGATTATTTTAAAATAACTAGAGATATTATTATTTTATTGGCACTACATAACAATATACATAATAAACAAAGAACTAGTATTTGCATTAATTTGGCATTGCTATCATTTTACCAAACACAATAACACACACATATATACACAATGATATCATTTTACCAAAGGATTGCAAGCCGAAGGACAAAGCTGATGTATTAAGCCACACTAATGTTAAGAATTGTTTGATATTAAAATAACTCGCTTATTATAAATTCATGAACTATTTGACAATAAATTGTATTAACAAAGGTCTTGTTTCCTGAATGAGGTGGCCCAGTTCAAATATTATTGAACTAACTTCAATTAAGTGGCAATATTTGATGTCTAACGGAACAGCTGTTAAATTAAACAGTTTTATTGAAAAATTAACGCTAATCATCTTAATATTTTCAAAAAAACATCGTAATATTCTCAAAAAAAAATATGTATATAACTATGAGATTTGATATAGACATTTTTTATATATTACAATATTTGTTGCTATGCACGAGAAACTTCGAGTTTTTATGAAAAAGTGATACGTATTACATTCCGATAGTTTCTACTATTGATATATCGTTGTAGGTCAAAGTAAATTCAAGGTCCGACGATGTCGATAATTTATGAGAGTAACTTGTGGCGTGAACTTGAACCCAGTGAACCAGCTGGCTACAATCACGTGAAACCTGCGCATGCGCCGGCTAACAATACACCTTATACGTATGTAGGCCACATTACTTGAAATCTACGTAAGCACAAAGTTGTTACTTAGAGTTTATTGAGCCTGATATGTAATGAAGCTTGAATAAAATGAGACAATTTAATGATGGCTTCATTTTATATACTTATATATTTTATGTACATAGGTTTATTGCCTGTGCACCTGGTGTCATACGTGGTTAACAGACCTCTAAATCCGACCCTGGTGGTGCTAACCGAGTGACTATGGTTAAGATTAGCATTCTATTCCACGCCATAATTTTATTCTATGACAAAATTTTATTTAATCCCTCTAGCTGTTCGAGAATGACAGCACATAAACCTACAAATCTCGTATAAACGCTGCCAACTTCTGGACTCCTAGAAGTAACACTTAAAAGTCCCGGACTTTTAACCTAATATATCTGGATCTGTAGATCATACAGATATAATTAATAAGAATACGAAAAGCGTTCGACTGCAAAGTATTAAATAGACTATTAGATTGTATCTGTCTCTCTGTCTCTGTCTTTATTCGAGACATATTTACGTGTAATTATTAAGCTAACGTGTCAATTGTTCACGGTTAGTTGAAGAACCATATGTTTTGAATGTTTACGTATGTGTGACGTGTGTGTGAATGCGTTTATAAACAATTAATTGTAAACCTTGGGTAAAAAGCAATATATAAACAGTTAATTTTGAGTATTGATTAATTGAACTTCAACTGTATCGTTTGATCCCGCTATCTAGGGTTAATATTTATTCAGCCCTACCACCCTTTAAACTTTTTTTTAATAAATCATAAAATTAATAGGTGGTAGGGCTTTGTGTAAACTCATGTTCCAGTTATCTATAACTACAACATCTTAGTTCTCAAGGTTAGTAGCACATTGGCGATGTAAGCGTTGGTTAACATTTCTTACAATGCCAATGTCTATAGACGTTGGTGACCACTTAGCATCAGGTAACCCATTTGCACGTCCGCCTACCTATAATATAAAAAAATAAAAAGGAGGAACCAATAGACATATTTCATGCATCTTAAAATATAAGGCAATTGCAATTTTCTATTTTATTTTATAATCATTTATTTACAACAACACTTTAATGTGATTTAAATTAATGTCAATTTAATGTAACGTTACAATAAACTTAATTGTTTTTTTTTAATATAGGAATAACATCAATTTCAACGTCGATATAAGTTTTCAGTTTCAACAGATTAGCTTGATAAGTGGGTGTATATTTTATCTGTTGAACTGTACGTCAAACGTTTCCCTCCAAAACGAAAGAAATACAAATATGTATAGTATTAGACGGAGAAACGTGAACAAAATCGAATACGCGTTGAAGACTAAGGAGATAGGTTTTCATGTCATCTGGTGAAAGCCGCATACCAACTACACTATGTCACACATACAGTCACTAGCCTTTTCATTAACATGCTAAATCTAGAAAATCGTGGCTTGAAGTGAATGCAAAACTCAATATCTGGTTATGGCCAGTGTAGAAGATATTGTCTCTCAAGAATTCAATAACTCCCTATTGTATGAGTGTTCGTAAAGTTTATTTGTCTATCTGAATGCAATAATACATAACAAAAGCAAATGTTTTTAAAACTTTATTGTTTTTCTATTATTGAATTCTAAAACTTGGTATTAAATAAACATCATTCAAACCCCAGTGATTAAAGTCATGGACTTTTAATTATTATATTTTAAAAAGCCGTGATGGATCTGTGGGTAGAATATGTTGATCTAAATTCGATAGCCGAAGGTTTCGAGTTGATATCCGGTAAAGTGGTAAACTTCCAATTACGTAGGAATACGTAGCGGGAAAATATTGTATGTCTCGGATACTAATACATATTAAGAATATAAATATAAATAATATCCACTAAGCCACAAGTTATCTTTACGACGAGATCAGATCTTTACAACAGCTTTTGGGTCATTTACGCTCTTAAATGTTAAATACTATATTTGAAATATAATTAACAAAAATATATTTTAGAAATATCCATATATTTTTTTGCCCCTGGAAAATGTATTTATGCATACGTAGGGTACGTATGGAACCTGGCTGAATGCCGTCTTTAAGGGACGCCACAGGACCACTTCCGCATGCTACGGACGGTATCAAGTAATTATAAGATACATTTGATCATAAAACTTGTAATACATGATTAAGGAATGATATCGTATTTGAAATATTTGTCGATCTGACTTATAAATTGTAATAAGATATAATAACTGTTTCATATGTATTGCAATCAAATTCTGAGAAATGTACGCGGAAAAACATACTAATTTTATTCACAATGCATAGTTGACATTTAGGTAACGTTATAGTATAGTAAGCAACTATTATTTTTACTAGAGTTATTACAAGACAATTCTAATCATAATAATAGGATCTGATATATGGATATGGTCTAATAAATTTGGCAGACAAGGTTACAGATTTTGAAAATAACATAGATAACTGTCGGTGGTGGGTTAAACATCATGTATTGCTGTTTTGAGGTCATCAGATATTCTACCGCAAAACAGCAATACTTGATATTGTTGTGTTCCGGTTTGAAGGGTGAGTGAGCCAGTGTAATTACAGGCACAAGGGACATAAAATCTTAGTTCCCAAGGTTGGTGGCGCATTGGCTATAAGCGATGGTTGACATTTCTTACAATGTCTAAGGGCGTTTGGTGACCACTTACCATCAGGTGGCCCATATGCTCGTCCACCTTCCTAATCTATAAAAAATAAAAAAAAAATAAACGCAAAAAACGTCCCCCTGGCTATCATAGGGCCGTGAATTTTACAGCATTCAATTGGGAAAGAAATATTGTTTAGGGTAGATTTTATCGCCATTATGACTGTCAAAATAATTGTTGATTTTGCTGAGAACTTTTAGAAATAATACAAAATAAAAATTTTTGTTCCAGTGTCTATAAGTTCCTTATAAATTTTACACATTATATACTATTATTACATTATATCTAACGTGACTTTCAAGGCCCCTTTACATCACTTGACGCTTAAGGACGTATTTGTTATTGATTTCAATTGGTGAAATTTGTTATGTAAGTTATCTTTTACGGCGTCTTGTATAAACAAATTTAATACATCTTACTTTTAAGTCTCTACAATAATTGTATATTATTGTATTTTGAATTATATTAATTGTATTTAATTATCCGTGTAACTTGATTCGACTCGGTAGAATCTACATTCCAAACCGGTGGTAACTTTTAATTTAATCTTGTAAAATGACGATTCAAAAGTGTTTGCAAGAGCCTCCTTGAATAAAGTATATTTTAATTTCTTTGAGTTGATTTGATTGAATATGTATTTTACACAAAACGCAATAACATATATAAAATACTTTACAGTCTATATCTCGGAACTGTAAGGTACAAAGATGTAAAATTGCCACGTCAGACAAATTTGTGTAATCTGGATGGAATAAACTCAAGACTTCTGTCTTTATATAACCAACTTAATTTGCTACTATCAACTCAGAATCTAAGATGTTTCCAAACCAAGACAGAAGGTTGACATACGTGTCCCAAGCACCCAGCGAAGCAAGCAGCAGCGTTTGAAGATAAAGCGTTTAAAAATATTCACAAAATTAATTTGCAATATATTTATTGTCTATTTTATTAATTGTTGAATTTGAAGTTTTTTTCATTTTTATTTAGCGTCTCATTTAAGTTGCTGCCCAGGGCAGGTGTACTTCTTGTATATTCTACCATTTGCTTAGAAGTCAAGGGTTATACAAATAAAGAAATTCTATATAAAGCATCGTATTGTCATGACTCACTGTACGTGACTGCTTTTACTAGTAGTTAAATCGACGAATGTGGTATGATAGTTTTAATTTTATATAACACTCGCAGAACCGGCGACTTCACTAGCGTCGAATTTAGTTTGAAAACAAAAATTCTTTGACGTAAAGCTTAAAGTAGTGGACAACGTGAACTTAAGATTCTATAACCCACAATAGACTCTACCAATTTCGATGAAATAAAGACTAAACGGTACCTTAGAATATTCTTTATAATAAATCAGTTATAATTCTTAGTCGTTTTGAAGATTAAGACGGACAAACAGGCAGACAAAAATAAAGATAAATGTTGATTTGCTTTTGGTCAAGTTGACTTTAAAAAGATTTTGAAATCACAAGCAGACACTTAATTTTATTTTTTGTATAGACTATAGATGTAGACATAGCCTTGAAGAAACAATCGATGATTGCGCTTTTTATTAACTAGTATATTTTAATCTCCTATGTACCTATGCTAAGATAACGTTTTCCTTTTTTTTATGTTTGGTAATTATTGACGAGTTTTATTGTTGTCAAAAAAAAATCCAATTTTTGGAAATAACATTACAAAATATTCGAAACGTGCAAATTTATGTATTGTTTCTTAAAATTTTCGATAAATATTACGGTCAAATTTCGACCACTTGGTGAATAGCACGAGCTATTACCATTCCGTACGGGAAACTATTTTCTATAAATAATAATATAAATTTCACGTTAATAATATTAGCAATATAAAAAAGCAATTCATAAAGAACATAAATTTATAGGAATCATTTATATAAATTTCCTCTTTCTCTTGAGAAGTTGACTACTACAGGGCTTACTATATTAGGGATATGCACATATGTATATATCACTTGTATTATTAGCAATCAGTTTCTTTTTTTTAAATCACTAAATTTAACATGAGGGTTTTTTTTTGTTATATTGTCTGATTATATTACTGTGGTATTAAGTTTTTAGTTAATAAAATTATAATAACAAATGCAGCCATAAAAGTACAATATCCGCGATGACACGAAGTCAGTCGACCGGAATGTAACGTTTCGCATAATCCCACGTTTATGAGCTCGTTTAAAACATTTAAGTTTCAACTCAATATTATATATTAAAACTAGAAAAATTCGCAGATTCGCCAGCGTGGAATTCATCTTGTGACGAAAATTTAAAAAATCCGCTATGTTAACTTACATAGTCCCTACTCGAATAACACATATACAATATACCAATTATTGTTAGGTAGCAGGAATGATCGTTTTACGACAAAAAAAGATAGTTTTGGTTTTTGTAACTCGCAAATAGCCATGTTATTTTAAAAAGAGGTAGTTATTTTTAAATCACAGATAGACACTTCAATTTTATTTGTATATTTATAGTAAATACTACAAATCACTCGTTCTATTTAATTATTTGAAGTAACTTGTTTTTTAATTAAAAAAAAAAAATATATTTTTATTTTAGTCACAATAACTTATTATTTAACATAAATAATTATCGTTAGAACTATATTAAATAAAACAATGAGGATTGGTGTTAAAATAATACTATAAAAAATATTATTATTAGTTCTTAACAGGTAAACGTTTTTCATATTATTATATATTTTTTAAATAATCCAATATTCGTTTGAGACTTGTTTTTATTATTTATTTAACGTATAATGCTCATAGATAGAGAAGCGTCTTTTTTTCAAAAATAGAATGTGATTCTTCTAAGACTAACGACTTCCTTTAAATCGCACTTTGTCTTTGTCTCTTTGATTCGTCAGAACACGACGCACGATTAAGGGGACGTTGATAGGAGCTGAGCGCACCGGTTTTAACTGATAGATATCACTGTAACAATAAACTACTTCTTATTCACACTCGGGTTATTCGATGTAACTAACGCAATAACTAAAAAGCAATATTTAAAGTTTTTTAACTCGCTTAATTTCGCTTTAAGTTAAAGAGCTATTAAAAGTAATACGATAAAAATACTTTTTATATACTTAAAAATGAATTTAAATTAAAAACTTAATAATTAAAATAATTTAATTTGTAAATGAAACTTTATTTTAATTATGTTGTTTTTTTTTTGTTTTTCTGCTCTTGAAAGCAAACACTGAATTCCATGAAATTCCGAAAAAAACTGACAATATCAAAATATATTACAATTATATTTATTTATATCTGGTACTTATATTTATTTATACTGGTGATATTCGCACAAAATTACCAATCCTATCGATACGGTATTTTCATATAAGCGTGGCTATGTGTTTGTTGTAGTTATATAACGTAAAATTTTTTGAGATAATAATTTATTATATAAACTCTTTTGGAAACATCATTGTTGGTCCAGGCGCGTTATAAGTGAATACTGTCTTAGTCTTGGCTGTAAGATACGAGACATTATTCAACACATCTACGCAGAGATGAGAAGAGACATTGAAGTATATTTTATAAAAAAATCACAAGACCATTTTTATTTTTAAATATTGGGATACATTAAACTATAAATTTTGTTTATAGAGTATTAATTTTATCATTATCAAAATAGATTAAATGTTAAATTTAAACGTTTACTGTGAATAAAAATTTGCGGTTGACACTATTGTTAGGACTAATTGTTTCAGAGATATTGGAGTAAAAGAAAAAAGACGTAAGGTTTTCGGTGAGTCCAATAAAGCCGGATGTTGGTCGCTTGGCTCAATTTTGTTTGTATTGTAATTCTTTTTATTAATAACAAAAAAATGTTGATTTAAAAAACGTAAATATTGACCTTTTTCAGAAAGGCTTGTTTTGGGATTTTTACCCACTAACATCATTGCGATGCGATCGGAGAGATTACGGGATCGTGTCAATATAACGCATTCGCGACCCCTCCCGCACTGTGCTCCGATCGTGGCACGGCGGAGCTCTCCTCCAAATTTTAATTTTACTCTTGTCAAGTTAATCAAATGGATAGTTTATATTTTGTTTTACTAGTTTTAAGTTACTATTTAATATGAAAATGAAATAAAAATAATTTACTCACGACTTAATTATTACAAGATTTACAATGAAATAAATAAAATAATAAATGAAAGAAATAAAAAAAAGTATTAAGAGTTAAAGGAAGGTTCACTCGAACGACTGCCTTGAAGTCACAATTAGCTCATAAAAACTTAATTAGCCTCTCTAATCAGGCTCAGGAAATTGAGCGTCGCAAAAACAAGTCCTATGTTTATATACAATTATTACTAAATAACAATTTTACCTTAATAACATTTTTCACTGAACATTTGAACAAAGGTACATAGTTGGACTATTTGTGGACATCCCCGGAGATAGAGTTGAGATAAGATCACAAATAAATACGATATAGATATATATTGTATATCTATCTATTATATAGGTTATAATTATTGTAAACATGCATGTTGCGCATGCGCATTCTCAAACATCACTAAGATAACTACTGTATACATTTATATATACATATAATGAAACTTGACATATTAATATTCGTTATTAACATTCTTAGATCTGTTTTATCTGATCGTGTCGCGTGGTTGAGTGACGTTACGTGAGGTTAGTTATATTTCTGAAAAACGCGTAACACGTTTTTCTACGTGAAGTAGTATCCCCCATATGTGGGACTCGCCGTTGTCCTATGCGCCCCGAACATCGGAATACCTGCTAATAAACCAGTATAGTGCCCTATATAGGATATAGGAGCGCCACGGGATCGCTTGCGCATGTTACCGTAGAGCAAAACAAACCTACCCTAATCTCTCCTATGTCCACAATTAATAGCAGGTACTTCTAAGGAATTTTTGAAGATAGAGTTTTTGTTTGTAACATAAATACGAAAGTATATAGTTTTATATAATCGGTTATATTTGTTGATGTGTAGGTAAACATGTATATATGTAACTTTTTATGTGTATGTTTATTTTTGTACATGTAAAGCCAAGAAAAAATTATGTTTTCCGGAAAATTACGAAATTGAAATACATTTTTATTACTCAAATTAAAATGGCCGTATAAGTAAGTGAAGCATAAAAACAATAAAATTTCCAACGTTCTTAAAATATTTTTTTATTCCCACGATATTCAAACTAATATTATAAATTCGAAAGTGAGTTTTGTTACAAAACATTATGGAATTTTGTATATATATTGTCAGGGATACAGAAAAAAGACATAACACGAAAATTAGTACTCTACTGGTGGTAGAGCTTTGTGTAAGCTCGTCTGGGTAGGTACCACCCACTCATCAGATATTCTACCGCAAAACAGCAGTACTTGGTATTGTTATGTTCCGGTTTGAAGGGTGAGTGAGCCAGTGTAATTACAGGCACAAGGCACATAACATCTTAGTTCCCAAGGTTGGTGGCGTATTGGTGATGTAAGCGATTGTTAACATTTCTTACAATGCCAATGTCTATGGGCGATGGTGACCACTTACCATCAGGTGACCCATATGCTCGTCCGCCTTCCTATTCTATAAAAAAAGTACATAAAATATACATACGACTATATTTAGATATATAGATATAGATTTACATGCTAATAATTAAAAAAAAATCTATGAAAACTATTGTGTACCAAAGTTGACACTATATTATTTAAACAAATAATTCGAGTCAAAGCGATTTCTATTATCCTTCAGCCGTCAATCTTTAATTATGACCTAACTAATATTTCTTACTACATTTACTTGATTTGTTCAGACCCACGGGCTACATATGGATTCACGAATTCGTTTGCAGATAACATCAGATTACCTATACATAGGTATTTGATATGTCACGTGATCGAAAACTCATTTACAATGAAGAACTATAAAAATCGCTTCGATTCGATTCGAATGCATTTGTCGTAGATCGTTAAATTACTACTACATATCAGCTATTTAAATGTTATTTATTTATCTACACGGTGCAACTGTTAGTGTGTGTCGTTTCTTGTATAACTGTATTTTAAACCAGTTTTAACCTATCGATTAAATAACTTTTTGTGGGCTTATTAAAAAATAAAGCAATTTTTTATAAGTTTTTTTTAACATTTAACTTATCATTATTATTGTAGTCAATGTCGAATTATAAATTTTTGACATTTCAAGATCAGTACTTAACAAATTACTATGAAATTATATATTTGTATCGTTTGGAAGTAACGCTTCGACCTTGGAGCTACAATGAAAACACTTTTCTAAAACATATAATACCGTCTTAATGTTGCCAAAGGAGGTCTGGTCATTTTTCGCCTAAAGAATCGGAAATTCGATTCAACGGCCAGCATTCCACGCGATCATATTTATTTTGTATAAACTTATTTAAATCCTCATTGTACATGAATCTTGTAATTAAAACTTACTATAATTGTTTTGTGTACTGATGTGTCTGTGCACACATCAGTACACATAAGGCAGGCTTAAGTGACATTCGTCATAAGGATATCCTTAACCTTGGTTCAACATATAGGCTATGTATCCACTAACCACCTGATCGTAAATCGTTACCGTCACCCATAGACATATATAGCTTTCGCAGAAATTAACCAACTCTTTACATGTCCAAAGCGCCACAATCTTGGGAACTTAGATATTAAGATTCACGCGTCTTCTTAACCGATGATCGTGGGTTCAAACCCGGGCAAGCACCACTGAATTTTCATGTGCTTAATTTGTGATTATAATTCATCTCGTGCTTTACGGTGAAAGAAAAACATCGTGAGAAAACCTGCATGTGTCTAATTTCACTGAAATTCTGCCACATGTGAATTCTACCAACCCGCATTGGAGCAGCGTGGTGGAATAAGCTCCGAACCTTCTCCTCAAAAAGAGGAGAGGAGGCCCAGCAGTGGGACATTCACAGGCTGTTACGGTTAGGTGTTAAGTCCCGGGCTCACTTACCCTTAAAACGGAAACAGAACAACAAGCAGCCAATATACCAATACCTAGGTATTGCTGCTTGGCCATAGAGTTTATGTCGCATGCGAAGGTGGTACCTACACAGACGGGTTTGGTTGCACAAAGCGTTACCACCAAGTAAAATATATTTCTCGTTATAAAAAAAAAACCTATTGCCATATCTAACGTCAAGGTGACATAGCAACTCGTTTCCTAGATAGTAATAAACAACTATAGACTGCACTTTTTAATGTACCTTAAGTTCTAAAGACAAGTGCGTGACACGTGACGAATATAAAATAATGTTTCCGTTGTAATAAATTTCGTATTATTAGGCGAAATAACTTTTATCAATAAACCTAAATGTACTTCCTATTTAAAAAAACGGTTAAGTCATTATGACTCAACCGATTTTTAAAGTAGAGTTACTTACTACAGTACGAGTATATATTTAAAATGGCCACTTTTCAGTCTTTATTCAGTTAGTTGTATAAATGTCTGCCTCGTTGGTCTTGATGAATGGCCGCAGACCCAGAGGTCCTGGGTTCAATTCCCAGGTCGGGTCAATAAAAAGATATTGGGTTTTTCTGTCAGAAAATTCTCAGTAGCAGCCCGGAGTCTGGTAGTTGGAAGCGTGTTCACTCCCGTGCCTCGGAAAGCACGTAAAGCCGTTGGTCCGGCGCCTGAACTCTTTCCGGTCGTGTCGGATTACCGTCCCATCGGATTATGAGAGTTAGGGAATAGAGTGTGCACCTGTGTTTGCGCACACACTCGTGCACTATAATATCTTCTGCGTAGTTGTCTAATCTCTCTGGAGATTGGCCGTGGCTGAAATCGGTCTGGAGGACATTATTATTATTATTATTATTATTTATAAATGTCGCTTTGATGGGTAATAAGTTCCTGATATTATATAAAAAGCTGTCGTTTTTCCAATTTTGGTCACGGTGGCCATTTACAATGGAGAGTAATCAACTACGTTAACAGGAGCGATTTATTTCATTTACTCATAATACGATGTGATGGAAGTCCAGGACTATTAGGTGCTTTCCGCACGTACACTGGCAACGTCAACACTTCAGGTTGCTACTGATAAAGTCTGAAGAAAAACCTCATAGATTTTTAATGGACTGAACTAGGGCTTGAACACAAGACCTCGTAGGCTGCGGGCTGATAACCTAGCCAATAGACCACCAAAGCGTATGTGATATTTCTATATACTACATACATTTATATAATAACTTTACAGCTATATGTTCAAAACTATGAATTATCAAGAAACAATTATGAGGTACCACTCATCATACGTCAACCACCAATACATAGTATTGTTTGTTAATGTTTGTAGGGTAAATGAGCCAGTGTAAATTTAGGCACAAGGGTCTTAAATCGTAGTTCCCAATGTTAGTGGTGTAATGAGAATGGTCTTTGAAAATATATATTTTTACTGTATTTGTCTGTTTTGTTTAGTGTTCATATTAATAAATGCGTAATATAATTTAAGATAATGCCCGATAATACAACTCTCCACCAAAAATTAAATAAAGAGGACATTAAATTTTCGTATAAATAACTTACTTATAAGCTTACGTGTCGATTTATTTTTAACATGAGGTATCGCTGCATTTGTTTAAGCGTCTCTATCCTACGTGTGATACGAAGCGACTGGGTATCTAATATAGATAGCAAAATAGTAGAGCGATAGTCGCAATATTATAAAAACTGTAAAATATTTTGTAATTCAAATTAAAAGATTTCGACATTTTCATGTGGGTGTTTGTGTTTTCAAGTGTCATTTGTAAAAAAATTAAGCCGATACCTTTTTTCGTCTTTATCTGACATTTACTAAAGTAAATGAACTATATAATTCGTTTGTTTTATTCTATAAAATAGAATAACTTTAGTGCAATCTGTAATATCAACACACAACCAAAATTATTTCCGAGGATGGTTGGCGTCAGGCAGGCATTAGATAAATCTTTCAAATCGTTTGACCGCGATGATGTACCAAACTGAAATAATCTCATTAAAAAAATAAAGGCAATGTTGAGTTTTGTACGTTTTATATTATGTACGAGTAAGTGTTTATAACTTTTATGCTATAACATACAATGACCAAGGCCATATTACGTACAGTATTAAAAGTCATAAAATTATTCATTAATGATTTATTTAACCAGAAATTATCAAATACGAATGATAAAATTATTTAGTTTTATAAAATTCTGTCAAACTGGTTCGTGATACGTGTAAACAATTCATTATGTGTTTTTCTTGAATAAACTGGGATTTTCAGGTTCAAGACGACCGTGAATTAGGACGGTAATGATAATTACGATCTGAACGTAACTGTTGGCCTTTGACATCGATTACCTACTTAAAAACTACCTGTTGTGAAGTTTGTTCTCAACCTTCGGCTTCGATTACATCTATAGATAGACTGTCGTATCAAACTAGTTTACCTTTTATTTATTTTTTCACGATGCTAATGGATTTGTATCGGTGCTTAAAATTGAATGTCAAATTATTCTAACAACATTTGAGTAGCTTTAATTTATTCTTTAATCGTACTTAAAATTATTTGTTTTAAAAATTTTTGTGCAAATTTTTGTCGTGTAAAAAATATTCCATATTGTCTTTTCAATAATCAAAAAGCTTATGTCATAGTTATACTAATTTTATAAGGACTTTTTTTTTCTTTGATATTTTTCTTTATACACGCAAAATCTTACCGATGTGTATCACTACAAATCTTATCGATGTGTAACTTTCTTATTGTGTCAGTTTATAATTTTAGAACAAATTAGGCTATACATTAGGAATATTTATGTTTCATACTTACAAATATATACATACGGCTTATTTTCTCAGTATAAAATTAATCAAAATCGGTTGCTTTCCAAGCCAACTTTGCTAAAACTATATCCGAAATTTATAGATTTCTTAAATGTATTTTTTTTTTTTTTTTTTATAGAATAGGAAGGAGGACGAGCATATGGGCCACCTGATGGTAAGTGGTCACCAAACGCCCTTAGACATTGGCATTGTAAGAAATGTCAACCATCGCTTATAGCCAATGCGCCACCAACCTTGGGAACTAAGATTTTATGTCCCTTGTGCCTGTAATTACACTGGCTCACTCACCCTTCAAACCGGAACACAACAATATCAAGTATTGCTGTTTTGCGGTAGAATATCTGATGAGTGGGTGGTACCTACCCAGACGAGCTTGCACAAAGCCCTACCACCAGTAATACAGATGAATTCACAAAAAAATTATTTTTAGACACAAAAATACATGCAGTAAGCATTTTTTAAGCACTGACGTTTGCCAAAATATGCGTTCAACATGAAATCATAAAACTTTAAATAATTAAATAAATATTTTATTTAAAACTGGACTGGAAGCGATCGTTTCATTCCCAAGGTGTATGAGTGTATTTTCTTATCCAAGTTTCTTATTTACTTTAAAAGTAAAAAATACTGTTGAGCACTGAATTTGAAATATAATTGTAGAATGTCTATAATCACTGGTGGTAGGGCTTTGTGCAAGCCCGTCTGGGTAGGTACCACCCACTCATCAGATATTCTACCGCAAAACAGCAATATTTGATATTGTTGTGTTCCGGTTTGAAGGGTGAGTGAGCCAGTGTAATTACAGGCACAAGGGACATAAAATCTTAGTTCCCAAGGTTGGTGGCGCATTGGCTATAAGCGATGGTTGACATTTCTTACAATGCCAATGTCTAAGGGCGTTTGGTGACCACTTACCATCAGGTGGCCCATATGCTCGTCCACCTTCCTATTCTATAAAAAAAAATAAAAAATAAGTAAGGCAAGTTGTCATCGCGGAAGCAAGGCTGAATTTGAATTTGTTTGAAATAAATTTCGTAATTAAAGATTAAGGATACTAGACTTCCATACAATTATGACATTTTAATAAAAAAAACTATTAACCAGTTATATAAAAAAGTGCATATTTTTGTACCTACTTAGATGAGTTAGGTCAGCTATTAAACCTTTGGATAACAAGTTTTTGAAGATTGTGTTGCTGTAATAAATTAAATAGCAGCACTATCATCCATATTTATATTGTAAAGTTGGGTATTTGTTTTTTTACGATTGTTTCTCGTACGTTCTAATTACTGGACCTACCAACCTGACTTATAAAATATTTTTGCTTTACATAACCCTTTTAAATGTGAAACGACCTGTAGGAGCGTAGTTATTATTACTGACTACCTTCGCAAATGGTACTGGTATTTCGAAGGGAGTAGTTTTGTGCTCATCGTGTTTACGAAACAGGCATGCAAAATTCAAATTATGTGGAAACTCCAAGATACGCCTAGTAAGTTGTAACATGAAGACTTAATTCATATTAAATTAAATTGTAGACTGACTATTTTTATCATATCACCAATGTTAACTTCTATTCTAAATGCCTAGGTACTGCCTACACTACTATATATATACTATTAGAGATATATAGAGATGAAACTACGTCATTGTTTTGGAAATGAACTGATACGACTTCAGTCTTATGTCTTAGGTTCGAATCCAGGGTTGGACCAGTAAAAGTTATTTCCATAATGATTTTTTTAGCAACAGCCCAAAGTCTAGTCTCTCTAGAAACTTGTCAGTGTTGATACTTGCTTGCCTCGAAAAGCACATAAATCGGATTGCTGTTTCATCAGATTAAGAATGTGAGGCGAAAAGAGAGTGTACCGGTGTTTGCGCGCGTACTTGAGTATTATAATTCTGCGCAGTTATGATCCGTCACCCTGATCGTGACAATTGGGTTGGAGAACATAACCATTAGACAGACTATCAAAGCCTTATAACAAATAATGTCTATACAAGTTACTGGATATTGTTTTATTATTACTTTAAATAAAAATATACATAAACAAAACAATGTGGGTAAAGTTACAGTTCCGTCTGTCAGCGAACAGTGTTGGAGCAATTTTAAAGAACTGAATAGATAACAAATTGTAAAAATCCTTGGAGTGTATTGTTCGGTTCCCATTATAATTTTTGACGTTAGACAAATAGATCAGTGTTGCATAAAAACGCATTATTTTTTATGTTTTTATGTTTGAAGTTCCAATCGCAAGAGGAAGTTAAGAAACCTACCAAAATGTAAATAGTCTGATAGAATCTATTTTTTCACACAGGAACTGTCCGTTTGATAAATTGTCTTTGTTAATTAAATTAGCAACAATCCTGGGAACGAAGATTATCTTCTTCAAGTCAATTGAATTGAAATTCGTAATTTAACTGTACATATTGTTCCATATAATCAAAAGTATAATTGCTAAAGCGAACGAACCGAATTCAGAACGAAGGTTTTTATTAACAATTTTATTTACAAAGGTAAATTGAGATAAAATATATATGTAAATCACAATTACATAAAGGTTGATTAAGTTGAACGTTTAGTTTGTAAGTTTTCGAAACTAAATATTAACTAAATGTATACAAGTGCAATTTTTTAAATACTTCAAATTACAATTAAAATAAAGAAGGAATTGCTCGAAATAGTTATTTAAATGTTTTTAATATAATTAATTTAATATAATGCTCCATAGCATTATATTAAATTAACACGACGAAAAACATTAAAATTGTTTTTTTTTTTTTATTTATTACTGTATCAGTCAGCAGTATTTTCCAAGTATTTAAGAATATAAGAAAATAGCTTGGACCATATCTAAATAACATTCATTCAATAATTATTTTGATGAGATCGGAATTCAATTATTGTTATTAAAACGCGATGTTTTTAAATTGATGATCTCCATACGTGCAGAATGACTAATTAGATACAGCCGAGTTCGCACCGTATTGTTATTATATTATTTTAAGTCCTTGTTATCAAAGACATAATGCTTCATTTCGTTTTTTCTGAAGACATTTATAGACCAGGAACTAACTAAACGACCCCTAAAATTATAATTTATCCGACTTCGAATCCGTACTGTTTATTTTTTATTTAACGTTTAACGCTATTTATTTACTTTTGATTATTTATATAAATACCTGAATATGTTTAAGAGTATGTCATTATGAACGCAATTAAATGTAAGCCAAGCCTAATGTTCTAGGTGTCATTATTAAACTAATCGCAGTAATATTATAGATAAACTTAAAATAGGTACTCACTGGGATTGGGAGATCCGCAGGAAGCCCCTTGGCAAGCGAGACAGGAATCTTTGCCATGGTTGCCGTCCAAGCTGAGCGTCAGCGTTGGAGCGAGACTTGGACGAGGGCATAGCTTACATCCCCCATTATACTTCTCGCAAAGACACGCGTCTCTACCCAGGTTCTCAACTTTGAGTTCGTTTAAACTGTATTTATCGTACCGTTTCTCTAATGAGGCCGCTATCTTGCCGGGCTCTTGAAGAAATTCGCACGAATCGGGACAGTCATGGCACTTCCCGTCTATGTTACGATTCGTTTCTGAAATATTATCGTTCTCGTTGGAGTCCAGCTGCATCTGGTAATATCTGTCGTCCTTCCTCTCGCTGTCCGTGCTACCCATGTAGGACGTGAGAGTGACTTCCGAAGAGGACCGGCCCGTGTTGTTCAGTTTGTATTTAGTCATGTTTAAAAGTATGTTTTGAACACGGAGGCGCGAGACATTTTATGTAAACGATTTTAAAGAGACACGGCACAGTTTGTGTTTTAATTTTTATTGTTTGGTGGGCATTTTATTATCACAGTCGGAGAGTGACAGCGCGGTCGCGGTCGCTGTGTGGCTTCAGCGGTTGGTCGCGATCGAATGAGTCGAGTTGTAGAGCGAGTGTAGTTGTAATGTACTCGTACCAGCAGTCAGGCTGTTGCGGGAAATGGTGTGAAATGATATGGTATTATTATTTTGAAAATTGATTGTTACTTTACTCTGTATTTTTTTAAATGGGTACTTTCTGCGTATGAAGAGAATTTCTTTAGTATTTAATTTAATTTTATAACATTTCACATATTGTAAAAATCTTATAAAAAAAATTAACTTCACTTTTTTGCAATTAAAAAATAGGATTAAAAAATATAAAATAAAAAAAATATGGCCGCCCGAACAGGGACTTGAACCCTGGACCCTTGGATTAAAAGTCCAATGCTCTACCGACTGAGCTATCCGGGCTCGTGGTATTTAGGACGAAAAAATAGTATAGTTGTCGTGAATGAGACTTTGTTCTATTTTGGTAAACAATATATTATAATGAACTTATTATCGTATATCTTATTCCTTTGAAATAAAGATCGTTTTCCCTTGATTTAAAAATTTAAGCCGTAAAGATGAATTGATAGTAAAAGTTGCTTTTGCGTAAAAAAAAAACGTGCTCAGGTATTAAAATACATTTTCAAAACTCCTTGGTATGCTTAAACTTATTCAAAACAACGACTTTCATTTACTTAATGCATATAAATTAAAAAAAAACACGATTTTTTTTTTAAATTTCTTTGTAAACAAATAATTTTGTAACTTTAATTTCAATGTTTATTTATAATATTGCTACAATTCCATATATGTGTAGTAAACTCATTTACTTCAATGTTACCTTAAAATTGGTTCCGTATTTGAAGTACATATCTTTTATTTTCGATAAGATCTCGTTCCGTACATTATATTATGTATTCATAGTTATCATCAATATACAAACAGTCTTTACTAATTTATTATGTATCTATTCGTCTCGAATTCGCACTAACTATTCACGAGATTCAGGCCGTTATCTTCTTTTAAATAAAGTGATGTTTAAACCAATTAATATTAAAATATAACTAGTTACCGCCTGCGGCTTCGCCCGCGTGTTCGAAACTAGGACAGGTGTTAGGCAGCTTTTCTGTCCTCCTAACAACGTGTATAGAATCATAATGATCGTTTGACTAATTAAGTCGTAAAAACGTAACAAATGAACAACCCTTCTCATTTATATTAATTACAATTAATATTTAACCAAACAGTCTTTAGAGATCTGCACACCCCTTACCGCACACCCTTTGCCTTTTTTTCTTCAAATTATTCTTGTAAGCCTATGAAGTTTAGGTACTCAGCATTGTATAAAGTACGTTTCTAAAACAGAAAATAATACGTAATGTCTAACGACCGAAATTAACTACATTAATTACAATCCGAAATTCAATTCGATATCATATAACAATCAAAAGATCAATCTTCAATCTGCGTTCTAAACTGAATTGAACTCGCACATACACATTTTAGGAGTAAATACCATTATATTAAATGACATTATTTCGGATATAGGTCGACGAACATATGTGTATAAATAATTAGGTGTACTTCGTTGCTGTATTGATAAGATATTCGAGTTATTGAGTCGTTTGTCATCTGTCAATGTATAATAAATAAATAAAATATTTTTATTGTCTAAATAATATAATTAAGAATGTTATATTGTTTTAATATAACTGAAGCCGCAATAGTTGGTGACTATCGTTGGTGACCATTTTTAATTATCAATACGCGTTGACCACGGTTTGGTGTGTAATATGCTCATAGAGATAGTTTTTTTGATTATTTTTATATGAATATCATAAAAAAGTGCTTTTCGACTGTCATCTAATCCGTTAAATTATTCTTAATTTAACGAATAATTAATAAGTACATATATATATATCAGTATAAATTTAATTTGTTACTGTTTCAACTTGCTCGCGTGCTTAACACTGACAATTAAAAAAGGTATTTAAAATGTCAATGTCAACAGCAATATCCGCGGCGATATACAAGTATCTTGTATTTATTGACAGATTGTAGGCAGATTGACAAATGGGCCCCCTGGTGGGACTCTACTTTAAGAAGTGTTATTTATATTCGACATCTTTTATTATTTTATATTATATTTTAATAAAAAATAATACTCTGTCAAGCCCCGTCACAGGTTTTAAGAGTACCTTTGAAAATCATAATTTGGTTCTCGCAGAACCATGATGATGTATATGAAGTGCGTTTCTTATGAATACATTCTGTTTTTTTTTCTCGTACTATTTAACACTAGTGTTTCATAATTATGTGTAATACTCGCTTATGTTCTAAATACTGGTGGTAGAACTTTGTGCTAGCTTGTCTGAGTAGATACCACTCACTCATCAGATATTCTACCGCAAAACAGTACTTGGTATTGTTGTGTTCCGGTTCGAAGGGTGAGTGTGCCAATGTAATTACAGGCACAAGAGACATAACATCTTAGTTCCCAAGGTTGGTGGCGCATTGGTGATGTAAGCGATGGTTAACATTTCTTACAATGCCAATGTCTATGGGCGTTGGTGACCACTTACCATCAGGTGGCCCATATGCTCGTCCGCTTTCCTATTCTATATAAAAAAAATAAAGATTTTTTTTAACAATCTTGAAAACTAACATGCTATGTCTGCATTGCCTGTAGTTACACTACAGTACAGTAGGTACGTACGCAGATCAGCTTACAAACAACTAACGATTTCTAGGTTTAATAACTTTAGTACAAAGTAACTTATTAGTCTTAATTTGTTCCAGTGCGAAGTCTACATGGATTACTTGATTCTTTATAAATGTTTTCCGTTCATTGTTTAGAATTAAAGAATATCTTTTATCTTAAATCAGGATATGAGCTATCTGCAATCTCCGACCATACAAACAATGAATTGCATTAAACGTTTCCGTGCGTGCGAGCTTTATTTAAAAATAAATACTCATCTATACCGTGAAGGGCATTGTCCTGATCAATTAATTATTAATTAAGACACTGAACTCATTTTATGCTAAACAGTAAATGGGACATTTTTAGGTACTGGTTTTAGGCCTGTGCTGGATTCGAATCCACAAAATTCTGTTTGATTCACGTATTCTAACCACTGAGCCATTGAGCCTACTTAAAACTATATAAATTATAAATCATCGATTTGAAATATAGAGCCATAATAAGACGGGATGTTAAAACATTTTGATTCTAAGGTAGGTAACTCTCAATCAATGTCAAACTGACTCATCAACTGAGTATTATTAGAAGAAACTAACAAAAAATACATTCTTGTTATTATTATAAATGCGAAAGTGACCTTGTTTGTTTCACGTCAAGAGGGGTACAGAAAAGTAGCAGGATACCTAGCACCTCCCCCTCTCACGCGCGAACGGAAACTAGTAGTCCTATATATACTGTATTGGGAGTTGAAATAAGATGCCGCGTTAGACACACGAATACATTTTAGTAACAGTTTTAGAGCAAACTTATGCCGGTTATTGCTAGTTTTATAATAAATGTTTTTCATACAGGTGTATAATTGCTACCTATAATTGGTCTTTGTGCATACACCAATAACAACTTTGAACAACAATTTCCGTAAAACAACATTAACGTATCAATTGTCTTTTTTATGTTGTCCCACATGAAATGGGGGGTATGTGGGACTCGCTAACACTGAAGGCACCGGAATACCCACTTAAAAACCAGTGGTACCCACTCCGTCTTTTCGGGGGACGTTACGGGATCGCTTGCGCATACTACCCCGACATCCCGACGGTAGGCCTGCCTCTGCAGGCCTCCAAATCCTAGGGGGTTCTCAGGGTACATAGACCCCCTAGCCCCGGCGACACTTACGGCGGAAGGAGAAGGTTTGCATAGCCTTGACGCCTTCTCCCCAGTTTTCTTTGGCGAAGCGGGTTAGCGTAAGCGCTGTTCTCACGCTCCCGCTCCGTGACCTTCTTCTGCGGTATTAATCGTCACTGAGGTAACTAACATAGACATCTTATGAAAGATATCGAGATCATAGACAATATTTTAGTACTTTTCAGTTTTGAGATATTCCTAACAACAGGAACAATCTCGTTATATTTTTATAATAAGTATAGATTTAATATAGGTCATTGTCACATTGATTTATTTTAAATAAAGACGTCTGATTCAAGTTGCGCTTAATACCGATGGCTTGATTTACCCTCGTTACCGATACTTGAATTCTTTATATTTAAAACCAAACACAAGGGACATAAAATCTTAGTTCCCAAGGTTGGTGGCGCATTGGCTATAAGCGATGGTTGACATTTCTTACAATGCCAATGTCTAAGGGCGTTTGGTGACCACTTACCATCAGGTGGCCCATATATTCGTCCACCTTCCTATTCTATAAAAAAAAAAAAAATTATTAAAAAGAGACAACTACTGCGCCTCGGTGCTAATATTCAACACGGTGTCGTGACAAGTGCGCAGTGACACTCGCGCACCCCATTTTTAAAAAAGATTTATTAGTCACACATTGGTAATAATAAACAAATGTTAGGTTAGGTTAGATTTTATATATATCTCTATAATTTGTATTTTTCCATCCTCTATCATGACCAGATGCGGAGTATATAGGATTTCAGTCAGACGATTGACTATATACAAAAGACGAACGGTACTCTCACTGTCAATGTTGTACTTCACCATTTGCTTGTTTCAGGAGACCTCATCGATCTATATATCATAAATATTTTTCTTTTTTTTTTTGTAAATTAAGTACTTTGCGTCCTGTAAAATTTAAATGGACGAAGGACGACTTTTGTTTTTTTCTTATATTTTATTTTTCCCTTTAAGAAATATTTAACTAGATATACTACACACATGTACAACTTAAGAATACAACTGCACTTTTGACGAATCTATATTATTTATAGAACTTATAAAATAAACTGCAGTTCCTCATCGAGAAGAATAAAATAAAATATTATGCAATGTATGTATATGTAGCGGCTTTTTAGTTAAACAATGCTTCATCTCTTTCTCTTTTTATTGTTTGACATTCGAAAGAAGAAGACATGACTTTTTTAAACTAATCAACAGCTTATACAACGTTTATAAGTATGGCCGAATATTTCTAGAGTATGTCTTTTATGATGAGTCATATAGACTAAAATGGAGACCGCGGATCGGAAAACGCAGGCCCTATATTGCGATATTTCGTAGAGTAGAGTAGAACAAAGAAAGTAGTTTTAAATCAGATTTACTGGCACTTTTTTATTTTCGGGTATAGTTTGTCGCGGTAGGACACAACGTAATATTCTGAGTATAGTTCAAGGCTACCAAGACTAGTGTGCAAATACAGCAAATTATATTCGTATTATCAAATTCCTACTGATAAAATTGTACTAAGATTCGGGATAGATTAATAAAATAAAAATAAAAGTGAGGAAGAAAGCGTTTGACGACATCAATCATAATATTACGAAGCGTTTCATGTATTATCCCTATAATCAAATTGCTAATAACGAGATGTACATATGTACCAATAAACGGATCTCACAGGCGCGTCCTTACAATGAATTGCGACGGTCGGGGAGTGTTCTCGTAAAACTGTCGCGTGATGTATATACGGAAACAATATATTCAAATTGTGCTTTATTCGAATTGGCTTTTACAAACACTTTCAGATTGTTTTATATATTCATCTTGTAGTTCTTTGTTTTAATACCACTGGGTCATAGCGGCTAGAGACACCGGTATTAAACTCCGGTATTAGTTTCAAATTAATTTTAGATTTGCTTGAGAATAATTAGTAATGGATTCAAGAATGTTAATATCGGACAGTCAAAGGCAGCTTAGTTGGTGTGTAGTGAAATTGTCATTCGACGCCCATTCTTACACGACTATATTGTCGCCATGGTCGTGACTTTGATTCCTGTAATTATGCTTGGTGGTGGGGCCTTTTGCAAGCTCGTCCAGGTAGGTACCATGCACTCATCATTAATACTCAAATATGCTCTATTGGTTCTATCCAAGATCAGCGCTGATGTCAAGAGTATTTATAACTGTTATCAAGACAGTTGTGGCTTTGATGATTTTTAACCGTGTTTTAATTTGTACACATAAGAATGATTATATAATGGATATTAAATAAGCGGTAACAGTGTCAGTAGGTAGTATATGAAAGTGTATCCGCCCCGTTGACGTCCGCACTTGACCGTCGGTGGCGCCCTCAGTGCCAAACGATTACTTTGATGGGCGACAATGATCATAATTGACACTGAACGAGGATATGCTAGAAACGTTCATTTTAGGGTTCAGTTTTTGTAGTTATAACTAGTGGTGTAGTATTAATAATGTTTCCAAACCTTCAATAGAAGCGACTCTCTCAAACTTTACGCAATTATATTGTAGAAATCGTGAAATAATGAAACGACAAGAATCTCAGTTATTTGGATCCTTAAAAAGAGGACTATCGAACTACACTTTATTTATGATTTATTCTGCATGAAAATCAACGAAATCACATCTTTCATCATCTATATACTCATTTATTGAACAATTGATACTCAAGTCTTATTTAATAGTTACGGCCTTACTTTTAAACGTTGCTTTGGTCTGTTTAGTTAAATATGATTTCACTCTATCTATCATTATTGATTTGACATTCGAAAAAAGAAGACAGCTACCTAAATAACCGGAAGAAGTTTGCGAGACCTCGGGTTTTGCGGCCTCATATCTAGCCACTAGACTAAACCAACAAGGCAGTCAGTCTTTTATTAGTCGTAATAAGAATATTCACAACTTAAAATTGCTGTTGTTTTTAATATAATTATCCTAAAATGAAATATTTTTGTTCATTGGCTTACTTTACATACGCGATTAAAACATACTGTATTTAAAATAGATGACGCTACATATTTATAGGAACTATTATTTTAAATGGAGGACATGAATATATAATTATTTATTCTAAAAGCGGTGAATAATGCACCATTATGAAAAATAATAATGACTGTAAATATTATGGATTTGATGAGCTGTTGTTTTTAAATTTTTTTATATAATGTGTTCGGGATATTGAGTAGAGTAGGTAGATAATTGTCAATGTATTATTTAAGTTTTACAGTCGGCGTTGGTTATTAGTAAGCAAATCTCGAGTTAAAATACAAAAACATATATCGAATTAACTTTTTGTCTTCGCTTTGTACTAACGTAATCAAATTTCGTATAGATCAGTAGCAGATTAACATATTTTCAAAGTGTAGCCTATATAGTTTTTCCCTCTTATTTAGATCCCACAAAAATATGATTATATAGGTCGCATATACAGTGAAAAGGATGGAGGAAAAGTCATTGGTTTTATGACTTTTTTTATGCTCACTCTTTTTTTTTGCTGGAAAAACGCATTACGCGTTTCACCCACCGCCGGCACTAAAGGCGCTGGAATGGACTAAAAATCTAGCGGTACCCTCTCCGTCTCTCGGGGATCGCTTGCACATGCTATTGTGACGCACCGATGATTAGTCCGCCTATGCGGGCCTAGTTGGGGTTCCGGGATATAGAGAACCCAACAAGCCGGACCTTCTCCCCGGTCTTTTTTGGCGAATCGGATCAGCGGAGGCACTCTCCTCACGCAGCTGCTCCGCGGCCTCCTTCTGCGACATAGCACTTTCACAAAAGGAGACCATCGCCATCCTTTATGCTCATTTTGTGACAGTTGTAACAAACATAAATAAAAAAGAATTAATCCGAAAATTAGCCGCCCCTCAAATCTGCCGCCCTAGGCTCAAGCCTACTCAGCCTGCTGGTAAATCCACCACTTGTATAGATACCTACTACTTAGCAGCATCAAAAGAGTGTAATATTTACTTTAGATTTATCAGTTAGGATCACCATCATCATCATTATACGCAGCCAGATTTTATAACGTGATGTTTAAGCCCAGGAAGGAGAAAGAATATAAGTCTATATAGAGCTTTTCTGTCTTAACCAGATTAAGTCGAGGACTTTTGTTATATCTGTTGCTTTATAATCGACTATTCCATATTCTTAGACGTCATTCAATTATAGCTTTACTCCACCTGTCGAGTCGGCGACTCTCTCCCGAGCCAGGTAACCTGCTCAGATACATTTTAGTAGCAGTATGCAAGTCCTTTCTTTTCAATATATTTTCTTTTATTTAAACTTGACATTTGATCTCGACCTTGGAAATGTCCGTAATGCCAAGCTTGACATGTTGCAACGCCAACCCTCATTATATGTACAGAGTCCTATGGCGCCTAAGGTTATATTACTCCGGTAAGACAACACTTACAGATTCGTCCGAACTAGCGAGTTGGTGTGACGTGGCCTGTGAAATCACAGGTCGTTTGACGCCAGCTTAAGATAGTCAAGCGAAATACGATACTAACTATAATCTGTTGATATTTAGCATTTAACTTTGTAGTATATTTCATTTCGTTGGAAATACTTACATTACAGATATTCTACCGCAAAACAGCAATACCTGATATTGTTGTGTTCCGGTTTGAAGGATGAGTGAGCCAGTGTAATTACAGGCACATACGGACATAAAATCTTAGTTCCCAAGGTTGGTGGCGCATTGGCTATAAGCGATGGTTGACATTTCTTACAATGCCAATGTCTAAGGGCGTTTGGTGACCACTTACCATCAGGTGGCCCATATGCTCGTCTACCTTCCTATTCTATAAAAAATAAATAAAAAAAACCACATTATTCTATAAAATAATATCTAATAAACCAATGTCCAACAACCAACGTATTGGTTATTTTATCAAAACGCCAATCAATATCGTGCAGACACACACAACATAATCATTGTTTGTGTTGAAAAAAATAATTATCTATCCATTTATATTAATACTCTATCTAGTCACGGTTCATAACCAGTTCGGTTCCGGCACAGTTTTATAATATGTATAGATTTGTACCAAATATTGAACAATTGCACCCAAACGTGGTCCTTCGTCATCGTCACGCTGTTTCGCAATAGTTCACGGTTAGTTTGCAGGTAACGCGGAAACGATCCGACCTTGCGCCTCCCGCACCTTCCGCGCTTCACAAAAACTACTGCCAAGTAGGTTCAACACTAAATCGCTTTCTGCTTGATACTTTCCCGACTTTCAAATTTGCTGTCACTATTGATATATTATTGATTAAGTTTCCTAAAATAGTAATGGGGTATGTCGTGTTAGAAACTAATGTAAGATAGTTAATAATAATAACAAAAGCAGATTGGCGTGGAAACTTGCTAGATATTTTCTGGTTTAATATTGTATTTTTTTAATACATATTCGTTAAAGTTGGGATCTTACAGCTTTAATTATGGAACGCGAGCTAACACCGGTCCGCGATATCTAACTACCTACTCTGTATTTACCCAGTATCGCCATTAAAAATTAACGAATAACAGTACTTCGTCCTCATGTTGATAAGATGAATTAGCTAAGCTAATTTCTGGCCCTTAGGGCTACCCAAAGTACCAAGTCTGATCGTGAACTTCCAAAGGACCAAAGTATCTCTCGCCAACATGAATGAATTGATTTTTAATAAAACTCGCTATGGTGACTCGTCAAATATTTATAATTCGATATAGTAAATCCAGAACTATTTAAAATTGCTGACATTTAGCGTAGCGTTTTCGAAATAGTATTTTAAGTTAAACATGGATACCTTAGTCCTAGGAACGATGGATATCGATCATCATCGTTAGCGGATCTAAAAGTGTGCCTAATTAATTGTTAGGTTGACGAAATCGAATTTATTTTTATACATATATATAATCCCTATCTTTTTGTCCAAAGTTTTGCGTTTAATAAACCTACTTAGTTATTGTTTTTTTAGTATTTGTGTATATAAGTTTTGTGTGTGTTGCATTCAAAGTGTAATTTAAAGTCTTATCATTATCAAATAATTGATGTAATTTATATGTCTCCGTGCTTTTTACATTTAAGCAATATTTTTTCACAACTTCTTAATTTTAAAATTAGTCAAGGATCGATCTTTTACACCGGTAGCGCCATCTATCAATTTAACTGGGAACTAAATACGAAAAAAAAATTCATCACTTTTGTCTTCTGTTGCGAGACGCTTTTAACATATTTATTAAAATAATGCAAATATATATTATATATAAGTTACATTTTATGAATGTGGTTATTAAAAAAATAGATTTTGAGTTAGTTTTGAATAAATAATATAAAATTTATAGCCCATCTTTATAACCGTTGAACGTAGCGTATATACTACTACCCGCTAGATGGCGGTAGCACCCTAAACTTTTCATACCGTACCGTAACAGCCTGTGAATGTCCCACTGCTGGGCTAAAGGCCTCCTCTCCTCTTTTTGAGGAGAAGGTTTGGAGCTTATTCCACTTTTAAAAAAAAATTATTAAATTATTAACTATTAAACTTTTCATAGTAGTACTTTATAACAAAAAAAACAAACTTTAAAAATAAACTTCGATATGATATATGTGCTAAAACGAATAAAACTCGACTTAATTGTTTGGCAGAACAGGTTTAAAATTCTTTTGCTAGATTTTAAACACTAATACAATCTAACCTTATGAACATAGCATGACATACGAATGTTAAATCTTTTATAAGTAACAATTTTTTTAAATAGTATTTTTTGAAAATCTTATAACATTATCCCAGTTGATTCGATTTTTCCTCTTATAATACATAATTATTATCACTTAATTGTTAATTAATAGCAAATAAATTGATTGCAATTTGCAGGAACACAGCGGAAAGAAAGACAAAAATTAAATGTCGGTCATAATAATTATTCAAGTCGATCAATTAAGAAGACATAGCTGCCATGGTATTACGTATTTTCCTCATTACATAAATAAATAAAAACAATTTTAGTGAATTATAAAAATAAGTAAAAAACCAATACATGTCGCACTGCTGGGCTTTTTTTTTTTTTTTAAAGAGAAAGTTGGGATACACTTTTTTATTTACTTAGTGGTAGGGCTTTGTGCAAGCCCGTTTGGGTAGGTACCACCCACTCATCAGATATTCTATCGCCAAATAGCCATACTTAGTATTGTCGTGTTCCATCTTGAAGGGTGTGTGTGCCATACTTAGTATTGTCGAGTTCCAGCTTGAAGGGAAGTGAAGGAAGAGTGAGTCAGTGTAGTTAGAGGCACAAGGAACATAACATCTTAGTTCCCAAGGTTTGTGGCGCATTAGTTATGTAAGATAGTTTAATATTTCTTACAGTGCCAACTTTTATGAGAAGTGGTGGTCACTTACAATTAGGCGGCCAATCTGATTGTCCTCCATCCCATTTTATAATGTAAAAACGTAATAATATTATGACATTTGACTCCAATTCTGGTGTTTTAAAGCTTTTTGCAAGCCCAGCTAGATTAGGCAGCAGTCTGTGTATGGCACCCGTAACTTTCTCGATCCGGGGCACTAGGGAGGATTTCCTTCAAAGGAGGTGTAAAGAGGCATCTTACGGGCTGGCAAGGCGAGGGTGGCTAATGTAGCACATTCTTCTGACTGTACTGGCCGTCGTCGCGTTTGGACTACTACCACTTACCATCAGGTGGAGTAGTCATTCGCCTTCCCGGCATTTATATATATAAAAAAAACCTGACGGGCTTGCACAAAGCCGTACCAAGTATATAATAGAATAAAATATAAACCCAAGTTGATTTGAAGTACTTATCGAACAAAAATAAAAAGAAATTCACATACGACAAACGACTCTTTTTTTTAAGTCGTTCAATTAATTAATAAATAAAACTTACCCGTACGAAGTTTGGTACGTCTGACTTCACCCCTTATAATAATTCCATACCATAATAATATCACTAACAGATACTTAACTCACTTATTGGAATGACTGTTAGTTGTTTTGTTATAATTAATTAACCACAAATTGTTAACACATTTACGTAATTTTTTGTAAATTTAATAAATTAAATTTTATGTAGGTAGGTGTCTAATTATACGTTACATAGAATAATGGTATTTTATGTGATGTTATTGATGTTATTTTTTTATACAGTAACATTCCGATAACGTCCCATCTCTGGGAAGCGGTCTCTCTTCCGCTTAAGAAGCCTTGGAGCTTTATTCAGGACACATGAAGGTTTCCTCACGATGCTGTACTACACCATCGAGCATATAATCTTATGCTTATTATTAGTATGAATTTTATTACAAAAAAACGCATACAATTATTATTAATTTTAATGAGGATTAATTATACTCTCGTGCTAATTGTAATTACATAATAAAAAAACTCAGTAGGGCTTTTAAGATTCGAGTTAGAATTTTTCGGTTACTGTCAAGGTATTCTATCCACGCTGTCATATCCCTGGGCTATTTTTATTTGTTTTAAATAAACATCGGCTGTCTTTTATAGGTATTTTTTTATATTTGTGTAAATTTTATTTTTGTGATTGTTTTTCCAAAAATTACAATGTACGCTACATTGTAATTTTTGGAAAAACAATCTTGAGGTCTTAATATTTTTATTCCATATCGCATTAGATTAAAAACTAAGCGTAAAATTATGCAAGTCACTGTATATTCATTAATGAGCCGTTTTAATATATTTGCGATGCAAAATTTTCATTTTAGCTTAGTCATGCTATCTTTACGAAGTCGTGAATGAACGCCTAGGCGGAAAAGCGATTATCTTGGTAAGCCTATCCTTATTTATAGTTACGCAATATTTCATAGTGTTGCTAAGACACTTTTATTCATGATTTATTTTCTCGTGGCTGACGTCATGGCCGTTTGCTGTGTTTCCCGCCGTGCAAAGCGTGACCGCCATTTTACATTGCTAGTTGCCGCAACTCAATACTAGATGGCGTTAAATTAGTAACATTTTCTGTTATTATAGGTAGGTATGACGAAGATTTGTACTAAGATAATTTATTACACAACAAGTTATGCCGTAGAGTGAGGATAATGATGTCCTCGCAACCAATTTCGGTCACAGCGATCAATCTCAAGAGAGATTAGCCTAGTGTGCAGGACATATTATAGTGTACAAGTGTATGCTTGGAGAAGAGCTAATGTGCAAGCGGTTCCCAAAAAAGGGGATCGGTCTGACCCGGCAAATTATCGGCCAATAGCTATCACCTCAGTACTTTGTAAGGTGATGGAACGGATTTTAAACAACCAACTGATCCATTACCTAGAAGATCACTGTCTAATTAATGATCGTCAGTACGGGTTTCGACCAAAACGGTCCACAGGTGATCTTCTAGCGTACGTAACGCACCTCTGGGGTGAAGCTATCGACAAGCATGGAGAATCGTTGGCTGTCAGCCTCGATATCTCCAAGGCTTTCGACAGGGTCTGGCACAGAAGTCTTCTCTCCAAGCTACCGGCATATGGTCTGCCTGCTCAGCTATGCACCTGGATTGCCAGCTTCCTACACAAGCGTAGCCTTCGTGTTTTAGTAGATGGTTGCGCTTCACAATTCTATGTAGTGAATGCTGGGGTCCCCCAGGGATCTGTGCTATCTCCCACACTCTTTCTTTTGCATATCAATGATATGCTCTCCCTTGGGAACATACATTGCTATGCAGATGATAGTACAGTGCATAGTGGATACCACGGACGCGCAGTGGCTGGGCGGGCGGAAACTGAGGAGAGGCGGGAGAATCTTGTCATTGAACTCGATAGGACGTTAGATCTCATCGCCAAATGGGGCTCTGATAATCTTGTTGAGTTTAATGCCAAGAAAACACAGGTATGCGCTCTCACGGCGAAAAAGTCAACATTTTCCCCTCTTCCCTCCCTCTGTGGTACTCCGCTGGTGATGCAAAGCAAAATCGCCATGCTGGGGATTGACGTTCGCTGCGACCTTAGTCCAAGGGATTACATCGAGGCTGTTATAAAAACAGCTTCACGGAAACTCGGAGTTCTGAACAAGGTGCGGCGCTTTTTCACGCCACAACAACTGTGCCTGCTGTACAAAACACAGGTACGGTCTTGCGTGGAATATTGCTCGCACCTTTGGGATGGCTCCGCTAAGTACCTACTTGAGGCCTTGGACCGGTTGCAGCGACGTGCCGTACGCATTATTGGCGACGTAAAGGTCACAAACACCCTTAAACCTTTACAATTGCGTCGTGAGATAGCAGCACTGAGCGCTTTCTATCGACTGTATCACGGCGAGTGCTCTGAGGAATTATTCTCTCTAATTCCTGCTTCCCCCTTCCTTCTTAAGTCCACGCGAGCTGGTTCTCGATGTCACCGCCTAACTGTGACATCAATTCCATCGCGAACAAAGAAATTTGGCAACTCCTTTCTTTGTCGCACTTCCAAAAAATGGAATTCCTTACCAGCTCACGTATTCCCCTCCTCTTACAACCCGGGTTCCTTCAAACGAGGCGTGAAGAGCCATCTTGCGGGCCGGCAGGGCGAAGGCGGCTAGTGCAGAACGTTTTTCCCGTCTGTACTGGCCGTCGTCGCGTTTGGACTCTACTACCACTTACCATCAGGTGGAGTAGAGTCATTTGCCCTCCCGGCGATATAAAAAAAAAAAAAAAAATGCGCAAACACAGTTGCACTCTCTGTTCCCATGACCGGAAACAGTTCAGGTGCAGGACCAACTTTACGTGCTTTCTGATGAATGGTAGTGTATACACTTCTAACTTCCAGTCTAATGAGATAATTTGACAGAAAAACCGATTAACCTTTTATTGGTTTGAACCCAGGACCTCGGGGTCTGCGGCTTTATATTTAGCCAAGGCAGTCAGCCAAAAAGCGTTTTAGCGCCAATAAAAAAGCATAATAAAACCGGTTGAACTGAAATATTGCAAATACGTTTGTTTGGTTCTGAAAATACAATCTATTTTATAATTTATTAATTGTTACACATGGATTAAATGAATGAAGTTTTTTTTAAATAATGTACTCTTTAAAAACAAATTACTGTCAAGACGATTAAAGGTAGAAAGGAACAAAAACACTCTAAAATACACCGCCGAGGCATTTAGTAGATTACTTTAGAGTTTACGATAAATATCCAAGGCCCCTAGGCACTTTGACATTTGAGGTCCCCCATTCCGAAACAGTACAATTTTTTTTTGGCTGGTGGAGCCGGTGCCTTGATGGCTAAGGTACAAATTCGGGGCTGTCTCTAGTGAAGAACGCTTATAATAAAACACCTTTCAACAACGAGATTAAGTTGGTCGAGAAATAGCTAGATTGGTCTAATAAAACCTTAGAACCATTAAATAAAATTGAAAATATATTAGGGGATATAATGAAATGAAAATGCTATTCAACATCCTAAAATTAAATGTATAGTTACAAAACACTTTGTCTTCTTCTTCTGAATGTCAACGGGAGAGACAGAAAGAGACCGTTGTTGAAATTCAACCGCTATACATCGTTTATTAGTAACGCTTTAAGTGTATTAATTATGCGTTTCAATATAATAATAAATAACAAGTTTTATTAAATACAGAAAAAAAACTATTTTTTTACCTTAAAAATTAAAAACCTCGGCTCTCATTAAGCCAGTGTCACTCGGGATGATATAATTCTAACGATACATTCAAATCTCTTAAGGTGTTTAAATTTTGTGGTGGAATAAAGAGAAAATCACAAATCAAACAAACAAATCCAGAGTAAACAGTTTTCTTTTAGGCAAGCGTGCTACATCCTAGACCGTGTTGATGCTTAACACCAGGCAAGAAAACGGTCAAACGCTGGCCTATAAGTGTAAAAGAAAACAAAAAAACTTACATTGCGATGAAAAACCATATATTGCGATGAAAATATTTATATTGTGATAATTAAAAAATTCTTCGAAGAACTTGTACTTTTTATATAAAATCGGTAGGTGTACTCGCAAATGGGTCACTTAAGTGCGAACCACCGCCAAGATATTAAGCTCTGTAAGAAATTGGAAATATTACACCAACTTCAACGGTATTCTGCCACCGACCTTGGGAATTGAGATTTCTCTTCTGTAATTGCGCTGGCTCACTCTCCTTTAAAATTGGAACACAATAATACTAAGTATTGTACTCTTATAAAGGATTTTTTACTTTAATATACATCATGATCGAAATTGCACGAGTTTCATACTTTTATTTCATTTTAGTCATTTTTGAATGTCGTTTTGGCGTTGAATTCTAGAAGGCCTACGAAATTAACTGCCAAAACGCTACGCGTATTCGAGTGAAAACTAAATATATGATTAATTATTTGAATCAATTGAATTAATTGTCTCGGTGGAGACATGCCCTTCCCGATATTTCGATTTAGGAAATAGTAACTAGAAAATGCTTGTAATAAATAAATAAGCTATTTACAGTTATTTTTATAATATTAAAAACAAACAAAATATGCATTACAAATTTATAGAAAAAACACGCCGTCGAATTTGTTTTATTTAGATATTATTTTTAGTTTATAAAAGCTCGTATCATTATATTATATTCTTTAAATAGTCTGAATTACCACTTTTAAACATTAATTAATGATATAATTGATATTAAAGACTTTAGATAAGTAGGAATTTTATTCATTTCTGAAAACAGACTGTAACATATATTTTATAATTTTATGTAACAGTCATTGCCATGAACTATAAAGGTTACTTATCAGGTCCTCATTACTAACATTCGTAAACACACATATGAAGGTTACAGAACGAGGTCTGGTCGACATAAAATATATAATCACATAATACTATTGTTTACGAAAATGTGTTTGTGCGTTGAATAATTCAAGTTAGGTTTAAGTTAAGCAATGCTTATAAAAAAGTTAAAAAAATCGACAGTTCGTGTTGCCATTGTTCTTAAAAACCTTTTAGTAGTTCCAGATTTCACCAAAGATACAGGTCAAGGCCACGACATTTGCTATATTTTTCAAACGTCGAACAGCTTAAAATTATGGAAAATTATATATAGATATAAAAAAATGCGTCTTCTCGGATCCGGGGCGCGTGAGCGATTTTCTATTTTTAAAAAGACTATTTTGAAATCTTTAAAAAGACTACTCTTGCAACGAAATAAAGGAATATTGCATTTAAGCGAAGTAAATACGAGTATGTGAAAGTTCATTAAAATGTTATGTACGAGTACAATTAAAAAGTAAAAATTCTAATCAGGAAAAGGTCCATGATAGTTCGGACAAAGCTAGCAAGGTTAATTGATTCATTATAAAAGGAATTTACGAAATGATCTATTTTCAACAACTATTTTTGCCCGCGTCCCGCCCGCATTTCAAGCTGGCTTCATATTAATTTCATTTAGAAGGCGTAACAGGCAGGCAGCTTCATGTGCTTAATTTGTGTTTATAATTCGTCTCATGCTTGACGGTGAAGGAAAACATCGTGAGGAAACCTGCATGTGTCTAATTTCATTGAAATTCTGTCACATGTGTATTCCAATAAACCGCATTGGAGCAGCGTGGTGGAATAAGCTCCAAAACCTTCTCTTCAAAAAAGGTAGAGGAGGCCTTAGCTTAGCAGTGGGACATTCACAGGCTTTTACTTAACAGGCAGGCAGGCAGACCGAGTAACTTTCGCTTTTATAATATTAGGGTAGATAATATTCTTCCTTTTTATGAGCACAAGAGCATTTCAACAGTATTTAAACAAACAACATTTATTTTTTGGTAATTTTAAAAGTTATAAGTTAGTTGCTCGCAATCATGTAGTGTTCAAAATTACTTCGCGCTATTATAATATGGTCATTCGTTCGGAAAAATTCGCGGGCATGCGCTCAATTCAACAAAGTATTATCACTTTGAATGTAATAGGGAATCCGGACGATATTTATATAAAATGTTGAAAACATAGATAAAAAATATTTGTTTTTATCTATTTGATATAAAACTAGTATTAAATAGCTATATAATTAATGGCTAAACTCTTATTCCATCAATTTAATTCTTCAATTTGGGTCGGTGGACACGTGTCAGATGTATTATAAGAACAAATTAAGCAGGTAAATGAAAATTCAATGGTGCTTTCCTAGGCTTGAAATTGCGATCATGGGCTAAGATTCACCCTTAACTCGCCAAACCACGGCACCTTCTAAGTACTAATAATGTGATATAATTTGTTGCCAGTATTACATACACTCGTAAAACATATTATTCGTTTGAAGGTTTTATACGAATTTCTTGGTTGCCTTTAAACTAAACAGTAACAACGTGTTATTGTGATGTTTGTTTAAAAATTGTAGGAAACAATTGTCATAAGCTGAGATATTAATCATCTAAGCCTCTAGTTTTTCGTAATGGTAGTAACCTTGTATTATAACAGTGAATGTCATAACAAAATAAGTAAAAAACCAATACATGTCGCACTGCTGGGCTTTTTTTTTTTTTTTAAAGAGAAAGTTGGGATACACTTTTTTATTTACTTAGTGGTAGGGCTTTGTGCAAGCCCGTTTGGGTAGGTACCACCCACTCATCAGATATTCTATCGCCAAATAGCCATACTTAGTATTGTCGTGTTCCATCTTGAAGGGTGTGTGTGCCATACTTAGTATTGTCGAGTTCCAGCTTGAAGGGAAGTGAAGGAAGAGTGAGTCAGTGTAGTTAGAGGCACAAGGAACATAACATCTTAGTTCCCAAGGTTTGTGGCGCATTAGTTATGTAAGATAGTTTAATATTTCTTACAGTGCCAACTTTTATGAGAAGTGGTGGTCACTTACAATTAGGCGGCCAATCTGATTGTCCTCCATCCCATTTTATAATGTAAAAACGTAATAATATTATGACATTTGACTCCAATTCTGGTGTTTTAAAGCTTTTTGCAAGCCCAGCTAGATTAGGCAGCAGTCTGTGTATGGCACCCGTAACTTTCTCGATCCGGGGCACTAGGGAGGATTTCCTTCAAAGGAGGTGTAAAGAGGCATCTTACGGGCTGGCAAGGCGAGGGTGGCTAATGTAGCACATTCTTCTGACTGTACTGGCCGTCGTCGCGTTTGGACTACTACCACTTACCATCAGGTGGAGTAGTCATTCGCCTTCCCGGCATTTATATATATAAAAAAAACCTGACGGGCTTGCACAAAGCCGTACCAAGTATATAATAGAATAAAATATAAACCCAAGTTGATTTGAAGTACTTATCGAACAAAAATAAAAAGAAATTCACATACGACAAACGACTCTTTTTTTTAAGTCGTTCAATTAATTAATAAATAAAACTTACCCGTACGAAGTTTGGTACGTCTGACTTCACCCCTTATAATAATTCCATACCATAATAATATCACTAACAGATACTTAACTCACTTATTGGAATGACTGTTAGTTGTTTTGTTATAATTAATTAACCACAAATTGTTAACACATTTACGTAATTTTTTGTAAATTTAATAAATTAAATTTTATGTAGGTAGGTGTCTAATTATACGTTACATAGAATAATGGTATTTTATGTGATGTTATTGATGTTATTTTTTTATACAGTAACATTCCGATAACGTCCCATCTCTGGGAAGCGGTCTCTCTTCCGCTTAAGAAGCCTTGGAGCTTTATTCAGGACACATGAAGGTTTCCTCACGATGCTGTACTACACCATCGAGCATATAATCTTATGCTTATTATTAGTATGAATTTTATTACAAAAAAACGCATACAATTATTATTAATTTTAATGAGGATTAATTATACTCTCGTGCTAATTGTAATTACATAATAAAAAAACTCAGTAGGGCTTTTAAGATTCGAGTTAGAATTTTTCGGTTACTGTCAAGGTATTCTATCCACGCTGTCATATCCCTGGGCTATTTTTATTTGTTTTAAATAAACATCGGCTGTCTTTTATAGGTATTTTTTTATATTTGTGTAAATTTTATTTTTGTGATTGTTTTTCCAAAAATTACAATGTACGCTACATTGTAATTTTTGGAAAAACAATCTTGAGGTCTTAATATTTTTATTCCATATCGCATTAGATTAAAAACTAAGCGTAAAATTATGCAAGTCACTGTATATTCATTAATGAGCCGTTTTAATATATTTGCGATGCAAAATTTTCATTTTAGCTTAGTCATGCTATCTTTACGAAGTCGTGAATGAACGCCTAGGCGGAAAAGCGATTATCTTGGTAAGCCTATCCTTATTTATAGTTACGCAATATTTCATAGTGTTGCTAAGACACTTTTATTCATGATTTATTTTCTCGTGGCTGACGTCATGGCCGTTTGCTGTGTTTCCCGCCGTGCAAAGCGTGACCGCCATTTTACATTGCTAGTTGCCGCAACTCAATACTAGATGGCGTTAAATTAGTAACATTTTCTGTTATTATAGGTAGGTATGACGAAGATTTGTACTAAGATAATTTATTACACAACAAGTTATGCCGTAGAGTGAGGATAATGATGTCCTCGCAACCAATTTCGGTCACAGCGATCAATCTCAAGAGAGATTAGCCTAGTGTGCAGGACATATTATAGTGTACAAGTGTATGCTTGGAGAAGAGCTAATGTGCAAGCGGTTCCCAAAAAAGGGGATCGGTCTGACCCGGCAAATTATCGGCCAATAGCTATCACCTCAGTACTTTGTAAGGTGATGGAACGGATTTTAAACAACCAACTGATCCATTACCTAGAAGATCACTGTCTAATTAATGATCGTCAGTACGGGTTTCGACCAAAACGGTCCACAGGTGATCTTCTAGCGTACGTAACGCACCTCTGGGGTGAAGCTATCGACAAGCATGGAGAATCGTTGGCTGTCAGCCTCGATATCTCCAAGGCTTTCGACAGGGTCTGGCACAGAAGTCTTCTCTCCAAGCTACCGGCATATGGTCTGCCTGCTCAGCTATGCACCTGGATTGCCAGCTTCCTACACAAGCGTAGCCTTCGTGTTTTAGTAGATGGTTGCGCTTCACAATTCTATGTAGTGAATGCTGGGGTCCCCCAGGGATCTGTGCTATCTCCCACACTCTTTCTTTTGCATATCAATGATATGCTCTCCCTTGGGAACATACATTGCTATGCAGATGATAGTACAGTGCATAGTGGATACCACGGACGCGCAGTGGCTGGGCGGGCGGAAACTGAGGAGAGGCGGGAGAATCTTGTCATTGAACTCGATAGGACGTTAGATCTCATCGCCAAATGGGGCTCTGATAATCTTGTTGAGTTTAATGCCAAGAAAACACAGGTATGCGCTCTCACGGCGAAAAAGTCAACATTTTCCCCTCTTCCCTCCCTCTGTGGTACTCCGCTGGTGATGCAAAGCAAAATCGCCATGCTGGGGATTGACGTTCGCTGCGACCTTAGTCCAAGGGATTACATCGAGGCTGTTATAAAAACAGCTTCACGGAAACTCGGAGTTCTGAACAAGGTGCGGCGCTTTTTCACGCCACAACAACTGTGCCTGCTGTACAAAACACAGGTACGGTCTTGCGTGGAATATTGCTCGCACCTTTGGGATGGCTCCGCTAAGTACCTACTTGAGGCCTTGGACCGGTTGCAGCGACGTGCCGTACGCATTATTGGCGACGTAAAGGTCACAAACACCCTTAAACCTTTACAATTGCGTCGTGAGATAGCAGCACTGAGCGCTTTCTATCGACTGTATCACGGCGAGTGCTCTGAGGAATTATTCTCTCTAATTCCTGCTTCCCCCTTCCTTCTTAAGTCCACGCGAGCTGGTTCTCGATGTCACCGCCTAACTGTGACATCAATTCCATCGCGAACAAAGAAATTTGGCAACTCCTTTCTTTGTCGCACTTCCAAAAAATGGAATTCCTTACCAGCTCACGTATTCCCCTCCTCTTACAACCCGGGTTCCTTCAAACGAGGCGTGAAGAGCCATCTTGCGGGCCGGCAGGGCGAAGGCGGCTAGTGCAGAACGTTTTTCCCGTCTGTACTGGCCGTCGTCGCGTTTGGACTCTACTACCACTTACCATCAGGTGGAGTAGAGTCATTTGCCCTCCCGGCGATATAAAAAAAAAAAAAAAAAATGCGCAAACACAGTTGCACTCTCTGTTCCCATGACCGGAAACAGTTCAGGTGCAGGACCAACTTTACGTGCTTTCTGATGAATGGTAGTGTATACACTTCTAACTTCCAGTCTAATGAGATTATTTGACAGAAAAGCCGATTAACCTTTTATTGGTTTGAACCCAGGACCTCGGGGTCTGCGGCTTTATATTTAGCCAAGGCAGTCAGCCAAAAAGCGTTTTAGCGCCAATAAAAAAGCATAATAAAACCGGTTGAACTGAAATATTGCAAATACGTTTGTTTGGTTCTGAAAATACAATCTATTTTATAATTTATTAATTGTTACACATGGATTAAATGAATGAAGTTTTTTTTAAATAATGTACTCTTTAAAAACAAATTACTGTCAAGACGATTAAAGGTAGAAAGGAACAAAAACACTCTAAAATACACCGCCGAGGCATTTAGTAGATTACTTTAGAGTTTACGATAAATATCCAAGGCCCCTAGGCACTTTGACATTTGAGGTCCCCCATTCCGAAACAGTACAATTTTTTTTTGGCTGGTGGAGCCGGTGCCTTGATGGCTAAGGTACAAATTCGGGGCTGTCTCTAGTGAAGAACGCTTATAATAAAACACCTTTCAACAACGAGATTAAGTTGGTCGAGAAATAGCTAGATTGGTCTAATAAAACCTTAGAACCATTAAATAAAATTGAAAATATATTAGGGGATATAATGAAATGAAAATGCTATTCAACATCCTAAAATTAAATGTATAGTTACAAAACACTTTGTCTTCTTCTTCTGAATGTCAACGGGAGAGACAGAAAGAGACCGTTGTTGAAATTCAACCGCTATACATCGTTTATTAGTAACGCTTTAAGTGTATTAATTATGCGTTTCAATATAATAATAAATAACAAGTTTTATTAAATACAGAAAAAAAACTATTTTTTTACCTTAAAAATTAAAAACCTCGGCTCTCATTAAGCCAGTGTCACTCGGGATGATATAATTCTAACGATACATTCAAATCTCTTAAGGTGTTTAAATTTTGTGGTGGAATAAAGAGAAAATCACAAATCAAACAAACAAATCCAGAGTAAACAGTTTTCTTTTAGGCAAGCGTGCTACATCCTAGACCGTGCTTAACACCAGGCAAGAAAACGGTCAAACGCTGGCCTATAAGTGTAAAAGAAAACAAAAAAACTTACATTGCGATGAAAAACCATATATTGCGATGAAAATATTTATATTGTGATAATTAAAAAATTCTTCGAAGAACTTGTACTTTTTATATAAAATCGGTAGGTGTACTCGCAAATGGGTCACTTAAGTGCGAACCACCGCCAAGATATTAAGCTCTGTAAGAAATTGGAAATATTACACCAACTTCAACGGTATTCTGCCACCGACCTTGGGAATTGAGATTTCTCTTCTGTAATTGCGCTGGCTCACTCTCCTTTAAAATTGGAACACAATAATACTAAGTATTGTACTCTTATAAAGGATTTTTTACTTTAATATACATCATGATCGAAATTGCACGAGTTTCATACTTTTATTTCATTTTAGTCATTTTTGAATGTCGTTTTGGCGTTGAATTCTAGAAGGCCTACGAAATTAACTGCCAAAACGCTACGCGTATTCGAGTGAAAACTAAATATATGATTAATTATTTGAATCAATTGAATTAATTGTCTCGGTGGAGACATGCCCTTCCCGATATTTCGATTTAGGAAATAGTAACTAGAAAATGCTTGTAATAAATAAATAAGCTATTTACAGTTATTTTTATAATATTAAAAACAAACAAAATATGCATTACAAATTTATAGAAAAAACACGCCGTCGAATTTGTTTTATTTAGATATTATTTTTAGTTTATAAAAGCTCGTATCATTATATTATATTCTTTAAATAGTCTGAATTACCACTTTTAAACATTAATTAATGATATAATTGATATTAAAGACTTTAGATTAGTAGGAATTTTATTCATTTCTGAAAACAGACTGTAACATATATTTTATAATTTTATGTAACAGTCATTGCCATGAACTATAAAGGTTACTTATCAGGTCCTCATTACTAACATTCGTAAACACACATATGAAGGTTACAGAACGAGGTCTGGTCGACATAAAATATATAATCACATAATACTATTGTTTACGAAAATGTGTTTGTGCGTTGAATAATTCAAGTTAGGTTTAAGTTAAGCAATGCTTATAAAAAAGTTAAAAAAATCGACAGTTCGTGTTGCCATTGTTCTTAAAAACCTTTTAGTAGTTCCAGATTTCACCAAAGATACAGGTCAAGGCCACGACATTTGCTATATTTTTCAAACGTCGAACAGCTTAAAATTATGGAAAATTATATATAGATATAAAAAAATGCGTCTTCTCGGATCCGGGGCGCGTGAGCGATTTTCTATTTTTAAAAAGACTATTTTGAAATCTTTAAAAAGACTACTCTTGCAACGAAATAAAGGAATATTGCATTTAAGCGAAGTAAATACGAGTATGTGAAAGTTCATTAAAATGTTATGTACGAGTACAATTAAAAAGTAAAAATTCTAATCAGGAAAAGGTCCATGATAGTTCGGACAAAGCTAGCAAGGTTAATTGATTCATTATAAAAGGAATTTACGAAATGATCTATTTTCAACAACTATTTTTGCCCGCGTCCCGCCCGCATTTCAAGCTGGCTTCATATTAATTTCATTTAGAAGGCGTAACAGGCAGGCAGCTTCATGTGCTTAATTTGTGTTTATAATTCGTCTCATGCTTGACGGTGAAGGAAAACATCGTGAGGAAACCTGCATGTGTCTAATTTCATTGAAATTCTGTCACATGTGTATTCCAATAAACCGCATTGGAGCAGCGTGGTGGAATAAGCTCCAAAACCTTCTCTTCAAAAAAGGTAGAGGAGGCCTTAGCTTAGCAGTGGGACATTCACAGGCTTTTACTTAACAGGCAGGCAGGCAGACCGAGTAACTTTCGCTTTTATAATATTAGGGTAGATAATATTCTTCCTTTTTATGAGCACAAGAGCATTTCAACAGTATTTAAACAAACAACATTTATTTTTTGGTAATTTTAAAAGTTATAAGTTAGTTGCTCGCAATCATGTAGTGTTCAAAATTACTTCGCGCTATTATAATATGGTCATTCGTTCGGAAAAATTCGCGGGCATGCGCTCAATTCAACAAAGTATTATCACTTTGAATGTAATAGGGAATCCGGACGATATTTATATAAAATGTTGAAAACATAGATAAAAAATATTTGTTTTTATCTATTTGATATAAAACTAGTATTAAATAGCTATATAATTAATGGCTAAACTCTTATTCCATCAATTTAATTCTTCAATTTGGGTCGGTGGACACGTGTCAGATGTATTATAAGAACAAATTAAGCAGGTAAATGAAAATTCAATGGTGCTTTCCTAGGCTTGAAATTGCGATCATGGGCTAAGATTCACCCTTAACTCGCCAAACCACGGCACCTTCTAAGTACTAATAATGTGATATAATTTGTTGCCAGTATTACATACACTCGTAAAACATATTATTCGTTTGAAGGTTTTATACGAATTTCTTGGTTGCCTTTAAACTAAACAGTAACAACGTGTTATTGTGATGTTTGTTTAAAAATTGTAGGAAACAATTGTCATAAGCTGAGATATTAATCATCTAAGCCTCTAGTTTTTCGTAATGGTAGTAACCTTGTATTATAACAGTGAATGTCATAACATAACCCCGATCGTCCCGAACCGTGCTCGCCATACTAATGCTCTGATTATGATGCGCAGGAGTCGCTGGCAATGGACGCAGCCGTGAGTCTCTGGGTCGCGTTGACTTGCCTGGCTATTCTTTTTAATTGTGTTGACGAAATTCTTGACATGAAATAAAAAATTGGTCGCTTTTATAGTAAGCGTTTGTTTTTATGCAAAAAGTTAAGTTCTTTGTTTTATTTCAGCCATCGGATATATGATCAGAAATATTACCCTTTCCCCGATAACAGTGCAGTGCACTTTTAACATTGGAATTGCTTGCCTGATTTTAAGGTGATTCAGATTTGAAACTTGGGAAATCCACTGAGCTGTATTGTTATTTAAATTTATGTATTGAAGTTGCTACTTTCTATCTTTTGGTTTGGATAAAATCAGTGACTCCACTTTATGTGACGTCATAGCATTTCACATAAGGCATTTATTGATAGTTCATTCTAAATCTGGTGGTGAAACTGTCGTTTTATGTATTTTTAAAGTATACCTTAAAATATGTTTTAAGCTTTTAAATGTTTCAGTATGATTTTGTAAGTGTGTGTGCAAACGTAGGTGCACACACTATTCCCTCACACTTATAATCTGAGTGATGTTTCCCATGTCATATAGGCTCAGAAAAATCGACTGCGAAAATTGGTTCTAGAGAGTTGTGCGAGGCAGAAAATGTACTATAGTAAGCATCTACAATTATTAATCCTTATACTTTGCATCGCCGCTATTGCTAATATAAATAACACAGGGATATATTTACAAGACAGTGTATAATTGATGGTTAAAGCATTATTTACCAGCCAATCTTACCACCTGCCTACGAAATCAGGCGGCCACGGACAATTGCGATCGCCGTCGCGTCTATATCTGATCATATATTTCTGATCTGACCGAGAGCGAAATATTACATACATCAACGTTTTCTCATCATTGCTGGATAGTAGTCATTTCCTTTTTAAGATTTTAAATTTTAAATATGTTTTGGTGTAAAATTTATCATTTCAAAGTTCCAGGCAAGCCGTTAGGAAATGCAAGAAAGAACGTTTCTTGGTGTGCAAAACTAAAATTAACGTTTTTAACGCACAAAAATTATGTGCAAATCTTTAGTCGTTTGAGCGTAACTTCAAATTAAGTTGCAAAATGTAACTCATACATAGTAAAATTGCAAGCCGTGTATCAGTTTTTTAGGTTATAAGTATATTGTAATACAATATTTTGTATTATATATTATAATCACTAGACATTATTTATAACGTTCATATAATAATATTAATAATTATATAACGTGGACTTTGTAATCTAGTTATATTGTAAACATAGTTTCTGCGTCTCAATTCACATCATAATATAATAGAGATAGATAATTATTATAAAAACTTTTCCATATTACAATATTTATGTAAAACGATATATAATAAATGTACAAGGTTCAACGAACTGTTGTTATTACTATTAATTATATCATGTACTAATTCCAATAATATTCCATCAGAACATTAAGCGGGGAAACAAAATTGAACTTGTGTAGCAGATTACAAGTTTTTTTTATTATGTGCGTGTTTTTACTTAAGTAATAATGTATTCCGCCGTGATGATACTGTTGGGATGGATGTGTGGAGTGACGAGAATTGAAGGAATTAAAAAATAGTACGTAAGATTAAATTTGATACTTGCTCACGTGTCAGAATAGATAACAGAACGGAAGTTGATTAAAACGGCATAAACATAATTTAATAGAAGAACGTTAATTACTAATGTAGCAAAAAGGCGAAAAAAAGATCTGTGTGAGGAACGTCGTGTTCCAAAAGGCTGTAACTGAGTAACATTCCAGATAATTTACTGTCTTAAAATTAAAATACACATTATTCAAAGCTGTTTAAAGCAGTTTTGAATCGTAAATTTACAAAATAAAATTTAATTCAATGAATCCTAACTCCATTGTTCTTAAATATGAAATATAAATTAACTTATTGCTAAAGTTAAAAGTTTTATTTAGTAATGTTGAAACACTTCATTACAAATCATGGCTAATTGGAAAATTTCATTATTTGGTAATATTTACCAAAACTATATTGCACAAACAAAACCACCAAAAATATCGATGTCGACCATTTTGTCAGACGTGATTTAATGAGCAATACATATCCTAATATAGTTAATGTTAATTGGGTTAAAACAAACTTAAACTTAAATAAGGAAACTTTTTATTCGTATCATTTCAATTAATTGAAAGTTTATTTAATTCCAATAGGCAGGCACATTCGTTTGTTTTTTGGGTATTAACTCAAAAATAATAAAACTGATTAATATGATTTATTTAACATAATTATGGTTTATTGTCTTAGGACAGATATATGTTATATTGAAGATTTATTTTCTGCATATATTTTTTTTCAATAAAACATTAACTGGACTTATCCAGCGGTAATTTTTTGTCAGTAGTACAATAACATATTATTTCATACTTCATTTTGTGGCATATCACACATCTAAGATTAAAATGTTTTCATTTATTATAAGTAAATCCACGTAATTCTTGATTGAATTGAAACTTGACAAGAACCACAATATTAAATAATCCTTGGTGACTTTGGGCAAGTCCGCCGGGCCGGTATCACCATCACTACCACTCGTCACTTATACTACCGCTAAACAGCACTGCTTAGTAGTTTTGTATTATAGTTCAAAGGCGTAAGTGAGCCAGTTAAATTATTGGCACAAGGGACATAACTTTTTGTTTCCAAGGGTTGTGGGTTGATAGTAAGAGATGGTTAAATGCGTTATAGCGCCAACTCTATGGCCGGTGGTAACAACATTCCATCAGCTGGCCTTATCCAATCAGCCTGCCTATAATTTTAACAGTCGTTAATAATAATAATAATAAAAAAAAACCTTCTATAACATTAGGTAAATTACAGAACAGTTTTGTAATTCGAACACTGTTCGATAATTTTGACCACATTATTGTTTTAATTAGTATTATCTCTGTTATGGTGGTGAGGCCACCGATAATCACCCATAAATAAACCCATATGTGTTTAATGTTGATAATGCTCTAATTGTCGACCAACGAGGCCACAATAATATTCGTTATTATTATTTAATTAACTCAATCGAACGTACGACACAAACGCATGTGAAAATTTTGTAACTCTAATTCTGACTATTTATATTTATCTTTTCCTTGCTTTTTGTTATTATGGACTAATTAAAAAAAGAGTTACATATAAGTTTATGTATTTTAAATGTAAATTGTTGTAATATTAATTAAAATTTTATGTCTAAATGAGTGGCAAGGTAACACAATACTAGAATACAGGTTAGCCAAGAAGTGTAGCGCTTAATTCCCTTTTATTGCAAGGTATTATACTGTTTTGCCTAAGCATAACATCTTGAACTGTTACCGATAAAATCAATTTCTTTTTAAGTTATTTTTATCATAAATTGACAGTATAATAATTATATAGATAAATTCACATCGAAATATGTCTCAATTTTCAAATAAAAGTAGCTTTTCTAGAAGTCACGTGTTCAAACTCTGGAATACCTTTGCTCTATAACATGCATTTTTATCAGCTGGAAAACCTGGACACTTCATAATGTACGATACGATTACGTTGATAATAGAGGAAGTTGTAATAAATACGCTTGAATGTCAAAAGTTTGCAGTCATTTACGTGTATCGTTCATATACGTGATTTAAGCGATGCATGTTGAATCTCCCTAAACCTTATTTGTGTTTCCATTCGCCAAGACGACGGTCAAGCAAAAATTAACAATGTTTTTTCTTCTTCTTTAATTTAGGGACTTTCGTCCTTCACAGGCACGTTTGTCCCTTCTATATTTTATAACAATACTTATTAATTATTGCTATTAATGATATTATTAGATAAAATTACAGGAGCATCCTAGCAGATTCTGATAAAGGATCTTATAGAATGCTCTGAATTAGTCCTACATTGAACAAACATACTTTTAAATTATTTAAGAGTAACTTTAAGAGTAACTGATTCTATGTCTTGACACATTCCATCAACAAGTGATGTAGATCTTCTATACTTCCACATCTATCACAATTAGGAGAATAAATTTTCTTCATAATGAATTTAAAACTTTTAGATGGTATATGTCCACCTAAGCCGATGGGCTGTAATAATATATAACCTCTTTAAAAAATTAACATTGAGGGAGATACAATCCATTCCAGATAGATAAAAAAAATATAGATAATAGAGATAATCTTCGATATCCATATAATATTATAATTACACCTCGCTTTATATTTAAATATAAAAATATCATATAATATGATATCGATCTCGGCAATTATAATATATTTTATATCGTCTGGGTTTTTACAATCAACCATTAAAGTTGAAAATTGAAAAATCCATTAGCTGGGCGAACCCCGGTGAGTCTAACCTTCGCTTGCAAACTGGTTTTCACAATTTTATTAACCACGACCCGTGCGAACTTCACGTTGATATTATATTTATAAGATATACAAATAAATATTATACTATACATGCAAACAATTAAAAAGATTATTACACAACCCACGTTCTTAATTTACATCTTCATACATTTATTTTGATAGGAATGATAAAGTTAACGTTTTGAAGTTATCTAATTGTACATATATAAAAATGATTATTTCGCTTATTTTAATGTATTAACTACAATAGCTTTTACGGGAGTCAGATGATTTTGTTGGTCTGTATATATACATGTAATAAAGTAATAAAATACTTGTGTACATTAAATAAATTTATCAAAAAAATATTGAAGCTTTGAAAGATTAATAGAAAATCTATTATTTAATTTTTTCAACTGTCGAAATTACGGAATGGATTTTCTTGCTGTTTTCACAGGTAGATTAGCTCAGCTTCGAGCAACATTTAAATTCTTGCAAACATTTGTAAAATTTAATAATGTTATTATTGGACCAGGTCGAAAAAAGGACCTCGGGCTCTACGACCTTATAAGCTACCTACGAAACATCGAGGCATATACTTGAAGATAGACGATTAAGACGACAGCCATGTCAACATGTAAAACTATATCAAAAGCACAAAAATAACTCAAAAGCTCTTTTTAATTAAATATCTTAAGTCCACTACGTAAACAATTATTATTTAAAAAAATCTCGTATACAAACAAAAAACAATAATAATAATGTCCTCCAAACCGATTTCGGCCACGGAGGCCAATCTCAAGAGAGATTAACCAACTACGCAGGAGATATCATAGTGCATAAGTGTGTGCACAAACACAGGTGCACTCTTTATTCCCTAACGCTCATAATCCGATGGGACGGCAATCCGACACGAACGGAAAGAGTTCAGGCGCAGGATCAACAGATTTACGTGCTTTCCGAGGGACGGGAGTGTACACACTTCCAACTTCCAAAAACCCAATAACTTTTTATTGGCTCAACCTGGGAATTGAACCTAGGACCTCCGGGTCTGCGGCCTTAAATCAATCACTAGTACAACGAGTTTTTAATAATTTTAATTATAAATCAATATGATGTAGCGTAGGCCGTTGACTTCAAGTCAAACCTCCTTACAATAATGACTTCAGTTTTTTTTTTTTAAATTAACATAAGAATTATTAACTAGCCTTAAATATATACAAATTATAAATAGAAATAGCTACTATACAAATCATGACCGCGTGGAATGTTGCTAGGATACTAGTAGCATTATTATTTTAAAAATAGAATAAGATCGAGTCGAGCGCCATCTTCAAATTAGTATCTTCGCATAAGAAATATAATTCATGAATAAATTAAGAATTGATATTTTATGAGTCATCATCTTCATACATTCAGAAGTTACAGATTCATTACTTTTTTATTATGGAGAAAAGTCATGAAAGTTTAACTGATGTTGCTACCAATAAAAAATGTGTTAAACGGAAAAGCGAGAAGCTCAAAAGTTACCCCTTACTATCATTTCCGTACAAAAGCATTTAGAGTGTAGCTAATAAAAACAAAAAAAAAGAAACTAGATCATTACGAATATCCAGTTTAAAAACAATGTTTATTAGCTTATCATTTTTTTAATAGTAATATAATCTTGGACAGAATATATTTGACTTTTAAAATTAATTCAAAGACGATTTTCCTTGTGTACGGACAAATCCCTGTGTCTTAAGACCTGGGTTTCCCATCTGATTAAAGCAGGGGTTTTAAAAATTACATCATAAACTATATCGTGCATATTATACTGTTTTAAATATATAATTATTACATAATGACGAATGATAAACGACACCCAATGAATATGGGTACTGCTACTGTTAATCGATTGTACTATTTATATAATTATGTCTATTATATACTGGTTTTAAATATACTTTTGTTAGGCAGACAGTAAATTTGAATTAATTTTGATCTTAACGTACTATGATTTTTTTGTGTGTTTTGTTTTAATAAAGGTATACGAAATACCCAGTGCTAAAGAGGACGTAGACCTTAACGAAGATAGCAGGTTCGAAACTGGACAAAAGTAATAGTCTGTAAATATCCCAATGTTGATCAAAGGCCTCCTCTCTTTTGGAGAAGAAGGTTTGAGCTAATTTCACCATGGATAGAGTATATATAGGCCACCTGATGGTAAGTGGTTACAGACGCCTATAGACATTGACATTGAAAGAAATGTTAAACATCGCTAATGCGTCACCAATCTTGAGAACCAAGATGTCCCTTGTGCCTGTAGTTACACTGACTCATCGTTAAAACCGGAACACAACGCGCAAAGCTCAAAAACAAGTGGTTTGGAGAAACACAGTGAATGCCATCTGTATCGTTTACTATATAGTGGAAGTAGAATCTCAATATGTAAGGCGAAAGGGTAAAGAGCCATCTTACGTGACACCACTGCCTAGTGAAATATTACCGTTTCTTACTTTATCAATGCACTACCAACGTTGGGAACTAAGATGTTATTTCCCTTGTGCCTGTAGTCAAACTAGCTCACTCACCCTTCAAGCCTTAACGCAACTATTAATATTACTGTTTAACGGTAGATCTATTTTTGAATAAGATAGATATTTTTGATTTTTTTGAATCTGATGAGATCATCATCAGCTTCGCGTGATTAGAAAAACATTAAAAACGCGAGATTGACACGTGCCATGTTGGAAAGCCCACAGATCTATAACATAGTTATAATATTCTTTCTGAATTATTGAATAAGATAACTAAAACAAATTGAGTAAAACCAGCTCCGACTGATTTTATTATTGGTGTAGGATTTTTATTGTTGTATGACTCTGTGAAGGTCATCTATGTCAGTTATTGAATCCATAGTAAGTAAAAGCCAGTGTAAAAAGAAACTAAAGAGAAATAATTAAATAACGGTGTAACAAGTATTTTATATGATAACATTTTTATAATTGGTTTACAATTAATAAGTTTTAATTATTATTATAGTATATATCTTTTTTATAAATAATAATTTCGTTACTTTGCATTTGCATGAATTGCATTATATAAAAAACTGTTAAGTTTCTTGGTATTTAATGCACATGTTTTATTTTTATTTTTACAAAATTTTTAAAACTGCAAACTCATGCAGATATTAGTCACGAAGTCTTGTAACCTATTGGATGAATATAAGAATGGAGTATTTAATAATCGATCTTATATGTTAATAGTAAAGTAAAAGAAACATTATTAAATAATCTAAAAAGGAGATTATAAACGTCTAGGTACATGAAATCCGTCATTTTAACACTATACAATTTTATGTGATATAGGTTGTCGCGAGAATGTCTACACTTTAAATAATACAATAAAAATAGCAATTTTTTAAACTATTTTTTTTTCCTTAAGATTAGGTTTTAATTGTAAGTACCCTTTTGCTTGTCCTTCATAGAGGTTGCCTGGAAGATCACTGTAAGTCATAAGGCCGCTTTTGCATACTTTATAATCTACGTGTTCTTCCTATGTTTTTATGTTATTTTACATATTATTTTCAATTGTGTGGAATAAATACTTAATAAGTAATAAATAAATAAAAAATTAAAAAACCCCCAATACAAAATTAACCTCTAAAAAATAAAAAATATATGTGTTGGTTGGCCCTTTAGTCCAAGCGTCGTCAATCGGGGGACCATAATTTCAAATCATTTGGACCTGTGAAAGTTGGTAAGAGCCTTTTGTCAAATGTTGATGATCTTCAAACCGAAGAAACCACTTTTAAATCATTACTCTTTATTCTCTTTACATATTTGGGCCGGTTGGAGTGGTTGGTAGATACTTACCTTTCACGCTGAAGGTTGTGGGTTCGATTCCCACTCAGGACAGACATTTGTGTGCATGAACATGTCTGTTTATCCTGAGTCTGGGTATAATTATCTATGTAAGCATGTATAACAAAAGAAAAGTAGTATAACAGTTGTCTGGCCATAGCACAAGCTCTGCTTTATTTGGGATCAGACGGCTGTGTGTGAATAATGTCCCAGGATATTATATATATTGGACCCTAAAGTAGTTAACTACTGGTAGTAGGGCTTTGTGCAAGCTCGTCTGGGTAGGTACCACCAACTCTTTAGATATTCTACCGCAAAACAGCGGTATTTGGTATTGTTGTGTTCCGGTTTAAAGGGTGAGTGAGCCAGTGTAATTATTTATTTATTTTTTTTTTTTTTTTATTTATTTATTTATTAGGGAAACATACAGCATATCGTATATTACAACTTAATATAATAATCATATTTTAACACTTATGCCAGTTAAGTTTCCACTACTGTTTTAACAGGGAAGTGGACTAATTTTGATGTTACATAAAATATAACTATTTATGACAAAGTAAAATTTTAACGTAAATATGGTTATGGTTAATTACTAATAAGTATTTTTCACAAGATTATAAAATTTACTTAAACTATTTTTAAACAGATCAATGTGGTTGTATTTTCTATTATGACTATTACAAGATCTTAGAATAAAAGAATTTTTGAAATAATTAGTTTTATAAATGGGTATTGAAAAAGTATCCTGAGAGCGAGCGTTAAAACGAGGACACTTAAATAAAATCTCACTAAGCAGATATGGAGAATCAATTAAATTATTTAATATTTTGTAAAGAAACATTTGGTCTCTTTGTTCTCTACGTTCTTCAAGTGGCATAAAAACAGAGTCAGGAAAAGTAAATTTGTATCGCAACCTCCTGATAAATTTGTTTTGTATATTTTCAATTAAGTTGACATATTTTGCATATTGTGGATTCCAAACAGTTGACGCATACTCTAAATGTGATCTAACGAAAGCATTGTACAAAATTACAAAGGTATGAATATTTTTAAAGTCTGCCCCTTGCCGAAAGATAAATCCAAGCATTTTATACGACTTCATCACTATTTCCTCAATATGCTTATCGAATATAAGTTTGTTGTCTAGTTGTACCCCAAGGTCTCTCACCTCGGTTACCCTTTTTAATTTAGTATTAAATATGGAATAGTCAAAAATTATTTGTTCTTTTTTTCTCGAAAATGTAATTACACAGCACTTGTCAACATTAAGCTGCAAATTATTAGCAATGCAATATTGTCCTAATTTATTTAAATCCTCTTGTAAATGAAAACAGTCTTGATTATTTTTTATTACCTTAAAAATTTTAGTGTCATCAGCGTATAATAAAACTTGAGAATTTTTGAAACAATTAGTTACGTCATTAATAAAAATGTTAAAAAGTAAAGGGCCAAGGTGAGAACCTTGTGGTACACCCGATGTTACAGGAATAAAACTAGACGTATATCCTTTAATAGCAACGGCTTGAGATCTTTCGCGGAGATAAGATGTAAGCCAACGTAGAAGGTCACCATGTATACCGATGTTGTTAAGTTTTTGTAATAACAAATTGTGCGATATCTTATCAAATGCTTTCGAGTAATCAGTGTATACGACATCTACCTGGAAACCAACTTCCATAGCACTTAATACTGTATGCAAGAACTCACACAGATTGGACTCAGTGGATCGCTTATTAATAAAACCATGTTGGTTACAGGTAAGTAGAGGCCTTAATAATGGAAATATCGTATCATAGACAATCTTTTCAAAAAGTTTTGGAATAACTGACAATTTAGAAATACCGCGATAGTTTTTTATATCGTTTTTATTTCCAGACTTATAAATCGGCGTAATTAAAGATTTTTTCCAAATAGTTGGTAATAATCCGTTGTCCAATGATTTTTTGAAAAGCATTGTTAAAGGCACACATAACACTTTACTGCAGTTTTTTAAGAAAATGGGATGTATTCCATCTGGACCATAACCCTTGGATGTATCTATGTTCGATAAATATCGTTCTACTTTTTTGTCAACAATCTCGATAGAACTGATGATAGTCTGATTTGCGCTAGTAGAATAGTGATCCATTGTTTGATTTCCACTATTATCCTCAAAAACTGAATGAAAATAAGAATTAAACATATTTGCTATATCGTGTCCATTGTATCCAACTTGAGAGTTAAAATACATTACATTAGGTACAGATGTATGACCTTTTTTAGTCTTTATATAGGACCAAAACTGTTTTGAGCTAAAACGAATATTATTCTCTGCTCGTTCCAGAAACTCATTATAACACGTTCCTTCTAAGTTTTTTGATTGTAGACGTAATTCAGAGAACTTGTTATAATCGTTTTGTTGGCCATAAATTTTCCATTTTTTGTGGAATTTTAATTTTTTATTAATTAATTTTATCAAGGGTCGCGTAAACCAGCGTGGATATTTATTGATCTCATTTATACACTTAGACGGGACAAATGTCTCTATAATGTGATTTACGATAAGATAGAACGTATCAACTGCCTGACTAATATCTTTGTTTTTAAATTCGTGTTGCCAGTTAACTTTAGCTAATTCAAAATTAATTTTATCATAATCAGCGCTGTGAAAGCGACGTACAACACGAATAGCTGGATTTAAATTTCGCTCAATGGTATTCATATCAACTTTAATACAAAGGGAAGGATGATGTTCATCTTCAGGTTCTGATAAAGGGTCCACACGAGATATGTTACAATTCAGATTGGAAAGTACTAAGTCTAAGAGCCTGTTATTTAAGTTAAGAATATAATTTAATTGTTGTAATCCAGTAAAATTCATAAAAACAAATATTTGATGTACAAGGAGACATTCCGAGGGATTTAAAATATAAATTGAATTATTATTATTTAATGACCAAACAGCATCTCGTATATTAAAATCACCTGTAATAATTATATCATCTTGTGAATTTTCTATAATCAAATCAGATATAAATTCAAAAAAATTAAGCTGTGAATCCGTTTGAGAATTATTCTGTGGAAAGTAACAACAAAAAAGATGCAGAATTTTCCTAATAATACCGCGTTTAGTTATAATTTTTATATAAGTGACTTCAGCACTAGGAAAATTAGGCAACTGAACATTTCTCACATCAACATCAATTTCGCGACGGACCGCTATCAGAGTACCACCTCCCTTTGTCATTTCTAACTGCTCGTAATCACGGTCGTTACGATAAACATTATATCGAGCATCAAATATTTCACTGTCAAAGATTCCAGGTAAAAGCCAAGTTTCTGTTAGGCAAATAATGTCATAATCGCAATTAAGCACGTTTTTATAAAATTGATTAGTTTTAGTCCGTAAACCTCGGACGTTTTGATAAAAAATATTAATTACAATTACAGGCACAAGGGACATAACATCTTAGTTCCGAAGGTTGGTATCGCATTGACGATGTAATCGATGGTCAACATTTCTTACAATGCCAATGTCTATGGCCGTTGGTGACCACTTACCATCAGGTGGCCCATATGCTCGTCCGCATACCTATACTATATATAAAAAAAGTTATGAAGTGTCATCTCCACAAAACAAATATATTATGTCAATATGACCTTAATATTTCAAGTCAGAAGTTAGTAGATCGCTATTAGATGCGCCAGCGATAAAATTTTGCCTCAATCAATAAAATAAGTAAAAAAAAGATGTTTCTTAAACCTTAATTTTTTTGGCTAACAATGATTTTTAAAATAGCTGACATTACGTATTAAAATATTTAAATTTTATTTATAGTTTTTTCTTCTTGTATTTCTTCACAAACGTGTTGTCCGTGCTTATGATTTATTTATATTAATGTTATTTCAACGTCTCTCCATGTTGATTGTCAGGCAGCATTACATCTACGTTTTAGGATTAAAACCTTTTGATGTCGTATCATCCAGATGACAACTTCATTGACTCGGAATTTGTGCTAGTTGACTTACTTAAGTTTTGTCGTTTGTAATTTGTTTAATAATGATGATGAAATTATGCTGAGTATCTTTTAGTATCATTTTTTATAAGCAAAGTAACCACATACCATTCTAACGTGTCACATTTTCCTTTCAATATTCAATTAATGACAACATTAATATTAGAAATGTTTTTTTTTGCCTTTAAAACTAATAGTAAGTAAGTTGTATGTCTGTCTACGGATGCAAATATTAAAGTCGCATTTAAGTTTTAATTTTATATCTAAAATATATATTTATAGTGTACAGAAAACGCAAAAATGACATAAGTATTAAAATGCAAACGGATTACAAATTCAGTATTAAATAAACAGTCAGATAAATCGTATTTCCTAAACGCGTCTGGTCTCCACGACCAAACCCTGACCTTAAAGTGTACCGCGAATTTTAAGAACCAGTTCTTCAAGTATCATTCTTCTTTTTTGAGCAATACCTCTCGTGGGTCATCGCGTGAATATTGTAAGACGCAGATTTTAATAAAATTTTATTTATAAGACGAAATAGCTTTGTGACCAAAATAATCTTGTTGCTCCGGGAACATTGTAGGTGAGTAAATAAGAACTATTATAGTTAAAATTGTGTTAAGTTTTTTTTAGATACCGTTTGCTTGAAATGAGGAACGGTTAAAAATATCTCTTTAATTAAGTGCTTTGTTAATTATTTTCCTTTTAGATTCACATTTAAATATATGTTCATATATGTAAGTCTGGTTAACTGAAAGTGATCGATCTGTTGAGTATTTTGTTCTATACGTATGTGTATAAATTAATCATACTTTCTATTGTAATATTTTTTAGTCAAAAGTCAAAAATCTTTATTCAATATATAAGCGTTACACTTATTGTTACATAAATCTACCACCGGTTCGGAAATAAACACCTCAGACCTGAGAAGAACCGGCGAAAGAAACACAGCAGGATCTTTTTTTATATCTCATCCTTTACATAAATAAAAAACATAAATTGTCATCATAATATAATATATATTAGTGTAGTATCTTATAAATAACTTTTTTAACTATTATGTCTTTGTTCTGCATGCAGTTGAAAAATTTGGACGTTGGAAATATAGTATATAAATTAATAATTATGAATTCTATCTTTTTCTTCTCTTGATGAAATTACTTTTGAATAAACAAGACTTATATATCTTCATATTCACATTATTGTAGTGTTTTTTTTATATATATAAGGCGTAGAAAAACTGTTTTTAATGTTAATTCTAAAAGGATAAAAATGTTGTTAGTTATAAACGGTTTAGTTTGCAGTTTTAGTGCAATAACACACGCTTTTGGGATTCAAATAGAAAGAAAGACGGACAGAGTTACTTTCGCATTTATAATATTAGTTCATATATATATATGTTACGGTATAATGTAAGCAGGATAGAGTTATGTTTGTAGATCAACATTTTTTATATAGTACTTTGAGTAATTTATCCCGCGTATTTAAATTCCATAACATCGTTAACATAAATGAAGTTAAGAACACAATGCATTCATTCGTGCGGAAATGTGTGCACACACAAAAAATTATAAGTTATGTTGAAATTATAAATAAAGTTTCAACTAAATATAACCGGATTAAACCTGTATATACTATTGGTATTACATATTTGTGGTAGGGCTCTGTGCAAGCTCGCGAGGAGGTTCCACCCACTCATCACATATTCTGCCAAACAGCAATACAAAGTATTAATGTGTTCCGGTTCCGGCTTGGAAGGTGAGTGAGCCAGTATAATTACAGGTCCAAGGGAAATAATATTCCCAACATAATGTTCCCAAAGTTGCTGGTGTACTAAGTGTTGGCTAATAATTCTCAGTGTGTCAATGTCTATGGGCAGTGGTGACTACTTAACATGTGCTGACCCATTAACCAGTATGCAGTTGTCACTCGCGTTAATATTTCTACCATAGTAGTAATAATGTATAAATAATAAGCTAACTACCCAGCTTGTTAGTATTTGCTTGTCAAACAATGAACAATGCTCTAATTAAGTGCACGGCCCAAAGCGTATATTCCAAGAAAACATGGAATATATGACGCAAATAGAGGTCATTTAAACAAAGAGAAGATAGGGTCGCTTATTTTATTGTTACAATACACGTTTATTGTATATATTTTTAATATTATATTGAGTCTCCACAAATTTATCTTTATAATAATGACCGTTTCTCGGATAACTTCACTGTTCAAAATAAGTCCTACGCTACAGCAATCGCTTTCACCGCGGTCTAGTATCTGCCACGCGACGGAGATCATTTAATTTTTAAACTATATATGTAGTTTACATTAGTTTTTTATTGTTATTTTAGTAACAAGAACATGAAATCACGCTTGCCACATCAATATTTTAAATTTAATGTGGGTGAACTGCAAATCGTAGCTTATATGATAATAGTGTCCGACAGAACATTCGGTTTCGGCTTTCACCACCTTCGGTCAAACCTTCGGCTTCGGTCAAAATGAGCTGAAGTTTTGGCTGAAGCCGAAGTTAGTAAGTAACTAGTTAGCATCGAATTTGAATGAAGAAGTTCTTCTGTAGCAAACTTCATTAATGTAATGTAACGATAAATTAAATGATTTTATCTTGTAGGTGAAATAATGATTATTTGTTTAATAGTTGGTTGACGGAGATTTTCTCGTCTTTAATAGTTAGAGCCGTTTCTGAGATGCACAAATATGTACGTATTTTACGCCCAAAGACTGAAAATAGAAAAAACGACCACAACGTGTTGTGGTCACAGTAAAATATCCACATTGCGATCCCCTGTAAAAACGCCCAGGACGCCTTGTATAAAGCACAGGAACACCACATAACAAATTCGCATCGACTATTATGCGATTCGACCACAACGTGTTGTGACAATAAATAAACATGACACGTACTTAATCTCAAAATTAGGTTTTTATTGACAATTTGAAAACGGAACTGAATCCGCTGCTGTTGGACGTGCGAACAAACTTACCTTAAAAAAATATATAAATTTTATTCACTGTTAGTCAATTGAACTGAGTTTCTTAAGGTTCCGGCTGCAGTTTTGGTTTCGGCCGAAACCGTTGTGGCGATGGCTGATCAAAAGCTTTTATTGCGGCATTGGTTATATTGCAAAATTGTTAGTTGTATTGAGGTGGATTGGCAATATTGTAAGGAACGGTGAACATTTCTTAAAGCGTGCGAAATAAGAGTTTATAAATGAGTAGGTTAGAAAATATTTGCGTAGACTCGAGTAAGTATAGATTTTTATATAATTGATGAGACTTCTCTTGAGAAATGCTATTCACTTGCATTACTTAATCATAACATTTCAGACCGACGCACGATGCTATATCCTTACCACAACTAAAACTTACAAAACACAGAATACATTTTTACAAATACCAAGATTCAACGTTCTTTAAAATGTAAAACAAACAGATTCATGTTTATACAAAAATACTTTTTTAATATTGATTTTCAATGAATAGAAAATACTTCGTGTGAAATGAAAAAAAAATGCACGTAAATGAAGGATACACCGCACGGCGCTGTTTATACGTGACAAGATGAGTGCAAGCGCGTATGCATGGATCATGTTAAATTAAAATAAAATAAAACTTTATTCAACGAGACTGAGAAGCATTTAGCTTTGAAATAATCAACAGCCAATCGTTGTCCACTGCTGAACATAGGCCTCTCCCAAGGTGCGCCAAAGCTCCCTGTCCTCCGCCTTCCGCATCCAGTTGGTGCCCGCCACCTTCTTAAGGTCGTCGGTCCACCTGGCTGGAGGGCGCCCTACGCTGCGCTTGCCGATTCGCGGTCTCCACTCTAGGACTCGTCTGCTCCAACGGCCATCGGTCCTACGACATACGTGACCAGCCCACTGCCACTTCAGCCTGCTAATTTTGCAAGCTATGTCGGTGACTCCGGTTCTTTTCCGGATAATCTCATTTCTGATCTTATCCTTCAAAGATACTCCGAGCATAGCTCGCTCCATAGCACGCTGAGCGACTTTGAATTTGTGGACTAGTCCCGCAGTTAGTGTCCACGTTTCTGCACCGTATGTCATGGCAGGTAAGACGCATTGGTTGAAGACTTTCGTCTTCAAACATTGCGGTATAGACGACTTGAGGACTTGACGAAGGTTGCCAAATGCTGCCCATCCCAAGCGAATTCTTCGATCGGCTTCCTTCTCGAAGTTGTTCCTACCGACTTGTATTATCTGTCCTAGGTAGGTATATTCACTAACAACTTCGAGAGGTTTCCCCTCGACGTATATCGGTCCCGGCACGACATGCCTATTGAACATGACCTTGGTCTTGTCCAAGTTCATACCGAGACCGACACACCGGGAAGACTCGCCTAGGCTACGCAGCATTTCGGTGAGTTGTTCCAGCGACTCTGCTATGATGACGATATCGTCGGCAAATCGAAGGTGTGAGATGTACTCGCCGTTTACATTGACTCCATACCTAGTCCAATCCAGCGTTTTGAAAACGTCTTCCAACGCGTTGGTGAACAGTTTCGGGGATATTACATCCCCCTGTCTCACCCCTCTGCGCAATTGGATCGCCTTCGTCTTACAGTCCTGGATGTGGACAGTCATTGTAGCGGCGTTGTACAGACATCTCAGTACCTCGATATATCTCCAATCGATATGACATCTCTGCAATGAGTCGAGCACTGCCCAGGTTTCGATGGAGTCGAAGGCTTTCTCGTAGTCCACAAATGCCATACACAGCGGCTGATTGTACTCTTCGGTCTTCTGCACAATCTGCCGAACAGTATGGATGTGGTCCACGGTGCTGTAGCCTGATCGAAAGCCGGCTTGCTCTGGGGGCTGGAACTCGTCAAGTCGTCTGGCGAGACGGTTCGTGACGACTCTTGAGAACAGCTTATACACGTGACTCAGGAGGGAGATTGGTCTATAGTTTTTCAAGAGGGTTTTATCACCTTTCTTGAAAAACAGTACCACCTCACTCCCGCTCCACGTTTCCGGGGTCTTGCCATGTTGGATGACGGAATTAAAGAGGCTTGCTAGCTCTTTCAGGACCGGAGTCCCGCCTGCCTTAAGCAACTCTGTTGTGATTCCGTCATCTCCCGGAGCTTTGTTGTTTTTAAGCTGTTCTAGAGCCGCCCTAATCTCTCCTTGGTCAACGACCGGGAGCTCCTCGGAGTAATGGCGCATAAGAGGGGCGCGCTGGTCATCAATACTGATTCCCACGGGTTTATCCGATCTTGAAGAGAACAACTGCCCATAAAACCTCTCTACTTCTCCGATAATCTCAGGCCTAGAGGTAACGACCCCACCATTTTCAGTTTTAAGTTTTGTCAGACGCGGCCTCCCAAACTTGCGAGCGAACACTTTCGATCCCCGATTTTGCTCAATCGCAGCCTTGATGGCACGGGTATTGGAGCATCGGAGATCGCGTCGCGTCAGCGTTTTTATTGTTCGGTTTAAGGCCTTATCTGACAAAAACGATGGTAGTTCTCGTCGTTTTCTCATGAGCTCGAGTGTCTCAGCAGAGAGTTTTGGTGCGTTGTCTCTTCTCTGTGGCGGAAAACACTTTCGGGATGTGTTTTGCAGTATTTTGACCAGCGTGTCGGTTCTCTCATCAATGCTGCTTATGGTTTCCAACGCGGTGAATTGATTTTGAAGTTCCATTTGGAACTTTTCGGAGCCTTGAGCAGCTTGGAGCATGGTAGGTCGGAGAGTAGACCTCATCATTCTCGATCTTTCGGCTTTTAAGTTGATATTTAGAGTGCCTCGAACCAAGCGGTGATCACTTCCGGTATTAAACCTGTTGATCACTGAAACATCTCTAAATATGTGCCTTTTATTCGAAATGATAAAGTCTATCTCGTTCCTTGTCACGTTATCGGGGCTTCGCCAGGTCCACCTCCTCTGAGGCTTCTTTTGAAAGAAAGAATTCATCAAAAAAAGCCCCTGCGCTTCGAGAAAGTTTACCAGCATTTGCCCCCTGTGATTTCTGCAGCCCAAGCCGTAAGGTCCGACATTCGATTCACCGCTATCTTGTACTCCCACTTTAGCATTAAAGTCTCCCATAACAACATTGTAGTGGGCCCTCGAGGTGTCGTTGAGGGCCTTTGCGATGTCCTCGTACATCGCTTCGACCACATCATCAGAGTATGTCGAAGTTGGCGCATATACCTGTACAACCTTCAGGGAGTACCTGTCGGAAAGTTTTAGGACAAGGTACGCTACCCGATTCGACACACTACTGATTTCCACAATGCTGCTAATGAGATCCTTTTTGACAAGAAAACCGACACCACCCTGGGAGAGGTTATCACCTTCGCGGAAGTAGAGTAAGTTGTAGAGTTTTTTGATTTGATTTATTTGCAACAATAATTACTCATTGCTTTCAGTTGTTGATTATTAATTAAAAGATAAAATTGAACACAAAACATAGACAACTTTTTTTTGAAAATGCAGACGCTGACGTCATTGTTCTTAAAAAAATAAAAATGTAATGAGCTTAACAACGATATTAGGATTTTATCACTAGACTGGTCAAGGTTCGTTTTTTTTCCCAAGGCCGAGGTCGCTGTGGCTCGTAACTAGTAATATCTACTTCCTAACAGGTCACTTGGATTTGCGTATTACACGTGCTACAACAGCCGGCCTTGAGAACTGTGAACTACTTTGCGAAGACGAGTAAGTAGTTCGTATGTGTCGTCAAGGTGATCAGTAGACAATGTTTACATATATCCGCTCGTAATATATTCTAAAGGATATAATTAAAGATAGGATCACAAAAAAAAGCTTAAACTTTATATTTATGTCTACATTGTACATG